>NC_058520.1:225067921-225688546 GCF_904849725.1 Hordeum vulgare subsp. vulgare
GATTTAGTTTTTGAGACTTAGGTGAAACCAGGATATGAGAGGACTGAACGAGATATAAAAACTCAAAGTTGGGAATTTCCAAGGAACCTCCAAGTAAATATTACAAGAAGTCTCAAGCATCTAAGCTTGGGGATGCTACGCATCCCACATCTCTTCGTCAACAACTATCGGTTAGCCTATGTTGATCCTAAGTTCTTATTTGTCCACATGATATGTGCTATATTCTTGAAGTTCATTTTTATTTAATTTTATGTTTGAATAAAATACTCAGATCTAAAAATCTTATTGAGAGAGAGACATTCCTCACATAGCTACTTAATTGTTCGACTACTCATTGATCTTCACTTATATCTTCCTGGGAGTAGTTTGATATTTACCCTTGTGCTTCACTTATATCCTAAGAGTAATTTTTGAATGAATGAAATATCATAATTATGAAACTATAATGCTATTTATGCTTAGTAGTACCTTCACATCGGGTTTATAAAGTAAAAGCTATTGAAGTTCGACAATCATCAAATTGGGCATACAAGCAATTCATGAATTATTAGTATAAGAAAGAGAACTTTCACATACAAATATATTATTGTGAATACCCATTAGTTATTTTGAAACTTGATCAAATAGTTAAAGTTTGACAAGGAAGACAATATAATAGTTATGATTGGGTATATTTGCAAAGATGTTATATTGTTATGGATCCTCCAACTTGTGGTTATTGTTTAGAACCTTTTGCTTGCCAAAACTTCGTACCGAGTAGAGATACTACTTGTGCATCCAAATACTAGGACCAAGTTTATTCCATGAGAGTCCACCATACCTACCTACATACGGTAGTTCACTTGATTCCAAGTAATTTGCATGTGCCACCTCTAAACATTCAAATAAACATCTTTGTGGTCATTATCTTCCATGTTAAACGAGTTATTCTCAAGATGAGGGTTTATTCACTTATCATTGAAAAAGAGAGGCTGTTAAAAACGATGTTGTCACAGACCTAGAATGATTGCTTGAAATCTTTTGTATCTTCTTGATGCATCATGTTAAATTCAATCGAATTTGAATTGGGGATGATGTCACACCCTGTTTTTACCTCATTTCAAGTGTAGTTTCTTCAAAACCTAAGTTTACTAAAACTTTTTAAGCAAGTGTTATGAGTGTTGTGATTGGCATTGTATGAGTGTATGCTTGCGTTAGTGGATCCAAAAACAATATTTTATAACATGATATTTCCAAAAAGACCTTTTTCTCATTTTTGACTATTTCAAAACCTTGCTTTGGGTTTGCACTACAAAACCCTGATTCCAAGGGTGTGCCTTCACCCAAAGATTGTATTATGATTTTAGCACTCTTATAACCTCTCAAAAATCATAAAATAATCATTTTATAAAATATTTTTCTATTTTATTTGCATGTCCTTTTCTCAGGCCAGAAATGATGTTTCTGGGTGGAAAATTATTTTTCTGCCTTAGAAAAATCTGAGAAAATTTGGAGATACTCAGAGGACATATATTTTCCATACATAAGATTTTCAATCCCTATTTATGTTAAAAATATTTGAGAAAATCCTTGAAAACCTATTATGTCTGTTATGACCTTTTGAAGTATTTCCAAAGGAAATATTTTCAATAAATTCCCACCAAATTCTAGCATGCTTCCAAAGCTACATCTCGTAGTCATGCGAAGCTTCACCTTATTTCGAGAAGGTTTGGTTCATCAAATAATCCTAAAATTTTCAATGTCTAGAATCAAGTTGTAGCACCTCTACATAGCAAAATTTGTCCAAATGGCGTGAAACTTTGCAGGAGTGCTCACCACCCCAAATGAGGAGACCCTGCCAAAAATTGGATTTGTGGCGATTAATTTACCCACATACTCTTTTCAAAGGACAGAACTGCCCATTTGTGGGTGATTTCAAGTTTGCACTATCAAACTTGTCCAATGGAGCTCAAATTTGGTGGACCATCCTACTTTTGCATAAAACCCAATAATGTAAACTTTCAGCATCAGTGGTGAAGGTTAACTACCCAAACACTTGTCGAACACCTTCTGCTAATATGGTCAAACAACACTTAACACCCGCTACACCCACTCCCTTTCTACTAAACTCTTAGTGCAAGCTGCCAGCACCACTCCTCAACTGTAGACGAGTGGCCCCTCTATGGTTCCAAGCAAGTAAGACTAAATCTCCATTTTAGTTTCTGATTCAATTCTGACAGCTCCTCTCCAAGCTTTTCCTGTGACCAGTTGTGAGACCCTCGGCTCCCAAATGGCTAAGGGCATCTAAGACAACCCCCAGACATGCTAGACAAGGCCAAAGCACCCCAGAGTGCGGCAGCATGCCGTGGCATGCCAAATCTGCGCTCTGGGCGCGCTACAGGGCGCACCCGAGGCAATGGAGGCCAGCCCCAGCCGGTTATCACCTCCCCTCGGTGTCTCTCCGCGTCTCCGACAAACCTCCTAACTCAGGGCAGCCTCAAGGCCCCTTCTCCCCCTCTCTGCTGACAAGGGCGACGTGTGCCTGCGCGTGCCAGATTCTGCCAGAAGAGTGCGGCCCCATAACACGAGTGCACTGAGCCTCCTCTCTCTCTCGTTGAGTCACTAGGGTCCCAAACCATGTCTTGAAACCGTGGTGTCGAACCCGATCCCTCTCTCCCTCTCCAGCAGCCACGGTGAAACCACTGGCGGTCCCCTGCTCGGTGCACTCTTGCTGGCCTATAAATAGCCCCCAAAAAGTTTGGGATCAATGGGAGAAACTTTATAATGTAAAGTTTCCCAAAGTCAGAAATCATTAGAGGGGGTTTTGAGGGCCTTTGGACAAGTTCATCTATTCTCCTTGATGCACCACTTGGTGTGGATGCATTATTGGCGTATCAGAACATGTCCACCAAATTAGAGCACAGTTGGAGACACTTGGCAATGTAGAGTTGCTCAAATTTGGATCTCGATAGATATGGTTTTAGAATAATTAAGTAAATCAAATCAACATGGATTGAGATGAAACTTGGAAATATCATCACATATATCATATGTGACATTCTAGAATTTTACAGGATTTATTAAGAATATTTATTATAGAAATATTCCAGAAGCTTGAAATAGGCAGGAAGGGTTTTGCCCAATATTCTGAACATGACCATGTGTTGAAACTCATATATATGTAATATATATATGTCCACTGAGTTTCCCTCAATTTTCTCAAATAGTTATAAAACAATAAAAATAACGTTCCTTTAGAAGGGACAATTTCTGGCCTGTGAGAAGGATATCTAAATAAAATATTAAAATAACTATTAAATTAATAATATTGTGGTTTTGGGAATGCATTTTTCTAATGCATTTTAAATAAAATAATTTGTGCAAAATAACTTCCCTAATTTGAGGGCTTGCAGTACAAATCCCAACTCCGGTGTTTTTGAAACCTTAAATCAAGGAAATGCTTTTTGGTGAAATAAAGGTTTGGTAAAAATAGGTTTTGGTCCTACCCACATGGCATGATCATTAGGAAAAGGTTTGGTTCAAGGAGATGAGTTTGGAGTGTAGCAGGAGCATTGCATTCAAATGCAAGCAATAGGCAAGCAAGCAACCATCACATAAAGCATCACAAGAGTTCACAAAAAAATTAATTGGTCCTGATTTTTGAAATAAGTTAATTTAGTCAGGAAAGTTAAATAGAGGGCGTTACATAGTCTCACTATTGGTTCTGCACGATGTGTTCGATGTTGACCGGAATAGCTTGGGAATCCTAGACAGAGGTCTTGCTCCTTTGGTTGGGTCGTTGTAGCTTTTCACGCTCTTCCATCCATTTTTAGTAGATCTTTGTACCCAGACATGTAAGTTCCGGTTGCTGATTGTATGCTCTGAATGTTAGGTCATGTGACCCCCCGCTAGTTACATTATACCATGTTGGCTCTTTGGATCCTTCTAAATAAATGTTTTTATGTCGTATGGTTATGTTGTGATGCCATTGTTGTATGTATGCATATCGGGCATGTCGTGCGTACGTGTGGCGTGAAACGGTATGTATGGGATTCGACACCTAGTTGTGTGCCTTTAGTTGTACTCTTTACAGGGAGATGCCCCTTTGTGTTTCCACTGAGCCTTGGTAGCTTGCTACTGCTCCGAACACATTGGTTGACCGGGATGTATCCTTCTTTGTTGTTGTGTCTGTCCCTTCGGGGAAATTTCATGCAGTGTAATGGAGTCCATGTAGCTTGCGATGACTTGTCTACACTCGCTATGGGCTGACACCTTCTTTGCTGGGTTATGTATGCCTGCCCTTTTAAAGATGTGCCACTTGGGTTTATAAATAGTCATGTCGACCCGGGTTTTCTGACATACGATTGCTAGCGACACATTCATATACGGAGCCAAAAGACGCAAACGGTCCCGACCAAGGTAAGGTGGCAGCCGTGAAGTTTACCGTGCGTGAGTCCGGAAAGTGATGTGATGTGTTACTTGTTGGATTTGTATGGCTTAGTATTGGGGTCCCGACAGATGCCCAGTCTTGCATAATACAAAAATAAATAAACAACAATACCTCGTAGAAAGTTGATTCTTTGGAGGGCACACGTGGATACGGCTAGCCACGAAATGTGTTTGAATGGTGGAGGGGAGTAAAATTTCAACTCTGTTTCTGAACTGCCGATAATTTTATTAGCCTAGAATATATTGAAAACTCTTGCCGTAACGTTGGCATGCAAGGCACAGCACCCAAATTACATATCCATCTCTATTTTGAAACAATGAGTTGTGGCACCTCTGCAAATTCCTGCTTCCCTCTGCGAAGGTACAATCCATTTACTTTCATGTTACTTACTTTTAATCTTGAGTCAAATTCTTACTCCAACCTCAATCTATTAGTTGGTAAGCACCATGTGGTAGGGAAAGATCCAAACATATATATTCAGTTAAATATATTTGATCATGGTTCATTATTGTTGACAATTATCTTTATGATAAGTATGTTGGGAGGCAAAAATTTAAGCCCCTATCTTCTCTGTGTTCAATGGATGTTGTTTCTTCTAAAAATATGCCTTGAGTATTAGCAATCATAGAATACTATATGATAATTGAGTATGTGGACCTCTTACTTAGACTTGATGACGCATTGAAATTGTTTGATGAGCAAGAACATATGATGTTGAGTTTCAAGAGAATGCATTGATTGAACCATGACATGTGAATTGTTTGATTGGAATTATCACTGATGAAACTTATATACTATGCTAGCATTCACACTTCATAAATTATTTCTTTTGTCATTTACCTACTCAAGGACGAGTAGGAATTAACTTGGGGATGCTGATACGTCTCCAGCGTATGGATAATTTCGGAAGTATTCATGCCATGTTTGCCTATGTTTACAATAGTTTTATATGGTTTTGATGCACTTTATATGATTTATTTAGAACAAACCCAGAATAATGTTATTTTTAGGAGAATTACCGTGGTGTTGTTTTTGTGGATAATGAAAGTTCTCGGGATCATCCAAAACTTTTTTATATTTTTTTCTCGGGGAAATAAGCAATATTGGAGCAAAGAACCACCGGAGGGGAGCCACCAGTGGGCATAAGCTAACAAGGTGCAACCCCCTTAGGTCACGCCCTGATAGCTTGTGGGGCCCATGTGGATCCGTTTGGCATGATTCCAACGCTGAAAAATCCTCTATATACTAGAAACTCCAGAACTAAAGAGAGAACTTCCGCTCCAATGCTGCAACTCTTCGTATCGACAAAAAAAATCTGGAAACGTTCAAGTACCCTACGGGAGAGCGGAAATCATCTCCGGTGGCCATCTTCATCATCCCGACGGAGGCCATAACAAGGAGGGAGTAGTTCACCCTCGGGCTAAGGTTTTGTACAAGTAGCTATGTGTTTAAACTCTCTCTCTCTCTCTCTCGCGTATTCTTGAGATGTCATAATCTTGATGTATCTTGGGCTTTGTTAATATAGTTGGATTGTATGGTGTTTGTCCCTTGCTATGGTTGTGATGAATTGAATCTTTCCCTTTAAGATCTCATTATGTTGGATTGAATATTCTATTTTGAGAACACTTGATGTATGTCTTGCATGCAGATACCCGTAGTGACATTGGGGTATTCAAGTGATTCACTTGATATATGTTATGGCATAAACTTGCGGATTCTGGTGCCCTTGGGGATCTATGCATAGGGGTTGATTACATGTTTCCATACTATGTTCTCTAATAGAAATCTTGGTTGCTCCTTGAAGTTCTTTGTGTTGGATTGAATATGAAGAATCTGAAATTGTTTGATGCATGTCATACAATTTACCCACGGATACTTTAGGTGACATTGGAGTATCTAGGTGACATTAGGATAGATTGATATGTATCATGTGTGTTATTCTAGTATGAACTCTAGGGTTCGTTGTGACACTTATAGGAATAACTCAAAAGATTGTTTAGAAAGAATAACTTTGATGTGGTTCTACTACCTACTCCAATTTCATCTTATTGTTCTTCGCTAGATAGGAACTTTGGTTTGATTCTTTGTTGCACGTTGACAGATGATCATAGGATTCTACTATGTTAGCATTGTTGAGAGATTGCACTAGCGATAGTATAAACCCTAGGCCTTATTTCCGAGAATTTATACAACATTTTTCTCGTTGTTTTCCACTTGCTACCTTACTGTTTTTATATTTTCATATTACAAAAACCTATATCTACTTTCCATACTACACTTGTATCACCATCTCTTTGCTAAACTAGTGCACCTATACAATTTTCCATTGTATTGGATATGTTGAGGACACATGAGATTTTTTGTATTTGATAGGAGGCTTGTTTGAGAAGGACCATCTTCATCTTACACCTCCCACAGATAGATAAACCTTAGGTCATCCACATGAAGGAAATTTGCTGCTGTCCTACAAAACTCAGCAGTTGGAGGCCCAACAACATCTACAAGAATAAAGTTAAAGTAGTAGACATCACTCATGATCATACTTCTTGTCGCGGCCCCTGGCAGGCTTATCTTTTTTGCTTCTTGGCCTTGTCGCGGCAACTGGTACGACTACCATGGTTCTTCTTGTTGGACCTACCTCCACCGGTCCGGCATTTCACCTTGCGAGGCCTTTCGTACTCTTGCATCTACTTTTCAGCAAGTTTATCTACTTGGCGGCACTCAGTAATATCATGGCCCTTGGTGTGGTGGATCTTGCAGTTTGCCATGTCGACCTTCTCCCTTGCCATAGCGTCGTCGTCTCCGGAGCATCAGACATATACCTTGTCCGAACCCTCGGACTTCGACTTCTTGCTCGCGCTGGTCTTGTCGGGTCCATCCACAACATTAACTTCCTTTCCCTTGCGCTTGTGATTGCGCTTCCGACATTTCCCCTTGGAGGCGGGCGCGTCTTCATCATCGGAGTCGAACTCCGCACCAACATCCTCCCTAGGGAGTCTCCTTCCTTCCTCAGCACGTGCACACTTGTCAGCCAGTTTATAGAGCTCGGCGACGTCTAGCACCTTGGTGATGATCATCTCTTCGCACACGTTCATATGGAACACGTCAATCACTACGGCGGGATGGCTGTCAGGGATATTGTGTTGCACACAACTGAATCTCTGGATATACTTGCGAAAGGATTCTCCATCTTCCCAGGGAAGTACATGCAGGTCGCTTGGCTACCGTACGAGTTTTTGACCCCCGTGGTATGCACCTACAAACTGATTGCACAAGTCCGCCGAAGAGGAAATGGGTCTCTCTCGCAAGTTCACGAGTCAACTCCTCACATTGGGCTTGAGCGCTAGAGGGAAGTAGTTGGCGAACACCTTCTCATCTCATCCCTAGCAGCCTCCTGGGCAATCGTGTAGATGAAAAGGAATTTTGATGGACTAACCATTCTGTCATATTTGTCCGGTAGCACGGGGTTGAAGGGGCAGCTGGAGGGTAAGCGGACTTGCTGCAGCTTATGGGTGAGTGCGGGGCAACCAACCTCGTAAGGCACGCTGTCAGGCACCCCAGGTGCAAGCTCATCAACAGCCGGATCTGCATGCTCGTATGATTGGCGACGCATCTCCCTCCGCCTCTGAGTTGTAGTGTGTGCATCCTCCTTGTGTTGTCCTTCAAGACATGACATTTGTATCGTTTCCCCAGTGGGTTCATCGAGGCATAGGACACTTCATCTTGTGCGTTGGACCAGCAAGATAGTTGTTGCTTTGCAGGGGCAACTGCACAATGGGTGCCCCGCCAGCATCATGTCCGGCAACTGGCCCTTTTGGAGTCGTGTGGCATTCTCGCGAGGAGCCCGCTACCTCTGGATTGTCACATTTAATGAATATAAGAAGGCTCTATACGTTCCTCCTGCAGTCTTCCATATTCTCCAGTGCAGGCGGGAAGTTTAGCAAAAGTTAGACCTGCGTTAGGGCTTCCTCATGGTCTCGGGCATAGAATGGCGTGAGAAGCGGGTAGCGCTTCTACTCCTGACGATGCCTGGAGGAACGCTCCCCCACCCTATTATACTCTGCACGCTCTTCGCCGGTGGTTCACGCTGGATCCTCACACTGCACACCCAGGGAATCGCAGGATGGGGTCTTGTCCGCACATCACCCGAGGTCGTCGTTCTGCACGCGCTGATGCAGCTGCTGCAACTCCAGCGTTGTCGTAGGTCGCTCTGGGCGCATCTTCCTCCGCCATAATGACGGTGTCCAGGCAGCGGCTCTCGGAAATCCATGCGATTTTCTGGCTGCACTCACCAGCATGATTAGCGCGATGATCACCCCCGTCGGTGTCACATGTAGCTGCCTACAATGGCACCTTAGATGAATATGGGACGGGCATAGACACGCCCTTGGCCTTCTTGGTAACATTGGGCGTCGTTGGGGATGTCGATGAAGGCACACAAAAGTTGATGAAGGTTTGAGCAGGTGCTCCCCCTACCTGTCATGCCAAAGATGTCGGGGGAATGACGATCTATGGAACAACGAGATCCCTTCTGGTTCAGGTGGGTCACACATGCATAAAGAGCATCTTTAGCCACATACGTGTGCGGGGGTTTAGACTGGTTCAGGCCGCTCGGGAGTGTAAAACCCCATGTCCTATGTTTTTGCATTATGTTTTTCCAAGTACACGAGCTTGACCCGATAAGGATGCACGAGGAGCTTAGCTACGCGAGCAAATGGACAAAGTGTCGACCTTTCTAAAGGTATCCATGGACCTCCTTTTATAGGGAAAGGGGTTACCACAATAGCTAAAATGGACTTTTGTATGCGTTGAATGGTAGGTTCTATAGCTACCAAAACTAGTGATAGGAGCCATAGTTATATGTACCTAACCCTTACAGATTAGGACACACACATTAAATGTGTCGTGAAATGTCATTCTAACGATGTCTTCTCGCAAGGATCACATCTCCTTCTCTGTTGTTCGCCCAACTACCTTTTATTCTCTTGCCACGTCGTGGGATGGGTGTCACTAAAGCTATTGCATGTCCTTCACTATTGCCAGTGGCCTCTGAAAAGCTCACCTAAGTGCATGCCCACTCGACACCTTGCTGTTGTTGACTATCATCCCAATGAGGTGGAGCAATAGAGATGCGGAGGAGTCCTGCCGGGCGTGATGTCTGTCTTGTCTTCTCCCACGGAAAGGTGGCTTGTCGGAGGCTTGTTCTTGATGCTTTGGAGTTGAATTTTCTTCGGTTAGAGTGCTGTCGGGCAAGGAGACCACTATCGTGTGTGCACAAGTTAGGCTACTAAGGGACCCTTCCTTTAGTACACCGACAAACTCCTTTTGAAAATATGATGGATTGCAATTGTTTCAGTAACCACAATCATAGTTTGTTAGTTTTCAATGAATTTTATGGTTCAAAGATCAGGTTGTGAATGAATTATCACTTGTTCATATGATGTTTTACGATGAAACATTGTTGCTAAAATAATGATCATGAAGCTTCCATGTCCATTTTTCTTATTTTTTATCGACGCCCCCTCTCTAAACATGTGGTCATAACTATTGAGTCTAATGTTCGCTTGAGGACAAGTGACGTCTAAGCATGGGGAAGCTGATACGTCCATTTTGCATCATGATTTTCCATGTATATTTATTATATTTTTGTCATTATTTCACTTTATGATGCAATCCTAATACCTTTTCACTCTTATTTTTCAAGTTTCACCCTAAGAAGATAATTGTCGGCAGGTGGTATTATGGACTAGAAAGTGCTACATAAGAATTGGTATTCTCTGGAACTCCGAATGACATGAAAATTTTGGATGTGTATTTTGAAATATACAAAAAATATTGGGGAAAGAATTACCACAGGTGGACCCATGAGGGAGCCACAAGCTCATGTGGTGCGTCCAACCCCCTGGACGTTCAATGCAGGCTTGTTGCTCCCTCGGCTAGCCCCCATAGCCCATCTTCTCCTATAAGATACTATTTTTCCTAGAAAAAAATAACAAGAAGAATTTTGGGAGAATTTTTACCGTATCGAGGCAAAAATCTGGCAGTAGCACCTTGGCTCTCTGAAAAAGAGATTCCGACCGTGAAACTTCCATTTGGTAGGAGAAATCGATGTCATCATCGTCACCAATGTTCCCTCCTTCGTGGGAGGACCAATCTTCATGAACATATTCAGTAGCCCCATCTCATCTCAAACCCTAGTTCATCTCTTGTGTTCAATCTTTGTCTTAAACTCTCAGATTGGTACCTGGGAGTTGCTAGTACTGTTTATTACATCTTGTAGTTGATGCTAGTTGGTTTATTTGGTGGAAGATCATGTGATCGGATACTTAAGCATTTCAATACACCTAACATATTGAATATGAAAATGCGTTGTGATTAGTTACTTTCATTCTTGGGGAGATGTGGGAAGTTATATTATAAGTAATCATGTGATGTTGGTACTCATTCGATATTTTGATGATATGTATGTTACACTTCTCTTATGTTGTCATGTGGACGTCAACTACATGACCCTTGGCTATAATTGGGCCTATCAGAAAGCATTGGGGAGTAATAAGTAGATGATGGGTTGCAAGAGTGACAGAAACTTAAACACTACTTCATGTATTATTTCGTAAGGGGCTGATTTGGATCTATATGTTTCATGCAATAGTTAGATTTATTTTAATTCTTCTTTCATAGTTGTGGATGCTTGCTAGAGGGATTAATCATAAGAGGGTTGTTTGTTTAAGTAAGAACAACACCCTAGCACCACTCCACCAACATAACAAATTATCAAAGAAATGAATGGTTAGTTTAATCACATTCATGTCTACTCAAAGAAACGAATGTGAATTAACTAACCATATGACTAGACGAGAATTTCATGTCTACTCAAGAACTCTTTGCTTCCTATAACCTAACTTTCCATCTTGTCCTTTGATACGAAAAGGATAGGCTACCTTGCTTCAGCCTTACTACAATAATTACTTGTTACATGTTATGAATTACCCTGCTACAAAACTATTTGTTACTTCTACTTTCAGTACTTGCACAGAACACCTTCGTGAAATCCACTTGTGATTTCCTTGTGCTCCTCGTTGGGTTTGGCACTCTTACTTCTCTAAAGGACTATGATTGATCCACTATACTTGTGAGTCATTAGGCTCCCCTTGTGTCGAATAAATAAATTGGGTCAAATACTACCCTCGAAGACTGTTGTGATCCCCTATACTTGGGTTATCAATACCTTTTTCAGGCGTTGTTGCCGGGGAGAATAACTCTATTTATAAATTCACATGGTAAATATTTATCTATTGATCGTTATGAATAAATTGAAGGATTCAAAACTAGGATCATGCCCTCTAAGATGAAGGGAGGTAAGGCATTGCCAACTATCTCTACACTTGATTCTCCTTGTGTTTTAAATAAGCTTGCACCACCACCATTTGCTATTCAATCTAATATGTCCCAAGTAATAGATATTGCTTCTACTATGGAAGATATTCATCATCATGCTACTAATATGTGTGATGAAGCTGAACGGTGCCACTATGTGAATTTCTTGATGCTCATATTGCTATATCTAAAGAACATGAAAATGAAACAATTGACAATACTGAACCACATATTTCACCTAGAACTCCTGTTAGAACTAAGATGCGTGATGTGCATGATGCTTATGTTATGGAAAGAGAGATAGATAAATAATTTCTTGCTTGTAAAGATAGAGATGACCTTACGAAATTATTGATGAAGTTAACAGAAAAATTATAGTGAGAGAATGAAAGACGACCCAAGATTTGCAACCTCTTCTATCTTCGGCCATGATAAGTTTTATGAATTCATTGTTGATCCTAAACTTATTACCTTGGTTGAATCATATCCTTTTTATGTTTATGAATCTGAAACTATCACTGCACATCTTACTACGCTGAATGAAATTGACAACCTATTTGCTCATGAGAGAGATTTATGATACTATTTTATTCTTAAGTTATTTCCTTTCTCTTTAAAGGGCGAAGCTGTAGAATGGTTTAATACTCTTGCTCCTAGGTGTGTCTCTAGTCCTTAGGATATGATTTACTAGTTCATCGAAAAATATTTGCCTACTCATAAGAAGCAAGCTTCCTTACGAGAAATATTTAACTTTCTGCAAGTTGAGGAAGGCTCCTCGAGCTATTAAATGCAATGCTTGATCATCCACATAGGAAAAATGAAATACTTGCTATATTTTATAATGGACTCACTAAACCTTCTATAGACTACGTAGATAGTTGTGTCGGTTGTGTTTTCAGGGAACAAACTATTGAACATGCTCAGGAGTTATTAGATAATCTACTCAAGAATGCTAATGATTGGACACTGCCTAAACCACCACATGAACCTATTCTGAAGGAAGGAGGTATTGTATTCCTCAGTCCAGAAGATATGGTAGAAACAAAGAAATCTATGAAAGCGAATGCTATTAAATCTGAAGAGGTTAAAATTTTACCACCTATTAACATGGGCTTGATATCCAACCACAACTAATAGAAACTCTCTTTGTAGATTCGACGAAGGTGATATTCCGTTTACTAAACATCATAGTCAATGCTTGGATAAATTTGATGACTTTATTCTTAAGCAAGAAAATTTTAGTAGATATGTTAGGAGTCAACTAAAACATAATGTTATTATGATTGAACGCTTGAGTGATATGATCTTTGGAATTGCAAATGATGTTAAAGGCTTATGCAAATATTCATCTATGGTTCATAGTCAACTACAAGAAATATGTAAGTCACGAAATGATTTACTTAATGAGATGAACTTCAACATGAATGATTATGTTGTTATAGTAATGACTAGAGGAGGCCAACTGACTGAGGAACCTTTGTGTCTTAAAGGTCGTCCTAAAAGAATTGAACAATATTCTGAGATGGTTGGTAAGGATGCACCTAGTTCACCTTGAAAGAAGAAAAATAAAAAATAGACATGGTTCTAGTGTACCTACCTTAGAAAAACTCCTAAGAACCCTAATATTGTTTTATTGTGATGCTCACACTCAATTTGGGGATGTGTATTTTGTCTGCGTTCAGGGAATGGGGGGTACCCACCAGCCTGCGGCCCAGAGTTGGCCGACTTCATTGACTAAAGACCAGCTGCCCGACACCACTCAAGGCAAGGCCCTCGCGAGGGGGAAAGCCTCGCGAGGAGGAACAACATCAAGACCCATAAGGGGGCCCCTCAGGAGCCCTCCGGAGAGGCGGATATTCCGAGGCGGGACCCAGTGTCAGGAGTCTAGGATGACGCGGGGAAAGCATAGGCGAGGCAAGGACACACGCGGGTTTCCAAGGCATCTCCCAAAGGTTTCCATTCTGGTGCAACAAGTCTGGCACCGACCGCCGGCAGGATGGACGTCATCCCTGGACCCGTCCCAGCTGTGCTGGCAGCCACTTTACAGGTGAAGACTACTTTTGGGCACGGGGAGCATGTTCCCCTGTCCCCCTTTGAAATTGGCCGTTGTGGGATCCCTTCCGGCCGAAACAATAAGGGAAGAGGACCGGGGCCACCACTATATATAGAGGATAGGTTACTCCATAGAGAGAGATCGATTCATTCACATACCAACCCCGACACTACACAAAGGCCACCCAGCCTCCGGTGGCCCTCAAACATTGTACTAGTTCATCCACCAACCTCCATGACAAGCAATCCACCAAAGCATGAGTAGGGTATTACGCTTCTCAGCCGCCCAAACCTGGGTAAACTGCCGTGTTCTGTGTTTCGTCACCATCGAGTGAGTTCTCTGCCATCCACATCGAGTAGTGAGTTAGGCGAGGCGAGCCCACGACAGATCTTTGTACACGCCCGTGAGTTCGAATATTTAGGGTTTTCCGGAGCCCGAAAACCGACATTTGGCGCGCCAGGTAGGGGGCGTGTCAAGGTCTTCTCCGAGCTTCGTATTCCCTAGGCCCCGCTGCTCCGATGACCGGCGCCCAAGAAGATTCTTTGAGCCTCGTCGAGCTGGCTTCCAACCGTCAGACCACAACGGCCGCGACGCATACCAGCGTTGTGCCGCCAGGCATCTCGTACCAGATCGTGAACGTCACCTCCACCATCGCAAGCCCCCACGCCACCCAGGCGCATGACGGCTGGGCGGCGCCCCCGGCACCATCAACGCGCCGCATAAACTTGGAGGACATCGGCACGCACGACGCGCTGTAGATGGCGAGCGATATGCTCTAGTATCGACTGATGCAAAGGGGCTTCGACGCCTGGGCGGACCACCTCACGGAGTTGATCGCCATCACCCAGAAGGCCATCTGACTCCATTCTTCTTCAAGGCTGCAGGCGCCGGGCATTGTGGGCTTTCGCCTCGTGCCGGTCCCCGGGCCTGCAAACGACGGGGCCCCTCCCGCATTGGGCTGGGCTGAGAGAGACGCATTGCACGCTGCCCTCCTCCTCCTCCAGATTCCGGCGGCCGGCCTCGAGGCACAGCATGCCGGCAGCCACGAGGGACGCGAAGAGAACGACATGACGTTCGATGCGCACACCAGAGCGCATCCCGAAGACCAGTGCGGCCCCCGCCAACCCGGGACGCCCAGACGGTAGCGCTCCCTCAGGCGCATCTAGCAGAAGGCAGATGCGTCGGGGTGGGAGAACTACGACGATGGAGACACGTCGTGGTATCAAGTGGGAGCCTGCACCAGGTAATGCCGAGACCACCCAACGGTGACAACAGAAACAAGCAACTTCGTGTAGAGGCCCATCGCAATAAGAACTCCGAGCAACGCGGCCGGAGGGAATAACCCCCATCGCAGAGAGGGACCGCCACTGTCGCGCTATTGAACGGCTTTGGAGGTCGATCAAATGCCTACATGAAGCTTTACGTATCGTGTTATGTAACACCGCCTGACCCTGCCATCGAGGAAGAGCCTCACGCGTCTACCCCAGGTGCCAGTCCCCCTCAAGAGTAAGTAACACTTTGGGGGTCCCCCTTGAGCCGCACCCTAGGGCTCCCAATGGCGGGCAGGAAGGCGCCCCCAAGCCACGGGGCGTCACGCCAGTCGCAGCCCCCGTGGAGGACCTGCAAACAACCAGGTCCCCGGCCTCAGGAGGACGAGTCGGAGAAAGCAACGAGACAAAAGTGGCGCGGGTCACCCACGGCGACTACGGTGCTGGTGTTGGCGCCGAGGGCCGGACCTCACGAGGCGCCCCTCGGGCGCAAAGGAGCTATGAGATGTAATCTTTTATTTCACTACTCTAGGGGGTGTAAGTTGGCCATATGAACTTCAAGTGTTCAGGGCACACCTCTGCCCATTGAATCATTTATGCATGCTTCCGTAACTTCTGTTGCATCCATTCGGTGATCTTACATCTTACCTTGCTTGCATCTTTGGGCGTTCTAGACCCCCCCCCCCACCCCGCTTGAGGGCTCCAGCCAGTGCCGCGTCACCCCATCACGGGACCTTGGGAGGCCCCGCGGCTTCAAGGTCACAATCAACAGGGCCAAATTGGGGCCGGTTGAGCCTTACCTGTCACAAGGAGACTTGCCACCCTTGATACCGTCCACGGTCATTCGGTCGCTGTCACGGGTGGCAGGGCTTGACCCTGTAGCTGCGCCCGTCCATTCGGTCGCAAGCAAAAAAAGTTTGGAAATGTGCGGGACAGGGTCTTGGCGACGCAGGGACGCTCGAACGTCAAAGGGGGCTCCTGAGCATCGCGCCTCACGAGCCATACTGGTCACAAAGCCACTTGGCCACCCTGGTGCCGTCCAGGCACATTCGGTCGGTATCAGGGGTGTGAGGGCCTTGCCCTGTGAGGCGCCTCACGACGACAGGGAAATGTGCGGGACTGGGACCTGCCGACGTAGAGAAATAGAAAAGCCCTCAACCACTCTCGGGACAATGAGGAAACATCGTGGCGCCGGAGCGCCCCCACGTTCACCCTATAGTCCCCGCGGAACCTGCATCAACTCGCGGAGCCTCTCCATCATTCTTCAATCTTTCCGGAACCTACTTCATACCGTGACACTCTTACGTAATAACAAGCCGAGGCTGTATACGCCCAGCCCCCCCCCCCCCCGGAGGAAGCGGAAGGGGTCCATCCGATGCCTAGTGGAAGCCCTAAACTCTGTGCTGGGGAGAAGACGGAGGCAATCAACACAGTCCACCAATGACTCAAAGGAATCAGGCGTCTATGCCTCGGGGGTAGGGACACTTGGGAGGCCACAGCGTCCTCGCGACCTCCCAGATACACCCCCATCGTGACACTCTCACGTAATAACAAATCGATGCTGCATATGCCCAAGGCCCCCCGAGGACACGGAAGGGGTCCATCCCACGCCTAGTGGCAGCACTATGCTTCACGCTGGGGAGAAGATGGAGGCAATCAACACAGTCCACCAATGACTATGCCAGCCTAGGTGCCGGACGCGGTGTTTGCTTGCTTCTTCCTGGATCTTGAACTATCCTCCGTTGGACTTAAATTTTCCGATCACAAAAGTTGGTGTTGAAAAACAAAAAAAAAAGGGGGAAGCATTTTCTTGTGCTTTCTCATTTTGCTGGTTTTGAAGCCTCTTTTTCTGGATGAAATTTTCTGAGGAGCTGAACGCTCAGCACCGCGCCTAGGGTCCAAGGAGCGAAAGCAAGGACTTGCTGTCCCGGGGGAAAACAATTTTTGCAATCAACCCCCGCTCAGGGGTCCGTATTGAAGCACGATATCACCACAAGGAGTCTTAGGAGGCCTTAGGGCGTCCTTGGGCGATGACCAAAGGGATATAATGGGAATCATTCAAACCTCAAAGGGGGTCCTCAGCACCGAGCCTCAGGAGCCTTACCAGTCATAATGTCACTTGCCACCCCTGGTGTCGTCCCGGAGCTCAAGTAGGCATCGTGGGTGGTGGGGGGGGCGCCCTGTGAAGTGCATCAAACCTAGCGGCAGCAGGGAAATATGTGGGACCGGGACCCGTAGACATAAAATGCCGAAAGGGTCTCCACCTTGTCCCACCGAAGCTACTTAGGAGGAGTAGCGAAAGGGACCGGTGGCTACCCATGAGCTAACCACCCCACAGGCCTAGACGGGGGCCATCTGGTTTCGCATCAAAACAACAATGAATTAAAAACACGCGTACTAACAAAAGGATGCAGGGCCTAAGGACTAAGTTGCAGAAAGGAACGAGGCCATCGACCAAGCACACAGCGGCACAAACGATGCCTCGGGAGGATGGGACCTGCTGTGGGCCCTGACATCCATAGCTCCAAAGCAATGGCTGGCTCATCGACGTGCCCTACCCAAGGAAGCCAAGCCGTAACGACTACCAGAGAGCAAGCCGTCGATTCAAGAACGAAAGGAAAATGGGAGTACGACGAAGGCAACACAGAAAAGTCTAACGCCCAATAGGGCAGAGTTCATGGACCAACATTACAAAGGCAGGATAACGGAAGCTGGGGAATGCCTAGGGGGAGAGGTCGCCGACACCACCCTTGGCGCCAGCAGGCTCGACGTTGGGGCCCTCCACCTCACTGGAGGCGTGCACCCAGACTTACCGCTCCACGTGCCGGCACACTTCATCCCGGAGAAGACGCTGGGGCTCCGCGGGTGCCGGCCTGACGATGCGCTAGAGATCGAGCTCCGGGACGAGGCAGCGCATGTTGGAGAATACAAGCGTCCAGGCAAGGCCCAGAAGCTCACGCGCGTCCAATGCGTTGTCCTCCACGTGGGAGACGCCGGCCTCCAGCGTCTCGACCACCTTCTGGAAGAAGGCGAGGTATCCCCCATCGATGTTCACCCTTGGCAGCGTCCGGGCATTCCCCATGAATCAGCGCATTGCGCCCGCCACTCGGCCGGCGATGCCCTGGAACTGCTTGGTCCGCTGAGACACCATCATCCTATTGGGGAACCTTGCATGGGAAACAAAAATGTTCCTACGCACATGAAGACCTATCATGGTGATGTCCATCTACGAGAGGAGTCTTGGATCTACGTACCATTGTAGATTGCACAACAGGAAGTGTTGAGAGACACAATTGATGTAGTGGAATGTCTTCATGGCCCTCTATCAACCCCACGAACCGTCTCGGGATCCGTCCTATGATCCGTTCCGATCTAGTGCCGAACGGACAGCACCTCCGTGTTAAGCACACGTATAGATCGACGATGATCTCGGCCTTCTTGATCCAGCCAGAAAGACGGAGAAGTAGATGAGTTCTCCAGTAGCATGACGGCACTACGGTGGTGGTGACGATCTACTCATGTAGGGCTCCGACCGAGCTCCCCAGAAATACGAGCTAGATGAAGAACTATGGTGTCTAGATCTGAGTTGCCGTGGAAAAAGTTGTCCCAAATCATCCGTAAATCACCACAATATATAGGAGGGAGGGGGGGAGGCTTGCCTTGAGGGCCAAGCCCTCAAGGGTTCGCCGGCCAAGGGAGAGGAGGAGTCCTACTCCAATCCTACTCCAATTAAGATTGGAAGGTGGAGTCCTTCTCTTCCTTCCCACCTCTCTTTTTTTCCTTTTTCTTTGGTTTTCTTTCCTTGGCTCCAAGGCCCTCTTGGGCTGTCCCACCAGCCCACTAAGGGCTGGTGCGCCACCCTAGGGACATTGGGCTTCCCCCGGGTGGGTTGCCCCCCTCCCGTGAACTTCCGGAACCCATTCGTCACTCCCGGTACATTCCCGGTAATGCCCGAAAACCTTCCGGTAACCAAATGAAGCCATACTATATATCAATCTTCGTTTCCAGACCATTCCGGAAACCCTCGTGACATTCGTGATCTCATCCGGGACTCCGAACAACATTCGGTAACCACACATATAACTCAACTATACTAAAACATCGCCGAACCTATTTCAATCTCGTTATCGGCAAGTCTCTTTACTCATTCCGTAATACAAGATCCCGTGACTTACACTTAGTCACATTGCTTGCAAGGCTAGTGTGTGATATTGTATTACCGAGTGGGCCCCGAGATACCTTCGGAGTGACACATCCCAGTCTTGATCCATACTAACTCAACGGACACCTTTGGAGATACCTGCAGAGCACCTCTATAGTCACCCAGTTATGTTGCGACGTTTGATGCACACATGGTATTCCTCTGGTGCTAGTGAGTTATATAATCTCACGGTCATAGGAATATACTTGACACGCAGAAAACAATACCAAAAAAACGACACGATCAATATGCTACGTTCATAGTTTGGGTGTTGTCCATCACATGATTCTCCTAAGGATGTGATCCCGTTATCAAGTGAGAACACTTGCCTATGGCGAGGAAACCTTGACCATTTTTTATCAACGATCTAGTCAACTAGAGGCTCACTAGGGACATTGTGTTGTCTATGTATCTACACATTGATTCGAGCTTCCAATCAATACAATTCTAGCGTGTATAATAAATGATTATTATGAACAAGGAAATATAATAATAACTAATTTATTATTGCCTCTAGGGCATATTTCCAATAATCTCCCACTTGCACTCGAGTCAATAATCTAGTTCACACCACCATGTGATTTTAACGAATCCAACACCCATATTGTTCTGGGGTTTGATCACGTCTTGCTCATGAGAGAGGTTTTAGTCAATGGTTCTGAATCTTTCAGATCCGTGTGTGCTTTACAAATATTTATGTCATTTTATAGATGTTGCTACTATGTGCTATTCGGAAGTACTCCAAATATCTACTCTACTATACGAATCTGTTTTACTACTCATAGTTATCCGGATTAGTGTCAAAGCTTGCATCAACGTAACCCTTTATGATGAGCTCTTTAACCACATCCATAATCGAGAAAAATTCCTTAGTCCTTTAGTTACTAAGGATAACTTTGACCGCTGTTCAGTGATTCAATCCTGGATCACTCTTTGTACCTCTTAACAGACTTGTGGAAAGGCACACTTCAGGTGCGGTACACATTATGGCATACTCTAGAGTCTACGACTAAGTGATAGGGGACGACCTTCATCCATTCTCTTTATTCTCCCGTGGTCGGGCTTTGAGTCTTACTCAAAATCACACCTTACAACATAGAAAAGAACTCCTTCTTTGCTAATCTATTTTGAACTCCTTCAAAACCCTGTCAAGGCATGCATTTCATTTGAAAGTTCTGTTTAGCATTTTGATCTATCCCCATATATCTTGGTGCTCAATGTTCAAGGAGCTCTATCCAGGTCTTCCTTTGAAAACCCCCTTTCAAATAACCTTTATGCTTTACAGAATTTATACATTACTTCTGATCAACAATATGTCAACCACATATGCTTATCAGAAATTCTATAGTGCTCCCACTCACTTCTTTGTAAATACAAGTTTCTCATAAACTTCGTACAAACCCAAAAGCTTTGATCATCTCATCAAATCGTATATTCCAACTCCGAGATGCTTGCACCAGTCCATAAAAGGATCGCTCGAGCTTGCATACTTGTTAGCATCCTTAAGATCGAGAAAACCTTCTGGTTGTATCACATACAACCTTTCCTCAAGGAAACCGTTGAGGAAACAATGTTTTGACATCCTATGTGCAATATTTCACAATTAATGCAGCAACTACTAACATAATTCCAACAGACTTTTAGCATCGCTACGAGTGAGAAAGTCTCATCATAGTCAACTCTTTGAGCTTGTCGGAAACATCCTTGCGTCAAGTCGAGCTTTTCTTAATGGTGAATAGTCACCATCGTCGTCTGTCTTCCTTCTAAAGATCCATATTTACTCAATAGTCCTACGACCATCAAGTAGTTCTACTAAAGTCTACACTTTGTTTTCATACATGGATCCTCTCTCGGATTTCATGGCCTCCACCCATTTGTCAGAATAAGGGCCCACCATCGCTTCTCCATAGCTCCCAGGTTCATTGTTGTTCAACAACATGACCTCCAAGACAGGGTTACCGTACCAATTTGTAGTAGTACGCGACCTTGTCGACCTACGAGGTTTGTAGTGACTTGATCTAAAGCTCTAATGATCACCATCATCAGCTTCCACTTCAATTGGTGTAGGCGCCACAGGAACAACTTCCTGCGCACTGCTACACACTGGTTGAAGTGACGGTTCAATAACCTGTAACATCCCAAATTTGGGAATGTTAATATAATTATTATATTGTTTGTTTGTTTGCTTGAGTGATTGAAACTTGAGTGAAATTTGAAACTTTTCAAAAACTTTTGAATGAGAGGGAATAAAATGATATTCCCCATCTCCGATGAATTCAAATTCAATTTTTAAAAGCAAAGAGAGAAGATGACATGACTTCTTCAACTATAGAAAATTTGAACGGAGTTTGCATTTGATATCCTTTAAATTTTTTGCCCTTGCTTCTATATTTTTCTTCCCCTAGAAAATGCCGGGAAATAATCTCTTGCACGCAAGAGAGAGCGAAGGAAAATGACCCTCCAAAATGTGAGGCATTTTTGAAATATTTTGAGCCAAGAAAGCGAAAGTTTTATCGTGAAAATAATTGCAAAAAGAAAATATAGCATAAGGGATTTTTTCTGAAAAAACATTTTTTTAGTTTTTATTTTTGCCTTGGAAAAATGTAAATCGAGTAGAGGATATTTTTCTGATCATTTTGGTATATAATATCCTATATTAATTATTTGTTTCCTTTTTTCGTTTTTTAGTTTCTGTTAAAAAAAAGGAACACGGGAGATATTTCTGGGGCAAGATCCCCATCGCTGGGAACAAATCCGAGACCAAACCGCAGCGCCAGACCCCCAGAGCGCCCACCTCTCCTTTCCTTTTTTTTGTTTCCCCTTTCCTTTTCTTTCTTTTTTTCTCTCCCTCTTTCCTTCCCTCTTCTTCTTCCTTCCTCTTTTCTTCTCCCGTGACTTCTCCAGCAAGCAGCGCACCTTCCATGGCTGGCCCGATTCCTACCCTCCTCGGCCACCCCCTGCCCCTATATAAACCGCCACCTCCACGCCCCCCCTCGGCCCCCTCCTTCCCAGGCCAGAACGCCACCTCGCCCCCACGCACCTCGCTGGAGCCCAAGCTCCAGTAGAACACCACCTCGCCACCTTGCGCCACCCCTCGCCTCCCCGCCCCAACCAACGCCACCATGAGCTCCCCCACCGCCCCGCAACCCATTTTCGCCATTAGCCCGAGCCCTCGCTGCCTCCTCACCACCCCACGCCTCGCTGGAGTTTGGCCGTTCGAGGAGCCCGAGAAGCTCGAGCACCACGCCCGCCCCCGACCTCTCGCCTCGCCGTCGCCGCCATCCGTCGGAGGAGCCCCTCCGGCATCCTCTAGTGCACTCGGCCTCGCCGGAGACTCACCGAAGACGCAGCCCCGACCTTGCCACCTTCTCTGCCTCGCTGGAGGAGAAGCACCAGCAGCCCCACGGTGAGCTACACCCCATCTCTCCCTCCCCCGTCCGATCTGTTTTAGATGGCTAGGATTAGATACCTTGTACCCCTTCGGTTTTTAGTTAAGAACCGAGCCGGTTTTACTTCACTTACTATTTAACCGAGAGCTTTTACTTACATAGCGGCCGTTTGCTAGAAAGCCCCGCAGCACACACCACCTAGGCCAACCAGAAGCTGCCACGTGTACCCCTGTCCGTTAGAATCAGTTCTATTTTTTCTGTTTTAATTCCAAAACAGAGAAAGTCCCAATCATGTTTTGATCATAACTTTTGATCCATAAGTCCAATGGAGTTGATTCTTTTTCCAGTAGATCACAATTTGACTATAGTTTCTAAAAACATATAATTTGTCTATGTTTGAAATTTTCAAATTTGAACTAGATCAGATTTAGTTTAAACATTGTTTTGCTTATTCCAGGAGTTTAAAAATAGCTTTTAATTTGATTCTTTTTGCTAGTGATCACTAGTGGTAAAACTTTCAGAATTATTTGATTATTTTAGGTCATTGTTTCTTGTGAAAAAATTTCTGTTTCACCTCTTTTAGGGTTGTGACTAATTTCCTTTCTTTAGTTGTTTTTAAATTATTTTCTTTTATATTTCAGAAAGATTATGTTTTGTTTCTGTTAGTTAACAGTAGGTTTGCAACAAGTTTCGATTTTTATTTTTATAGGTTATCATGAAATCAATTCTAGTTCTCTAATAACTTGCAATTGGTTTCTCCACTGTTTCAAATCCCGTTTGGAAATACTTTCAAATAGTTTTGTGAAAAATACTCTATTTTATCTTAGTTAAATGTATATCTTAGTTCCCTGATATTATTTTCCGTTGGATAAAAACTATTTAGTGCTTGATGTAGTAGAAGACTCCCTAGTCTTATTCGAAGTTTCCTTTAGATTCCTATTCGCTCTCTCTTTTGTTTTGATTGCTAGAATGATTGCTAGTATGAGTGCTTATGTGAATGATATGTTTGTTATATAGATTTCATCAGAGAATGACGAGTAGTCTATCAAGTTATGTCTCGAGAAATTCTTCTTCGTCAACATCGCCACGCAAGTCATTTGATCATGTAGCACCTATGTTTTATGCATCGTAGTTCTACCATCCTATGCCCAATTGCATGCTGAGTAGGTACTTGGAAATTATGGATACATATTGTAGTATCATGTGGTAGACACCCAACAACCCCGTTACTTTGTCCGGGATGACAAATTTCATATTGCTATGCTTGAGTAGACGGGATTCTGGTTGAGAGTTTATCACGAGTGATGCGAGAATAATTTAATAACCACGACCGGTTAAGTCAAGACTTTTCAAGACCTCATGATGCAATGCAACTCTGGGTGAAGGACGGTTGATCGGCTCCCTGGAGAAACCAGTGGATGACCCAGGATGCTGGAGACGGCCATGACATCTTGCGGAAAGCTTCACCCAGGCTCAAAGAGACGGACGGATATTTTCAAGACCCAAGGCTTACCTGCACAGCCACAAGTCATTATGGGCTCTGGCTTGGTTGGACAACGCGGTGACTCTGGATAGGCGGTGCTAGCAGATGTAGAAGAGCGGTAGGATTGGATGGGCACCGACAAGGATTCAGAGGGACCCGTTGAAAGACCATGTTTTGATCATCCGGTCTTCAAACACCCTGAAGTGCGAGGACATACACGGAGGCGATCAAATCTTGTGGGGAACGTGTGCAAAACTCTGCAAAGTACTCAAACCTAATCGATTACCCGTGTCCAAGGTCATGGACAACTTGAGCCAAAGAAACTGAAGTTATCTGGATTTCTCAACTTCATTATATATATTTGATGAGGGTAATATTGATAACTCGGGTATGAGAACTGGTTGGCGGAACCATCTCATTAACAGCCAACAATGTAGTAACATTTTGCTTTTAGCCCTCTCTTGATGTAGGAGAAAACTTGCTTTTCGCTAAAAACTTATAGCCCAACCTGCCATATATGCATATAGTATAGATGATTACTTTTCACCCCTCTCTTATGTGACTTGCCCGCATATTAAATATGCTGACCTACACGGCTGCAACGTCTTATGTTGAAGATATTTTTCTTCGACGAGTAAGAGTAGGATTCAGGGTTACGGTCTACACTCAACTTGCCCTCGGTGTTTATTGGGACTCCACTCCCTTGACTGCTTCCGCTGAGATATTTAAGGTATATATCAGTTTTACGCTATTTACATGTGATTGCACTTTGATATATACACTGATGTACTGTGTGTGCCAGCATACTGATCCAGGGATGTCACAGAAACACAGAGGCTTGACTCGTTTCGAGTCGGGTCGCTACATAACCTCATCAAATTCCAACACTCCCCCACTCAATTCTTTCGAGAGAAATTTTTCCTCGAGAAAGGACCCGTTTCTAGAAACAAACACTTTGCTTCCGGATCTGAGATAGGAGATGTATCCAACTGTTTTGGATATCCTATTAAGATGCATTTATCCGCTTTGGGTTCGAGCTTATCAGACTGAAACTTTTTCACATAAGCATCGCAGCCCCAAACTTTCAAGAAAAGACAGCTTAGGTTTCTCCAAACCATACTCTATACTGTGTCATTTCAACAGAAATACACGGTGCCCTATTTAAAGTGAATGCGGTTGTCTCTAATGCATAGCCCATAAATGATTGTGGTAATTCGATAAGAGACATCATAGTATGCACCATATCTAATAGGGCGTGGCTATGACGTTCGGACACACCATCACAGCATGGTGTTCTAGGCGGCATGAATTACGAAACAATTTCCACATTGTCTTAACTGTGTACCAAAAACTTGTAACTCATATATTCATCTCTATGATCATATCGTAGACAGTTTATCCTCTTGTCACGACGATCTTCACTCTGAAAAAGCGTTGAACTTTTCAATAATGCATACTTGTGATTCATCAAGTAAATACTCATGTATCTACTCAAATCGTCAATGAAGTAAGAACATAACGATATCCACTGCGTGCATCAACACTATTGGACTGTACACATCCAAAATGTATTACTATCAACAAGTCACTTTCTTGTTCCATGTGGTATTATTTTGCATGTCTCAAGTGATTCAAAATCAGGTGAATCAAACGTTCCCTCCGCATGGAGTTTATTCATGCGTTTTATACCAACAGGTGTGGTTTGCATGTCTCAAACGTTTCAAAAATGAGTGAGTACAAAGATCCATCAGCATGGAGCCTCTTCATGCATTTACACCAACATGACTCAAGTGGCAGTGCCACAACTAAGTGGTGCTATCATTATGACTTTATATCTTTTGGCACCAATATTATGAACATGTGTAACACTACGATCGAGATTCCCTAAATCATTGAGAGTAATTATTTAAGAAAATAGAATATCTATTATTCTCTTTAAATGAATAATTGTATTGCAATAAACATGATCTATTTATGTTTATGCTCAACGCAAATACCAAATAAAAATTATTTAGGTTTAACACCAATCCCGATGGTAGAGGGAGCGTGCGATGTTTGATCACGTCAACCTTGGAAACACTTCAAACACTTATCGTCACCATGCCTTCAGCTAGTCTCCGTTTATTTCGTAGCTTTCATTTCGTGTTACTAATCACATTGCAACCGAAGCAGTATCCAATACCCTCGTGCTACTAGGAGTACTAGTAAAGTAGACATCAATATCATGTATATAAAATATACTTTTGTCGACTTTGCCAGCCTTCTTATCTACCAAGTATCTAGGGTAGCAATACCTCAGTGATCGTTCCCCTCCTAACAGAAGCACTTAGTCTCAGGTTTCGGTTCAATCTTGGGTTTCTTCATGAGAGGAGCAACTAGTTTTCCATTTCATGAAGTATCCCTTCTAGCCCCTGCCCTTCTTGAAACTACTGGTTTTACTAACCATCAACAATTGATGCTCCCTCTTGATTTCAACTTTCGCAGTGTCCAACATTGCTAATCGCTCAAAGATCATCACATCTATCCTTGATATGTTTATAGTTCATCACAAAGCTCTAGCAGCTTGGTGGTAGTGACTTTGGAGAACCATCATTGTCTCATTTGGAAGATTAACTCCCACTTGATTCAAGTGATTGTTGTACTCAGACAATCTGAGCACATGCTCAAAGATTGATCTTTTCTCCTTTACTTTTTAGACAAAGAATCTTGTCGGAGGTCTCATGCCTCTCAACAAAGGCACGAGCATGAAATCTCAATTTCATCTCTTAGAACATCTCTTATGTTCCGCGATGTTTTCAAAACGTCTTCGGTGCCTTGCTTCTAAGCCTTTAAGTATTACACACTGAACTATCACGTAGTCATCAAAAACATGTATTTCAGATGTTCGCAACATCCACACACGATGCTCGAGGTGCAGCACACCGAGTTGTGTACTAAGGACATAAGCCTTCTCCGCAGCAATGAGGACAATCCTCAGTTTTACGGACTTAGTTCGCAAAGTTGCTACTATCAACTTTCAACTAAAATTTCTCTAGGAACATACAAAAATAGTAGAGCTATAGCGCAGGCTAGATCGTAATTTGCAAACACCATTACACTATGTTCATGATAATTAGTTCAATTAATCATATTACTTAAGAACTCCCACTCAAAAAGTACATCTCTCTAGTCATTTGAGTGGTACATGATCCAAATCACTAACTCAAGTCCGGTCATCATGTGAGTTGAGAATAGTTTTAGTGGTAAGCATCTCTATAATAATCATATCAACTATACGATTCATGCTCGACCTTTCGGTCGCATGTGTTCCGAGGCCATGTCTGCACATGCTAGGCTCGTCAAGCTTAACCCGAATGTTCCACGTGTGCAACTGTTTTGCACCCGTTGTATGTTAACGTTGAGTCTATCACACCTGATCATCACGTGGTGTCTTGAAATGTCTTGAAATTTTAGTGAGAGATCACCTTATAATGCTACCGTCGTTCTAAGAAAAATAAGGTGCATAAAAGGATTAACATCACATGCAATTCATAAGTAACATGATATGGCCATCATCTTGTGCTTCTTGATCTCCATCACCAAAGCACCGACACGATCTTCTTGTCATCGGCGCCACACCATGATCTCCATCAACGTGTCGCCATCGAGGTTGTCGTGCTATTTATGCTATTACTACTAAAGCTACATCCGAGGAATACAGTAAACAAATCTGCAAACACAAACCTTAGTTTAAACACAACCCTATGGCTCCTGCCGGTTGCCGTAGCATCGACATGCAAGTCAATATTAACAATTACAACAAGATCATCTCATACATCCAATATATCACATCACGTCATTGGTCATATCATATCACAAGCATACCCTGCAAAAACAAGTTAGACATCCTCTAATTTGTTGTCGCATGTTTTACGTGGCTGCTATGGGTATCTAGTATGATCACATCTTACTTACACGAAAACCACAACGGAGATGTGCAAATTGCTATTTAACCTCTCCAAGGACCGCCTCGGTCAAAACCAATTCAACTAAAGTTGAAGAAACTGACACCCGCTAGTCATCTTTATGCAACGAGGTTGCATGTCAAGCGATGAAACCAGTCTTGCGTAAGCGTACGAATAATGTCGGTCCGGGTCGCTTCAATCCAACAATACCGCCAAATCGAGAAAATACTAAGGAGGGAAGCAAACCGAACATGACCATCCACAAAACCCTTTGTGTTCTACTTGAGATAACATCTATGCATGAACCTAGCTCACGATGCCACTATTGGGGAACGTTGCATGGGAAAAAAATTCCTATGCACACGAAGACCTATCATGGTGATGTCCATCTACGAGAGGAGATTTGGATCTACGTACCCTTGTAGATCGCACATTAGGAAGCGTTAAGAAACGCGGTTGATGTAGTGGAACGTCTTCACGTCCCTCGATCAGCCCCATGAACCGTCCCACGAACCGTCCCGCGATCCGTCCCACGATCCGTTCCGATCTAGTGCCGAACGGACGGCACCTCCACGTTCAGCACACGTACATCTCGACGATGATCTCGGCCCTCTTGATCCAGCAAGCAAGACAGTGAAGTAGATAAGTTCTCTGACAGCGTGAAGGAACTCCGGTGGTGGTGACGAACTACTCATGCAGGGCTTCGCCCGAGCTCCGTAGAAATACGATCTAGGGGAAGAACTATGGTGTCTAGATCTGAGTTGCACGTGGCAAAAGTGGTCCCAAATCAGCCCTAAATCACCACTATATATAGGAGGGAGGGGGAGGAGGCTTGCCTTGAGGCCCAAGCCCTCAAGGTTTCACCGGCCAAGGGAGAGGAGGAGTCCTACTCCAATCCTACTCCAATTAGGATTGGAAAGTGGAGTCCTTCTCTTCCTTCCCACCTCTCTTTTTTTTCATTTTTCTTTGGTTTCTTTCCTTGGCTCCAAGGCCCTCTTGGGTTGTCCCACCAGCCCACTAAGGGCTGGTGCACCACCCCTAGGGCCATTGGGCTTCCCCCGGGTGGGTTGCCCCCCTCCCGGTGAACTTCCGGAACCCATTCGTCACTCCCGGTAATGCCCGAAAACCTTCCGGTAACCAAATGAAACCATCCTATGTACCAATCTTCGTTTCCGGACCATTCCGGAAACCCTCGCGACATCCATGATCTCATCCGGGACTCCGAAGAACATATGGTAACTACACATATAAATCAACTATAATAAAACATTGTCGAACCTTAAGTGTGGAGACCCTGCGGGTTCAAGAACTATGTAGACATGCCCCGAGGTACTCCTCGATCAATATCCAATAGCAGGACCTGGATGCCCATATTAGATCCTACATATTCTCCAAAGATCTTATCGTTTGAACCTCAGTGTCAAGCATTCATATAATCCCGTATGTCATTCCCTTTGTCCTTCGGTATGTTACTTGCCCAAGATTTGATCGTCGGTATCCATATACCTATTTCAATCTCGTTACCGGCAAGTCTCTTTAGTCATTCCGTAATGCAAGAGCTCGTGACTTACACTTAGTCACATTGCTTGCAAATCTTGTGTGTGATGTTGTATTACTGAGTGGGCCCCGAGATACCTCTCCGTCACACGGAGTGAAAAATCCAAGTCTTGATCCATAATAACTCAACGGACACCTTCGGAGATACCTGTAGAGCACCTTTATAGTGACCCTGGTACATTGCGACGTTTGATGCACACAAGGTATTCCTCCGGTGCCAGTGAGTTATATGATCTCACGGTCATAGGAATAAATACTTGACACGTAGAAAACAATAGTAATAAAACGACACAATCAATATGCTACGTTCATTGTTTGGGTCTTGTCCATCACATGATTATACTAATGATGTGATCCCGTTATCAAGTGACAACACTTGCCTATGGCCAGGAAACGTTGACCATCTTTGATCAACGGTCTAGTCAACTAGAGGCTCACTAGGGACATTGTGTTGTCTATGTATCCACACATGTATTTGAGTTTCCAATCAATACAATTCTAGCATGGATAATAAACGATTATTATGAACAAGGAAATATAATAATAACTAATTTATTATTGCCTCTAGGGCATATTTCCAACACATCCGCGCGTACGGTGCCTCGTCCTGGGCGGCCTGAACGGCGTCGTCCGCCTCCTGGACCAGCCGCTGCAGTGACGCCAACTCCGCTTTGACCTCCGTTTCGCCCTCGCGGGCAGGGTGATATTTGACAAGGTCAACGCATTAGATATTTGAAGAAACGTGAAAGAAAAAGGTACAAAATAGTAAATGCACTTACTTATCCCTAGGAGGCCTAATCAACGGCCTATAAACGTGGGTCGTCGGCATGGACGGGAGACGTGTACCACCATGCTGGTACACGTTGACCCCCTCAACGACCTCGCCCTCACTAGGAGTACACTCATCCCCGCCACGATCAACATGGACATCCAACCCATCGATCCGATCCGACCAGGTACCCCATCCGGACGTCTCCTCGGACGTAACCCTGGATCCGATTCTCGTTGGCCAAAGCCTCTCGGGACGGAGTATCCTAGGATGTAGCCACTAGTACAATAGCCTCGTGAGCCAAAGCCTCTGGAACCGGAGTCTCACAAGTCGAAGGCCTGACGACCCGAGGCTCCTGGTCCGGAGTCCCGGTAGCCTCAACCTCAAACAGACCCAACCTAGTACTCATGAGCTTGGGTTAATGACCTGGGGGTGGCGGCGAGGTCGGCGTAGAAGTCAGCCTACCTCTCCCTCGGCCACGTATTGTACCCTTCACCTTCTTCCCTACCCGACCACCTCTCCCGGTGGGCAACGACATCGATCAAGAAGCGCATGAGGGTGTCCCCACACTATCTTCCAACACTATGGAGAGATTGGGGTGGAATGGAAGTACCCCTCCCACGGGCCGCTGACGAAGAAGTACCCGCAGAGCGATCTCGACCCGCGCCCACCATCTTTCAACACTTGTAATGACAAAGTGTAAAATAAATTAGTACAACATGAAAAAATTGAATACCTTACATGAATAATAATATTCACTTATAAAATTTAAGTTGGGTCGTATACAAACTAATAATAGTCTGGATCGTCTATATATGCTCCAGGATCAATAAATGCATCATCATCATCACTATCATGTGTGTCGTGATGAATGACGTGCTCATCGGGTTCAACATCATCAACATTAGGAAGGCCTTTCTATAATTGTTCAAGCATTGACACATCATCCTCAGCAGTAACATCTTCTAGTTCCATCTCAGGTGGTACAGGCTCAGGGGTGAAGTCAGATTCACTATCGATGTCTACTTCCATTTGATGGGTAAAGTAGAGCGGTTCTTGCAAGAATTCTCCGGCTCAGGGTTTGAACTCGGATTCACTTTCGCATATTTTGTAATGGTCTATCACATAGAGTCGACTGATCAACTCTAGCCTTAGGATTATTCTTTGACTTCCCCTCTATGCTGAATAATGTACCAAAAATTGCCTCTCCGATATTCTTTTCAGTGTGCATCATGTCGATGTTCTGTGGAAGAAGGAGGTCTTTGAAGTAAGGAAGATTCCATAAGCATGTATTGTCAGTCCAGGTGTGTTCTGAATTATACCCCTTGAAATACCCTGGACGCTCTGGATCAGACTCTAGCACATTTAACTGATCCAGAGTCTGTTGGCCTATCAATGCAGGTGGTGCCAAATTTTTGACAACTTTACCTTTGATAAAGTACTTCTTGTCTTTTATGAACTCATGGCGAGGATCTAGGAACTGTCTAGAATACTTTCAACCCGTGTGGAGCTAATGAAATTGAAGAGCTGCCTTGCATGTGGGGCACGGGAACCTTCCATGCACACACCAACTAGCGAATAGCGCATGCGCCGGCATGTCATGCATCGTGTACATGTACCATACATGCATTTGAAAGTTTTCTTTCCTAGCAGCATTGTATGTATTGGACCCATTATCCTAAGCTTCTTTCAATTCATCCTTAAGTTTTCTTTCCTAGCTGCATGTACCCATTCATATTCTTCCTCGGATACTTGGGTCGTGGAATTTTCAACGACAGGAATATGTTCTTTCTTTGCATAATCTGTCCGAGGGGTGATTGAGTGGAATGACATATACATGCCAACTACAGTATTGGGTTGCCGTCATACCAAAAGGATTGAACCGATCCGTGCTGACTTAGACTCGAGGATGCCTTGGATCTGTCGCTTTATCCGGATGTAATGCATCGATATGCTTCCACACGTCCGCATCAGATGTGTGTACCAACATCTCATTCCCATCTGCATCTAGTTCGGTTCTTTTGCCCAATTTGTGTCATGTCATCTATTTGGTCATTCTTTGACCATGAAAAGACGTTGCAGTCTTGGGATGATTGGCATATACCAAAGAACATTAACTGGGATTTTGGTCCTTCTCTTCTCACCCATACTGTTGTCTACCACAACATACCTGGAAGACATGCAAATGGGACAATAGTTCAGGTCCGCATACTCAAGCCTAAATAAGGCACATCCTTTCTCACATGCATCTATCTTCTCATAGGGCATCTTATGTACACGGAGTAGTTTGTCCGGCTGGTACATGTTTGCAAGTATGTCATGGCCTTTGGGTAGAAACCGTCCAAATATTGTCATGATCGCATCGTGGCATTCTATATCCAAGTTGAATTGAGCCTTCAGATCCATTAGTTGTGCAATGGAATCGAGCTCACCAAGCTCACTATGCTCGTGGAGAGGACATTTTGAAGACTCCAACATTTCATCGAAGGTCTTTGAAGATTCCTCCATCTCATCTTGTGAATCCCGAGCATCATCAAAGTCTTGCACCATTTCTTCAATCCCGTTACCATGCTCGTTAGTGCGACAGCGAGCCACCTCATCTTCAGGTGTTTACCCATTTCCACACTGTTTAATTAGATGTAAAATCCCTCTTCTTCAGGTGTTTACCCATTTCATCATGTCTCCTCTTTTTAAAGTTGTCGCACCCAGGACAGGGGCACCAGGTTGTTCTCTGGCCATTTGCAAATACGGCTTTCACAAACTGCTTGGTTTTTGTTAAACATTCTTTGGTCTCTATTTCTGACTAGTGTGACCGATGTACATCCATGCATGATCAATCATATTGCCTCACAACGATGAAACAACTGCACACGGAAATCAATCCGACCAACACAAATATTTTGTTTTCTATAACAAAATCAGAAAAATATGGCCGAACTCATAATTTGCAAAACTATGACCTTGTCGGCCTATGGAAGGCTGAAGAGCACCTTTTAGGTCAACAGGAGGCTGAAGAGGTGTCGAGGGTCGGGGGTGAGCGGCGTCAGGGGTGGCGTATTAACAACTACGTGGGGGATTGTAATGGCGATATATTAGTGACATCTTCCCGTCACCACATGTAGGTGCACGTGCATGGTGTCGTGCCCGGGTGTCGTGTCATGATATCGTCGGGGTGTCATTCCCGGGTGTCGCGGAGGTGTCGTGTCGGGGTATCATGCAGGGAGCTCATCGGAGGCGTTGTCGGGGGTGTCATGTTGGGGTGTCGTGGGGGGTGTTGTGTCGGGGGTGTCGTGTAGGGGGCTCACCAGAGGAGCATCGTTGGCTTGTCGTGTCGGGGGGTCAGGGTATCGTGTCGGGCGTCGTGTCAGGGTGTCGGGTGTCGTGTAAGGGTGTTTGTCGACGTTGCTAGGTCAACACCTATGGGAATCAACGTGATACCCTTGTGATCGTAGGGCGGGTAAAGACGACGTTAAGAGCGGAGCTAACAATCAACGCCCGGTTAGCCTTTTTACCCAGATTTGGGCCGCTTACGCGTAAAACCCTACGTCCTGCTCGTCTGATCGTAATAAGCGTTTCGTTGTTCGTTACGGTGACTGATGATAACCGTCTTCTGGCCAATGTCCAAAGAGTCTAAAAAAACCCCTTGTGCATGAACTAAGGGCCTCCTTTTATAGGCAAAGGGGTCACCTACATTGCTCGGTGGTAGGTTCACGAGAAGTTACAGTGAACCTAGAGCGATGCTTAACCATTTACCGCTGTCAGGTGCATTGAATGCACGTCTTGTCCTTGTCAGCAAAGTGCTGGTGAAGACATGTGTCCAGGCGTTTCGACACCTGGACGCCGCGCTGCACATGCGGAATGCACTGGAACTTGGGGGCGGTGGCACTGTGGCAAGGGCGGTCGCCCTCCAGTGCCTAGCCTCGTTATCCCGACAAGGGAGCTTATCGGGGCCTTGGGTCTTCGTCCCGACAAGGAAGCTTGTCGGGGACTTCGGTTGTCATCCCGACAAAGGAGGTTTGCCGAGGCCTCACGTGAGTTCATCACGCCCGCTAAACGGGCGTGGCCTTGGTTATCCTCCCGGCAAGGCAGGCTTGTCGGGGCCTTGGTAACCTTGGGGGCGCATATTGTATGGACTCTGCCACGACCTGCCGTCACGGGCTCATTGCGCCCGTGCACAAGTCTGGGGCACTAGGGACCCCGGTCTTTAGTGCACCGACAATATCAGGCTGTCGGGGTGTCATTTTCTTCTTCTTCATGTTCTTCTTTTTTCCTCTTCTTCCTCTTCTTACTTTTCTTCTTCTTCTTCATCTTCTTCCTTTAGTTCTTCTTCTTCTTCTTCTTCTTCTTCTTCTTCTTCTTATACTTTCTCTTCTTCTTCTTCTTCTTCTTCTTTTCCTTTTCCTCTTATTATTCTCCTCCTCTCCTCCTCCTCCTCCTCTTCTTCTTCTTCTTCTTCTTCTTCTTCTTCTTCTCCTCCTCCTCCTCTTCCTGCTCCTCTTCTTTGTATTATTATTATTTTCCTTTTTCCTCTTCTTATACTTATTCTTATTTTCTCCTTATTTTTTTCATCTTTCTTCTTTTTCTAATTAACTAAACCTAAACGTAAACCTAAACCTAAAACTAGCACTAATCTAAACCAAACACTAATTAACCTAAACCTAAAGAGTAAAAAACAGAAGAAAAAACTAACAAGGCCGGTGGAGGAGGGCCGGCGAAGGGGAGGAAGGCCACAGAGTGGGTGGCTACGCCACGGCCTTCGCCGGTGGTGGGGCATCGCGGGGAGGCGCTACCGCTCCAAGGTCGTTGGGGGAGGGGCAGGCGCAGGGGCCGGCGAGCGGGGCGGCGGGTGAGCTCGTCGGGGGAGGGGTGGCGGGTGAGCTAGACGTGGGATGGGTCGGCGGGTGAGGTCATCCAGGGAGGGGCGGCGGGTGAGGTTGTTGGGGGAGAGAGAGGGGGGTTGGGGTTGCTAGGGGTACATGGCGGTTAGTTAGGCAAACCGCTTTGCCGTGTGCTTCTTTGAATTTATTTTCTATATGTGTTTCTTTGAAAATATTTCAGTGTGTTTCTCAGAATTTATTTTCTGTTTTTTAGTTTGCGTGAGGAGAAGACTCCTCATGGATTGTGAGATGGCTCATATTTTCCTCAATATTAATCCAATGAAGATGCAATTATACCTTATCTTCTCCTTTTGAATAAAAGTTTGCAGATTCCATCTTAGTCCACAACATTCTTGCACTACTATTATTATCACATTATTCGATCCTGCAGCTCAAAGGGAAACATGACGATAATTTGATGAAGCGGTCATGATGAAGAAAAGGTGGTATGAACTCATCGTATTTTTGTTTTGTAAATATGTTTGGCTCATAATTTTTTATTTAACTTATCATGAGTAAACATATTTGTGATGAAAATTAATGATTATAGTTGCTCATGACATGCTTAGTAGCTGGGAGTGGATAATGTTTTACCTTTGATGTCACCATGCATTAAAATGGTTATGATGTAGTATGTTAGGATGGTATCCTCCTCTGAAGACACACTTCACTTATATCTTCTGAATATGGTTTATAGAATGCTTCGTGTACTTCACTTATATCTTTTGATGTTTGGATGCTTGCTTCTCTGCATTGGAGTTCATCGTAGAATGCTCTTTTGATTCACTTATATTTGTTAGAGTGTGTCCAGGTCTTTTATTAGAAAGAATTAAAATCTCATGCGTCACTTATATCTATTTAGAGAGTTAAGAGGAATTGGTCATTCGCATGGTTAGTCATAAAAAACTGCATAAAATGTGAAGATCGTTGAGTATGATATGTTTGATTCCTTGCGACTTAAGATGGTAATATGTGCGTGTATTAATTGACAATCATGGTTTAGTGCACATGTAGCCTCTAGTTTTGTGATGAAGTTGGAGCATAATTTATCCTTGATTGAAAACCTTGTGTGTTGTCTGGTTGGGGACACACGGTGTTTAACTCTTACCAACCTCCTCCCTAGGGGCATGTGGTGAGTGATTTTCTTCAAGAAAGCTAACAGAGAACACATTAAGTATCTGAGTTGCTTGTGACTAATGTGAGTTTATGGACCGTAAGCACCTCCATCCTTTTAGTATTTTGCTAGCCTCTTCAGCATCTTGCATTGCCCATTCTCACCTCGAGATTTGGCGCATACTTCGTTCGAGCATCCAAACCCCATGATATAATACGCTCTATCACCGATAAACCTTATTATATATTCCTCAAAACAGATACCATACCTACCTATAATCGCATTTCCATAGCCATTCCGAGATATATTACTATGCAACTTCCACCATCATCATATACATGACTTGTGTTCATTGTCATATTTCTTTCCATGATCGTAAGATAGCTACATCATACTTTCATGGCTTGTTTGTTTTCTATATCTTCACTATGCTAGATCATTGAACATCCTTGTACACTCCCACAAGCATTCATAGGTAGTCATAGGGTCTATCAATTTTATCGAGTTGTAAGTAAATAGAAATGTTATGATCATCATTATTAGAGCATTGCCCCACTGAGAAAAATCATGATGGAAACTAATGATTCCTCCAAAGAATGAGGATGAGATTCCAGACTTAGATAAAAGAAAAGGAAAAACGAAAAACGAAAAACAAAGGAAAAAAAGAAAAAAAAGAGAGAAAACGAGAGAAGGGGCATGCCACTGTCCTTTTGTCAAATTTGTGCTTCAAATTATCACCATGTTCTTCATGTAAAGAGACTCCATAATTTTTCACTTTCATATACTAGTCGCATTTTTTTATATTCTAGAACTTGGCTTGTATATTCCCATGACAGGCCTCCTCAAATGCCTGAGGTCTTCATGAGCAAGCAAGTTGGATGCACACCCACTTAGTTTAATACGGACCTTTCATGCACATATACCTCTACTGCAATCGTTGCATGGAAATCCCTACTGCTCGCATCAATATCGATAGGAAGTCATCTACATAGACTAATGATCCACCTAGTTGGTGTGAGACTATCCAAAAATTTGTGTTCTCCTATCAATCCCTATGATCATTCTATTCCATCTAAAGTATTGGAAGTCCATGGCTCACGCTCATGTATTGAGTGAAGTTGAAAATGCTGAAGCGCGTGTAAACGCACGAGTCAAGTGCTTAGTCTGGCATTGGGGTGCTCATGATTTATACTTTATACCAGGAAGACTAAGCATGTTGGGCAATATACTTTATACTTTATACCAACGGTGGGACGTTAAACATCTCGCTAGCTATCTAGTATGACGTTAAACATCTCGCTAGCTATCTTACGATCATGCAATGGCAATATGAGAGTGACGACACCAGTAATGAGACGGAATGGTGGGAGTTGGATGGCAATATATCTCAGAATGGCTATGAAAATGCCATAGTAGGTAGGTATGGTGGCTGTTTTGAGGAAGGCATATGGTGGGTTTGTGCACCGACAAAAATTGCGCGGTACTAGAGAAGCTAGCAATGGTGGAAGGTGAAAGTGCGTCTATACCATGGACTCACATTAGTCAAGAAGAACTCACATACTTATTGCGAAAGTTTTTATTAGTAATCGAAACAACGTGCTAAACGCATACTCCTAGGGGAAGGGTTGGTAGGTGTTAACCATCGCACGATCCCGACCGCAACACAAAGGATGACAATCAATATATCAATTATGCTCCGACTTGCTAACATAGTGGATCACCATACGTGCGTGTTACGGCAATCACTAACTTCAACACAAGTATTTCTAGATTCACAACAACCTACTAACATAACTCTTAATATTACCAAATCCACGTCTCAAAACTAATTGAGAGAAATCAAACTTCTCTTTCTACTCAATGCACATGAAGATGGAAGTTTTACTGTATCCTATTTGTGTACCTATCACCTTTGGGACTACTTTAATGGCACAAGACAACTACCAAGTTACGCACCGCCGTCCTCTAAAAGAACTAAGTGAAGCACATAGAGCAAAATGGTCTAGCTCAAAAGATATAAGTGAAGCACAATGAGTATTCTAGCAAACTCACGAAGAGTGAATCTATCTCTCAAAAGGTGTGCAGCAAGGATGATTGTGACACAACAAAAAGAAAAGACTCCTACGATACAAGACGCTCCAAGCAAAACACATATCATGTGGTGAATAAAAATATAGCTCCAAGTAATGTTACCGATGGATTGAAGACGAAAGAGGGGATGCCTTCCCGGGGCATCCCCAAGCTTAGGCTTTTTGGTGTCCTTGAATTTGTCTTGCGATGCCTTGGGCATCCCCAAGCTTGAGCTCTTTCCACTCTTTATCCCTTTGTCCATGAGAACATCACCCAAAACTTCAAAACTTCACAACACAAAACTTCAACAGAAACTCATGATATCATTAGCACAAGAATACAAACTACCACCTCTTTAGGTACAGTAGCAATCTTGATTTCTATTTATATTGGTGTTAGATTACGGTATTCTCACTTTTCCATGGCTAGTACCCCCCGATACTATCCATAGTTTCATTTAAACAAGCAACCAACTCAACAAAAACAGAATCTGTCAAAAACAGACGAGTCTGTAGCAATCTGTATACTTCGTATACTTCTGGTACCTCAAAAGTTCTCAAACATTACGACTGCCTGTGCAAAAGGCATATCAACCAGCAGAAAAACGAATCAACTCAAACGCTCTTTCTGAATAAAAATGAAAAATAATTTCGTTAGGGAAAAGTTTCTGTCTTTTTCCAGCAGGATCAAATAACCATCACCAAAACTAGTCATAAAGGTTTTGCTTGGCTAAAACACAAAAAGAAATACAAAAAACACAATCATAACAGAATTATGATGGTGTGGACGCAACAAAACAGAAAGAAAAAGATAAATTCATTGGGTTGCCTCCCAACAAGCCCTATTGTTTAAGGCCCTTAGCTAGGCATAAGGTCATGGAATCATGTATCGTCGTCTTTGTTGCTCAAACTATAAGTAGCCTTCATCATGGATTCATAAGGCAATCTTATTTTATTTCTAGGAAAATGCTCCATGCCCTTCTTTAAAGGAAATTGAAATCTAATATTCCCTTCCTTCATATCGATGATAGCACCAATAGTCCTTAGGAAAGGTCTACCAAGAATGATAGGGCATGTAGGATTAAAATCAATATCAAGCACAATGAAATCCACGGGTACATAGTTCCTATTTGCAATAATAAGAACATCATTGATCCTTCCCATGGGTTTCCTGACAGTAGAATCCGCAAGATGCAAATTAAGAGAACACTCCTCAATCTCATTAAAGCCTAGAACATCACATAAAGACTTTGGAATTGCGGAAACACTAGCACCCAAATCACACAAAGAATTGCATTCATAGTTTTTGATTTTAATTTTTATAGTAGGTTCCCACTCATCATGAAGCTTTCTAGGGATAGAAACTTCCAATTCAAGTTTCTCTTCAAGAGATTTTATCATAGCATCGACGATATGATCGGTAAAGGCCTTGTTTTTGCTATAAGCGTGTGGAGAGTTTAGCATGGATTGCATCAAGGAAATGCATTCAATAAAGGAGCAACTATCATAATTGAATTCCTTCAAATCCAAAGTACTAGTTTCATTACTACTCAAAGTTTTGATTTCTTCTACTCCACTTTCAATGCTTTAAGCATCAAGATAGATGGACTCCGTATCATTGGGACATTTTTCAACCAAAATGGATTCATATCCAGCCCCAGCATCATTAGCCATTCGTGTCTAGCACTTTAAGATCTTTTTGATTCTTATCACGAGAACACGCCTTTTTAAGCCATTCGTGTCTAGCATGAATTTGGGCGGTTCTTTCTTTGCTCTCACTCATGGAAACACGCATAGCTTTAAAAGATTCATCCATGTTGATCTTCGGAGGAGCACATATAACTTTCAAAGCATCAATATCACTAGACATTCTATCAACGCTCCTAGCCAAATCGTCAATTTTGAGTAGTTTTTCCTCTATGGACGCAACGAAAATCTTTTGTGAGTTGATAAATCCTTGATATTACTCTCTAGATCAGAGGGTAATCTATTGTAATTTCCATGAGTGTTGTTGTAGGAATTGCCAACGTTATTATTGGGGTTACTAGGAAAAGGCCTAGGAACATAGTTTCCTCTAAAAGCATTGTTGTTGCCAAAATTATTCGTACCAACAAAATTAACGTCCAAGCTCGCATTACTACTCTCAATCAAGGAAGACAACGGCATGTCATTAGGATCTAAAGGAGCACTTCTACTAGCAACCAAATTCATTAACTCATCCATCTTAGCACTCAACGAGTTAATTTCTTCTATAGCGTGTACCTTCTTACTAGTAGGTGACCTTTCAGTGTGCCACTGACAGTAGTTTGTCATGATATTGTCTAGGAGTTTTCCGGCTTCTCCTAACGTGATTTCCATTAACGTTCCACCTGAGGTGGAGTCCAAGATATTTCTAGAAGCGAAATTCAAACCAGCGTAGAAGATTTGTATAATCATCCAAAGACTCAAGCCATGAGCGGGACAATTTCTAATCATTAATTTCATTCTCTCCCAAGATTGTGCAAGATGCTCATGATCAAGTTGCTTAAAATTCAAGATATCATTATAGAGAGAGATAATCTTAGCTGGCAGAAAATACATGGATATGTAACCATGTTTGCACTTGTTCCAAGAATCAATACTATTTTTGGGCAAAGACGAAAACCAAGTTTTTGCTCGATCTCGCAACGAGAAAGGAAAAAGCTTCAATTATTCACATCATTATCCACATCTTTTTTCTTTTGCATATCGCAAAGCTCAATGAAGTCATTAAGATGGGATACGACATCTTCACTAGGAAGGCCGGAGAATTGATCTTTCATAACAAGATTCAGCAAAGCAACATTGATTTCATATGATTCCACACTAGTGGCGGGTGAAATCGGAGTACTAATAAAATCATTATTATTAGTATTTGAGAAGTCACAAAGTTTGGTGTTTTCAGTCAAGGTGACTTCAGCAAGCAAACAAGACACAAGCGAACAGAAAGCAAGCGAGAGAAAAGGGCGAACGAAAAAGGCAAACCAAAAAGGCAAATATTTTTGTAATCTTTTGTTTTTCAAAAGTGGGGGAGAGGAAAACGAGAGGAAAAAAAGTAAATGCAAGAGATGAATTTGCGACACTTACTTGGATGAGTTCTTGACTTGATCCTCCCAAGCAACGGCGCCAGAAATCCTCCCCGGCAACACCGCCAGAAATCCTTCTGCTGCCTCTTGAGCTTGCGTTGGTTTCCCTTGAAGAGGAAAGGGTGATGCAACACAGGAGCACTAAGTATTTCCCTAAGTTTGAGAACCAAGGTATCAATCCAGTATGAGAATCGAGGTCAAGTCCAAAGTACCTGCACAAACACAAAAGAGCTTGCACCCAACGCTATAAAGGGGTTGTCAATCCCTTCAAGATTGATTGCAAAGTGAGATCTGAAGGCGGAAAGTGCAATGAGATAAAAGTGTAAGGCTGAAAATATGGTGTGAAGTACACCCGGGGGCCATAGTGTTCACTAGAGGCTTCTCTCAAAATAGCTAATAATTCGGTGGGTGAACAAATTACTGTCGAGCAATTGATAGAACCACACAAAGTCATGACGATATCTAAGGCAATGATCATACATATAGGCATCACGTCCGAAACAAGTAGCCCGATACTTTCTGCATCTACTACTATTACTCCACACATCGACCTCTATCCAGCATGCATCTAGTCTATTGAGTTCATGATGAACAGAGGAACGCATTAAGCAAGCTGACATGATGTAGAGGGATAAATTCAAACCAATGATGTAAACACCATCTTTCTACCCTTGATGGCAACAACACGATGCATGCCTCGCTACCCCTTCTATCACTGGGTGAGGTCACCGCACGGTATGAACCCAAAACCAAGCACTTCTCCCGTTGCAAGAATCATAGATCAAGTTCGCCAAACAAAACCCACAACTCGAAGAGAATTACAAGGATATGAAATCATGCATATAAGAGATCAGAAGAAACTCAAATAAGATCTTGACAGACACACCACAAAGAAGATTACATCGGATAGATATCCATGAAGATCATGGAGAACTTTGTATGTAAGATCCAAGAGAGAGAAGAAGCCATCTAGCTACTAGCTATGGACCCGAAGGTCTATGGTGAACTACTCACGCATCATCGGAGAGGTTATGGTGTTGATGAAGAAGCCCTCCGTATCCGAATCCCCCCTCCGGGAGGGCACCCAAACATGCCCCAGATGGGATCTTGCTGAGACAGAAGGTTGCGGTGGTGGAAAAGTATTTTCGTGGATCTGTCTTGCAGTTTTGGAATTTTAGGAATTTATAGGCGGAAGAGGTAGGGCAGACGAGCCATAGGGGGCCGACAAGCCTGCTAGGCACGTGCCCCCCTGGCCGCGCCTAGGGGGCTTGTGGGTTCCCCTGGTGGCCCCTGCCTTGGTTCTCACGTCTCGTGCATATCTTCTGTTCCGGAAAAATCTTTTTGGAAGTTTTATTCCGTTTGGACACCGTTTAAAATTCTCCCCTGAAAAGGGTCAAAAACACGGAAAAAACAGGAACTGGCACTTGGCACTAAGTTAATAAGTTAGTCCAAAAAAGATATAAAAGGCATACAAAACATCCAAAGTTTGACAAGATAATAGCATGGAACCATCAAAAATTATAGATACGTTGGAGACGTATCACGGTCCAAAGATCATCTTTCTGCCTATCGGTGAAATAATCACCTTCAGGGACGTCCCCGCCCTTAGGCTTTTTCCCATTGCTTTACCCTGATCGGGATGTTTTCCTTAACAATAGCTCCGCACTGAGAAGAAAATGCGTCCATGGTCAGCTTTGGTTCAATCGGTAGGCCATCGGCCACGATTGCTGTGATTGTGAACTTTTCATCCATGCGCAACCTTCCCTTCGGGCCTCGTCTCTTTACCGAAGTTTGTCTATACAGAGGGATATAAAAGAAGAAAGAATGAAGTGTTAACATATGTACATACCTTTGGGCTTAATTAATATATATAACTCGCCGGACTTTGCAACATCTCCCTCCTCCATTCGGTCACCGGGGCCATCATCATGGTCTCCTTCTTCCTCCGGCCTTCGGTAACCGGAGCCATCATGATCATGTCCTTCCTCCTCCATGGTCCGATCATCCGAGCCGGCATCCTCTCCTTCGAGACCATTGGTGTCGTTGAGATACGATAAATAATCACCGACCATTATCTCCCCCAACAACTGTTCTCTTTGATCCATATAGTTTCTGCAAATAATCACCGAGCATAATCTCCCCCAACAACTTTTTATCACTATAATGAAATTTTATATATTAAGATTTTGTTAAATCTCAGGTACCTCAAATATTTCAAAGCTAGCAATATATAGATATAAAACACCACCGGTCGATCTGGCGAGCTACATTAAAATCGATAATTTTTATCTTTCCTATATTATCCATTTAGTGCTACATGACTAGAATAGATAACTTTTTCTCTTTCACCTACAATAATGCCGTTTGATATGTATTTTTCCTAGAATTTGGTATGTGCCTCCCTGGCGCCGGATGACACTGTCTGGATGCTGCACCATTGGGAACTTTTGTCGAACCGACGAATCCTGCTTTATACTTTACTAGAGTTGCACATTACAAGATATTATTATTGTTCTCCTCTCCCGTTGAAACGCACGGGCATGGTTACTAGTGATATATAATGCAATAAATATCAAGAGGCAAACAATTTTTCTTTCAGTTAGAACCAATAATCAACTTAATACATCTCGAATTTAATCTCAAATACATCTCTAGTATAATCTATATATGAACAAAATTTGTATGAACAGCAATATGCACGGGCGGCGGCGGTGACAAGCGGAGGACGCGCAAAGGAGGAGCTCACCGAGGCCGACAGCCTTGGGGCGGCGACGACGACGGGCTCGGGATGGCGACGACGACGGGCTCGGGGCAATAGAGACTTGCTCGGGGGCGGCGACGACGACGTGCTCAGGGCGTCGACGGCGGCAAGGAGGACTGGATCAGGGGAGGCAGCGCCGGTGATGTGCTTGGGCTCGGGGACGGCGGCGTCGACGAGGAGGACTGGATCGGGGGCGGCGACGAGAAGGACTGGTCCGGGGGGCGGCGGTGAGCAATGGGAGAGTTTTGCGGGAAATTTCGACAACTCCCGCCTATATGCGAAAACCTTCTGTCCCGGTTAGTGGCCTGAACCGGCACCAATACCACTCTTTCGTCCGAGTTGACTCAGCAAACCGAGACTAAAGGTCAATTTTCAGTTGCCAAATGGCGGGGAAGAAGATACTTTTACTCCCGGTTTGTAGAACCAACCGGGACGAAAGGGTGCCATTTGTCCCGGTTTCTGCCACCAACCGACACTAAAGTCAGTCACTGGTCCCGGTTTGTGCAACAAACAAACAGAAAGGCCTGTGCCTGGCATAGCCGCGGTGCGGTTAGATGTTTAGTCCCACCTCGCTAGCCTAGCGAGAAGATTGGTAGTTTATAAGCGCTTGTGCGCACACTGTGTCAAGTTGCTCTCATATGCAGGCTTCCATCCCTAAATTGTCACTAGTTGTTGGGCTTTCTACGGGCCTGAATCCTGGCCCAACTGTCTAGTTGGGTTTCTAGTCGTATTCAGGTCGTGGTGGCCCATTAGTTGACATTTTTTAAAGAATATAGTTTTTTGTTCCTACTTACTATTTTAGTGATTCTTTCATTTTTTTGGAATTATTTGAACTCCAGACATTTTTTGTGTTCAACATGCACCATTCAAAGCCACATCATTAATTTTCAACTATTTGTGACTTTATTTGGTATTTTTCATGCATTTATTGATTTTTGAGCTAAATGACCCAGTAGTTGAAAAGCACTACAAATGAACTCTGAAAATGTTGAAAGTTGGCATGGTATCATAATTTCACCCATATAGCATGTGCTAAAAAGTTGAGAGTGTTGCGGCAAAAACTGGACGCACTTCGTGTACAAATCGGGCAATCTCTTTCGAAGTATCAGGGTTTCATACGAAAACTCATCTATTAGAAAAGGGATTTCATTTTTTGGAATTATTTGAACTCCAGACCTTTTGTGTGTTCAAAATGCACCATTCGTACCCACATCATCAATTTTCAACTATTTCTGACTTCATTTAGTATTTTTCATGCATTTATTGATTTTTTGACCTAAATGACCCAGAAATTGAAAAGCACTACAAATGAACTCTGAATAGGTCGAAAGTTGGCATGGTATCATGATTTCACCCACATAGCATGTGCTAAAGAGTTGAGAGGGTTGCGGCAAAAACTGGATGCACTTCGTGTACAAATCAAACAATCACTTTCGAAGTATACGGGTTTCCTACGAAAACTCACGTGTTACAATAGGGATTATATTTGTTCGAATTAATTGAACTCCGGACCATTTGTGTGTTTAAAATGCACCATTCAAAGCCACATCATCAATTTTCAGCTATTTGTGACTTCATTTGGTATTTTTCATGCATTTATTTATTTTTTGAGCTAAATGACCCAGAAATAGAAATGCACTACAAATGAAGTCTTAATAGGTTGAAAGTTGGCATGCTATCATAATTTCACCCACGTAGAATGTGCTATAAAGTTGAGAGGGTTGCGGCAAAAACTGGACGCACTTCATGTACAAATCATACAATCTCTTTCGAAGTATCACGGCTACATACGAAAACTCATTTCTTACAAAAGGGATTTTATTTTTTGGAATTATTTGAACTCCGGACCTTTTGTGTGTTCAAAATGCACCATTCAAAGCCACATCATCGATTTTCAACTATTACTCACTTCATTTGGTATTTGTCATGCATTTATCGATTTTTTTGAGCTAAATGACCTAGAAATTGAAAAGCACTACAAATGAACTTTGAATAGGTTGAAATTTGGCATGGTATCATCATTTCATCCACATAGCATATCCCAAAAAGTTGAGAGTGTTGCGGCAAAAAATGAAAGCACTTCGTGTACAAAGCCGACAATCTCTTTCGAAGTATCAAGGTTTCATACGAAAACTCATCTGTTACAAAAGGGATTTCATTTTTTGGAATTATTTGAACTCCTGATCTTTTGTGTGTTCAAAATGCACCATTCAAGTCCACATCATCAATTTTCAAATATTTATGATTTCATTTGGTATTTTTCATGCATTTACTGATTTTTTTGAGGTAAATGACCCAGAAATTGAAAAGCACTATAAATGAACTCTGAATAGGTTGAAAGTTGGCATGGTATCATCATTTCACCCACATGGCATTTTGTGTTTGCGCCAATTAAGACATTTGGGATGGTCTATGGTGTTTGCAATTTAATTTTGCTGAAAAAATAGAAACTCTCGACCTCAGTATAGGAATTTTTTAAATTCACTAGAACGTGATTTTGATCTCAATTTTTTAGAAAAGATTCATATACAATTTACCTAGATGGTCTTAATTTTTTCATAATTTTTGGAGTTACATAAGTATTCGAATTATACATATTACTTTCGACTATTATGTTTTTACAGATTCTGTTTTCTTTGTGTTGTTTGCTTATATCGATGTACCTATGGGTTGTATCGGGGGGTTTGAACCATGGATAAGTTTGAATATAGTAAATATTACACCAATATGAATAAAGAATTAGTTCACAACAATACCTAAAGTGGTGATGAATAAAGAAAGGGCTAAATAACCATTCAAATTTGGGAACTCTATATAATGGCACAAACAGAAACTAGATATATATAAATTGGTCCAAGCAGTACATAATAATACATGCAAGCAGTACATAATAATAGCTAGCATACATATATATACAAGTGTTGACCATTCTGAACACTACACGTCTGAATCTAAATCTGAATCAGAATGTCCCAAAGCTGGTTCTTCGAGGTGACGCTGGCCATATCTCACGACACTAATCTTGCGGTACAACTCGTGTGCAACATATGCATCTTTTGCTGCATACTCAAGGTTTATAGGGTCAAGTGGGGTCTTCCCCCACTTCATGTGCCGAGACTTCGGGAAAGCCTTCTTCATATCATGGTACTCCTCGTCGATCAAGGCGACTGCCATATCAGTCATCGAAGTCCTCGCATAATCAAGCTGGAATAGAACTTGGAGATCAATGTGGCACTCAGCTGGTATATCAATACCAAAGTTGCACCTCATATTCGTCCTGTCATTTGTTATGTCAATGCTAGTGAAATGTATGTCACTGCGAAGGAAGTCCATGAGTTCAGGACAATGCTTGTCACTACTGCAACATCAAAAAATTAAAATTAAACAAATGTTACATACTGCTGCAACAAGGAAAAATGTTTCAATACAACTAAAGAGAAATTTATCAAAACGATTCCAATGGAACATATTTCTATTCTATGCAATTTTCATATGCTATGAATTGATCTTTATAGGATTCCAGTATTGTAACATATTGCTATCCGATGCAATTTTCATATCCTATGAATTGATCAAGGTTAAGATGCTATCCGACACTAAGTATGAAAGCTCCAGCGTTCCTTCAATGGACTGGTGCAAGCATCTCGGAGTTAGAATATACAATTTGATGAGATCATCAAAGATTTTGGTTTTGTACTAGGTTTATGAGAAACTTGTATTTCCAAAGAAGTAAGTGGGAGCGCTATAGAATTTCTGATAAGTATATGTGGTTGACATATTGTGTATCAGAAGTAAGTAAAGCATAAAAAGTTGTTTGAAAGGAGTTTTTCAAGGAATACCTGGATTGAGCTACTTGAACATTGAGCATCAAGATCTATGGAGATAGATCGAAACGCTTAATAGAAGTTTCAACAAGATGCATGCCTTGACAAGTTTTTGAAGGAGTTCAAAATAGATCAGCAAAGAAGGAGTTCTTGACTGTGTTGTAAGGTGTGAATTTGAGTAAGACTCAGAACCCGACCACGGCAGAATAAAGAGAATAGACGAAGGTCGTGTTCTATGCCTTAGTCGTAGACTCTAAAGTATGCCATGCTGAGTACCGCACCTGATGTGTGCCTTGCCTCAAGTCTGTTAAGAGGTACACAGAGTGATCCAGGATTGAATCACTAAACAACGGTCAAAGTTATCCTTGGTAACTAATGGACTAAGGAATTTTTCTCGATTATGGAGGTGGTTAAAAGAGTTCGTCGTAAAGGGTTACGTCGATGCAAGCTTTGACACTAATCCGAATAACTATGAGTAGTGAAACGAATTCATATAGTAGTGTAGATATTTGGAGTATTTCCGAATAGCACCTAGTAGCAGCATCTATAAGATGACATAAAGATTGGTAAAGAACACACGAATCCGATAGTTTTTAGAACCGCTGACTAAAACCTCTCTCACAAGCAAGACGTGATGAGACCCCAGAACTATATGGGTGTTGGATTCGTTATAATCACATGGTGATGTGAACTAGATTATTGACTGTAGTGCAACTAGGAGACTGTTGGAAATATGCCCTAGAGGCAATCATAAATTAGTTAATATAAATTTCTTTGTTCATGATAATCGTTTATTATCCATGCTATAATTGTATTGATTGGAAACACAATACTTGTGTGGATACATAGACAAAATACTGTCCCTAGTAAGCCTCTAGTTGACTAGCTCGTTGATCAAAGACGGTCAAGGTTTCCTGACCATAGGCAAGTGTTGTCACTTGATAACGGTATCACGTCATTAGGAGAATCATGTGATGGACAAGCCCAAAACTATTGCTATTGTTTTCTGCGTGTCAAGTATTTGTTCCTATGACCATGAGATCATATAACTCACTGGCACCGGAGGAATACCTTGTGTGCATCAAACGTCGCAATGTAACTGGGTGACCATAAAGGTGCTCTACAGGTATCTCCGAAGGTGTTCGTTGAGTTAGTATGGATCAAGACTGGGATTTATCACTCCGTGTGATGGACAGGTATCTCGGGGCCCACTCGGTAATACAACATCACACACAAGCCTTGCAAGCAATGTGACTAACTGTAAGTCAAGGGATCTTGTATTACGGAACGAGTAAAGAGACTTTTCGGTAACGAGATTGAAATAGGTATGCGGATACCGACGATCAAATCTCTGGCAAGTAACATACCGAAGGACAAAGGGAATGGCATACGGGATTATATGAATCATTGACACTGAGGTTCAACTGATAAGATCTTCGGGGAATATGTAGGATCCAATCTGGGCATCCAGGTCCCGCTATTAGATATTGATCGAGGAGTGTCTCGAGTCATGTCTACATAGTTCTCGAACCTGCAGGGTCTGGACACTTAAGGTTCGACGTTGTTTCATGCGTATTAGAGTTACATAGTTCATTACCGAATGTTGTTCGGAGTCCCGGATGAGATCACAGACGTCACGAGGGTCTCCGGAATGGTCCGGAGACGAATATTGATATATAGGATGACCTCATTTGATTACTGGAAGGTTTTCGGAGTTACCGGGAATGTACCGGGAATGACGAATGGGTTCCGGATGTTCACCGGGGGGGCAAGCCCATAGGCCTTAGGGGTGCCACACCAGCCCTTAGTGGGCTGGTGGGACAACCCAAGAAGCCCTATGTGCAGGAGAAGGAAAAATCAAAGAGAAAAAAGGGGGAAGTGGGAAAGTGGAGAAGGACTCCAACTTCCAATCCTAGTTGGACTAGGATTGTAAGTGGAGGACTTCCCCCTTGCTTCGTCCTTGAGCCCCAAGGCTGATTTGAGAAAACTTTTCCACGGTAGCCCGACCACATACCTCCACGGTTTTTCCTCTCGATCGTATTTCTACGGAGCTCGGGTGGAGCCCTGCTGAGATAGATCACCACCACCCTCCGGAGCGTCATCACGCTGCCAGAGAACTCATCTACCTCTCCGTCCCTCTTACTGGATCAAGAAGTCCGAGATCATCGTCGAGCTATACGTGTGTTGAACGCGGAGGTGCCGTCCGTTCGGCACTAGATCGGAGCGGATCATGCGACGTATCGCGGGACGGTTCGTGGGGCGGTTTGCGGGGCGGATCGAGGGATGTGAGGACGTTTCACTAAATCAACCGCGTTTCTTAATGCTTCCTGCTGTGCGATCTACAAGGTTACGTAGATTGGAAATCCTCTCTCGTAGATGGACATCACCATGATAGGTCTTCGTGCCCGTAGGAAATTTTTTGTTTCCCATGCGACGTTCCCCAACACTAGGGAGATCAATATATGCTATCCAATGGAACCTAGGGAGACCAATATATCCAATGTTGTACACATATTGCTAGCCTATGCAATTTTCATATCCTATGAATTGATTAAGAAACCCTCAATTAACTATCTAGTGGAATGTATATAGAAATTGCATATTGCTATCAAATGGAACCTAGATAAGATCAATACATGCCATTTTCATAACCTTGGATCAAAGAAAGACACAAAACTTACCTCGCCCATTGGAAGATCAAGATATGCTGTTTGAAACACAGCTGGATGACGGCAACACCTTGATGGTTGGGCGTGAACTCCAGATCAAGCCCCAAGAACGCCTCATGCTCCGGCGCGGCGTCAACCCACTCCAGGAACCGTGACAACAAATTTGGCACCAGCGTGGTCTCGTTCGTGTACCTGACCATGAGCCATGTCCTTCCATGTGTGAGCACATCTCCGGTTTCATATATCACGATGGAAGAAGAATGGAAGAAGAGAGGGGAAGAAGAGAGGAAGAAGAAGAACAGAGAATGGCGATAGACTCTGCTCGGTTGCAGTTTTCATCGATGGAAACGAAGCAGGAGGGCGAACCGTTTGGACCTTTAGTCCCGGGTTGGATGACAAACACGCACTAAAGGGGTGATTCGAAGGGCTGCCACCCCGGTTTGATCCACCAACTGGGACTAAAGGAGGATACGAAAGGTTGTACCAATGCCCGCCACCAGACCTTAGTCCCGGTTTAATCCATCAACCGGGACTAAAGGGGATACGAATGGTTGCCGGCCTATCAGTCCCGGTTCTTGAATGCAACCGAGACAAAAGGGGTGAGACGAACCTGGACCAATGTCCCAAGATGCCCGGCCGGCGCCCTGGCCTCACAAACCGGGACCAATTTCACCATAGGTCCCAGTTCGTATGTGAACCTGGACTAATAGGATTTCAGGACCTGGACCAAAGCCCTCTTTTCTACTAGTGATAACTAGGGAAAATTAGAGCAGAAAATCATATAAAGGGAACAAGCTATCACAAAAAAATGAACCATATGTTCCTATCCACATGGAAACGTATGTATCTCAATCCTCGTATAGTTGTGCATTTCCCATCTTATAGAAAAGCTTGGATGTGTCTATCTCACCCCCTTTGACAGCAATTTCCAAGAAGGCTTGGCATTGTGTTCATTGGTCAATAGGAAGGGTCCTAGTTGAGCGCACCTAGTAGAGACAATACTTTGAATTCAGTACACGGGAAAGAATCATTGAATGAACTTCGATAAGTTACTCCCCACTGATTCCGTTGCTTTCCCTCCAAGCTTAAAGGGTGATGTAGCACAACGACAACAAGTATTTCCCTCAGCTATGACACAAAGGTATCAATCTAGTAGGAAGATCCACAAGACTATGTGAATGGCAAGTCCTCTCAACCGAACGCGTGTAGTGGTTGTCAATCGCTCGTGGGTAAAATAAAGTATAGACTGATAGATGCAAATAAAGTGATGGAAAATAAAATGTAGCAAGGTATTTTTGGGTTTTTGGATAATATAGATCTGAAAATAAAAGAGAAAATAAAATGGAAACGTGAATAGAAAAATAGAGATTGCAAATAGATGATTTAAAATATACCCGGGGGCCGTAGGTTTCACTATTTGCTTCTCTCAAGAAAATAAAAAATGGTGGGTAGACAAATTACTTTTGTACAATTGATAGAAAATCATTATGATGATATCCAAGACAATGATTATGAATATAGGCATCACGTGCAAGTCAAGTAGATTGACTTCTGCCTATATCTACTTCTATTAGTCCACACATTGACCGCTATCCAGCAAGCATCTAGTGTATTGAGTTCATGGATAAATGGAGTAATGCTTTAAGAACGATGTAATGATGTACACAAGATCTATTAATGTAGTAATAGACCCGATCATTTTATCCTTAATAGCAATGATACATTCGTTTCATGGCTCGTTCTATCACTGAGATTGAGCACCACAAGATCAAACCCATCACAAAGCACCTTTTCTCAATGCAAGATCAAAGATCAAGTTGGCCAGAAAAAACCAAATATCAGAGAAGAAATACGAGGCAAGAATAATCAAGAATGGACATAATTTCATAGATCTGATCATAAACTATCAATTCATCGGATGCCAACAAACACACAAAAAAATATTGAATTACATCAAATAGATCTCCAATAGACCATTGTATTGAGAAGCAAACCGAGAGAGAAAGCCATCTAGCTACTACCTACAGACCCATAGGTGTGACGTGAACTATGCACGCATCATCGTAGGAGCACCAATGAGGATGATGAACCCCTCTGTGATCGTGTTCTTCTCCAGAATAGGCTCTAGATTGGATTTCGTGGCTTCAATGATTTTTCGTCGACTCCTCTAGGGTTTCTTTAATATTGGGTTATTTATAGAGCTCAGAGGCGGTGGAGGAGGTGCTTGAGGCCCCCACTAGCCACCAGGCCACGCCAGGGGCCCTGGGCATGCCCTGGTTCCTCGTGGGCTGCCTGGGACTCGTGTGGTGATCATCCTTTGTCCCCAAATTTTCTTCTGGTCTAGAAAAAATCACAGAAATGTTTCGTGGCATTATGTCAATAGGTTAGTCCCAAAATATGATATAAAATTGCTCCAAAGTGATCACAAAACATCCAAGAATGATAATATAACAACATGAAACAATAAAACATTATAGATACGTTGGAGACGAATCAACATCCCCAAGCCTAAGTTTTGCTCGTCCTCGATTAGGGAAATGATAAAAACATAATATTTGATGTGGATTTCGGGACCTCGATCCTGAGTCATAAGAACCTAGCGTGTAACACATCACATCACTTTGCGGCCTCACGCACGGTAAACTCCGCGGCTGCCACCTTACCTTGCCCGGGACCGTTTGCGTGTTTTGGCTCACGTATATGAATATGTTGCTAGCGTTCAAACGACAATGAACCCGGGTCGACATGACTAGTTATAAACCCAAGCGGTACATCCGTACAGGGACAGGCATACATAACCCAGCAAGGCAGGTGTCGATCAACAACGTGTGTAGACGAGTCGTAGCAAGCTACAAGGACTCCATTACACCGCGTGACATTTCCCCGAGGGGACAGACACAGCAGCAAAGAATGATACACGCCGGTCAATCAATGTGTCTAGAGCAGTAGCAAGCTACCAGGCTCGATAGAAGCACAGAGAGGCATTTCCGTGTAAAGAGTGCTACTAAAGGCACACAACTAGGTGTCGAATCCCACACATATAATGCATTTCATAACATACACACAATATGCACGATATGTGTAGATACAATATGGCATCACAACATAACTCTATGATTCAAGCTTTTCTTAAGGACTCATAAGAATCAACATAGTGTGATATTACAAATAGGGGTCCCGTTTCCCGACACTCAAGTCATACAAACAACAAGCGGAAGAACATCATGTGTGGGTACACACATCTACTAAAAGTGGCTGGAAGAGCCTGAAAAACTACTACGACCATACCAAAGGAGCCAAACCTATGTCTGGGATTTCCAAGCTATTCCGGTCAACATCGAACACATCTCATAGAACCTTTTAATGATTCTCAGTCTTCTCTACAAAAACATAAATAAAGCAACCGTGAGTGCAAAGGTACTCAGCAAGTCTTACATCGGAACTATCTACATATGCATCATGTTTCAATGAAAGGATTGTGGGGTTTGATTGCAGCAAGCCAACTTTGACTCTTGGCTAACCTGTACTACAACTACAAGTTCTTTTTTGAGGTGGGTTAGCGCACACGAGTCCATATATTCACCAATTCAATACACCACTATGGATCCACTCTCGTCTCCCTACGAGAAGGCCTTCCATAGCACTCACACTTATTTTGCATGTTTTAGAGTATGCATTTAAATTGTCTATGTACCACGTAACGCTTCCAAGTAGTCCATATCCGAGGACGCGGCTATTCGAACAGATTAAATCACCCTACAGGGGTATACTTCTTCACACACGCTCCCACCACTTATCACCATATGCACGTCATGCATCTCCACAACCTTCAAGCGGAAGCACTGGCGTGGGTGTCGGCCACGACCGTTAACCACACAAGACACTAGTATAGGTTTATTGCCTATTTGAGACTGAACCCACAAGGAGGTCCGGCCGAGGTTTCCTCTACGACCCCAAATGATGTGCGCATGGTTCCCAAGCCCACCATCCGGGTGCCACTTGGTACACCGTGCCACTTTGTATCTACTGCAGAGAAGCCTACCCCATCGGGCAGAGCTAAACACGGCCGCCAACACTTTTCCTACAAACACGAGAAACTAGTTGCAACTCCTGGACAGAGATCGAGGCGATTAATAAGCCAAGAGCGTCAATTAAGTATCCCAATGTGTTGTAGTATCTTGTCTTGGATAACATACACAGAACTCAGTTCTTAAGGATGGTCCCAATGAGACAACCCACCATGTACTCCTACATGGCCTCTCATCGCTACCTTTACCAAATCGGATTCACACTTTTACTCTCACATTGTAGGTCATGAACACAACCATTCCGATTCATCATCCAGATGGATCAGACCCGACACGACTCTAAGCCTAGCAGGCATTGTAAGCAAGCATGGATGAGTAAGCACAACAAGGCTCAAGTAGTGCTACTCATGCTAAGTGGTTTCAACTATTTACTGTGACAAAATCAGGTCATGCAGAGGAATGGGTTCAACTACCGATAACATGTACAGTTGAATCATGTTTGTCCTAATGCAGTAAAAGAGAGCAGGAGCGATAGAGTGGGTTTATATCAATATGCTCAAGTGGGGGGGGGGGGTTTGCCTTCGTGACATGTCTGAAGATAGCAATGAGTCTTCATATATGTCAACGATCACATCGTCGAAACCATTATCTACCGGGAGGGAACAACACCGGCAAACAAGAAAGGAACAATAGACACTTCACGGAAATGCAACACCATGATGCATGCTCATGACATGAAAATTAGAGGTGGTAGGGCTAAAGTGTCTATCATCTCTTAAGTTGAAGTTGATTTGAATCATGATTCAAATATCACTTAAAGCAAGGTATTTTCCCGGACACCCTTTTAATTGATTCGACCTGATGCTCATGCATAATTTGTTTTAACATGCATGAGGATGGTATTTTGTGGTATTGATTTTCCTTAATCAATGTTTGGTCATATAAATTGATGTGGAATTCAGGTAGGAATCAAATTCCAACTCCAAACTATTTATTTTATTTACCCTATTCATCATTTTCCCTATTTGGTGTTTTTAACTTTCTCAGACCAGCATGAAAATTCCATAATCAGATTCTTTGGATTTTTCTGATCCTTTTTCATATATAAATTATTTTCATCCAAGTTATATTTTAATTTCTATGATTTTACAAGTTTTAGCAATTTCCTGGATTTAAATTAAGTTAGAAAAGCTATTACTGCATCACTGTGATGTCATCACTGCGTCAGCAGTCAACAGGGTCTCGGCTAGGTCAAACCTGACCAGTGGGGTCCGCTGGTCAGTGACCCATGTGCTAGTCCCGCGCTGACCCGCACTAAGTGAGGTTTGACTCACCAGTGGGGCCCTTTGTCAGTGGCTCTGGGGGGGGTTAGCGCTGGCTAATGATTGGCCAAGTCAGGGGCTACCGGAGCCTGGCCGGCGGCGACCACGGGCGCGGCGGAGGCTCGCCGGAGTTGTGCTAGAACGCGCTACAGAGGTCCATTTGTCGCGCGGTTTGCGTCTACGGTTTCCTGGGGAAGCGGTCGTTCTCGTAGGGGGTAGCAAGAGGGCTCGGGTGGCCGGGAGAGGTGCCGGCGACGAGCGTGCGCGGCAGCCGAAACTGGAGCTCATCGGGGAGATGCTCCGGAGGGGGATTTCGAGCGGGAGAGAGAGGGGAAAACATCGGAGGCTCACAGGGGTTCCATTCCTGGTATTGGCGAGGTTGGAGGGGCTCTTTGGCCGACGAATCGACAGCGGCGAGATCCGGCGGCCGGAGGGGAAGAAGACGGTGATGCGATGTTGTGGATGCCCCGGAGCTCCGGGTTGTTGACGATGAGGAACTGCATGTCGGGGCGGAGCCGTAGAGCACTCCGGGGAGGCGAGGGGTGGCCGGGATCAACGGCGACGAGCTTGAGCAGCGCTCGGCAACGACGGCGAGAGAAGAGAGGAAACAGAGAAGAGAGGGAGAAATAGAGAGGAGGAGGAGATAAGGGAGAGCTCGACGGCGCGCTGGCAAGAGAGAGCAAGGGGGAGGCGACACGGCAAGCAGGAGGTGGCTCCTGGGGCTGCCGTCGTGCCCAACTTCACTCTGCCTTCTGCGAGGAGGAAGAAGACAAGGGTGCCCCCTGGTGGGCTGGGCTGGGCTAGGGGCGATAGGAAAGTCTCTGTCTCTCTCTTCTTTTCTACTTTCTTTTTACTTCTTTCTGGCATTTATATTTAGGTTTTAAATGAAATGTTTAACTATTTTATAAAACCCTGATAATAAATGTGGGGTATATTTGGAATATTTCCAATGGCATATATAGTTTTCAACATTTTATAAAACTAAGAAATATTTGAAATCAATTATTTAATTGATTTCAGTGGCTTTTGAGCTTAGAATAAAATGCGAAAAGTATTTTTAATAAGAAAACCAACCCTGAATTGTGTTTTCCAAGATTTATCAAAAACGATGGACTTTTATGAAGGCCATTTTGGGTTCATTGATTTGTCACAAGTTTGAATTGTTTTTTATTATAGAGTTGTTCGAGTTTTGCTTTGATTTCACTTCTTTCTTGTGTTCAATTCATTTTCTTAGAATGCAAAGAAAGAAAACATGAGCTCAAACTTGCTATGCTCTACGAGAGATTTCAGGGATGTGATAACTCACCCCCACTAAACAAGAATCTCGTCCCAAGATTCAAGCATAGTCGGGAAGAGGAAGAGGGGACAATAAACTATCACAATCTTCACGATCCATTTGCTTCTCTCGAGGATGTTGATTCATCGTACCATGTTGATCTTGACATCTTTGTCTTCGAGGTCTTCATCTAACACGACAACAAAGGAACAGATAGACTCTACAAGACTCGATCTTCTCGAGGATCGGGCAACTCATGATCAGCTCATAGAATGAGATATATAGACGTCCCATGAGCTGAAACACAACACTCATGATGGAAACGAGGAAGTGAGGCATAAGACAAAGGTTCAATTGGTAGGCAACAAATCCACGCTTAAGACAGATGGTGATGAGGTTTTCAAAGTAGCGAGGATTAAATTGCCCTTCATACCGTAATGGGGCACCTTAGAAGATGACTCATAGAAGTATTCCTTTAAGTGGCAAAAAGAATTACTTTTGATCAAAAGATCATTGAAACTCTTCATACCAAAGTAAGGCAATTCATAAATGATTGTTGAAGGAATTTGAAAGAATGGCATACTCAGTTGGAAAGAAACTAGAGTTATATAACAACTCGGCGAACGGAAGGCACATTCCAAGTATTACCGAGGATATAACCTAGTGTCTGAGCGTGCTGTCAAGAACTTGAGCATTTCCATGTTCATCAAGGTTTACCAACATCCGTGCCAAGGATCCTGGTGACACAACATACTACCATGACGAACAGTGATGGAGGATGCAGATGCAAAGGAAGACAACACTTCCTCAGATTCACCTTAGCTATGCCAAGGGAACGAAATCTGGTTGATCGACCGAGAGACATTTAGCACTCCGCTTCTAATGTTCTCCTTGATGTACTAGCACAACCCAATTATAGATCTAGCTTGATATCTAGCATATCAAGTATAGGTCGGGATTCGGGGCATCAAAGGGAGTCCATGAGGAACAACTTCCAAAATAAGTCATACAAAATCTCACGGGGAGATGCCTAAGATTGCTGATACAAGATATTATAATAGCAAGTCTTACGGCTAGGTGTGTTAGCCATTACATCACTTTACCGGGTTACATAGTGACCAATATTATAATTCTTGGGGAAAGTTCCAACCATTATAACTGCCTGAGATTCAGCTCCGGTTGGTGACACGATGCTTCAGACTCAGCATGTCCAAAAAGAAAGTTTGCAACACAAATCGACGAGATAACGTTGCATGATTCTCAGGAAATGAACTACGGGAGACAACTCCAAAACATGAGCTATATTGCAAAACCCACATGAAAACACTTCCCAAGACAATGATGAGCACATGAAAAATCTTACAATCAAAACACTACTGAGTTCTGGATGGGAACCATCATTGCGTTTGACGAAGCCATGTGCAAGTCCGTATGGTACCTTCAGGAATGGCACTTAACTTCTTTTCCTTGAACAAATCAATCAGTGTCTTGGTGTGCTAGGAGATACATATGGAGTGAAGATGATCAGTCTATCAAACCATAGAATACTTCGCACATGGATGATTGACTTGGGATGATTCCGAAGAAACAAATTAACTTTTCTCGAATTCACGGCGGCAACTTGCATCAGATGCACATGAATTAGAGCAAGTCACTACTTAGACCTAACATATACCTCGTGCTCGAGACACGAAGACAATGTCTACAAAGTTTCCAGCACTAGCTTAATGTCCAACATAGATCATGGAACAAATGAGAATGTTGCCGATGGGCTCAACAACAATTCATTAAGATACCCATATAAATGGATTTCCACAACTATGTGAGCAAGATAATAGCATTGGTCAGATCAAAGAATATAATAGTGTAGGCTCAAGGAAATCCATGAGTAAGACACCGTTACTAGAATCTTTGGTTCTGATTTTGATTTGACAATAGCCCATACTCAAATCAAAATTGAACAAGATAATATATGCAACAATTAATCACACGAATCAACCGATGAAAATATCATCTTTCTTCAGACACACACAACAGGAAAAATATCCTTTTTAAATGAGCTAATTTTAGGAGAAGCTTTTATCTTCCAACTCCCCAAGTTGTTGTTTAGCTTAACAAACTAGCTCGGGGTATCCAACACGGATTCTTGGAGAAGATGTCTTATAGAGAAACCAACTTGATCACGAGCTCTATCATAACAGTCAGGAAACAACCCGGTAATACTTCCAAGAAGATATTCGGAAATTCACGAACCACCGATATATTATTAAGCTCGGGAACAATCTCGCTTTTCAGGGCAAGATGATGTGATCAGAGAGCGAAGGATTGACACAATCCTAACCCATTGATCGAAAAGTGCACCATGAAACATGGACTAGGTAGCACGGTCAATCTTAGGATGACGATTCAATCATCATCACCATAAGAGTGAATTTGTTGTCCATTAACTACTAAACAATGGCATTGCTAGGAGTATTGATTTCACACATCATGGTTCACTTTTCGATATTCCGGTTACAACCATCACGAAAACCGAGGGATGAACAATGATAGCGAGAAGTATCACTACATCAAGAGTTCCTAAGAGATGGCGCAATTCTCACAACACACTTGACAAAAAGAGGGTAATAATCCAAGATAGAACAGAACAAAAGCTGGGTTGGCATTTTGATCTGCAGAGTATAACTACTTTGACCCAATCCAAGAAATGGATGAGGTACTGGAGTTTACTTCTCCCAGTAAATTGGAAATAGCACAACTTGACAGGCCATAGGAATAGAAGACATTGATAACAAGAACGCACAACTATTCTTGACTGACATCTCAATGATGAAGGTGAAAATACAACTAGATAAGGCCAACTAAAGAGCACATGATTTCTTGAGTTATGGATGCATGGATTAGAATGTCGAACGAGTTCAACATAATTCTTCCAGATAACCCCTGCAGAAGGGCGGGGTAGGCAGAATCACCATATGGAGTAGAGAACTCATCACGAGCACTCTTGTTATGATCTTTAATTCACGGAGAACTTCTGCCAAAGATGATTCATGGTGTTGGAAGAATGATATACCATGAACCTTGGGAACTACTACAAGGTTACTAATCATTATAAAGGAACTAGCAACACTATCAACAGAGATGAGCAGAATGATCCTTGGATTCAAAGACCCAGAAATAGAATACCTAAAAACTAAATAACATCACAAGATGTTTTTCTAAAATAATAGCTAGAAATATCGCACTAGAAGACAGCACACATCTAGACTATTGGGTAGTTTTCGGAGTAACATGTTTTCGTAATACTTCAACAAAACCTCGAGGTAATAGAGTACCTCAACACAATTATTAGTGTGCTTTGTCCGGGCAAAAGACATTGGGTAAAGAGGAAGGAATTTGCAATCGCATTAGACTATTTGGGAACTTTGGAAAACTCGGACAACATAACGGTTGTACGGGTATGAAATATGAGGCAACCTACAAGAAAACTAACAACATAACAATTGAATTCTTATGGAGACACTGATCCAGGAAGACAACAACTTTTCCATAAGTCTCCAACATAGTAAATCGTCATCCTAATGAATAGATGAGATAGCCTAATTCTTAAACCTCGTAGAATAAAGAAGAGGGTGACTCAGAATAAGAATGACACAAGGAAAGGAGTAAAAAGAGCCTTACGTTCCCTTCCACACACAATTCCCTTATATAACTAAAGAGTTGCTAAACTCAACATCGACCAGCTTGGCTTGGTTATCCTACAGGCAGTCATGCTCTTATACCAAAGCTGTCGGGACCCCGATCCTGAGTCATAAGAACCTAGCCTGTAACACATCACATCACTTTGCGGCCTCACGCACGGTAAACTCCACGGCTGCCACCTTACATTGGCCGGGACCATTTGCATCTTTTGGCTCACGTATATGAATAGGTTGCTAGCGTTCAAACGACAAAAAACCCGGGTCGACATGACTAGTTATAAACCCAAGCGGTACATCCGTACAGGGACATGCATACATAACCCAGCAAGGAAGGTGTCGATCAACAGCGTGTGTAGACGAGTCGTAGCAAGCTACAAGGACTCCATTACACCGCGTGACATTTCCCCGAGGGACAGACACAACAGAAAGAAGGATACACGCCGGTCAATCAATGTATCTAGAGTAGTAGCAATCTACCAAGGCTCGATAGAAGCACAAAGAGGCATTTCCCTGTAAGGAGTACTACTAAAGGCACACAACTAGGTGTCGAATCCCACACATATAATGCATTTCATAACATACACACAATATGCATGATATGTGTAGATACAACATGGCATCACAACATAACTCTATGACCCAAGCTTTTATTAAGGACTCATAAGAATCAACATAGTGTGATATTACAAACAGGGGTCCCGTGACCCGACACTCAAGTCATATAAACAACAAGAGGAAGCAAATCATGTCTGGGTACAGACATCTACTAAAAGTGGCTGGAAGAGCTTGAAAAACTACTACGACCCTACCAAAGGAACCATACCTCTGTCTGGGATTCCGAAGCTATTCCGGTCGACATCGAACACATCGCGTAGAACCTTTTGATGAGTGTAAGTCTTCTCTTCAAAAACATAAATAAAGCAACCGTGAGTACAAAGGTACTCAACAAGTCTTACATCAGAACTATCTACATATGCATTACGTTTCAATGAAAGGATTACAGGTTTGATTGTAGCAAGGCAGCTTTGACTCTTGGCTAACCTGTACTACGACTACAAGTTCTTTTTTTGAGGTGGGATAGCGCACACGAGTCCACATATTCACCAATTCAATACACCACTATGGATCCACTCTCGTCTCCCTACGAGAAGGCCTTCCATAGCAGTCACACTTATTTTGCCTGTTTTAGAGTATCCATTTAAATTGTCTATGTACCACGTAATGCTTCCAAGTAGTCCATATCCGAGGACGCGGCTATTTGAACAGATTAAATCAACCTGCAGGGGTATACTTCTTCGCACACGCTCCCACCACTTATCACCATATGCACGTCATGCATCTCGGCAACCTTCAAGCGGAAACACTGGCATGGGTGTCGTCCACGACCGTTAACCACACAAGACACTAGTCCAGGTTTATCGCCTATATGAGACTGAACCCGCAAGGAAGTCCGGTCGAGGTTTCCTCTACGGCCCCAAAACATGTGCGCAGGATTCCCAAGCCCACCATCCGGGTGCCACTTGGTACACCGTGCCACTGTGTATCTACCACAGAGAAGCCGACCCCGTCGGGAAAAGCTAAACACGGCCGCCAACACTTTTCCAACAAACACCAGAAACTAGTTGCAACTCCTGGACAGAGATCTAGGCGATTAATAAGCCAAGAGGGTCAATTAAGTATCCCAATGTGTGGTAGTATCCTGTCTTGGATAACATACACAGAACTCAGTCCTTAAGGACGGTCCCAATGAGACAACCCACCATGTACTCCTACATGGCCTCTCATCGCTACCTTTACCAAATCGGATTCACACTTTTACTCTCACACTTTAGGACATGAACACAACCATTCTGATTCATCATCCAGATGGATCAGACCCAACACGACTCTAAGCCTAGCAGGCATTGTAAGCAAGCATGGATGAGTAAGAACAACAAGGATCAAGTAGTTTCTACTCATGCTAAGTGGTTTCAACTATTTACTGTGACAAAATCAGGTCATGTAGAAGAATGGGTTCAACTACCGATAACATGTATAGTTGAATCATGTTTGTCCCAATGCAGTAAAAGAGAGCAGGAGCGAGAGAGTGGGTTTATATCAATATGCTCAAGGGGGGTTTGCTTGCCTGACATGTCTGAAGATAGCAATGAGTCTTCATATATGTCAATGATCACATCGTCGAAACCATCATCTACCGGGAGGGAACAACACCGGCAAATAAGAAAGGAACAACAATCACTTCACGGAAATGCAACACCATGATGCATGCTCATGACATGAAAATTAAAGGTGGTAGGGCTGAAGTGTCTATCATCTCTCAACTTGAAGTTGATTTGAGTCACGATTCAAATATCACTTCAAGCAAGGTATTTTCCCGGATACCCTTTTAATTGATTCGACCTGATGCTCATGCATAATTTGTTTTAACATGCATGAGGATGGTATTTTGAGGTATTGATTTTCCTTAATCAACGTTTGGTCATATAAATTGACGTGGAATTCAAGTAGCAATGAAATTCCAACTCCAAACTATTTATTAAATTTACCCTATTCATCATTTTGCCTATTTGGTGTTGTTACCTTTGTCAAACCAGCAGGAAAACGCCATAATCAGATTCTTTGGATTTTTCTGATCCTTTTTCATATATAAATTATTTTCATACGAGTTATATTTTAATTTCTATGATTTTTACATGTTTTAGCAATTTCCTGGATTTAAATTAAGTTAGAAAAGCTATTACTGCATAACTGTGATGTCATCACTGCGTCAGCAGTCATCAGCGCCTGGGCCAGGTCAAACCTGACCAGTGGGTCCATTGTTCAATGACCCAGGTGCAAATCCCGCGCGGACCCGCACTAAGTGAGGTCTAACTCACTAGTGGGGCCCTCTGTCAGTGGTTCTGGGGGGGGGGTTAGCGGTTTCTAATGATTGTCCACGTCAGGGGCTGCCGGAGCCTGGCCGGCGGCGCCCACGGGCGCGGCGGAGGCTCGCCGGAGTTGTGCTATAACGCGCTACAGTGGTCCATTTGCCGCGCGGTTTGCGTCTACTGTTTGCTGGGGAAGCGGCCGTTCTCGTACGGGGTAGCAAGAGGGCTAGGGTAGCCGGGACAGGTGCCGGCGACGAGCGTGCGCGGCGGCCGGAACTGGAGCTCGTCGGGGAGATGCTCTGGAGGGTGATTTCAAGCGGGAGAGAGAGGGGAAAGCATCGGACGCTCATAGGGGTTCCATTTCTGGCATCGGCGAGGTTGGAGGGGCTCTCTGGCCGACGAACCGACGACGGTGAGATCAAGTGGCCGGAGGGGAAGAAGACGGCGATGCGATGCTATGGAGGACCTGGAGCTCGGGGTTGTTGATGATGAGGAACTGCATGTCGGGGCGGAGCCGTAGAGCACTTGAGGGAGGCGAGGGGTGGCCGGGGTTGACGGCGACGAGCTTGAGCAGTGCTCGGCAACGACGGCGAGAGAAGAGAGGAAACACAGTAGAGAGGGAGAAATGGACAGGAGGAGGAGATAAGGGAGAGCTCGACATCGCTCTGGCAAGAGAGAACAAGTGGGAGGCGACACGGCAAGCAGGAGGTGGCTCCTCGGGCTGCCGTCGTGCCCAACTTCTCCCCTGCCTTCTGGCAGGAGGAAGAAGACAAGGGTGCCCACCCTAGTGGGCTGGGCTGGGCCAGGGGCGATAGGTAAGTCTCTCTCTCTCTCTCTTGTTTTCTATTTTCTTTTTATTTCTTTCTGGCATTTAGATTTAGGTTTTAAATGAAATGTTTAACTATTTTATAAAACCCTGATAATAAATGTGGGGTATATTTGGAATATTTCCAATCCCATATATAGTTTTCAACATTTTATAAAACTAAGAAATATTTGAAATCAGTTATTTAATTTATTTCAGTGGCTTTTGAGTTTAAAATAAAATGCCAAAAGTATTTTTAAAAACAAAACCAACCCTGAATTGTGTTTTCCAAGATTTATGAAAAATGATGGACTTTTATGAAGGCCATTTTGGGTTCATTTATTTGTCACAAGTTTGAATTGTTTTTGATTATAGAGTTGTTGGAGTTTTCCTTTGATTTCACTTCTTTCTTGAGTTCAATTCATTTTCTTAGAATGCAAAGAAAGAAAACATGAGCTCAAACTTGCTAGGCTCTACTAGAGATTTTAGGGATGTGACAGTGGAATCCTCCCTAACATGTTCATCATATTATTTTCTTTTTAGCATGGATATATGGACATGTAGATGATGCAAAGAAATAGTCTATAATTTGACATGAAACATCAATACTGAAGCATATCAACAAGTAACCAAGTCTTTTAAAATATCAACACAAAAGAACACTATCCCTAGCCCATCATACTCCGTCATTGATCCATTCATGCAACACACCCAAATATTAGGTACATCCAATGCTCAAGTATGATAATAGTGTTCTTTAGTTGGTGCTTTATAATAGAAGATGGAGACTCAAATAAAAAAATAAAACTTGTGTAAAGTAAATAGATAGGCCCTTCGCACAGGGAATCATGGATTTGTAGAGGTGGAGAGCTCAAATTGAAAACTTTAGGGATAAAATATTTTGGGTGGTATGATATTCCTATCAACGAAACCAACTAAGAGTGTCCAATATCTCCCATGCTAAACAAATAATAAGCGGTTTCGAGAAAAAAATGTTTATTCCTTTTTCCCAACATTCTTTCACATTCCACAGCTAGCCGTATCCACGAGTACCATCCATGCCAACACTTTCCAAGGAATTTATTATTTGACAACATAAAATAAATTTTATTTGCATTTTGGCACTAGGCATCCCTGTTACCGCCATAATCTCATACAATGACAAGTGAATAAACACTCATCTTGAGAATAACCTATTTAACATGGAAGATATCGACCACCCCTTAACGCTTCATGAGCGGTATGGGCACACAAATAAGAAATTTATTTTGAACATTTAGAGGTAGCACTTACAAATTTACATAGAACGGCGTTGAAATACCGCATATAGGTAGGTATGGTGGATTCATTTGGCACAACTTTGGGTTTAGGATTTGGATGCACAAGCAGTAATCCCGCTTAGTACAAGTGAAGGCTAGCCAATAGATTGAGAAGAGCCCAACCAAGGAACAAAAACCATCATAAGCGAACTTTAAACATAACTAACACAGAATAATGCAACATATGTGCATGCATAGGGAGTCACAAACCTTAACACCGATATTCTTACTAAAGCATAATTCCTCATCAACATAACTCACATCTCACTATCTTCATGTAGCAAAACTATTGCAAAGAATCAAGTTTACCATCCAATGATCTTCGTGAATTTTTTATTAGATCATTCCTGGACATCCATCACTTTGGGACTAATTTCATTTAAAGCAAATTCCCATTTCAAATAACAAGCACTCAAACAAATATAAGTGAAGAACGAGAGCACAGTTTCTTTTAAATTTTCAACTCTCAAAATAATATAAATGAAGCAAGAGAAGATTTCTTAAAATTTCTACTAAATCTTAAAATAATATAAGTGAATAATGAGAGAACATTTCTTCAAAATTACAGCACCATCATGATAAAAAAAGATATAAGTGAAGAACCATCATAAAGAGCGATTCTAACAAATTATAGCATAATTTGGCTCTCTCAAATAGGTGTTTCCAACCAGGTTTATTATGATAAATTAACCAGCAAAGAAAACAAAGACACATATTATACAAAACGCTCCAAGCAAAACTCATGATATGTGATGAATAAAAATTTAGCTCCAAGTAAAACTAGAAAACTTTAATACACAAAAGACAACAAAATTTTCATGAGATCCGTTAGTATAAGAAAACCAAAATTTACTTTATGTACTGTTGAAAACCTATTCCAATTTGTTTTGCATTATACCTACTATATTCTAACTTTACCATGGCTTATACCGCCGATACAAACCATAGAATCGTCAAAATAAGCACACAACACAAAGAAAACATAATCTGTCAAAAACAGAACAGACTGTAAAGATTAAATTTTACTCGTACTTCTATAACTCCATAAATTCTGAAAAATTAGGACTATGTATAAACTTTGTATATCAATCTTATGTAAAAACTTGAGACACTTTTGACGTTTCTGTGATTTTTATTATTTTTTCTACTTGACACAAAAGTTTATATTTTTTTAAAAGATTAAAGCAACTAACACCCCACATGATAAAACATAAAAACACAATTCTAATAGTAGCATAATTTTCCAAACACTCAATAACAGAAAGCAAAAGTGAAAAATAAATTTTATTCATTGGGTTGCCTCCCAACAAGCGCTATCATTTTACGCCCCTAGCTAGGCATAAAGCATAGATTTCAAGTATTATCATCTTTATTTTCCAACTCCTCAATTACACATCCATAATTCCTTAAAAATCTGGCATGCATATTCTCAAAAATTACACTCCTAGGAATAAAGTTAAAGAATTCATTCATATGTGGAAGTTCATTCAAGTTGAAGTGAGCGCTAATCATCGTAAGATCTACGTTGTTGCTAGAAGAGGCACCCTTGTTTTTGGGAGTTTGGGTAGTTTTCTTGCCAAGAGGAGTTTTCTCAATAGTTTCAATGGAAGAAAAAGTCGTGCTCAAGTTACTAAAAGTTTCCTATAATTTATCAGTTCGAGCGGGACTCTCTACTACCCTTTCATTAGTTATGTGTTGTTTCTATTTCAGCATTTTAATAGCTTCACCCATCTTTGAACAAATGTGATTTACAAAAATTTCAACATGCTATTTGGTAAGAATTTTCTTCTCAATAGCATTTAACCTTTTCATAACATGCTCAAGAGTTAAAAATGTTTCATTTATACTCATAGGTGGAGACCCCAATAAACTTCCCATGGCATCGAGAGCATCGGAGGGTGGACAACTTAAGAAATTTCCCCCGATGATAGTGTCAAGAACAAATCTAAACCAAGTAGTAATTCCCACATAAAAATTTGGAAGAATAATGATAGTAGATTGCTTTTGAATAGATCTATCATGAGCATTGCTAATCCTATACCAATCATCTTTTAGACTTTCTCTTCCACAATGCTTAAAATTGCGAACTTCAATCTCACAGGTGCTCATAGCGAGGGAGGAGTTTGCCACAGTGATACGTAAACAAGAGATCCGGCAAGAAAATCGCAAACAGAAAGAAGGCAAATAAAAACGCAAAATTTTGTGAAGTGAGGGAGAGGAAAACAGGAGTCAAATGGAAAATAATGTAATTGCAAGGAGATGAGAGTTCGTGTGTAGGAAACTGATAGATCCTGACTTTATCTTCCCTAGCAACGGCGCCAGAAATCTTGACTCCCTTCTGATTGCGTTGGTTTCCCTCCAAGCTTAAAGGGTGATGTAGCACATCGATGGCAAGTATTTCCCTCAATTATAAAACAAAGGTATCAATCGAGTGGGAAGATCAACAAGACTATGTAAGCGGTACCTACACACAAATAGAAAATCCTTGCAACCAAACGTGTGTAGGTGTTGTCAATCCCTCGTAGGTAAAATAAAGGATAGATTGATTGATGGAAAATATAATGCAACAAGATATTTTTGGGTATTTGAATAATATAGATCTGAAAATAAAAGAACAAATACAATGGAAACGCGAGTAGCAAAATAGAGATTGCCAATAGATGATGTAAAACAGACCGGGAGCTGTAGGATTCACTAGTGGCTTCTCTCGAGAAATTAGAAATGGTGGGTAGACAAATGAATGTTGGGCAACTGGTAGAAAAGCAAATAATAATGACGATATCCCAATGATGTTTTATATAAGCATCACGTCCAAGACAAGTAGACCGACTTCTTCGTGCATCTACTTCTATTACTCACACATCGACCGCTATCCAGTATGCATCTAGTGTATTGAGATCATGGATAAACAGAGTATTGTTTCAAGAACGATGACATTATGTAGACAAGATCTCTTTGTGTTATCCTTAATTGCAATGATACATGCATGTCATGTCTCCTTTTCTATCATTGAGATTGAGCACTACAAGATCAAACCCATAACAAAGCACCTCTTCACATTGCAAGATAAAAGATGAAGTTTGCCAGACAAAAACCAAATATCGAAGAATAAATACGAGGATATTATAATAAATAATGGATATAATTTCATAGACCTGATCATAAACTCACAATTCATCGTATCCAAACAAACACACCACAAAAGATTGAGTTACATAAAATGGATCTCAAAGAGTCCATTGTATTGAGGAGAAAAACAAGAGACAAATCCACCTAGCTACTACCTAAAGACCCATAGGTCTGATATGAAATACTCATGCAACCTCGGAGGAGCACCAATGAGGATGATGAACCTCTCTGTGATCATGTTCCTCTCCGGAACGGGCTCTAGATTGGATCTCTTGTCTTCTAAAACTTGCGGCAGCTGAAACCAGTTTTCATCGACTCCTCTAGGATTTCTGAAATCCTTGGGTATTTACAAAACTCAAAGGCAGTAGAGGAGTTGCCGAAGGCCCCCATTAGCCACAAGGTCATGCCACGGGCCCTCGGCACATGCTGGTTCCAACCTCCTTGTTTGGTCCTCCTATGGTTATCATCCTTGGTCCCCAAGTTTCCCTCTAGTTCCAGAAAAAATCTCCAAAAATTTTCGTGGCTTTTGGAATTCATCTCGTATTGATTTTTTGTGAAGGAAAAAAATAGCAACTGGCACTGTGCACTATATCAATAGGTTAGTCCCACAAATGATACAAAGTTGCTATAAAATTATTATAAAACATCCAAGAATGATAATATAACATCATGAAACAGTCAAAACTATATATACATTGGAAACGTATTGATAAGGCTAAAAGATCTTGATGGATAAAATAATAATATTGGCAATCATTCCTTTTTGTTATTCACTTCGGTAGTTTCAAGTAGAATCATTCGATGGGACCGAGGAGAGTATGCAGTCCCTAGTTGACCATGGTTGGATCTTGATACTATTTTCATGTGACATTGCTCAAGATAGGAGTTTGGAGAAATCTTGTTAAATAAATTGTCCAACTAACTACATGGGCTTAGATATAATAAAAGGAGGCACTATACCCAAGATGTGTAATAGATCATCATAATAGATATATAAAGGATTCAAGAACATGCCCTCACATTCATCCAAGTGAGTTTCTAGTTCACATTGAAAGCATCAACAATGTTTTAAATGTTCCTCAAGTGACAAAATATCTTCTCATCTAGAGGTTTCTAAACAGATCCTCCACTTGTTTGTCGGTAGAGACATGCTTAATGTAAATGTCACCATTAACCACATGATCACGTATGAAGTTTTGACAAATATCAATTTTTTAGTAAGAGATTATTGAACGAAATTCTGTGCAATATTAATAGCAATCTCATTTTCACAAACAATCTAATTTTTTCACATTCATCCCGTAATGTTTAAGAGTTTGTGTCATCCATAGTAATTGAGCACAACATAATGCAACGACAATGTATTCGACTTTGGTGTTAGACAGAGATACGGAGTTCTGCTTGGAGGACCAAGACACAAGGGACCTTACAAGAAATTTACAAGTACCTGAAGTGGACTTCCTATCAATATTGTTAGTGGCAGGATCCGAATTGGAAGCCAACAATATTAAAAGATGATCCTTTGGGATACCATATGCCAAAGTTTGGTGTATGCATCAAGTATCTCACGATTCTTTTCACAGCCTATAGGTGGCATTGACTACGAGCACCTTGGTACCGTGTACACATGCACACACTTATAATAATGTCGGCTCGTGATGCACAAATATATAATAATGAACCTATCATTAATTGATAAACCTTTTGATAAACTAGTTTGTCCTCCTTAGTGAGGTCAATATGTACACTAGCAGGCATGGGAGTTTTCATACCTTTGAACTCTTACATGTTGAAGTTAAAATAATCCTTGGTATACTTTGTTTTAGGGAGAAATGTACCATCTCTTGTTTGCTTGATTCGGAAACTATGAAATAATTTAAGCTCACACATCGTAGACATCTCATAGTTCTCCAACACAAACCTTCCAAACTTTCCCTAAAATAAATGTTAGTGGATCCAAATATAATATACTCAACGTAGATTTGGCACACAAATAGTTCATCATGAACTCTCTTAGTAAATAAGGTTTATCAATTTTACCAATATTTAAATGTGAAACTTCATCAAGCATTTGTACCAAGCTCTAGGATCTTAATTAAGACCATAAAGAGTTGTCTGAAGCTTGTAAAACATGGTTTGGTTTCTTAGAATTCACAAAACGGTGGGGGGGTGTTTAACATATACCTCTTCCTCAATTTCAACATTTAATAAATAACTTCTAATGTCCATTTCATAAACAAGAATACTACATTGGTTTGGATAAGAAAGAAGCATTAGAATGGATTCAAGACTAGTAACGGGAGCATATGTCTCACCATAGTACATACTTTCTACTTGGGTGTAGACTTGAGACACTTGGAAAGCCTTGCTGAGAACAACTCATCCATCCTTATCTTGCTTGTTATGAAACACCCATTTGGTTCCAATGATGTTTTTCTCATCTTTGGGTTGTTGGAAATATTCCCTAGAGGCAATGATAAATAGTTATTATTATATTTCCTGTTTAAACATAATCGTTTATTATCCATGCTCTAATTGTATTGAATGAAAACTTAGATACATGTGTGGATACATAGACATAACAATGTCCCTAGCAAGCCTCTAGTTGGCTAGCTAGTTGATCAAGGATAGTCAATGTTTTCTGGCTATGTGCAAAGTGTTGTTGCTTGATAACTGTATCACATCATTAGGAGAATCATGTGATGGTCTAGACCCAAACTATGAACGTAGCATATTGATTGTGTCGTTTTATTGCTATATTTTTCTGCGTGTCAAGTATTTGTTCCTATGACCATGAGATCATATAACGCACTAGCACCGGAGGAATGTTGTGTGTATCAAACGTCACAACGTAACTGGGGGTGACTATAAAGGTGCTCTACAGGTATCCCCGAAGGTGTCCATTGAGATAGTATGGATCAAGACTGGGATTAGTCACTCCGTGTGACGGAGAGGTATCTCGGGGCCCACTTGGTAATACAACATCACACACAAGCCTTGCAAGCAATGTGACTAAGTGTAAGTCACTTGATATTGTATTACGGAACGAGTAAAGAGACTTGCTGGTAACGAAATTGAAATAGGTATGCGGATACCGACGATCGAAACTCGGGCAAGTAACATACCGGAGGACAAAGGGAATGACATACGGGATTATATGAATCCTTGCCACTGAGGTTCGACCGATAAGATCTTTGGAGAATATGTAGGATCCAATATGGGCATCCAGGTAACGCTATTGGATATTGACCGAGGAGTACCTCGGCGCATGTCTACACAGTTCTCGAACCCGCAGGGTCTGCACATTTAAGGTTCGGCGATGTTTTAGTATAGTTGAGTTATATGCGTGGTTATCGTATGTTGTTTCGAGTCCTGATACGTCTCCATCGTATCTACTTTTCCAAACTCTTTTGCCCTTGTTTTGGACTCTATTTTGCATGATTTGAATGGAACTAACCTGGACTGACGCTGTTTTCAGAAGAATTGCCTTGGTGTTATTTTTTGTGCAGAAACCAAAGTTCTCCAAACGTCCTGAAAATTTACGGGGAGTACTTTTGGAAAATAAGAAAAATATCTGCGCCAAGTGCCACCTCAGGGGGTGGGCCAGTGGGCCACAAGCCTTGGCTCCGACACCACGCCCCTGGTGGTGGTGGGCAGGCTTGTGGGGCCCACACGGCTCTGACGCCCCCAACCTCAGGTCTATAAGTCCCCTTTCATCCCAGAAAAATAAAAAGATAAGTTTTCGTCGCGTTTTCGATATGGAGGCGCCGCCACCACCTGTTCTTCATCTGGAGGGTAGATCTGGAGTCCGTCTTGGGCTCCGGAGAGGGGAAATCGTCGCCATCGTCATCATCAACCTTCTTCCCTCTACAATTCCATGAAGCTCTTCGTCGTTCGTGAGTAATCTATTCGTAGGCTCGCTGGGCGGTTATGAGTAGGATGAGATCTATCATGTAATCGAGTTAGTTTTGATGGGGATTGATCCCTAGTATCCACTATGTTCTGAGATTGATGTTGCTACTACTTTGCCATGCTTAATGCTTGTCAATAGGGCCCGAGTGCCATGATTTCATATTTGAAATTATTATGTTGTCACCAATATATGTGTGTTTTAGATCCGATCTTGCAAGTTGTAGTTACCTACTATGTGTTATGATCCGGCAACCCCAGAGTTACAATAACCGGAACCACTCCCGGTGATGACCATAGTTTGAGGAGTTCATGTGTTCACTAAGTGCTAATGCGTTGGTTCGGTTCTTTATTAAAAGGAGAACCTTAATATCCCGTAGTTTCCTTTTGGACCCCGCTGCCATGGGAGGGATGGACAATAGATGTCATGCAAGTTCTTTTCCCTAAGCACGAATGACGACACACGGAATGCATGCCTACAGCACATTGACGAATGGGAGCTAGCCACATATCTCTCCGTGTTATAGCTGTTGCATGATGAATATCATCCAAACGAATCACCGACCCACTGCCTACGAGTTTGTCCTACTGTTGTTACTTGTCTTGCTCTGCTGCTGTTGCTACTACTGTTCCTACTACTGTTACTTGTCTTGCTCTGCTGCTGCTGCTACTACTGTTGCTATTACTGTTGCTACTTGCTACTCCTGTCACTACTGCTTTTCCTTGCCGCTGCTATTGCTTGTTACACTGCTGCTACCTGCTACAATTTTGGTTCGCTGGTCGTTGACGGGAACTGACAATTTCCATCAACGAGGCAACTTGGCGCCATTGATACAATCGTTAGGAATAGTCTGCCGTCAACAGATCGTTTCTGACACCGTTGTTATCATACTACTTTGCTGTTACTACTTTGCTTGCAGATACTAATCTATCAGGTGTGGTTGAATCTGACAAATTCTGCTGCAAGTACTCGAGAGTATTCTCTCACCTCTTGTCTGGCGTACAAACAAATTTGGGTAGAATACTCTACTCTCGAAAACTGCTGCGAACCCACGCGCTAGTGGGCCATCAACAACATTCTTCTAGTTTCGTTTCCGGGGAGTGCTAGCAGCATTATTCCGGTGCCGTTGCAGGGGAAGGTTTGTTGTTATCGGCATTCGTCTAGCCATCGCCAGAGATTGAAATCAGCATTTTTCTAGCGCCGTTGCCGGGGGGGTATTGCTATATTCTCTGAGTTAGTTGGGATTTATATCTGCTGATCACCATGAAGAATCTGAAGGATCCGAAGACCAAAGTCTTGCCCTCAACTACGAGGGGGGTTAGGAATTGCCATCTAGCTCTGCACTTGATTCACCTTCAGTTATGAGTATGTTTGCGACATCACCACCTGGTAGAAATCTTGATATGTCGCCTGTGCTTGATGATGCTTGTGATACTACTGCTCGAGATGCTACGCTTGATACTATGCGTGATACTTCTAGAGATTCTATGCCTGATACTATGCCTGATGATACTATGCTTGATACTATGCCTGACACTGCTAGAGATGCTATGCTTGATACTACTTTGCCTAATGATGCTAGAGATGCTATTTTGCCAGATGATGCTATGCTTGATACTGCTAGAGATACTCCTTTGCCTCATGTTCCACTAGGGGTGTTCCTTGATGCTCATATTGCTAGAGTTACTGTCAATGCTCGTGATGCTTCTGATACTGTCGATACTATTGAGATAGAACCTGCTTTTGCTCCTGTTAGATCTAGCTCCCCTAGATATGAATTGCCTGATATACCTGAGGGTTACGTTATGGAGGGAGAGATAGCTGAGGATTTTCTTGTCTGTAAGGATGCCTATGACGCTGAGAAGTTACTTCTCAAGTGGAAGGAATAATCTCGGGAAGCTAGAATGAAAAATGACCCGAAGTTTGCCACTTCCCCTATATATCTTTGTCACCGATAAGGATTATGAATTCTCTGTCGACCTTGAGATAATCTCCCTAGTCGAATCTGGTCCTTTTCATGCTTATCAGTCTGAGAGGATCATAACCCATCTTGCCAAACTATCCGAAATAGCCAACCTTTTCACTAATGAGGAGAAGATCCGCCAATACTATATCCTTAAGCCTGGTTCACCTCTCTTGCTCCTGGATGTGTGCGTAGTCCCCAGGAGATGGTCTATTACTTCCATGAGAAATATTTCCCTGCCCATAAGAAGCAAGCTGCCTTGCAGGAAATATACAACTTTGCTCAACTCCAAGAAGAGAGTCTTCCACAAGCTTGGGGGAGGCTCGTCCAGCTACAGAATGCTTTGCTTGATCACCCTCTTAAGAAGAACGAGATAATTGATATCCTCTATAACGGACTTACCGATGCCTCTAGAGACCACCTAGATAGTTGTGCCGGTTGTGTTTTTAGGGAACGAACTGTAGAAAAAGCTGAGACTCTACTGAATAACATCTTGATCAACTATAATGCTTGGACTATTCCCGAACCACTTCCTAAGCCAACTCCTAAGAAAAGAGGTATTCTATTCCTCATCCCGAAGATATGCAAGAAGCAAAGAAATCTATGCAAGAGAAAGGCATTAGATCTGAGGATGTCAAAAATCTAGCACCTATCCAAGAGATCCATGGTCTCGATAACCCGATACAGGTAGTGGAAGTGAATTCTCTGCGTAGGTTTGATGAGAGTGATATTCCTTTTGATAAACCTGCTAGCATATGCTTTGATGAATTTGACAACTTTGTTGCCGAACAACAGAGTTTCAATGATTATATTAGCAGACATTTGGAACAAAGTACTCGTATGCTTAGCCATTTAAGTGCTTGTGTAGACAGAAATGTCAATGATCTGAAGCTTCTGAGTAAACATGCCCCTATGATTACTACTCAGGTAGAACAAGTACTTAAAGCTTAGATTGACCTGCTCAATGAACTAAATGACAACTCTGTCAGAGTCATTACTAGAGGAGGCAAAATGACTCAGGAACCTTTGTATCATGAAGGTCATCCTAAGAGAATTGATCAAGATTCTCAAGGAATCAATGCTGATACACCTAGTCATCCTAAGGAGAAGAAGAAGGATGATAGAAGCCTACATGCTAGTTCACCAAATACTGTCACCCCTGAAGAACCTAATGATATTTCTGCGTCTGATGCAGAAACACAATCAGGTGATGAACATGAACCTGGTGACAACATGGACAGCAATGTTCATAATAATGCTCAACCTAGCAATGATGAGGATGTGGAGATTGAACCTATGGTTAATCCTGATAATCCACAACCTAAGAGATATGACAAGAATGACTTTACTGCTAGGAAGCATGGTAAAGAACGAGAGCCATGGGTTCAGAGACCTATGCCCTTTCCTCCTAAACCATCCAAGAAAAAGGATGATGAGGATTTTGAGCGCTTCGTTGAGATGATAAGACCCGTCTTTCTGCAGATGCGGTGAACTGATATGCTCAAGATGTCTTTGTATGCCAAGTACATGAAAGATATCGTGACTAACAAACGGAAGATATCAGATCTTGAGATCTCCACCATGCTTGCCAACTACACTAACAAACGGAAGATACATATCCCCATTGAGGTGACTTAGTGGCTATTCGAAAATTCTCCATTCTATCTTGCGATTTGAGAAGGTTTTGTCATAAGGACTTGATCAATCCCATTTACGGATTTCTTTCGATGATCATGAAACGGATGAATCAAGGAGTCACAAACCTCTATTTTAAGCTTTTTTTTTCTATTGCTTAGAAGAAAAATGATAGAATTAGTTTAGTTTTTCCTGTTTTCTGTTTTAGCGTCCCGGAGAAAAATACCTCGAAAATAAAAGTTCTCCGATGGTCCTGAAGATTTAGTATGATTTTTTCTGGAATTTTTGAAAATATCTGGGCCTGAGAGCTGGCCTGGGGGCCTGACAAGTGGCCCACAAGCCCTTCCACCGCCACCTACCCCCTGGTGGCGGGGTGCAAGCTTGTGGGGCCCATAGATACCCCCACCACTTATTCCAGCTCTCAGCCTCTTCTTCCACCTCCAGAAAAAATTGTTTCACAGCTCAAACCCGTGTTCTTGCTCATTTGGCTGTGATTTTCGATCTCCTTGCTCAAAGCACCATTCTCCGAACTGTTTTGGGGAAATTACTCCTTGGTAAGTGACTCCTCCATTGGTCCAATTAGTTTTTGCTCTAGTGCTTTATCTTTCGCGTATTCTTGCAACCTTGGTGACCCTGTTCTTGAGCTTGAAAAGTTGATTTTAGCTGGTCCCAAGTAGTTTTAGCGCGTGATACGGTCTCTAGGCACTAGTAGGAGTAGTTGCTACAAGTTGGATTAATCTTTATTCGCTTTTCTTTCGAAGTCTCTAAAAATTTCAGAAATTTTCAGAGCTAGAAAAAGGAAAAGATGAGGAGGTTCTTGAGAGGCTCTTCAAGTCGTAACCCGAAGGAGGATGAGAAGAACCACCCCAAGTATGTAGTCCCTCGTGTCACAGAAATTCGAGCGTACGAGTGGCCAAGTGATAAATTTTTGCACGCCGCCGGACTTTATGAAGACTTTTATTACTTGGTGGAGAACGCAGGTCTTACTGCGTTCGTTGAAGATAAGTGCCCACAATACCTCATCCTCATCAATATTTTTGTTCAAAGCTTCAACTTTTATCCGAGGAAGAATCCTCCCATGGTTGAGTTCATGATATACGATGTCCCCCAGTGCATGACGCTGCAGGATTTTTGCAATGTATGCAAATTACCTTATGTTGGGGATATTCGTGACCCTCGTGCACGGGACATGGAGGATTTCCTTGGTTCTATTGCTATAGCAGAGGAGAGAGGAGTGTCTCGCGCTATAATTGCTAGCATACATTTTCCTGTGCTTCGGTACTTCTCACTTTTTGTGGGAAAATTTTTGATTGGCCGTGGAGAGTCTGGATCACTTAGTTCTCCAGACCATGTGGTTTTGCGCGAAGGCCTTTATAACGATTATACTTATAGCTTGGGCTCTATAGTAGGTCAACGGTTGAACCTGAACCATTCTAAAGGAGTCGTCTGTGGAGGTATCTATGCTACCCGTCTTGCCAGACACTTTGAGATACCCATTAGACTGTGAGAGGAAGGAGAGATGGTTCTCCCTGAGAAATATCTAGATTATGACAGCATGGTTCGCCATGATTTTCTGGATACAGATGCTAGTAGACGGATGATTTATAACCTGGTGTTTAGTGGCGGTACTCGAGAGACTATTACTTTGCCTACTCCTTCTTTCTTCGATCTTCATGCACGTAGGTATACTATTATGCTCGCGGACATCTACGCATATTGGGGCTTGGCCCAACCACAGGCGCCCGTGCCCGAGCCGCCAGTCGAGTACCAGACGCCAGTTTATTAGTGGGATCCAGAGGAGCTCACACAGCAGTGGCATCCACAGTCTGCTCCGGAGTATCCCAGAGCTGGTTATTTCCCACCTTGGGAGTAGACCAAGCTAGGCCAAAAGCCTAAGCTTGGGGGAATACGTGTTCTCATCGACTTTACATTCATGCTTATGCTTTCACTTTATTAGCCGGTGTTTACTCTTTGCCACTGTATTATCCATGCTAGTTTCTTTTTGTTTTCTTGTTTTCTTGTTTTGTGTCCTTTTGAGAAAACCCAAAAAGATTTTTCTTTCTTCTTTTGCTTTTTGGGAGCTTTCCCGTGTAAATAGTTCTTTTTCTTTGTGTCAAGGTAGAAGATATTGGTTACAATGTTTATTGGTTATTACTTGCTTACCTCTTTAGCTTCCAAAGAGACATATTATTTTGTCTTCTCCTTTGTGTTTGCCTGCAAATTCAGCTTAGTCCAATGCGCTAATTATCGTTTTTATTGTTCGATCGTGTATATGAAAGGCAACAATGGTGATATATGATGAAGTGAGACTGAGAGTGAAAAGCTGGGATGAACTCTATCAATTTTGTTTTTGTAAATATGACTAGCTTGTCGACCCAGATTTAGCTTTGTTGTGAGAGAACCTTGTTTGCAATGACAACTTAGAGATCATAGTTTCTGATGCCATGCTTATTTAGCTGAGAGCTTATAATGGTTTGTCTTGAATGCCAACATAGATTTTGAGATGACTATGATGTAGTATGATAGGATGGTATTCTCCTTTGAATGTTTCAAGTGGCTTGACTTGGTGCATGTTCATGCATGTAGTTGAAACAAAATCAACATAGCCTCTATGATGTTCGTGTTCATGGTGATTTATATCCTGTTCATGCTTGCATTTAATGTTAGTCAAACTCATTGCATCTTGATGACTGTTGTCGCTCTCTAGTTGGTCGCTTCCCAGTATTTTGCTAGCCTTCACTTGTACTAAGCGGAATACTTCTTGTGCATCCACTTCCATAAACCGAAAAGTTTTTCCATGAGAGTCCACCATACGTACCTATTTGCAGTATCTACCTGCCGTTCCAAGTAAATTTGCATGTGACATTCTCTAAACCTTCAAGAAATAATCTTTTTTGCATGCCCGAACCGCTCATGTGGTGACAGAGGGCTATTGGTATCTTCCATGCTAGGAGTGTTATCCTCGACATGTGTTTATTCATAGTCATTCACGAGAAAGGGGCCGGTAATTGGAATGCCCAGTTCCACGCTTAAATCAAAAACATAACTGTAAAACAAGACTCCCCCCGGATTGATGTTAGTATGGACGGTACCCGAGGATTCGGCTAGCCGTGGAGTGTGATTGATTGGTGGTGGGGGAGTGCAAACTTTACTTTTCTATTTAGGAACCGCCTATAGCATGAGTAGCATGGAAGATATTGAGAACTCTTGGTCATTGCGTTGACAATGAAAGCATGCCACCCAAAATTATTATCTCTGTTTTCCAAGCCTGAGCTCTAGCACCTCTGCAAATCAATGCTTCCCTCTACGAAGGGCCTGTCTATTTATTTTCCTGCCGAGTCATCCTCCTCTTATATAAGCACCAATTAGAGAGCACCTCTGTCAGTTTTATGCTTTGCTTTTGATTGATATTGAGTATGACTATGACTAGATCTTTGTTGCTATGAATTACAATGTTTAGTCAGCCCTTGATCTTTGAAGGTGCTCTGCATTTATGTTTTGCGGTCTCAGAAAGAGCTAGCGAGATACCACCTATTCATATTTCTTCATGCTCGTTTTAATTGAAGTGTTGGTATTTGAAACTCATTATTATTTGCTCGTTAGTTGATTATGCCATTGATATTAGTTTACTATGAGACCTTTGTGTCATTTGCTAATGTGGTTAACTTGTGATCTTGATGAAATTCTGGTTATGAGTTAGACATAGTTGCAACAACAAGATCAAACAGAGTTTGTCAAAGTTTTTCTTTATCTCTCAGTTTGTCAACTGAGTTGCTTGAGGACAAGCAAGGTTTTAAGCTCGGGGGAGTTGATACGTCTCCATCGTATGTACTTTTCAAAAATCTTTTGCCCTTGTTTTGGACTCTATTTTCAATGATTTGAATGCAACTAACTTGGACTGACGTTGTTTTCAGCAGAATTGCCTTGGTGTTATTATTGTGCAGAAATCAAAGTTCTCCAAACGTCCTGAAAATTTACGGGGAGCAGTTCTGTAAAATAAGAAAAATATCTGCGCCAAGTTACACCTCAGGGGGTGGGCCAGTGGGCCACAAGCCCTGGCTCCGCCACCACCCCCCTGGTGGCGGTGGGCAGGCTTGTGGGGACCACACGGCTCTACCGCCCCCAACCTCAGGTCTATAAGTCCCCTTTCGTCCCAGAAAAAATAAAAAGAGAAGTTTTCGTCGTGTTTTCGATACGGAGGCGCCGCCACCACCTGTTCTTCATCTGGAGGGCAGATCTGGAGTCCGTCTTGGGCTCCGGAGAGGAGAAATCATCGCCATCGTCATCATCAACCTTCTTCCCTCTCCAATTCTATGAAGCTCTTTGTCGTTCGTGAGTAATCTATTCGTAGGTTCGCTGGGCGGTGATGAGTAGGATGAGATCTATCATGTAATCGAGTTAGTTTTGATGGGGATTGATCCCTAGTATCCACAATGTTCTGAGATTGATGTTGCTACTACTTTGCCATGCTTAATGCTTGTCACTAGGGCCCGAGTGCCATGATTTCAGATCTGAAATTATTATGTTGTCACCAATATATGTGTGTTTTAGATCAGATCTTGCAAGTTGTAGTTACCTACTATGTGTTATGATCCGGCAACCCCGGAGTAACAATAACCGGAACCACTCCCGGTGATGACCATAGTTTGAGTAGTTCATGTGTTCATCAAGTGCTAATGCGTTGGTCTAGTTCTTTATTAAAAGGAGAACCTTAATATCCCGTAGTTTCCTTTTGGACCCCGCTGCCACGGGAGGGATGGACAATAGATGTCATGCAAGTTCTTTTCCCTAAGCACGTATGACGACACACGAAATGCATGCCTACATGACATTGACGAACGGGAGCTAGCCACATATCTCTCCGTGTTATAGCTGTTGCATGATGAATATCATCCAAACAAATCACCCACCCATTGCCTACGAGTTTGTCCTACTGTTGTTACTTGTCTTGCTCTGCTGCTGCTGCTACTACTATTCCTACTGCTGTTACTTGTCTTGCTCTATTGCTGCTACTACTACTATTGCTACTCCAGTTACTTGTCTTGCTCTACTGCTACTGTTGCTATTACTGTCGCTTGCTACTGTTGCTACTTGCTACTGCTGTCACTACTGCTTTTCCTTGCCGTTGCTATTGCTCGTTACACTGCTGCTACCTGCTACAATTTTGGTTCGCTGGTCATTGAAGGGAACTGACAATTTCCGTCAACGAGGCAACTTGGCGCCCTTGATACAATCGTTAGGAATAGTCTGCCGTCAACAGATCGTTTCTCACATCGTTGTTATCATACTACTTTCCTATTACTACTTTGCTTGCAGATACTAATCTTTCAGGTGTGGTTGAATCTGACAAATTCAGCTGCTAATACTCGAGAGTATTCTCTCACCTCCTGTCTGGCGTACCAATAAATTTGGGTTGAATACTCTACCCTCGAAAACTGCTGCGAACCCACGCGCTGGTGGGCCATCAACGACATTCTTCTAGTTTCTTTGTCGGCGAGTGCTAGTAGAATTCTTCTCGTGCCGTTGCAGGGGAAGGCTTGTTGTCATCAGCATTCGTCTAGCCATCGTTAGATATTGCAATCAAGTCCCGGATCAGATCACGAACGTCACGAGGGTCTCCGCAATGGTCTGGTAGACGAAGATTGATATATAGGATGACTTCATTTGGTTACCGGGAAGTTTTTGGACATTACCGGGAATGTACCGGGAGTGCCGAATGGGTTCCGGAAGTTCACCGGGAGGGGGGCAATCCTCCCGGGGGAAGCCCAAAGGACTTATGGGTGGCGCACCAATAAGGCCTATGTGCCATAAGAGAAAAGTGAAAGAAAGAAATAAAAGAAAAGGTGGGAAAGAAGAGAAGGACTCCACCTTCCAATCCTAGTTGGACTAGGATTGGATTAGGACTCCTCCTCCTCCTCTTGGCTGGCGCACCTTGGGGGCTTGGCCCTCAAGGCATCCCCTCCCCCTCCCTCCTATATATAGGGGTGATTTAGGGCTGATTTGAGACAACTTTGCCATGTGCAACTCAGATCTAGACACCATAGTTTTACCTCTAGATCGTATTTCTGGGGAGCTCGAGCGGAGCCCTGAAGCAGCAGATCCTTCACCAACACCGGAGCGCCGTCACGCTGCCGGAGAACTCATCTACTTATCCGTCTTGCTTGCTGGATCAAGAAGGCCAAGATCATCGTCGAGTTGTACGTGTGCTGAATGCACAGGTGTCATCCATTCGGCACTAGATCGGATCGAATCGTGGGACGGTTCGTCGGACGGTTCGCGGGGCGGATCGAGGGACGTTAGGACCTTAGACTACATCAACCGCGTTTCTTAACTCTTCCTGCTGTGCGATCTACAAGGGTACGTAGATCCAAATCTCCTCTCGTAGATGGACATCACCATGATAGGTCTTCGTGCGCGTTGGAAATTTTTTGTTTCCCATGCGATGTTCCCCATCAGTGGCATCATGAGCTAGGTTCACGCGTAGATGTAATCTCGAGTAGAACACAAAGGGTTTTGTAGACGGTGATGTTCGATTTTCTACCCTCTTTAGTCTTTTCTCGATTCGGCGGTATTGTTGGATTGAAGCGGCCTGTACCGACATTATTCGTACGCTTACGAAAGACTGGTTTCATCGCTTGACATGCAACCTCGTTGCATGAAGATGACTGGCGGGTGTCGGTTTCTCCAACTTTAGTTAACATGGTTTTGACCGAGGAAGTCCTTGGAGAGGTTAAATAGCAATTTGCACATCTCCGTTGTGGTTTTTGCGTAAGTAAGATGTGATCTACTAGATACACATAGCAGCCACGTAAAACATGCAACAACAATTAGACGACGTCTAACTTGTTTTTGCAGGGTATGCTTGTGATATGATATGGCCAATGACGTGATGTGATATATTGGATGTATGAGATGATCATGTTGTAATAGTTAATATCGACTTGCACGTTGATGGTACGGCAACCGGCAGGAGCCATAGGGTTGTCTTCAAACTAATGTTTGTGTTTGCAGTTGCGTTTACTATATTGCTAGGACGTAGCTTTAGTAGTAATAGCATAAGTAGCACGACAACCCCGATGGCGACACGTTGATGGAGATCATGGTGTGGCTCCGGTGACAATAAGATCGTGCCGGTGCTTTGGTGATGGAGATCAAGAAGCACGTGATAATGGCCATATCATGTCACTTATGAATTGCATGTGATGTTAATCCTGTATTGCACCTTATTTTGCTTAGTACGACGGTAGCATTATGAGGTGATCTCTCACTAAAATTTCAAGACGAAATTGTGTTCTCCTCGACCGTGCACCATTGCTACAGTTCGTCCTTTTGAGACACCACGTGATGATCGGGTGTGATAGACTCAACATTCACATACAATGGGTGCAAAACAGTTGCACACACGGAACACTCGGGTTTAGCTTGACGAGCCTAGCATGTGCAGACATGGACTCGGAACACATGAGACCGAAAGGTCGAGCATGAATCATATTGTTGATATGATTAGCACAGAGATGCTTACCACTGAAACTATCCTCAACTCACGTGATGATCGGACCTGAGCTAGTGAAATTGGATCATGTAGCACTCAAATGACTAGAGAGATGTACTTTTTGAGTGGGAGATTAGCAAGTAATTTGATTAGTTAAACTCCAATTATCTTGAACATAGTCTATGTCCACTTTGAAAAGATTTGTGTTGTAGATCGATGGCTCACGCGACAGTCACCCTGAATTTTAATATGTTCCTAGAGAAAGCTAAGTTGAAAGATGATGGAAGCAACTTTGTAGACTGGGCTCGTAATCTTAAGTTGCTCCTGCGAGCTGGGAAGAAGGATTATGTCCTTAATGCTGTGCTAGGAGATGAACCACCCGTCGCGGCTGAATAAGATGCTAAGAACGCTTGGTTAGCACGCAAGGAGGACTACTCAGTAGTTCAATGTGCAGTCTTCTATGGCTTAGATCCGGGGCTTAAACGTCGCTTTGAGCGTCATGGAGCATATGAGATGTTCTAGGAGTTGAAGTTTATCTTTCAGAAGAACACCCAGATCGAGAGGTATGAGACCTCCGATAAATTCCATGCTTTCAAAATGGAGGACAATTCGTCTGTCAGTGAACATGTGCTCAAAATATCTGGGTACTCAAACCATCTAGCTGAGCTGGGGATTGAACTCCCGCAAGAGGCTATCGGTGATAGAATTCTTCAATCACTGCCCACCAAGCTATAAGAGCTTTGTGTTGAACTATAACATGCAAGGGGTGAACAAGTCACCCGGCGAGTTATTCGCGATGCTGAAAGTTGGAGAGTCAGAACTCCGTAAAGAGCATCAGGTGTTGATGGTGAATAAGACCACTAGTTTCAAGAGAAACGGCAAAGGAAAGAAGGGTAATTCAAAGAAGAGCGGCAAGCCTGTTGCCAATCCAACGAAGAAACAAAAAGCTAGACCTAAGCCTGAAACGGAGTGCTATTATTGCAAGGGTATGGGTCACTAGAAGTGCAACTGCCCCAAGTATCTGGCTGATAAGAAGGCGCCAAGGGAAAATCAGGTATATTCGATATACATGTTATTGATGTGTACTTAACCAGCTCTCGTAGTAGTGCCTGGGTATTCGATACCGGATCTGTTGCTCATATTTGCAACTCGAAACAGGAATTGCGGAATAAGCGAAGGTTGGCGAAGGATGAAGTGACGATGCGCGTGGGAAATGGTTCCAAGGTTGATGCAATCACCGTCGGCACAGTTTCACTTCAGGTACCATCAGGATTAGTTATGAACTTAAATAAATGGTATTTAGTGCCTGCGTTAAGCATGAACATTATATCTGGATCTTGTTTATTGCGAGACGGTTACTCGTTTAAGTCAGAGAATAATGGTTGTTCTATTTCTATGAGTAATATCTTTTATGGTCATGCACCCAATGTGAGAGGATTGTTCATATTGAATCTTGATAACAATAATACACATATACATAGCATTGAGACCAAAAGAGTTAGAGTTAACAATGATAGCGCCATGTTTTTATGACACTGCCTCTTAGGTCATATTGGTGTAAAGCGCATGCAGAAACTCCATACTCATGGACTTTTGGAGTCACTTGACTTTGATTCACTTGACACATGCGAACCATGCCTAATGGGTGAGATGACTAAGACTCCGTTCTCCAGAACAATGGAGGGTGCAAGTGACTTGTTGGAAATCGTACATACCGATGTGTGTGGTCCGATGAGTGTGGAGGCACGCGGCGGATATCGTTATTTTCTCACCTTCACAAACAATTTGAGTAGATATGGTTATGTCTATTTGATGAAGCACAAGTCTGAGACATTTGAAAAGTTAAAGCAATTTCAAAGTGAAGTCGAAAATCATCTTAACAAGAAGATCAAGTTCCTACGGTTTGATCGTGGGGGTGAATGTCTGAGTTTCGAGTTTGGTGCTCTCTTAAGACAATATGGAATTGTTTCACAGTTGACACCTCCTGGAACACCACAGTGTAATGGTGTGTCCAAACGTCGTAATCGTACTTTATTAGAGATGGTGCGATCTATGATGTCGCTTACCAATTTGTCGTTATCGTTTTGGGGTTATGCATGAGAGACAGCTGCATTCACTTTAAATAGGGCACCATCAAAATCCGTTGAAATGACACCATACGAACTGTGGTATGGCAAAAGACCAAAGTTGTCATTCCTTAAAGTTTCGGGATGTGATGCTTATGTCAAAAAGCTTCACCCTGAAAAGCTGGAACCCAAAGCGGAAAAGTGCGTCCTCATAGGTTACCCAAAAGAGACAGTTGGGTATACCTTCTATCTCAAATCCGAGGGCAAAGTGTTTGTTGCTAAAAACGGAGCTTTTCTTGACAAGGAGTTTCTCTTGAAAGAATTGAGTGGGAGGAAGATAGAACTTGATGAGGTTGTCGAACCTCAAATTCCTCTTGATGGTGGCGCAGGGCAAGGGGAAACACCTGTTGCTGCGGTGCTGGTTGAGGAACAAGTTGATGATGATGATCATGAAACTTTGGATCAAGTTACTGTAGGACCTCGCAGGTCGACAAGATCACGTACTACTCCTGATTGGTTCGGTAATCCTGTCTTAACGATTATGTTGTTGGCCAACAATGAACCTGCGAATTATGAAGAAGCAATGGTGGGCCCGGATTCCAACAAATGGCTGGAGGCCATGAAGTCCGAGATAGGATCCATGTACCAGAACAAAGTGTGGACTTTAGAAGTACTACCTGAAGGCTGTAAGGCTATTCAGAACAAATGGATCTATAAGAAGAAGATAGACGCAGACGGTAATGTGATCGTTTATAAATCTCGACTTGTGGCAAAGGGTTATTCACAAATTCAAGGAATTGACTACGATGAGACTTTCTCACCGGTAGCGATGCTTAAGTCTGTCCGAATCATGTTAGCAATAGCTGCCTTTTACGATTATGAAATCTGGCAGATGGATGTCAAAATGGCGTTCCTTAATGGTTTTCTTAAGGAAGAGTTGTATATGATGCAACCCGAAGGTTTTGTCGATCCAAAGAATGCTAAAAAAGTATGCAAGCTTGAGCGATCCATTTGTGGACTGGTGCAAGCATCTCGGAGTTGGAATAAGAGCTTTGATGAGGTGATCAAAGCATTTGGGTTTATGCAAGTGGTTGGCGAATCTTGTATTTACAAAAAAGTGACTGGGAGCTCTGTGGCGTTTCTAGTATTATATGTGGACGACATAATGCTGATTGGAAACAACATGGAACTTTTGGAGAGCATAAAGGATTACTTGAATAAAAGTTTCTCTATGAAGGACCTAGGAGAGGTTTAAAATGGATCAGTCCAAGAAAGGGTTCTTGCCAGTATTACAAGGTATAAAATTGAGTAAGCGTCAGTGCCCAGCAACTGCGGAAGATAGAGAACAAATGAGTTCCGTCCCCTACACTTCAGCTGTAGGTTCTATCATGTATACAATGTTGTGCACTAGACCAGACGTCAGCTTGGCCATAAGTATGACACGAACGTTTCAGAGTAATCCAGGAGTGGATCACTGGACGACGGTCAAAAATATTCTGAAGTACCTGAAAAGGACTAAGGAAATGTTTCTCGTGTATGGAGGTGATAAAGAGCTCGCCGTAAAAGGTTACGTCAACGCAAGTTTTGACACCGATCCGGATGACTCTAAGTCACAAACCGGATATGTATTTATTGTTAATGGGGGTGCAGTAAGCTGGTGCAGTTCCAAGAAGAGCGTCGTAGCAGATTCTACATGTGAAGCGGAGTACATGGCTGTCTTGGAGGCCGCAAAAGAGGGTCTCTGGATGAAGCAGTTCATGATAGATCTTGGAGTTGTGCCGAGCGCACTAGATCCATTGAGTCTGTTATGTGACAACACTGGTGCCATTGCCTTAGCAAAGGAACCAAGGTTTCACAAGAAGACCAGACACATCAAACGATGCTTCAACCTCATCCGCGACTACGTCGAAGGATTGGACATGAATATTTGCAAAGTGTACATGGATCTGAATGTAGCAGACCCGCTGACTAAACCTCTTCCATGGAAGAAACATGATCAACACTAGAACTGTATGGGTGTTCGATTTATTACAATGCAAATCACATGGCGATGTGAGGACTAGATTATTGACACTAGTGCAAGTGGAAGACTGTTGGAAATATGCCCTAGAGGCAATGATAAATAGTTATTATTATATTTCCTGTTTAAAGATAATCGTTTATTATCCATGCTATAATTGTATTGAATGAAAACATAGATACATGTGTGGATACATAGACACAACAAGTCCCTAGCAAGCCTCAAGTTGGCTAGCTAGTTGATCAAGGATAGTCAAGGTTTTCTGGCTATGTGCAAAGTGTTGTTACTTGATAATTGGATCACATCATTAGGAGAATCATGTGATGGACTAGACCCAAACTATGAACGTAGCATATTGATCATGTCGTTTTATTGCTATAGTTTTCTGCGTGTCAAGTATTTCTTCCTATGACCATGAGATCATATAACTCACTGGCACCGGAGGAATGCCTTGTGTGTATCAAACGTCACAACATAACTAGGTGACTATAAAGGTGCTCTACAGGTATCTCCGTAGGTGTCCGTTGAGTTAGTATGGATCAAGACTGGGATTTGTCACTCCGTGTGACGGAGAGGTATCTCGGGGCCCACTCGATAATACAACATCACACACAAGCCTTGCAAGCAATGTGACTAACTGTATCTCAAGGGATCTTGTATTACAGAATGAGTAAAGAGACTTGCTAGTAACGAGATTGAAATAGGTATGCGTATACCGACGATCGAATCTCGGGCAAGTAACATATCGAAGGAGAAAGGGAATGACATACGGGATTATATGAATCCTTGACACTGAGGTTCAACCAATAAGATCTTCGAAGAATATGTAGGATCCGATATGGGCATCCAGGTCCCGCTATTGGATATTGACCGAGGAGTACCTCGGGGCTTGTCTACATAGTTTTCGAACCCGTAGGGTCTGGACACTTAAGGTTCGGCGATGTTTTAGTATAGTTGAGTTATATGCATGGTTACCGAATGTTGTTCAAAGTCCCGGATGAGATCACAGACGTCACGAGGGTTTTCGAAATGGTGCATAGACGAAGATTGATATATAGAATGACTTCATTTGGTTACCGGAAAGTTTTCGGGCATTACCGGGAATGTACCGGCAGTGACGAATGGGTTCAGGAAGTTCACCGGGAGGGGGGCAACCCTCCCGAGGGAAGCCCGAAGGACTTATGGGTGGCGCACCAGCCCTTAGTGGGCTGGTGGGACAGCCCAATAAGGCCTATGCGCCATAAGAGAAAAACCAAAGAAAGAAAAAAAAGGTGGGAAGGAAGAGAAGGACTCCACTTTCCAATCCTAGTTGGACTAGGATTGGAGTAGGACTCATCCTTCTCCTCTTAGCCGGCGCACCTTGGGGGCTTGGACCTCAAGGAAAGTCCCCTCCCCATCCCGCCTGTATATAGTGGTGATTTAGGGCTGATTTGAGACAAATTTGCCATGTGCAACTCAGATCTAGACACCATAGTTTAACTCTAGATCGTATTTCTGCGGAGCTCGGGTGGAACCCTGCTGGAGTAGATCCTTCACCACCACAGGAGCGTCCTCACGCTGCCGCAGAACTCATGTACTTCTCCGTCTTGCCTGCTGGCTCAAGAAGGCCGAGATCATCGTCGAGTTGTATGTGTTGTGAACGCGAAGGTGCCGTCCGTTCGGCACTAGATCGGAGCGGATCTTGGGACGGATCGCTGGACTATCCGTGGGATGGTTAACGGGGCGGATCGAGGGAAGTGAGGACATTCCACTACATCAACCGCATTTCGTAACGCTTCCTACTGGGCGATCTACAAGGGTACGTAGATCCAAATCTCCTCTCGTAGATGGACATCACGATGATAGGTCTTCGTGCGCGTAGGAATTTTATTGTTTCCCATGCGACGTTCCCCATCATGGGTTTGTCAACCAAATTCCAAACTTGGTCCCTCTCGAAGTTATGTAGCTCTTCATGTATAGCATTCATCCAATCCAGATCTTCTAGAGATTCTTCAACTTCATACGTTCAATGCTAGAAATGAATGATTAGGGCTCACAAAAGTTAGATAAACAAGTTTTAGATCAAGTGGTTTTCACGCAGTTGATATGTTCAAGAATTTGGTCAACGGGATAATTCTTGTCAACTCTTGATCTAACATAGGATTGCTTTCGCCTGGGTGGTGGTGGAGATTCCTCATCATCATTTTCTTATGCATCATTCTTGTGGATGGTGTCTTTTCTTTGAGGTGGTGGAGATGGAGGTTGAGGTGGGTCTTCTTTTTGAACTTCCGCCTTCCCTTCATGTTGGCATGTACCACCCATGGATGTCTCCATGTTGTTTTGTGGTTCACCTTCATGGGAAGTAGGGGCTCTCGCTTTCATAGATGAAGTACTCTCCTTCACCTCCATGGGACAAATCTTCCCAATAGACGACAAGTCATGAACCCGTGAGTAGCTTGGATATCTTTTTACCAAAAATATTTTGATGATAAAGCTTAGTTGTGGCATGACAAGTCATTTCCATCATTTCTGCCCAAAAGTGTTTTGGCATCTTGTAATCATCAATCATTGTTATCGCCATATCTATAAGTGTTCAGTTATTCCTGTCAACACCTCCATTTTGGTTTACATAGCATAGAACTCATGCGAGATGCCTTCTTCGTCAAGGAAGGTATCAACATTCGTGTTCTTGAACCCCGTTCCATTGTCACTCCAAACCTTCTTGATCTTGACATCAAATTGATTTTGGGCTTCCTATTAAAGGTCTTGAAGATCTTTTGAACCTGCGATTTGTCATAAAGAAAGAACACCCACATAAATATGGAAAAATAATGAACCATGACTAAACCTAATAAGTTTTCACTAAGGCTCTTGTAAGCATTGGGACCGAAAATATCTATATGAAGTAACTCAAGTGTCCTTCTAGTAGTCAGGATATTCCTTACGGGATGGCTTCGTCCAACTTATTTTCCTACTTGAAAAACACTACAAAGTCTATCTTTGTCAAACATAACATCTTGAACACCAATAATATGACCGCCTTTAGTATGCTTATCAAGATTACGTGTAACAACATGTCCTAGCCTTCTATGCCATAACCAATCCTTAGAAGATTCTGCCATATGTCATGTGCAAGGTTGGGATCTTTTAGTGAAACAAATAATGTATAGATCACCTCTATGGATATTGGTAAAGAGCATGTCATGATTATCTCAATGAAACACTTGACAATCTACTTTGGTAAATAGAACATTGAAGCCAAAATCGGTAAGTCTAGATACGAAAAGAAAATTGCAGCCAAGGGATTCTACAAGCATGACATTCTTAATAGAGCTCTCATGGGATATGGAAACCTTACCAAGGCCAAGTACCTTACCCTTCGAGTTACCTCCAAAAGTCACATACTTTGGTGGACCATCATTTCTTGCAAGATCATGGAACATATCTTTGTCTCTGGTCATGTAATTGATGCATTAACTATCAGGAATCCACTCTTTTCCTTAGCATAGGTAATATCTTTAGAATTTTGCCATGAGACTAAGATTCCTCATAGTCTTCTCGTATTATTCATCAAATTCTTCACTCTCATCATAGTAAGTCCTACTATCTACACAGTTGTTGGGCTTCGCTGAAGACGTAGGGTGAAGTAGTATAGTAGCCGATAGTATTTCCCTCAGTTAAGAACCAAAGTTTATCGAACCAAAAGGAGATGGCACACAAACAACATGAATGGTACATGTGTTAGGGAACGTTGTATGGGACACAAACAAATTATTATGCGCACCCAAGCTCTATCTATGGAGATCAACATCTACGAGAAGAGGAGTGCATCTACATAACCTTGTAGATCTCTAAGGGAGAGTGTATATAACATGGTTGATGTAGTCGTACTCTTCACGATCCAATTGCAATCCGATCCAATCTAGCGCAAAACGGATGACACCTCCGCGTTCTGCACATGTGTGGCTCGATGACGTCACCTCCTTATTGATCCACCAAGAGAGGAAGGAGAAGTATATGGGATCTCAACCAACATGATGGCGTGGTGGATATGGTGATGGAGCAATCCCAGCACGGCTTCGTCGAGCGCCTCCGGAACTGCAAACAAGGAGGAGTGGGAGAGGGCAGAGGCCGAAAGGCATGGGAATTGTTGTGTCCAGCCCTCTCCCTCTCCTCTGCTGTATAGGAGGAAAGGAGAGGTTCAGGTCGCAGCCCTTGGTCCCTCCTCCAGGGAGGGTTGACGGCTAGGGTGGAGTTCTCCCTCCACGAGGAAAGAGGAGTCCCTCAGCTCCGAAGCACCTTTGGGGTGCCTTGTCCCTTTGGGACTCTTTCCCCAAGCAAATTTCGCCTCTAGGGGTTGTTTCCCCTAGCTTAGGGTGTCTAGGGCGCCACCCCTATAGCCCATATGGGCCCATGGGGCAGGTGGACCCCACGGTGGTTCCCCAGAACCCTTTTGTCAGCCAAATACACTCCGGTAATGCCCGAAACCTTTCCGGTAGGAAAAATAGGACTTCCCAAATATAAATATTTACATCTGGGCCATTCTGGAACTCCTCGTGACATCTGGGATCTCATCCGGGACTCTGAACTAGATTTGGTCACCAACGTACATATCCCAATACTACTCTAGCGTCATGGAATGATAAGCGTGCGGACCCTACGGGTTCTAGAATCATGTGGGCATCACTGAGACAACTCTCCGGTCAATAAACAACAGCAGGACCAGGATGCCCATATTAGTTCAAACACATTCCATGAAGATCACTATTGGTCGAACCACGATGTCAAGAATTCAGTCAATCCCGTATGCAGTTCCCTTTGTCCAGCGGTATGTTACTTTCCCGAGAATTAATCGTCGGTATCTCGAGACCTAGTTCAGTCTTGTTACTCACAAGTCTCGTTACTCATTCCGTAATACAAGATCTCATGATTATCTCCTCAGTCACACTGCTTGCAAGCTTCTTCTAATGTTGTATTATCGAGTGGGCCCAGGATACCTCTCCATCATACGGATCAACAAATCCCAGTGTCATCCACGCCAACTTGTTACGTCCCAAAAGTATCTACAATTTCTACTTGTTCCATGATCTTTTGGGTGACAATGTTATATGTTTTGCTACACTTTTATATCAATTTACACATATTTGGACTAACCTACTAACTAAGTGCACCCAGTGCCAGTTTCTGTGTGCTGATGTCTATTTTGCAGAGGCTTTTACCCAATTTTCTGAAGCCCAAAAAATTCCAGAAAAAATATATGAAAAGCAGCAAAACAGAAGCTTCTCGATCACCGAAGATGGGCCAGAGGGGGGCAGGGGCTGCCCAGGCGACCTGCTGGCGTGGAGAGGCCCTAGGTCGCGCCTGGAGGCCGCGTGGGTGGGCCCCACCTCCTTCGGTGCCCTCCTTTGGCCTATATTTAGAGTCCCGATAGGAAACCCTTCCACAACTCTCGGAATCGCGAATTTATCCGTCGTTCCACCGCCGCAGCGCTACCGAGATGAAGAGCGTCAGGAGATCTCTTCCCGGCACCCTGTCGGAGGGAGGATTGACCTCCGGGAGCTTCTCCACCACCATGGACGCTTCCTGGACATGCCGTGAGTAGTCCTCCTTGGACGATGAGTCCATGACCAGTAGCTATGTGATGTCTTCTCTCCAATCTTGTGCTTCAATGGTTAGTCCTTGTGAGCTTCCCTACATGATCAAGGCATCTATGTAATTCTCTTGCTATTGCTATGCTCGGTTTGTTGCGATCTGATGGATTATGAGATTATGTTCAGATTGTTATGATTCATATATTAGATTATCCTTTTATATTATTTTCCTTAGTGATTCATGCATGTTACCCGTCGCTATTTATTGCTTTGGCCGAGTAGTAGATTATAACTCCAAGAGGGAGCGTTATGCATGATTGTGGGTTCATGCCCCTCGATGTCTAGCTTGAGTGATAGAAACATGAGACTAGGGGATGTGTTGTTGGCACCAGGGAGAAAACAACGGTGCTTGTGACCTTGTTTGCAAGGATTGTTTACCTTACGCATAGTTTGTTAATGCAGTTGTCCGTTGCTTTGAGTTTACACTTTGGGTGGGGCTCGCAACTTAATACCGGCGAGATGTTCTGGATAGATATCTCAAGGTGGATTATTAGTCAGTAGATGATGATGAATAAATGGTCTACTTGTCTTGGCGTACTGCCTATTACTATTGAACCTCTAACTTCCAAGTAGCATAATTAGCATTGTAGTGCGTTCATAATTCTATCAATTGCCCACTTGTGATTTGATTCCCCAAGCATAGTTGTTCATCGTCTTTTGGGAGAGAGACATCACTAGTGAACATCATGTGACTCCGGTCCATATCACGATCATTGTTTACACCTCCACCATTTACCGCTTGCACTTACTTTTACGTTGCAATGACTATCACTTTCCCGCTTGTCTTTTGATCCTTTGCAAACTACAAGGCCGAAGAGATTGACAACCTCTTTGTACTCGTTGGGAGCAAAGTTATTTGTTGTGTGTGCAGGTCCACGTCTTCTGCTAGCGCCAGGGTGGAAGACACCTACTTGTTGATCCTAGGAGTCCTCCTGGTTCGATAATCCTTACAGTCTCCGTGTAAGGGAAAACCTGCTGTTGACTACATCTCAACCTTCCACTTGGGGTAACCAACGAGGTGAGAGAAGTATATACATCATCTCATCATCAAGCAACGTTTTGTCGCACCGCTGCCGGGGAGTCCAGTCTTCAAGATAGGGGAGTTGGACGCTATCCTTTACCTTTGCTTTTTAGTATTGTTAGTTTGCTTTTTAGTTTTTTCGTTAGAGTCTTATACCAAAAACCACCAAAAAAATTAGTTGCTTTTTTCTTGCTTGTTGCTGCTGCCATGGGTTCCGCTGAGAACACCAAGTTGTGTGACTTCACTAGTCACAACAACAATGACTTCATCTGCACTCCTATTTTTGCTCCAGCCACTAGAGCCACGTCCAATGAGATTAAACCCGCCTTATTGAACCTAGTTATGAAAGATGAATTCTACGGTGCTGGAGATGATGGTGCCTTACACTTGAACAATTTTTTTAAGCTTTGTGATATGCAAAAATATAAAGAAGTATATGGTGATATTGTTAAACTTAAGTTTTTCCTTTCTCTTTAAAAGGACGATCTAAAGTGTGGCTTCAATCTTTGCCTAGGAATATCATAGATTCTTGGGATAAGTGCAAAGATGCTTTTATTGGGAAGTATTACCCTCCTGCTAAGATTATCCAGTTAAGGAGTAACATTATGAATTTTAGACAATTGGATAATGAACATGTTGCTCAAGCTTGCGAACTTATGAAATCTCTTGTCAAGAATTGCCCTACACATGGTTTCACTACTTGGATGGTTCTCCAAAGTTTTTATGCAGGATTGAAGTTTACCTCGTGTAGTCTGTTAGACTCGGCCGTGGGAGGAACCTTTATGTCAACTACACTTGGTGCTGATGGGATGATGACAAATTATTCTTAATGGCACACTTAGAGAGCTCCAACAGGTAGGTAGGTAAACTATATAGAGGATATCTCCTCCCTTACTGATAAGGTTTACATGATCATGACTCTACTTACTAAGCAAGCTCCTATTGATCCTCATGATGTTCCTTTAAATTGTTTGGTTGCTCAATAAAGACAGCAAGTTGATGTTAATTTTATCTCTAGGAAAAACTTTAAGAACAATGATTATAGGAGTAATTTTGGTAGCAATCCTACACCGTTCACATCCAACAACTATGGGAACAACAACAATTATCTTAGCACCAAAAACTCCACTTCTGAATTAGATAGCATGCTCAAGGATTTTATCACTTCTCAAAAATCCTTCAACAAGAGTGTAGAAGAGAAACTAGAAAAATTAGATAGTCTCTCTTTGAAGGTGGGCAACATAGCTCATGATGTATACATGCTTAAAATTAGAACTTCCCCCTTGAGGAAAGGAACACCACACCCTTGAATGCTATCCAAGTCCAAATTAATGAGAACATAAGAATGCTAGCCAAACTTAAAGATAGATGGGCTAGGGAAAAATAAGTGGAAGCGAGAATTAAGAGCCTTCATATACACGCTACCATTGCTACTATACAAGTTGTTGTGGATCTCAAAACTTGTAGCACCCATCGCACTCCTAGTCCCAATGGACCTATTAATGCTGATGATAATACCTCAACTACAGAACAAGAAGGTCCTATGAATTTAGAGACTACCAAAAGAATGAGCTTAGATGACATTACTACCACTTTAATTAATAGTAGTAACTTTCATTTTGACAATTGTAGTCTTTCCAAAGTCATCACCTTTTTGCAAAGAATGGCTAAAGACCGCCACACTAGTACACTCAATATTGCCTTCACCAAGCATATTACCAATGCTCTTATCAAATCTAGGGAGGAGAAGCTCAACTTAAAGACTTCTATTCCTAGGAAACTAGAAGATGGTTGGGATCCTATGGTCAAAATTAAATTGAATAATATCACTTGCTTTGTATTATGTGATGTTGGAGCTAGTGCTTCCGTTATGCCCAAAAGGATGTATGATATGCTTGATTGGAAACCTTATGATCCATGTTCTTTTGGTGTTTGTCTTGTTGATTCTTCCATAAAGAAACCTTTAGGGAGAATTGATGATGTGCTTATTATTGTCAATGGTAATCATGTGCTCGTTGATTTTCTTATTATGGACATTGAATGTGATCCTTCATGTCCAATTATTTTGGGACGTACTTTTCTCTGCACCGTTGGTGCTATCATTGACATGAAAGAGGGAATCATTAAATTCAAATTCCATCGTAAAAAGGGAATGGAACACTTCCCTCGAAAGAATATTAAGTTACCTTATGAGTCTATTACTCGGGCAAGTTATTCTTTTGGAGTTGATAATATTTGATCTTCTTGCATTATGCCTAGGTCAAATGCATAAAAGAAACTGCTTGTTGCGAGGCAACACAATTTGTTTTTACATTAAGTTTTAGTGGTCTTTATTGTTGTTAATACTGTAGCAACATCATTGTATCTTTTTTTAAGCTTTGGGCCAAGTTATAGCCTCCGATTGCACGAAAGTTCAAAAATTGTGACATGCTGTCTAGAAACAGATTATGTCTGCTTGACGGAAACATTCACCAAAAATCACCAGATAATATTTTTGATTTGAATTTTTTGATAGAATTCTAAATATAATTTCCTTTGTGTCTTCTATTCTGAGTTTTTTGATTTGAGTTGCAGAAGTGCCCCGAATAAATTATTTACTACCTCCTGTTTTCTTCTTCACAGATTCTGCCATGTTTTGTGTTCCCATTGTTTTGCAAATCCTAAGCTTACTTTTTATTTGCAAAAATCTTTTGGCAATACTGATAAGCAGTAGCTTTTCCTGAAAACCTTTATTTCTAGCAAGTAATGAATGATTTTATTAAGGGTACTAACCACTCTAATCAGCTTATGATGAGTTTCGTATGCAGGGAGTTTTCAAGTATGCGATGGGAGATGATGAAAGAAGATACAGGAGTGTCAAGCACTCAAGCTTGGGGATGCCCCCATGACCCCAAGGAATATTCAAGGAGACTCAAGCGTCTAAGCTTGGGGATGCCCCCGTGCATCCCCTCCTCTATCAACAATCATTAGTTCGTCCATCTCCATGCTATATTTTTATCACTCCATAGGCTATGTGCTATGCTTGGAGCGTCCCGCTATTTGCTTTTTAGTTTGTGTTAGTTTTTCTTTCTGTTCATAACAAGTCGGAAGCTAGACTACCTTGTTGGGAGAGACTCACGATCCATTCCACTCTAGAACACAACATAGGTTTTCATGCTTATCTTTTTTGTGTGTTCTCTATCTTTTCATAGCTACTGTTATGCTTAGCTCTTAGTTTTCATGCTTATCTCTATAAGAGATTTTATTTAGGTTACTTTTGGAACTCTCTTGAGTTATCATGCTTATCTTGTTTAGAGAGTTGGCTCGTTGCACTAAGTTGTGTGTCTTGCATGAGTAGGTAATTGAGATTTCTATTTAAGTATAGCAGTAACTTGAAATAGTTTTGAGGTATTGATTTGAGTAATGTTTGGACTATTGATGCCAAGAGATTGAGCCTATTAGTGATAGCTGTCTCATTTTTGTAAATCCTTGTGTTTTTCAAAAACTAAAAATTAGTGGAGAACTCTAGCTACTAAATTGATCGCTAACCTCTAGAGTGGTTGGAATATATATATAGAGTACCCTCACGTTACCATGAGTCGAGGATGCGCAAGGATAACCAAACCCCCAAACACTCCTCCTCGGGGTACTTGTCTCTTTGTGAATTTCCTAACTATATAGGGAGTTATCGATAATAAGTGTATGATGTCTTCATAGTAATGTGAGTATTCGATTGTTGGCAATTCCACCATCCATATTTTGCTAGCCTCTTCGGTACTGTGCATTGCCCTTTCTCACATTGAGATTTGGTGCAAACTCCGCCGGTGAATCGAAAGCCATGACATGATAAGCTCTGCCATACATAAGCCACATTATATCTTTCCCCGAAACAGCCACCATACCTACCTATTAAGGCATTTCCATAGCCTTCCCGAGATACATTGCCATGCAACATCCACCATCTCATGACTTGATCTTCATGTCATACATGCTTTTGCTTGATCGTAGAGTCGCATGATAGTTGGGTCTGGCTCCAATTATTGCTACATGACGCGCTAGCATCATTGCATATCATGCTACACTGGCAGAGGCATACATTTGCATACATCATGATAGTTTTCACTTGTCTTTATGTTGAGTACTTCTTATAAAGTGTGATGATCTTCTTTTTATTCATGTAAAACATAGAGTGTTGCCCTTAAGTGAGGAAAAGATCCCAAAGAGGACAAACAAAAGATCCCAAAGAGGTCAAATGGGAGATAAAAAGAAAGAGCTAAAGAGGCCACACAAAAAAAGAGAAAAAGAAAAAGAAATAAAAAGAGAGAAGGGGGCAACACTACTATTCTTGTTGAAGATCTACACTCGTACTCCATTGCTATATTGGTACTACATAGAGATTATCATTCATGCATAACTATATGGGGACCCTTACACTATAGAACTTGATTTGCATATTCCAATGATGAGCCTCCTCAAATGAGCTCTAGGTCTTCATGAGCAAACAATTTGGATGCACCCCCACTAGTTCCATTGGAGAGCTTACCTTAGCTCATATGTGCATCCGTTACATGGCAATCCCTAGTCCTCACATCATATCTATCATTTGGCTTTCTCTCACCTATGGTTGTCCTCATTGATGTGAGCCTTTCGCACCATTTTGTCTTCCTTCCCCATAATTATTCTATTTGCCATCCTAAGTGCCAACATATCTTGCTTACGCTCATCCTAGTGGTCTGGGGATAAGCCAAAATAAGATTTCGAAGGAGACTAAGTGTGAAGTTTAGTAGATTGAGTTCTCAATTAAAAAAATATATATTTTATGATCTCAACCGATCTCCCACTTCTTGCACGCAAACACCATTTGGAGACATTCGAGTCACGGACAGCGAGAGCTCTTGCACCTTTATGTTCTTACTTTGCTAAACTCAATACTAAATATAGACTCTTGCTCGTTATTGTCTTGACTTGAATTGCATATCTTATTTGCTTTACTTTGATGTTCTTATATGTGCGTAGCATGTCACCACAGAAATTATTGTGTTATCGTTTATCTACTCTAGGATGAGCAGAAATTAAGCTTGGGGATGTTGATACGTCCCAAACGTATCTATAATTTTTTTCTTGTTCCATGATCTTTATCGTTACAATGCTATATGTTTTGCTACACTTTTATATCATTTTAAACATATTTGGACTAACCTACAAACTCAGTGCACCCAGTGCCAGTTTCCGTCTGCTGATGTCTATTTTGCACAGGCTTTTACCCAATTTTCCGAAGCCCAAAAAATGCCAGAAAAAATATATGAAAAATCAGCGAAACAGAACCTTCCGGATCACCGAAGATGGGCGAGAGGGGGTGGGGGCAGGGGCTGCCCAGGCGACCTGCTGGCGCGGCGAGGCCCTAGGCCGTGCCAGGAGGCCGCCTGGGTGGGCCCCACCTCCTCCGGTGCCCTCCTTTTGCCTATATTCAGAGTCCCGAGAGGAAACCCTTCCACAACTCTCAGAATCGTGTATTTCACCATCGTTCGACCACCGCAGGAGATCAGGAGCGTCAGGAGACCTCTTCCTGGCACCTTGCCAGAGGGAGGATTGACCTCCGGGAGCTTCTCCACCACCTTGGACGCTTCAAGGACGTGCCATGAGTAGTCTTCCTTGGACCATGAGTCGATGACCAGTAGCTATGTGATGTCTTCTCTCCAATCTGGTGCTTTACTGGTTAGTCCTTCTGAGCTGCCCTACATGATCAAGGCATCTATGTAATTCTCTTGCTATTGCTATGCTCGGGTTGTTGGGATCCGCTGGATTATGAGATTATGTTCAGATTGTTAAGATTTATATATTAGATTATCCTTTTATATTACCTTCCTTAGTGATTCATGCATGTTCTCCGTCGCTATTTATTTCTTTGGCCGAGTAGTATATTATAACTCCAAGAGGGAGCGTTATGCATGATTGTGGGTTCATGCCCCTCGATGTCTAGCTTGAGTGACAGAAACATGAGACTAGGGGATGTGTTGTTGCCACCAGGGAGAAAGCAAAGGTGCTTGTGACCACAGTTGCAAGGATTGTTTACCTTACGCATAGTTCGTTAATGCATTTGTCCGTTGCTTCGAGTTTACACTTTGGGTCGGGCTCGCAACTTAATACCAGCGAGATGTTGTGGCTAGATATCTCAAGGTGGATGATTAGTAAGTAGATGCTGATGAATAAATGGTCTACTTGTGTTGGCGTCCTACCCATTACTATTGAACCTCTAACTTTCAAGTAGGATAATTAGCATTGCGGTGCGTTCATAATTCTATCAATTGCCCAAACTGTGATTTGTTTACCCAAGCATAGTTGTTCATCGTCTTTTGGGAGAGAGACATCACTAGTGAACATCATGTAACTCTAGTCCATATCACCTACACCATTTACCGTTGTCACTTACTTTTCTGTTGCATTCACTATCACTTTCCCGCTTGTGTTTTGATCCTTTTCAAACTACAAGGTCGGAGAGATTGACAACCTCCCTGTACTCGTTGGGAGAAAAGTTATTTGTTGTGTGTGCAGGTCCACGTCTTCTCCTAGTGCCTGGGGGGAAGACACTTACTTGTTGATCCTAGGAGTCCTCCTGGTTCGATGAACCTTACAGTCTCCGTGTAAGGGAAAACTTGCTGCTGACTACATCTCAACCTTCCACTTGGGGTAACCAACGAGGTGCGAGAATTATATACATCATCTCGTCATCACAACCCAACATACACCCTCAAAGATACCTTTAGAGCATCTTTATAATCAGCAATTTACGTTGTGACATTTTATACACACAAGGAATTCCTCGAGTGCCAGGGAGTTGCATGATCTCATGGTCATAGGAACAGATACATTTACATGCACAAATCAATAGCGATAAACTTAGTCATACGATCAAATGCTATGCTTACGGTTCAGGTCTTCTCCATCACATCATTCTCCTAATGATGTGATCCTATAATCAAATGACAACTCATGTCTATGGCTAGGAAACCTTAACCATCTTTGATCAACGAGCTAGTCTAGTAGAGGCTTACTAGGGACATTTGGTTGTCTATGTATCCACACATATATGTGAGTTTCCAATTAATATAGTTATAGCATGGATAATAAACGATTGTCATGAACAAGGAAATATGATAATAACAAATTTATTATGGGATTTTAATTCCCATGCCCCCGGTTCCTTCGTCGTACTAAGTTTTCCCCATTTCCTTAGTTTTTGCTCACTTTTCACCATGCGGTGGAAGTATGCTGTCACATTTTCCTCGCCTTTGCCCGTCAAAAATGGCTCAAAACTTCCCAAAATCAGTGTGTGGAGAAAACTGAGTACTCCTAAGGAACCAGGGGCATGGGAATGAAAATCCCATTTATTATTGCCTCTAGGGCATATTTCCAACTATCTCCACTTGTACTAGAGTTAATAATCTAGTTCAAAACACCATGTGATTAACACTCAATGAGTTCTAGGGTTTGATCGTGTTTTTCTTGTGAGAGATATTTTAGTCAGTGAATCTGCAACATTCTGATTCATGTGTACTTTGCGAATCTCTATGTCATAATGTAAATGCTGCTACCACGCTCCACTTGGAGCTATTCCAAATGACTGCCCCACTTTACAAATCTGATTTGCTACTCGGAGTCATCTGGATTGGAGTCAAAGCTTGCATCGACGTAAACCTTTACGATGAACTCATTATCACCTCCATAGTCGACAAAAATTTCCTTGTTACTCTAGTCACTAAGGATAACTTTGATCGCCGTTGAGTGATCCACTCCTAGATCACTCTTCTACGCCTCTACAGACTCATGGCAAGGCACACACCAAGAGCAGTACACAACATGGCATACTATAGAGCCTACGGCTAAGGCATAGGGGATGACCTTCGTCATTTCTCTTTCTTCTATTGTGGTCGGGCTTTGAGTCACACCTTATAATACAGTCAAGAACTCCTTCTTCGACTGATCCATTTTGAACTCCTTCAAAATCTTGTCAAGCTATCTCTTTATTGAAAGTTTTATCAAGCATCCTGATCTATCTCTATAGATCTTGATGCCCAATATTTTAAGTAGCTTTATCAAAATTTTCTTTTGAAAATCTCCGTTCAAACAACCCTTTATGCTTTGCAGAAATTCTACATCATTTTGGATCAACAATATGTCAACCACATATACTTATTAGAAGTTCTATAGTGCTCCCACTGACTTTCTTGTAAATACAAATTCCTTCATAAACTCTGTATAAACCAGAAGCTTTGATCACTCATCAAAGTGCTTATTCCAACTCTATGATGCTTGCACCAATCCAAAAATAGATCAGTGGAGCTTGGATGCCTCTTAGCATCCATAAGATCGGCAAAACATTACGGTTGTATCACATACAGCCTTTCCTCAAGGAAACCGTTAAGGAAACAAAGTTTTGACATCCATGGACCACATTTCATATTTGAAAAATGCAGAAAATGCTAAAATAATTCCATCACACGTTAGCATCACTACGGGTGAGGAAGTCTCGTCGTAGTCAACTCCTTGAACTTGAGGGAAACCTCTTTGCGACAAGTCAAGCTTTCTAAATGGTGACATTTACCATCATCACTTGTCTTCCTGTTAAAGATCCATTTGTACTTAATATCCTTACAAACATCAAGTAGTTCTTCCAAATCCACACTTCATCATCATACATGGATCCTATCTCGGGTTTCATGGCCTCCGGCCATTTGTCAGAATCCGAGCCCATCATCGCTTCTCCATAGCTCGTCGATTCAGTGTTGTCCAACAACATGATCTACAAGACAAGATTATTGTACCACTCTGGAGTTGTATGTGTCCTTGTCAACCTACGAGGTTTGGTAGTAACTTGATCTAAAGCTTCATGATCACCATCATTAGCTTCCTCTTCAAATGGTGTGGGTGCCACAGGAACGTCTTCCTTCGCCCTCCTACTCTCTGGTTGAAGTGACGGTTCTATAACCTCATCCAGTTCCACCATCCTCCCACTCAATTCTTTCGAGGGAAACAGTTTCTTGAGAAATGACATGTTCTTTGCAACAAACACTTTGCCTTCGGATCTGAGATAGGAGGTATACCCAACTGTTTCGTTTGGGTATTCTATGAAGACACATTATCCACATTGGGTTCGAGCTTATCACGCTGAAGCATTTTGACATAAGCATTGCAGCCCCAAACTTTAAGAACCGACAACTTAGGTTTCTTGCCACACCATAGTTCATACAGTGTCATATCAATGGAATTACATGGTGCCCTATTTAAAAGTGAATGTGGTTGTCTCTAATGTATAACCCCAAAATGATAGTGGCAAATCGGTAAGAGAGATCATAGTACGCGCCATATCCAACAGGGCATGGCTACAACATAAGGACACACCGTCACACTATGGTGTTCCACGTGGTGTCGGTGCACTAAATACTGGGATCTCCAGTGCCCCACACTTGTGCATGGACACCGACAGCCCCTCCGCAGCGGCAAGGCGCGTTGCTGGAGCTTAGGGCGAAAGCGAGACTGAGAAACCACCAAGTGTAGATTGCAAGCCCCGACAAGCGGTCGCTTGTTGGGAAGGATGAAGAGACCCCGACAGGAGTTCCCTGCCGGGGAGATAGACAACGCCACATCGAGACCCTCCCGCCGAGGAAGAAAGACTGAGCCTCGGCAAGCCACCCTTGCCGGGAAGGCTGACAAGGCCTTGGCAGGCCATCAACGCCCCGGAGTTGCCACGTGTGGGTACGTGTCCAACCCCACTCACGAGGTCAAGGAAGTCTGCCGAAGCATTTATTGCACCTTTGACAAGGCAGTAACACTGTAACTGTTGGTCGGCGCTGTTTCACCCGTGAACCCAGCGTTCACCCACTGAGCCACTGTGGGGACCCCTTTTCCTATAAAAGGACGCCCGAGGCTCAGTAGAGGGGGGGTTTTGGCAAATCGAGAGGATGTAAAAAGGGACAGATCTACAGTAACCCAAAACGAATAACTAAACGCATGCAGGAGTAGGGTTTTACGCTCCGCCCGGGCCAAACCTAGGTAAAAAGATCTTGCCTGGCCCTGACTATTGGTTCTTCTCTTGCCGTGACCCTTCTCCATGCCAAACCAGGAAAAAGGGGACCGTTGAGGCCTCTAAAGTTGTCGATCCTTCACCGACATCTTTGGCGCGCCAGGTAGGGGGCATCAACGCCACCCCGATCCGACAAGCCGTTGGTCGGCTCCACGGCTCCCAATTCGCTGCTGCAGCTTCCCTGAGTGGGAGGAAGCAGTGGTTGTTTTGCCCGCACAAGAGCTCATGGCGCCTCCATTGGTGTTATGCAAGCGCGGGTGGAAGGAGAAGAACCCCGAGCTCCGCATCACCCGACCGACACACCTCCTTGGAATGCCACGCTGTTGTCGAGGGCGTGAAAGGGGGTTCAGCCAGGCCTCCGACGCTTACTCTTACCGGCGCACCTGTCCAGAGTGTTGCGTGGTCGTCGAGGACGCGTCCAAGGCCCCGAACTACCCCTTCACGCGCCCTCCGACTCGCGTTCCTCCTTGGAGCGCTGTGACGCCAGACAGGTGCGCTCGGGGTCTCCGCCAGCAAAACTCTTGCAAAAGAGATAATAAAGCGTTACGGCCCAGCGTGCCTCTTTCCTACAGAGCGGCCAAAGGCCACCGGAGAAAAGCTCGTCGGCAAGAGGGCCGCTGGTGGCAACATCGGCTTGCCAGGGGCATGCATACTCCTCCCGGGCAGCACCTTCAGACGCTGCGGCTAGGAATTCCGCGACGTGCGAGATAAGTACAGAATCAAACTCCTTACCAGACTCTTGGTAGACTACTTGTATCCTTTTGAAGTATCTACTTTTGTATGAGAACCCCATGCGCAGATGGGACCTAGGAACAGTGCACTCCGACTCCGTTTTGAGCATGTTCAACGACTTGAGCGGCCACAAAGCACCCTTATCTCATTTCGAACTCGCTCAATGTTTCAGACGGCTACATAGTACCTTATTTCACCTCGAGCCGCGATCGAAGATTTAAATGGTTGCACTGAGTGCGGTAAGGAGTCTTACCGATGATGACCTCCTCTGTTGAGTTTTCTGAGGATCCGCTCCTCTAAGGGCTCGCGACAAGATAAGTCAAGCCGGCAAGTTTCCGGAAAGTGCAAGAAAATAATCATACAAAATGAGAGTCGAATAAAGGATGCAACTATTCATTAATTAGTCTGGATACATTTGATACCACTTACAAATCATTGTTGTCCTAAGCTAAAGATTATGTCTTTTGTTGAGGAATGACCTACGCGATGGAGGTGAAGTTCAAAAAGACAAAAAACGGGATGACCTCAGACGCAACCAAGGCTGGTTCCTCCTAGACAAGCACTGCGCGGAGGAGAACGAGGGCGGAACACAGGACAACCCGAGGGGATGGAGAAGCCAGAGCCCGCCATCGCACCGCCTCAAAGACGAGGCGTCGATGCAGGCTCCGGCGCCACCCCGCCGGGAGGGGAAGAGGCATGAGCGGGCCTCGGCGGCCGGGCCGACGGTCAGTCGGAACCCGGGGAATCGTACTCTGACCTGACCCCCTGGGATCCTCACCTGCCACGGGCTCCACTACCGCCGCTGTCCTCCTCGTCAATTTTGCTCGAGGAAGGACACTCGACGCTGCTCGAGGTCTGTTCACAGCAGCCGAGACGCACACCCAAGCGCCCGTAAAACTTGACGCATAGCATATCGTCCTCCGTTAACTTGAAACGGAGGGTATGCCCATCCTTAAGGCTATGGGCGCGAGGGAAAGATTTCCAACCCCGCCCGAGCAGCATGGAGTGGCGCTTCGGGTACTCCACACACGCCTGCATGGCGCCATGGGAGCAGCCGTGCGCCCGCAACCACAAGACAGGGGGCCTCGCGGCAGGGGGAGATGCAGATGGCCACGCAGAACGTAGTGCAGGTCCACGATGAACTCCAGCGTCGTCCCGTCCGAGTGCCTGCCAAGCCCAGGAGAAGGCGGAGACACTAGAGTAGCACTTAACCTCCCTTGGCCGCGACCCGAACATCCTCGGACCCTGGAGCCTCTCCTGCCATGGTCGACGGGGCTGCCGCTGGTTACGGCCCCTGAAGCTGTGACATGATCCGAACAGATCCCCTTGCTGCCATGGCAGACGACGGAGGCCGGCCCGATCCCCTAACCATGGTTAGGGGCGAGCGCCACCGGCAAAGCTGAAAGAAACAAGAGAATGCAAGGCGACAGGCACTGAAAGCTTCGAGAGAGAGATGGATGGGTAAAACCTCCGCACAAACACCCTAATTTATAGGGCACACCTCGTAGGCCCACCCTCCTCGCTCCGGAAGACACCGCCCCTCTCGCCCAATCGCCCTCAAGTCACGAGGGAAACAGGGAACCGCATAGCTGCCCAAAAGCATGCAGGGGTGGGCCCATCCACACCCGCAGCTTTTAAGGCCACGATCGCCACTTGCCTGACCACCGTTGCGCATGTCCTAAATGTGGCAGAGGTGTTCTCAGGGGGTAAAGAGGCCACCATGCGCATGCCGCAGACCCTCCCACTTCGCGCGTTCAATGCACGACGTGGGCAAAGAAAGCATGTAACGCCTCGATTCTGATAAGCCCGGTGCCTTCAAGTTCGCGTGCCGCTTTGGGCCTCGCCCAACAATGCCTCGCATGCGTGTGAGGTACAGGCCCGGGGGCTCCTGTCGGTGCACTAAAGACTGGGATCTCGAGTGCCCCAGACTTGTGCATGGCCACGAGCAGCCCCTCCGCAGCGGCAACGCCCGTCGCTGGAGCTTAGGGCGAAAGCGAGACTCGGAAACCACAAAGTTCAGATTGCAAGCCTCGACAAGCGCTCACTTGTTGGGAAGGATAAAGAGACCCCGGCAGGAGTTCCCTGCCGGGGAGATAGACAATGCCATGGCGAGACCCTCCCTTCGAGGAATAAAGACGGAGCCCCGGCAAGCCACCCTTATCGGGAAGGCTGACAAGGCCTCGGCAGGCTATCACCTCCCTACCGAAAGGAACATGAAGAGCCACGACAAGGTAACCCTGCCGAGAAGAAAGAGAAAGGCCCGAGGAGAGGCGCTGGCCCAGGGAGCCCTCGCGACCAGCAAACGCCTCCACCGACGAGCATGCCACCGACGATGCATGCGCCACGCGTCCGCCTGCATGCCAGCACAACGCCCCGGAGTTTCCAAGTGTGGGTACATGTCCAACCCCCCTTGATGAGGTGAGGGAAGTCTGTCGAAGCATTTATTGCACCTCTGACAAGGCAGTAACACTGTAACTGTCGGTCGGGTCTATTTCACCCGTGAACCCACTGTTCACCCACTTTGCCACTTCGGTGACCCCTTTGCCTATAAAAGGAGGCCCGAGGCTTAGTAGAGGGGGGCTTCTTGGCAAATCGAAAGGCTGTAAAAAGGAACAGATCTAGAGTAACCCAAAACGAATAACTAAACGCATGCATGAGTAGGGTTTTACGCGCCACGCGGCCCGAACCTGGGTAAAAAGATCTTGTCGGGCCCTGACTATTGGTTCTTGTCTTGCCGTGACCCCTCTCCCAGCCAAACCAGCAAAAGGGTCCGTTGAGGCCCCAAAGGTGTTGATCCTTCACCGATAGGTGGCATGAGTTGCGAAACAATTTCCACATTGCCTTATATGTATCCCAAACATGTAAATCAAATATTCACATCCACGATCACATCATAGAAATTTTATTATCTTGTCACGACGATCTTCAACTTCACTCTGAAGTTGCTTGACCTTTTCAACATTTCAGACTTGCGATTCATCAAGTAAATATCCCCGTATCTAGTCAAATTATGTGTGAAGCAAGATAATAACGATATCCACTGCGTGCTTCAACACTCATTGGACTACATACATCAAAAACTATTATTTTCAATAACTCACTAGCCCTCTCCATCTCACTAGAAAACGGGTCTTAGTCATCTTGCCCAAGAGGCATGGTTCGCATGTCTCAAGTGATTCAAAAATCGAGTGAGTCAAAAGATCCATCAGCATGGAGTTTCTTCGTGTGTTTTACACCAATATGACCTAAGCGGCAGTGCCACAAGTAAGTGGTACTATCATTACTAACTTTACATCTTTTCGGATCAATACTATGAACATGTGTATCACTACGATCGAGATTCACTAAACCATTCACATTGGGTGCATGATCATAAAAGATATTATTCATGTAAACAGAATAACCCATTATTCTCTAACTTACGTGAATAATCATCTCGCGATAAATAAAATCATTATAATGTTCATGATCAATGCACACACCGAATAACATTTATTTAGGTGTACCACTAATCCCGGAGGTAGATGGAGCGTGCGATGGTGATCTCATCAAGCTTGGAAACACTTCCAACACACATCGACACCTTGCCTTTATCTAGTCTCTGTTTATTCCGCAACTCCTAATTTGATTTCCTAATATTAGCAAGTAAACTGGTATCAAATACCCACGAGCTACAACGATCATTAGAAATACACACATCAATAACATGTATATCAAATACAAATTTGTTGACACTGCCAGCCTCCTTATCTCCCAAGCATCTCGAGTATTTCTTCTCTTAGTGACCGTTCCCCTCACAACAGAAGCACTAAGACTCGGGTTTGCGTTCAACCTTGGGTTTCTTCAATGGAGCGACAAATGGCCTGCCATTCTTGAAGTTTCCCTTCTTGCCCTTCCCTTGTTGAAACTAGTGGTTTTAATAACCATTAAAATTTGGTGCTCCTTCTTGATTTCTACCATGGCGGTGTAAGACATCGCGAATAGCTCAGGGGTCATCATCTCCATCCTTGGCATGTTACAGTTCATCACGAAGCTCAAGTAACTTGGAGGCAGTGACTTGGAGAACTATGTCAATCACTATCTCATCTTGAAGATCAAGTCCCACTTGATTCAAGCGATTGTAGCACCCACACAATCTGAGCACGTGCTCACCAATTGAGCTATTGTCCTTCATCTTGCAGGAAAAGAATCTTATCAGTGGTATCATACCTCTCAACACGGGCATGAGCCTGAAATCCCAATTTCAGCTCTTGGAACATCTCATATGCTTCGTTACGTTCAAAACATCTTTGGAGCCTCAGTTCTAAGCCATAAAGCATGACTCATTGAACTATCAAGTATTCATCAAAATGTGCATGTCTGATATTCTCAACATCCACAAATGAAGTTTCAGGGGGATGGCACACCGAGCGGTGCCTCAAGAACATAAGCCTTGTGTGTAGAAACCGAGGACAATCCTCAGATCACAGACCTAGTCCGCATAATTGCTATCGTCATCTTTAAACATAGTTTTCTCTAGGAATGTATCAAAAATACAAGGGGAGCTACAGTGTGAGCTATTCATCTACAACATAATTTGGAAAGACATTTTGCCTATTTTCATGATAATGAGTTCAGTTAATCATATTACTAAAGAACTCCCACTCAAATCAAAATCCCTTAGGTTATTCGAGTGTGACATGATCGAAATCCACCAACCCAAGTCCGATCATCACGTGAGATGAGGTGTTTTCAATGCTGAACATCTCCATGTTGATCATATCTTCTATATGTATCATGTTTAACTTTTCGGTCTCCTGTGTTTCGAGGCCATGTCTTTACATGCTAGGATCGTAAAGTTTAACCCAAGTGTCCTACTTGTGCAAAACTGGCTTACACGTGTTGTATGCGAAGGTAGAGTCTATCTCACCCGATCATCACATGGTGCCATGAAACAACGAACCTTCGCAACAGTGCACACATGATGAGAACACAATTTTATCTTGAAATTTTAGTGAGGGATCATCTTATAATTATATCGTCTTCCTAAGCAATACAAGATGCATAAAAGGATTAGCATCACTTGCAAATAATATAAGTGGCACGATATGGCGATCATCACCTTGTGCTTTTGATATCCATCTCCAAAGCACCAGCATGATCTCCATCGTAACCGGCATGACACCATGATATCCTTCATCATGATCTTCATCATCGTGTTACCATTGGGCTGCTGGGCCAACTATGGTTCTACAACTATTGCTAACTCATAGCGATAAAGTAAAGCAAAAAAGGCACAAATTAATTAAATACAACCCTATGGTTCGTGCCAGTTGTCGTACTCATCGACATGTAATTCATGATAATCTATACAAAACATGATCATATCATACGTCACATATATCTCATCATGTCCTTCGCCTATCATATCACAACATACCATGCAAAACCAAGTTAGACGTCCTCTACTTTGTTGTTGCATTATTTACGTGGCTTCTATGGGTAACTAGCAACCGTTCTTACCTACGCAAAGCCACAACCTTCATATTCAAGTGGGAGAGACAAACACCCGCCAACAAGTTGCATGTCACTCGATGGAACCAGTCACAAACACTTTGTGTTCTACTCTTGCATGTTATCAATAATAGACCTAGCTCATGATGCCACTGTTGGGGAACGTTGCATGGGAAAGAATTTTTTTCCTATGTGTACCCAGGATCTATCTCTGGAGATCGGCATCTACAAAAGGGGGAGTGCATCTACATACCCTTGTAGATCGCTAAGCGGAACCGTATATAAAGCGGTTGATGTAGTCGTGCTCTTCACGATCCTATCTGATCTAGCGCTGAATGGATGGCACCTCCGTGTTCAGCACATGTGCGACACAATGAAGTCTTCTCCTTGATACAGAAGAGAGGAAGGACAAGTAGATGGGATCTCAAACAACACTACGACGTGGTGGAGATGGTGGTGGAGCAATCCTAGAAAGGCTTCGCTAAGTGCCTCCGGAACTGCTAACGAGGAAGAACGCTAAGTGCCTCCACCTCTGCTCTACTATATATAGGAGTAAAGGGGAAGGTTCAGGTCACAACCCTTGGCACCTCCTCCAAGGAGGGCCGGCGGCTAGGGCGGAGTCCTACCTCCACAAGGAAGGGAGGAGTCCCCTTCCTCCAAGGCACCTCCGGGGTGCCTAGTCCCTTTGGGACTCTTGTTCCCAAGCCAATTTCTCCTCTAGGGGCTAGTGCCACAGGCCTATGTTGGCTAGGGTGCCACCCCTACAGACTATGTGGTCCCACGGCTCAGGTGAACACCCTGATGGACCCCCAGAACCCCCAGAACTTTTCCGGTAGGGAAAATAGGACTTCCCATATATTAATTTTTACCTTCGGACCATTCAGGAACTAGAATCATGTGTACATGACCGAGACACCTCTCTGGTCAGTAACCAATAGAGGGACCTGGATGCCCATATTGGTTCCCACATATTCCATGAAGATCATTATCGGTCAAACCTCGATGTCAAGGATTCAGTCAATCCCGTATGCAGTTCCCTTTGTTCACCGGTATGTTACTTGCCCGAGACTCAATCGTCGGTATATCCATACCTAGTTCACTCTCGTTACTCGCAAGTCTCTTTACTTGTTCCATAATACAAGATCTCGTGACTATCTCCTTAGTCACATTGCTTGCAAGCTTCTACTCATGTTGTATTACTGAGTGGGCCCAAAGATACCTCTCCATCTCATGGACAGGCAAATCCTGGTCTCGATCCATGCCAACCCAACACACACCCTTGTTGATACCTGTAGAGCATCTTTATAATGACCCAGTTATGATGTGATGTTCGATACACACAAGGCATTCCTCCAGTGTCACGGAGTTCCATGACCTCATGATCATAGGAATAGATACATTGACATGTAGAAAGAAATAGCAATAAACTTAGTCATACGATCAAAAGCTATGCTTACGGTTTGGGTCTTGTCCATCACATCATTCTCCTAATGATGCGATCCCATTATAAAATGACAACTCATTTCTATGGCTAAGAAACGTTAACCATCTTTGTTGTCTATGTATCCACACATGTATTTGAGTTTCCAATCAATACAATTATATAACGGACAATAAACGATTGTCATGAATAATGAAATATTATAATAACCAATTTATTATTGCCTTCAGAGCATATTTCCAATGATATGCACTCACACAAAGAAAATGCTTGCACCCAACAAAGACGATAGGGTTGTCAATCCTCTTTTTCTCGCCAATTGCAGGGATAAAATCTAATAGTGATAGTACGCAAAAAAAACAAAAAAAACAAGAAATTGTAGGTTTTTAGTAATAATGTAGAATGGACCTGGGGGTCATAGGTTCACTAGAGGCGTCCCTCTCATAAGGATGGCATGAGTGGGTAAAAACATTACTTCTGGGTAATTGAGAGAATATCGCATAGTTATGATTATGATTCTTCATGGCATGATTCATATATAAGCCTTACATCCATTACAAGTAGACCATTAAACTTACTGACACCTACTACTATTACTCTATCCCAAAACCACTATCCAACATGCATCTAAAATTATTAAGTTTATGACAAACAAAGTAACACTTTAAGTAAGATAATATAATTGAGACAAAGTAAGACCAAGCAATATGTTCAAATCCCATCATTTTATCCTTAGAAGCAATAGTACCATATGTGCCTTGTAACTCCTCCTGTAATAGAGTAAGGACACCAAAAGATTGAAACCACTACTATGCACCACTCCCTGTGAAGATCTACTCATCTAATTGTCCAAAGAAGACTTATAGATAGGAAATCATACATAGATATAAATCACACACAAATAGATCTCAAAAGACTTAAATAGTTTCAATGAATCTCAGCATAAACCCACAATCCATGGGATCCCAACAAACACACCACAGGAATTACATCGAATATATATCCAAGAGATCATTGAATTGAAGATCAAAAAGATAGAGAAAGCCATCTAGCTATTCCTATGGACCCGTAGGTCTGGAAGGAACTACTCACAGATCATTGTGGAGGCAACAAGATTAATGAAGATCCCCCTCCAATAGAGTGATACCTATCTAACGTATATATAATTTTTGATTGTTTAATGCTATTATTTTACCAACCTTGGATACTTTATACGCAATCCTATTTCATTTTTGGGACTAACCTATTAACTCAGTGCCCGGTGCTAGTTGTTGTTTTTGGCGCTTTTCTTGTTTTCTAGAAAATCAATACCAAATGTACGTGAAGACCTATGAAGGTATGACAATACAATAGGGCGTGTCCTGGGGGGTAGGCACGCCCTATTGTCTTATGGGCGTGTTATGGCTCTATTTGACCTAGCTCTACTTCCATAAATTTTCAAATATCCAAAAAACGCCACAGCAAAACCCAAAACAATTTTTTCCCAGTGGAAATATCTGTTCTTCCGTGGTCCCATATGGAGGCCTTTTGCAGTACTCTACCGGAGGGGGAATCGATCACGGATGCCATATTCATCAACCTTGATACCTCCATGATGATGTCTGAGTAGTTTACCATAGACCTATGGGTCCATAGTGACTACCTAGATGCCTTCTTCACTTTGTTTGGTCTTCAACACCATGTTCTGTTCACAGACCTATCTGATGTAATCCTTTTGCACGGTGCGTTGATTGTGATCAAATGAATTTTGGATTTATGATTAGATTATGAAAGAACAATTTCTCCCTAGGTTGGTTTTGATAATTGATCCCAATATATGCATCATTGGACTAATATGTTTTCCACCTATATTTCAGAAAACTTCAAAAGATGTTATGGCTAAAGGCTTATGTGGAGAGGCCCCTTGATGCAATAAAGGAATAAGATTGTCTCAAGCTTCAAGCTAGATGATTATTCATTTTCTATTTGTGAGAAATCACTTTTGAGTCCATAGGAAAGCCAATACTATTAAAAGGGGGTGAGGTAGTAAAATGAACTGATTGCTCAAAGTGCTCAAAATTAGCCACTAAAATACTTTGTCATTTTTTACCACATAAGCATTATGTCCAATACCACATACTCAAATTCGGTGTCACCAACTTTCACATTTCGGACCCACCAAGTTTGACCTTAGAAAGAAACCCTAGCCATTCCCACCAAATTGGTGCAACCGAATCCATATCGGTGTTACCGAGTTCACGGTGACCAAATTTATATTGCCTCGGTACACAAAATCAGTATTTCTGAGTTTCAGTATCGGTGCCACCGAGTTTGGCCATCTGACTATTAGCCACTTATTCAGTGAACCGAGTTGTGTATATCCGTCCCACCGAGATTCAAAAGTTACCGCCTTTGTGTGAATCTGTACCAACGAGTTTATGACTTTAGTGACACCGAGTTTGCCACTTTAGGTGTAACGGGTGGATTTTGTGCGCTTCCTATATATACCCCTTCACCCAACTCTCACTCATGGGAGAAACACTCAGAATACAAACTTCATTGCCAGATTCATTTTCTGAGAGAGAACCATCTACTCATGTTTTGAGACCAAGATATTCCAATCCAACCATTTCATAGTTGATCTCTAGCCTTCCCAAACAACTTTCCACCAAATCAATCACTCCTACCCATGCGTATTCTGTGAGAGAGTGATTTTGTGTTGAGGAGACTATCTTTAGAAGCACAAGAGCAAGTAGTTCATTGATCTACCACGTCTATTACCTTTTGGAGGGTGGTGCCTCCTAGATTGGTTAGGTGTCGCTTGCGAGCCTCCTACTTCGTGTTGTGGAGTTTAACCAAGATGTTTGTAAGGGCAAGGAGATCGCCTACTTCATGAAGATCTACCATGAGTGAGGCTAGTCCTTCATGGGCGAAGCCATGGTGGAATAGACAAAGTCGCTACTTAGTGGACCCCTTGTGGGTGGATCACTCCTTGGACTCTCGCCCTCGCTACGCTCTGTGGGTGGAAGTCTCCAATAACAAGGACGTAAGATAGCGCCACATATATCGCCGTGTCTTCCTCATGCGTTTGATCTCGCTACCTTACTCCTTTACTTTACACTTGCATGTTTTACTTTCCGCTGCTGCACTCTTAGAACTGCATGTGTAGGGTGTACTTGACTTGGTATAATTGCCAAAGCTGTCTCTCAACTAGAATTGGGAATACCAAAATTATTATCTTGTCAAGTATTCTAATCACCCCCCTCTAGACGTACTTTCGATCCTACAAGTGGTATGAGAGCTTTGGTCTCCATTGCATTGGTTTCACAACCTAGGAGAGTTTGGCATCTAGTGAGGGGAAGTATCACCGTAGAGGTCCATATTTCGATTGCACTAATTTTGCTAGTTCGAAGCATAAAATGAAAATGCATATTATTGGCTTTAGTCCTCATGTTTGGGTTGTTATTCTTCTTGGTGTTCAAGGTAACTTATTTGGAGAATGGCATGGACCTAATCGTGATGCGACGGCTGATGAACTGAAGATGATGCAACTCAATGCTCAAGCCTACGACATTATGTTCAAATGTATTTTCCGTGAAGAATTCAACAAAATCAGCCGCCTTGAGAATGCAAAACAAATTTGGGATACTTTGGTCGATATGCACGAAGGTACTGATACTCTTGGAGAATCTAAGTTGGGTGTGCTTCAAAGTCAGCTTGGCTAGTTCAAGATGAATGATGGTGAAGGTGTCGCTGAAATGTACTCTAGGCTAGCTCTCATCACCAATGAGATTGCTGGCTAAGGAAGCGAAGAGATGATCGACAAATTCATCATCAAGAACATACTTAGAGCACTTGATGGAAAGTATGACACAGTGTGCACATTGATCCAAATGATGCCAAACTACAAAGATCTCAAGCCAATTGAAATCAATGGTAGGATTGTTGCTCATGAGATGTCACTCAAGGACAAAGAATAGCTGCACAACAAGTCAAGTGGTGCTTACAAAGCTTCATGTGATGCTCCCTCTACTTCAAAGGACAAACTTGTCACTGATTAAGAGATAACCCTCATGGTCAGAAAATTCAACAAGTTCTACAAGAGTAGAAGCAAAGAGAGAAGCCCAACCTCAAGACATGATCAGAAGAATTCGTCCAACCGTGAACGAAACTGCTACAATTGTGGGAAGCCTGGACAATACTCCAATGAGTGCTTGGTTCCCTACAAACAAACAGAAGAGTCACCTCGAAGACGAAGCTGAAGAGATGAGTCACCTCGTAGAGAGAGAATGTGTAGAGAAGATCACTATGAACGAAGACACTCACGGAGAGGCAAGGAATCAGAGAAGAAGGATAAATACACCAAGAGTAGGTCAAGAAGAATACAATAAGCTCATGTTGGTGAATGGGTTTCTGGCTTCGAGTCTGACCACCACTCCAAGAGAAGCTATCATTAAAACTCCGACTATAGTAACGATGAAAGTATCATTGCACTTGTTTCCTCCAACTCTTGCGACCTATTTGATTCACCAAATGATGGATTCGGAAAATGCTCCGTGGCTAAAGGACCCAAGGTATCACACCTCGAGTATCTTGATTTTTTGTAGTGATGAGCATCACCTGTTAGGAGAATATGACTTGCTCTTTGATAAAACTAGTGATTGCAATGAAAATGAACATGCTACTGATCATGATAGTCAAGAGAAATCGACTGATGATGGTAAGAAAGAAATTGAACAACTAACTCAAGAATTAAACCTAGGAACACTAGGAACAAAGTCAAGAAAGTTTATTCATCAAGTAACAACAATGCTAAATCTAAATCCAATAATCTTGTTGCTAGTAGCTCTCTTGATTCCACTAATAATTCTCTTATCCAAGTTACACTTGAGCAAGAAAACGATTTATAGAAAGGGATTATAGAGAGAGATATCTTCAAGAGTCTTGCCGGAAATAAGGAATTTGAGGAAATTGTGTGCAAGCAAGGAGGACATCAGAAGAAACAAGGTGTTGGCTACTTCAACGTCAACGGAGATGATTGGGAAGAAGGTCCATACCCCATTTCTAAGTTTGTTCCACAAGAGGAGAAGTATCGTACTCCTACCGATGGAACAAGCTCACAAGACGGCCTTCTACCACAAGACCACAAGTTCAAGGGAAAGCTTGAAGATGACATTGACCTATTTGAAGAAGAATCACAAGTCAAGGTCAAGTGGATTCCCAAGGACACTACTAGCTCTACCTCATATAGTGCAACCACAACTCCAAGGATTCCCATCAATTTGATGTGGATCCCCGAGAGGAAGAACTAGAAAGTTCTTGAGGGGTGACTCCGCCAATGAAATTTACTCTTATTCATTTTGGCAAGAACTATATGCAATGAACCTCAACCATATGCATTAGCTCAACGAGTCACACATTCCCTCAAAGGTAAGCAAGGAACAAGGTAATTAATGCATATTTAGACATCATCTCATATGTGTTTCACTCCATGTCCATAGATATTCTTCCATATGTTCCTTTTGCTTTGGGACTAACCCATGTAGGTGAGAAGAGTAAGAAACAACAAGGATTGCTCTCAACTCTATAAGATCTTCATCAACATTGAGCATCCAGAACCCTAAACAAGGATTACTACTTCACGTACTTGAAGTCTTCTACGACAAAAACCAAGGTTAGTTTATCCCTCTTAGGGGGGATGTCATATCAAGGGGGAGCTTTACTCTAAACCTTGAGTATAAGCATCTCCTAAGGATATGAACACATTAATGCCTATGTAAAAGTGGTAACCCCACTTGTGCTTAACAATGAGTATGACATATGATCAAGTATTCTTACTTCGCTCCTGGTATGTCTCAAAGGTATCGACTTTTCCAAACACTCTTGCTATTGTTTTGGCCTCATTCTTGCATGATTTGAACGAAAATAACCCGGAGTCATGCTGTTTTCAGTAGAGCTGCCTGTATGGTTTTCGTGTGCGCAGGAAAATGGATATTTAGACATCCCAGAAAATTCCCATAAAAATAGAGAAAAATCACGCACCAGGAGGAACCATGGGCCAGAATATGGGCCAGAGGGGATCCACAGGGCCCAAGGCAACCTGCTGGCGCGACCTGCCCCCTGGTCGTGCCGGGAGGCCACCTGGGTGCGGGCAACACCCTCTGGTGCCCTACTTTGGCTCCTATTTTTACCCGTGATGAGGAAATTCCAAAACAGAAGTCGTTTTGGAAGTTCTCAACGCGGAGCCGCCGCCACCCTCGGTTCTTCTTCGGGAGACCTAATCTGGAGGCTGTTTTCACCTCTGGGAAGGGGAAATCATCGCCATCGTCATCACCATCACCACTCATCATCCTTCCATGGCTTCTCCCATCATGTGTGAGTAATTCCCTGATGTAGGTGAAGGGGATGGGAGATATTGGATGTGTTAGGTCATCTAATAGTTTGTCGGATTGTTGGGGGCATGTTGCCTATCATCTACTATGGTGTTTATCATCTTTGCTACTACTTGTTACTCTTAATTCTTGTCACTTTAGGCTCGAGTGTCATGACTTCAGATCTGAATAACTTATGTTTTCATGAATATATTTGTGTTCTAGATCCTATCTATGAGTAGTATGCACCTATTATAGTCTAGAACCGGCGATCCCAATGGCAATAGCTTCGGACACCAAAGGGGATGGGCTGTAGTTTGAGGATTCCATGTATCCATTGATTGTTAATGATATGTTCCGGTGCTCTTTGACAGGAGCACCTTAATCTCCATAAGTTCCTTTTGGCCACGTTGATAGCGGGATGGTAGGGCAAAAAATATTGTGCAAGTTCTTATTGCAAGCTCGCACAACTACCTTGGGATACATGCCTAATGTTTTATATATGCCAAGATGATCATTACTTTTCTATGTGCCTTGCTCCAAGTGAAATACATGATATCTCTCATCCATGACCAACCATCCATCTCTCTAGCCTACAATGCTTTAATTCTGCTAGTTACAAGTTGCTTTACTTTTATCGTTTTACTTTCGTTGCTTTGCCACTATTATTTCCGTTACCACCATCACTTCCATATCACCGTTGCTACTAATATTTCGTTGCCAAGAAAGTAACTTTCAGGTGCGGTTGAAATGACAACTCAATTGTTAAAGCCTATAAGTATTGTTTGGCTTCCCGTGTGTCGAATCAATAAATTTGGTTAACTTACCCACGAAAACTGTTGCGATCCCCTACACTTGTGGGTTATCAAGACCTTTTTCTGGAGTCGTTTCCGGGGACCATAGCTTTATTTATAAGTCTACTTGGAGTTATTTTGCTTGCTGCGATTTATTCGCTATGGGTAAGAAAGGAGACCCAAGGTTCCAATTTTACCATCTAGTATGAGAAAAGGTACGGTTCTCAGCACCAGTGCTACGCTTGATACACCTTCAGTTATGAGGAAGTTTGCTTCACCACCACCACATGCCGCTTCTACCGAGTTTGTTACTATTCCTGATACTTTTGATGATGCTTCCACTAATATTGATGAACCTGGTTTACTTGGTTATTTTATTGAGTCTCAGATTGCTAAGGTTATTAAGGAGTGTGGAATTGAACTTCCTGTTACACGCTACCCCATTGGTAGATCTTTTGTATACCTAGACTTGAGTGGTCTCAAGGAAAGAATTGTTGATGATGATTGTATTGAACTTGATGATGATTTATGCAGGGAGCTTACAGAGTGTGCTCACTCTAACCCTGCTTCTGTTAAGAAGCTGCTTGAAAAGCATTCTATGAAGAACAAGTTTACTCCTGATCCTAAGTTTGCTTCATCCCCTATTTGCCTTGAGGATGCTGATTTCAATTTCTCTGTCGATCTTTCACTTATATCAATAGTTGAAGTTGACCCCTTTTATGGCACATAATATGACGATGCTGTTGCACACCTTACCAAACTCACTTAGTTGGGTGGCTTATTCAGTACACAGGACAAGAAGAGAAATTATTATGTTACTAAGCTACTTCCTTTCTCTTTGAAGGAAGATGCTAAAGCATGGTATGATGCACTACCATGTGGATCCAGTAAGAGTCCTGAAGATTTAGCTCAATCTTTTGTTGCTAATTGTTTTCCTTCTCATGAGCAACATGCTGCTTTACAAAGAATTTATAACTTTAAACAGATGCACGATGAGCACCTCCCTAAAGCTTGGGGGAGGTATTGCACTTTGCTTAAGGCTAGACCGGTACATGGAATCCCTACGAATGAATTACTTGATATATTTTATGATGGTTTAACCGATGAATCTAGAACCTATCTGGATAATTGTGCTGGTTGTGTTTTCAGGGAAAGAACACCGGACGATTACGAAGAATTAATGGGCAAGATAGCTAAGAATCATGATGATTGGTCCCTTCCTGAACCATCTGCATCACCCAAGAAGAGAGGTATTCTTTTCTTGATCCCAGAAGTTATGCAAGAATACAAGAAGTCTATAAAAGAGAGAGGTATTAAAACTGAAGTTGTGAAGAATCTACCTCCTATTGAGGAATTATGTGAGCCTACCACTCACCCACCTATGGTAGAGGTACACTCTCTTTTAGAATTCAATGCAGGTGACGTCCCTCATGGTAAGCGTGCTAATAAATGTTTAGATGAACTTGATAATTTCATTATGAAGCAAAATCACTTTAATGAGCGGATTCTAAGCCAATTGCACGATAATTCCCTTGCTATCAAAAGTTCGCTTGATGGTTTGAGTAGAACTTTTAATGATGTTAAAGGTCCTGTTAAGCATTTTCATTGTGTTCAAACTCAGCTTGAACAAATTTCTAATGTGCAAAAAGATTTTCTTGCTAACAATGCCAAACAAGTTGATACGTAGGCATACGGTATAAAGACCCGAGGAGGTACACATTCCCAGGACCCCCTTTATCTAGAGGGGAATCCAAAGAGGATCGAGCTAGATTCACAATTGCAGGAAGAAGACATTGTCAGCTCCCCGAAGAAGAAGAAGAAACACAAGGAGGCTGACAACTCCAATGATTTCATAATTGATGAAGAACCTACTTCTGATCCTAATAGTATATCTATTTCCGATGCTGAAACTGAAGATGGTGCTAAACCTGATAAAGATAATGAGAAGATTGATCCTCCTGAGATACGAGAAGAAGAAGCACCTGAAAAGTGCAAGAGATATACTAGAGAAGATTTTGTTCCAAGAAAACATGGGAAGGAAAGAGAACCATGGGTACAAAAATCAATGCCCTTCCCAGGTAAGTCTTTCAAAGCTAAAGAATAAGAGCATTACAATAAATTTTGTGAATGGATGAAACCTCTGTTTCTTCAAATTCCTTTGACTGGTGCTATTAAGTTGCCTCCTAACTTGAGGTATATGAAAGATATTTCACTAATAAAAGAAAAGTTCCTAATGAGGCAATATCTACTATGCTTGCTAATTACTATTTTAGTGGCAAGATCCCTCAGAAGCTTGGTGATCCAGGTATACCCACCATTCCTTGCTCCATAAAAAATAATTATGTGAGAATTCCTTTATGTGATCTTGGTGCAGGAGTGATTGTTATGCCTTTATCTCTTTACAAACGTCTATGTCTAGATAAACTAATCCCTACAGACATCTCTCTTCAAATGATTGATAAGTCAATAGTCATTCCACTTGGTATTTGTGAGGATGTTCCCGTTGAAGTTCCTAATTGCTTGATCCTTACTGACTTTGTTGTGCCTGACATGCCTGAGGATGGGAGCATGTCCATTGTTCTTGGTAGACCTTTTCTTAACACCGAGGTGCTATTATTGATTGCAATAAAGGAAAGGTGACCTTCAATGTTAATGAGAAGGAGCACACGGTATATTTTCCAAAGAAAAAATATAAAAGGCATGGCCTTAATTCTATTGAGAATATTGAGACCGTGAAGGTTGGAGAGTGGGATTGTCCTCTACATGTGCACCACAAATATTAAACCATTATGGTGGGGACAATATCCATTGAAATAAAGGTACCATGATTGCTTTATAAGAAGTTAAACTTTTAGCTCAAATATAACACCTATTTGGTAGTAATACTTGATCAACCTTGCTAACAAATATATTTTATATGAGTCAAAAGAGAAGCTTGTTATGTTTTCATTTCCTTTACCTTTCATCCTCCTTGTTGTACCAAAATTTTATGTTTTTGAAGCTTCATATGTTTAACCATTGTTTCGAGCTTACCAGAATTTTTGCAGCTTTCAGTATTTCGAAAAATACTCAAAAGTGAAGTTGTAAGAAAAATTCCAGAAAATTTATAATAAAAGTTTCCATAAAAAAAGTGACGCAAGGGCACCTGGAGCCAGCCAGGGGGCCACCCTCTGTCCACGCGACCAGCTGGCACGGCCTACCCCTGGCCGCGCCCACAAGTCGCCTGGGCCCACCTGGGCCCCTTTCCAGGTGCTTCTTCCTCCCTTCTCTCTCTCTCACTCCAAAAATCCCAATTTTTCTGCTCGAGATCGAGTTCCTGTTGTTCTTGGTGGAAAATTTCGATCTCTCTCCACAGCCCATCATTTGCATTGAGAATTTGAGAATTTGCTCCCTGGTATGTGACTCCTCCACTCGTCCAATTAAAATTTTGATTGGTGGTCTTATTTGTGAGTATTTAGGAGCTCTTAGTGCTATTCATATGAGCTTGCATGCATGCATAGAAATTTATTTGTGAAGTTTTGATGCAAGCTTATGCATAAGGGGAGTGAGTAGAGTAGTTTGCTCCAACTCATTTTTGCTTGAACCTTCATTTTTGCTTAAACCTCCATTTTTGTGTTGAACCAAAAATTTCAGAAATGAGCTTGTTTGGACAAGCAAAAGGATGGCTTGGGAAGAAAATACCCGAGCCTACTGATAGACTAACTAGAGTTGCAACTCCATCCTCTACTATCAGGAGAAGTTACAATGATTATATCGTGCCACCGGAGTTGTTCCACGAGAAGGACACAACACGTGCCATGGTATACCCGTGTTTAGATTTCCTTATGGCGGCAGGTATTAAGGATAAGTTTGATAACTTCTTTGCAGATGCACGTTTGACACATCTCGTAACATGAGTGTGAAACAATATCCAAAACTCACCTATTATTTTGTCATCTCATTTGGATATAATGATAAAACTACCATGACTGAATTCAGATTATATGAGGATGTCTTTACCATGTCTTTGGCAAAATTTTGTGATACTATAGGTGTGCGGAATGTCGGGAAGACGACCAAAATGAACGTTCAGCCATACGAGCTGAAATCCCTATTCGCATCCCTTTGAAGTAAGGACCCACAAGAAATTCACCGGGGGAAGATCTCTAGCATCTTGTTTCCTCACATCAGGTATTTCACATACTATATTGCTCGAGGGTGTTAGCTCGGGACAACATGAGCAACATTTCGGCTCTGGATCTTGCTATCTTCGCAGCTGCCCTCTTTGGTGGCACGTATAATATTGGTGCTTTGCTTGCTCGTCCCCTCATCGCTAACAGCGGCAAAGGGCCTCACTTTGGTGGCATTTATGCCACGATTATCCTCGAGCACCTCGGGCGCACAGTGCGCACGGATGATACGCCTTTTTCATTCGTAAGCTTCGATCTTACCGCTATGAAGAGGCATTAGTTTGTTACTAGGACTTCTAAGTTTGGTAACCTTGTTTATATTATGAAATTTGGCGAGCTTACTACTCGCGAGATCCATCTACCAGCACCACTTTTGTGTGATTATACTAGCAGGAACGGGTCGTGTTTCACCTCGACTGAGCTGGACGAGTTCGTGATCCAGCAGCAGTTCGACAACCCCATGAAGGAGGTTGTTCCCGAGGAGGAAGGGCCTTCTCGTTGGGAGGCCAGTCGGGCATCAGTGTAAGCGCCCGATGCCTTGTATTATTCTTGGAGCCACCAGTACCACTCCGAAGCCGGAGGAAGCTCCTGGAGCCCGTAGTAGCCGAGCTCAACTTAGGCCAAAAGCCTAAGCTTGGGGGAGTACGTATTCTTCTCCTCTTTCATTGTATCATCCATAGTATCCTTTGTAAGTCTTTTCAGAGTTTTTGCATGTTCTTCTTTGTTCTCTCTTTGCAAAAACAACAAAAAGATTTCTCTTTTCTTTTGCTTTTGTTTAACCTTTGGAAAACCCAAAAAGATTTATTTTCTCTCTTTAGTTTGCTTTGTTTGCACAGTTCAGCTCACGTCCATGGTTGCAATTGCACTTGATTATATCTTTCTACGTTTGATCGTGCAAGTGACGATGCAATTATGACTAAGATCGACGGAAGGAATGTAACAAGGAAAGACGGTATTAACTCTACTTGTTTCTACTTTTGTACATATGCATGTACTTATGATCTAGAGACCATCTTGTAGCAACATAGTGCTATGATTACAATGCTCTCCCAGTAGTTCATGCTTTCTTTGTGACTAGTCTAAAATAGCTTGAGTGCATAATGTGTTATTGAAATATTTAGCATGCATTGCACTGTTCATGGTTTGGCATATTGGAGTTGTATTTCCCTTCGGAAAAATTCTGGATTGGCTCGCCACATGCTTACAAATGTTTATAACTAGAAGTCTATCAAGCCTAGATGATCTTTTTATTTGAGAATAGTTATATCGCTTTCATGCCCGATAAAATGTTGCTTTGTCGCTTTGCATGATCATGACCGTTATTGCTCTCTAGTTGGTCGCTTCCCTGTCTTTTGCTAGCCTTCACCTGTACTAAGAAGATTGACTCCTTGTGCATCCAAAATCCTTAGAACCAGTTGTGCCATATGAGTCCACCATACCTACCTATATCCGGTATTTATGTGCCGTTCTAAGTAAATTTGCATGTGAAGTGTTCTAAATTTTCAAATGAATATTTTGCTTTCTATGCCCGAACCGCTCATGTAGTGACTAGGGGCTATCAGTATTTTCTATGCTAAGTGGGTTATTCTGAAGATATGTGTTGATTCACTATCATTCACGAGAAAGTGGTTGGTAACCGGGATGCCTAGTTCCATGCTTAGAGTCAAATCAAATTTAATCAAACAAAACTCCCCCAGGATTGTTGTTTGTATGGACGGTACCCGTGGATTCGACCCGCCGTGGAGTGTGATCGATTGGTGGAAGGGGAGTTAAAACTTTACTTTTCTCTTTGGGAACCGCCTATAATGTATTTAGCATGGAAGATATTGAGATCTTTTAGTTTTTACGTTGACAGTGAAAGCATACCAGGCAAAAATTTGATTTATCTCTGTATTAAAACTCAAGCTCTCACACCTCCGAAAATCAATGCTTGCCTCTGCGAACGGCCTATCTATTTTACTTTTCTGTTGAGTCATCCTCTTCTTCTAAAAAAACACAAACTATAGAGAGCACAATTGTTATCTGAGTGTAATGTGCATTGTCCCAGAGCACACGTTGTCTTCTGCATGATTGTGATATTGCTTACTCTGAAATATTTATTTCTAGTCTCCTTTAATACTCCAAAGGAGCGTCTGCATTTATGTTTTGCTTCACTCATGGGGGCTAGCGAGATACCACTCTAGTATATCCAAGTCATGTGCATTGTGATCTCGTCATGATTTTTAGTTACATATTATTCATTCTTAGTTGTTTGAATCTCTTCACATGATCTAAGGATTGCTCCGTGCATTGTCTTTGTAGAATTACTTCAATACTTGTTGGACTTGTTCGTAGTGCATGGTTACATACATGTGATGAAGCAAAAGAGTTTGTCAAAGTTTTCTTTGTCGCATTCAGTTCTTTGAACTAAATTGCTTGAGGACAAGCAATATGCTAAGCTTGGGGGAGTTGATACTTCTCAAACGTATCGACTTTTGCAAACACTTTTGCTATTGTTTTGGCCTCATTCTTGCATGATTTGAATGAAACTAACACAGACTAACGTTGTTTTCAGCAGAGCTGCCTGTATGGTTTTCTTGTGCGCAGGAAAATGGATATTTAAACGTCCCGGAAAATTCCCATAAAAATAGAGAAAATGGATGCACCGGGAGGAACCATGGGCCAGAAGATGGGCCAGAGGGGAGCCACAGGGCCCCCAGGCGAGCTGCTGGCACAGCGGGCCACCTGGACGCGTCGGGAGGCCGCCTGGGCGGGGCCCACCCCCTCTTGTGCCCTACATTGGCTCCTTTTTTTACCTATGATGAGGAAATTCCAGAACATAAGTCGTTTTGCAAGTTCTCGACGTGGAGCCGCCGCCACCCTCGGTTCTTCGTCGGGAGAGCTAATCTGGAGGCTGTTTTGGCCTCCGGAGAGGCGAAATCATCGCCATCGTCATCACCATCACCACTCCGTCATCCTTCCATGGCTTCTCCCATCATGTGTGAGTAAATACCTGTTGTAGGTCAAGGGTATGTGAGAGACTGGACGAGTTAGATCATGTAATATTTCGTTGGATTGTTGGGGGCATGTTGCCTATCATCTACTACGATGTTTATCATCTTTGCTACTACTTGTTACTCTTAATCTTGTCACTTTGGGCCCGAGTGCCATGATTTCAGATCTGAATACCTTATGTTTTCATGAATATATTACGTTCTAGATCCTATCTATGAGTAGTATGCACCTATTATAGTCTGGAACCAGCGATCCAAATGGTGACAGCTTGGGACACCAAAGGGGATGGGCTGTAGTTTGAGGATTCCATGTATCCATTGATTGTTAATCCTTTGTTCCGGTGCTCTTTGAAAGGATCACATTAATATCCATCAGTTCCTTTTGTCCCCATTGATAGCGGGATGGTAGGACAAAAGATGTTGTGCAAGTTCTTATTGCAAGCACGCACAACTACCACGGGATACATGCCTAATGTTTGATATATGCCTAGATGATCATTACTTTTCTATGTGCCTTGCCCCAAGTGAAATACATGATATCTCTCATCCATGACCAACCATCCATCTCCCTAGCCTACAATACTTTAATACTACTAGTTACAAGTTGCTTTACTTTCGCCGTTTTACTTTCTTTGCTTTGCTACTATTATTTCCGTTTCCACCATCACTTCCATATCACCGTTGCTACTAATATTTCATTGCCAAGCAAGTATCTTTCAGGTGCGGTTGAATTGACAACTCAACTGTTAAAGCTTATAAATATTCTTTGGCTCCCCTTGTGTTGAATCAATAAATTGGGTTAACATACCCGCGAAAATTGTTGCGATCCCCTACACTTGTGGGTTATAAGCTCCTAAGTCAATATACTCATATATAGATGACTTTGTCATCTCCCAAGTGCTTGATAGTTGCTAGGATGTTTGTGCATGTTCACCATGTTTTATATATCATTCTTATTGTATGAACTTGTTGGTCTGCATGTGTTTGCTCGGTCGAGGACATCCAATTGTTGTTATTCGTCTCTCGATTTATCTTTTGCCAATTCGATGGACAAGAATGCCTAGGACGCTTCTCTAGCTATCTATTCTATCTCATCTCAAGTTCTATTCATGCTTCTTCACAAAACTTGAACAAGCACTTGTCGATCCCTCTGTGTGAAGGTTAACTCGGAGTTTCGTATCATCAAAGGTTGCCTTCCAAAACCTCTTCGAAAATCTCAGTGAGACCAACTTCACAAAATCGGTTCCACCGAATTTCCAAAGCTGATCTGGTTTTTCAATCTTGGTACCACCGAAATCACCAACTCGTTTACACCAAGTTTCCGTGTCAACTGACAATAGAGGAACTCGGTGACACCAATTTCGTATTCTCGGTGATATCGACAACGAACAAGTATATATTCTAGCGGACCGGATCTTTGAATTCAGATCGTCAAAACCGTTTGGCCTCAAAGCCCTAAGCTTCCCTTGGACCCTTGGTCGTCGCCTTTTCCTCCCCGAGTGCCTCCGCCATTGGGAATCTCCACCGTTGACGGATTCTTCACCATCATCGCTGTCGTAGCCGTACTATCACCAAGTTAGGGTACAAATCCGCTTTTCTCTTGCGCTCCCTTGGTCTATCTCATGCGCATTAGAAATTTTATCCACAAGCCACCATGTACAAACCTATGCTTCCACCAGAATTTCTTGTAGATTAGAGAACGAGAAATTTTCTAGGTTTACCCATTCGCAAAACTCATCTTGGTTCCACCGAGTTGCATAATTTGGTTGCACCGATTTGAATCTAGGGTTACTGAGAATGAACTTGGTGAGACCGAGTTGTAACTTTTGGTGCTATTGAAGGGATGACCAAGTTTCTCTAAAGAAGTTCATTTGTCTTGGTGACTCCGAAAAGTCAAACTCGGTGCTACCAAAATGTGATCTGCAGAAAGCTAAAACTAAGGATTTATTTGTTCAAATTTTTTAAAACATCTAAATTTTGTGATGCTCAACCCTTGTGCCTTTCCTATATCTACTTCATAGGTTTGTTGTTTTCTCTTGAGTTTCTGCTTGTCTGCCAAGATGTCTCGATGAGAAGATAGCCAAAATGATTTGAGAGAGCCAATTGTTGAGATGGACTCAGGCACAAGTCAAGAGAAGACTAACTCTAACCATGGATCTTACAACTCCCATGGCTTGCCCAAGGCAGCCACCAGGCAGAGGAAGAAACTGAACTCAGATGAAGAGGACTCAGACTTTGTTCCCAAGGAAACTTCAACTCCTCGAAAGGCTCCAAGGAAGACAATCACGAAAGAGTACGTAGGACTTGCTAATCGTAGAGCACATGAATCTGCAAGGCAGAGCACAACACTTTCCACTGACAAACTTGCCAAGAAGGCTGGAGTGAAGAGACCCAGAATGTGGATAGTACATGTGGTGGGGAGACACACTTCTATGTATGAGGACCATGAAGAATATGTTGGTGAATATGAGATCCCAACTCCTCCCAGGAAGAAGAATCTCATGGTTGATGCTATGAAATCTGCTCCTAAGCCTCCATCCAAGGAAAAGAAAGCTTGTAGAAAGACTACAAAGGATATTCCTGCACCTGCCAAGGACAAAGGCCCTGCTTCCAGTGCCCTTGCTGTAGAGGAGTAAGAAGATGAGAATGCACCTATTCTCAGGAAGGTCTGATCAACCCTGCTAGTACACAATGCTGCTCACACAGTAGCAGAAGATATGAGGAAGAGGAAAGATGCAGGTTTGAGGAAATGGAGAGCTCCTGATCCATATGTTGTCAGGAGGAGAACTGTTGTTGATCCAAGGTTACACACCAAGGAACAACAAGATTTTTATGAGACTGACCTGTTTGACAAGAGTCCGGCTGCCAGTGGTATGAGATATGTTGACTGGGAATACATCAAGGAAAATGAAAATTTCTTTCCACATGTCCAAGAAAATTTCAGGCTAGTGGACATTGAAGACTTTGTTGGAAAATACATGACCCCATGGAATGATGAGCTGATCATGCAATTTTACTCAACTGTTCATTTCTATGGAGATGGATCTTTTGTCTGGATGATAGATGGTCACAAATATGAGTCTATGATTGATGAGTGGGCCATTATCATTGGTGCCCCCAAGAAGAAAGAGAGTAATGTGGATGTGTATTCTGAAGCAAAGATGAGCCACACCACCATGGCTAATATGTAAAAGCTAATTCCTCACAATTATTTGGCTAGTCACAAGATGGGCACAATATACTTCTTACAAGAAGGGATACCCACAACTAACACCATTCTGAGACACACCTTGATGCCTAAATCTGGTGATGACAGGATGATTCGACGACACTCCAACAATCTGCTGCACCATTTGGACTCTCATACAAGATTCAAAGTGATGGACTTGATAGTAAAGACGATCCACAGGGCTACTACTGATCAAAAAAGATGTTGTGCATATGCCCCTTACATTTACATGCTTATCAATGCCAAGCTAGGCAAGCATGCATATCTCCTTGATCATCCCCATCTACCCCCTCAACCAGAATTTAAAGACAATGTTGTGGTGATGGATGAAACTGATCCTAGCTCAACTGGAGCAAGAATGGGAGCGTAGCAGAAGCTGAGGCTGCTATGAATGAGCGACCACCAGTTCCGCAACACAGAACTCAAGCTGAGTAAATGACATTTCTAGTTATCTCTGTGCAAGGTATGGAGAAGAACATCCAGGAGATACTACAAAGTCAGAAAAGCCCTAAGGGAGTCATGGAAACAAAATTTCATGAGATGGATGTGAAGGTAACGGAGTTGACCACTATAGTCTAACAGCTTCAACATGAAGTTGACTTAGTGGAAATCCCGCGGTCACATGATGATGATGATGATGAAGATGACGATAAAGAAGAGTCACCTCCTCTCACTACCACACATTCAACACCCAGCCTAGTTCAGTTTTTGTTCCTGCTCAGGAGACAAGACAGACCTCTACAGCTCAAGCATCAGCACCTCTAGCACCAGCTCCATCTCAAGCACCTCCAGTATCCACTCCTCTAGCTAGAGGACACTCAACAGATGCCTTCGTGGATGCTCTTCAGTCGACTCCATCATTAGTTGCCGAGAGAGACGAGTAGTTCTATACTTTTGAACTTTTTGGTAACTTGTTGACAAAGGGTGGAAATGTATAGATCATAGAGTTTGACAGAGAGAGAGAGAGAACTTTTGACATTATTTTCTATCATTTTATTTCAAAAATATTGGACTTTTGGTTGAATTTATCCTGTTTTCTGTGTTTGATTATATGCTTTTCTTGGTTGATGCTATGTTATTATCCTTTTAGCAATCTATGTGTTTATCATTCACTTATCTTGTTGGTGTCATGTGCATTGCTATTCATTTTTATCTTGTATGTGCACCACCAAGATATATGTGACATGGAAGAGTAACACATGATCCTAATCGATTGTGCATTTGCATTGAAACACAAAATTTAAATAATGCTCAAATTTAGGGGGAGTTCTTGCTTTTCACATACTTCTCAAAGCGTTGATGCTCATCATTGATTATATCTTTTCTCGAAGATTTGATCTATATGTTATCTTCAATTACCAAGAAGGGGATATTGAAAGCATAATTGCTCCCTCGGGTGGTTTTGATAATAGATCACAACATATGCATCATTGGTCTAATATGTTTTCCAACTATATTTCAGAAATGTTCAAAAGATGCGATAGCTAAAGGCTTATCTTGAGGTGCCCCTTGATGCAATAAAGGAATAAGATTGGCTAAATCTTCAAGCTAGAAGACTATTCATTTAATATTTCTGAGAAATCACTGTTGAGTCCATAGGAAAGCCAATACTATTAAAAGGGGGTGAGGTAGTAAAATGAACTATTTCTCAAAGTGCTCAATCTTAGTCACGAAAATACTCAGTCATTTTAACGAGATAACCATCCTGTCCATTTCCACATACTCAAATTCGGCGTCACCAACTTTCAAATTTCATACCCACCGAGTTTGACCTCAGGCAGAAACCCTAGCCATTCCCACCAAATCGGTGCAATCGAATCCATATCGGTGCTACCGAGTTTAAGGTGACCAACTTTGTGTTGCCTCGGTACACAAAATCGGAATTTCCGAGTTTGAGTATCAGTACCATCAAGTTTGCCATCTGACCGTTAGCCACCTTTTTGGTGCTACCGAGTTGTGTATATGGGACCCACCGAGATTCAAAAGTTACAACCTTTGTGTGAATCAGTACCACCAAGTTTATGACTTCGGTGTCACCGAGTTTTCCACTTTAGGTGTAACGGTTGGATTTTTTGTGTTCCCTATATATACCCCTTCACCCACCTCTCACTCGTGGGAGAAGCACTCCGAACACACACTTCACTGCCAGATTCATTTTCTGAGAGAGAACCACCTACTCATGTGTTCAGACCAAGATATTCCAATCCAACCATTTGAAAGTTGATATCTAGCCTCCCCAAACAGCTCTCCACCAAAGCAATCTCTCCTACCCATGCATATTCTGTGAGAGAGTTATTTTGTGTTGAGGAGACTATCTTTAGAAGCACAAGAGCAAGGAGTTCATTGATCTACCACATCTATTACCTTTTGGAGGGTGGTGCCTCCAAGATTGGTTAGGTGTCGCTCGGGAGCCTCCTACTTCGTGTTGTGGAGTTGAACCAAGATGTTTGTAAGGGCAAGTAGATCGCCTACTTCATGGAGATCTATCGTGAGTGACACTAGTCCTTCGTCGGAGGAAGCCGTGGTGGAATAGACAAGGGCGCTTCTTAGTGGACCCCTTATAGGCGGAGCCCTCCGTGGACTCTCGTCGTTGTTACCCTCCGTGGGTTCAAGTCTCCAATAACATGGACGTATGATAGCACCACCTATCGGAACCATGCCAAAATTCACTGTGTCAACCTCATGTGTTTGATCTCCATACCTTAATCCTTTACTTCACACTTGCATGTTTTACTTTCCGCTGCTACACTCTTAGACCTGCATGTGTAGGGTGTACTTGACTTGGTATAATTGCAAAAGCTACCTATCAACTAAAATTGGGAAAAGGCAAAATTATTTTCTTGTAAAGTAGTCTAATCATCCCCCCTCTAGACGTACTTTCGATCCTACAAGTGGTATTAGAGCTTTGGTCTATATTGCATTGGTTTCACAACCTAGGAGAGTATGGCGTCTAGTGAGGGAAATTATCACCATAGAGGTCCATATTTCGATGGCACTAATTTTGCTAGTTTAAAGCACAAGATGAAATTGCATATTCTTGGCTTTAATCCTCATGTTTGGGCAGTTATTTGTCTTGGTGTGCAAGGTAACTTCTTTGGAGAAGGGCATGAACCTGATCGTGATGCGACAACTGATGAACTCAACATGTCGCAACTCAATGCTCCAGCCTGCGACATTATCTTCAACTGTGTTTGCCCTGAAGAATTCAAAAAACAATCAACTGCCTTGAGAATACAAAACAAATTGGGATACTTTGGTCGATATGCACGAAGGTACTAATTCTGTCAGATAATGTAAATTCTATGAATACCAATCGTGCTAATGATTGCAATATTGTTAGTATAAATTCTATGAATACCAATCGTGCTAATGATCATGATTTGGTTGATCCATCTTATGATCTTCAAAATTTATTTAAGCCTCCTGATGAATATGTTATTGATAATAATGTTTGCAATACTATTAAAATTTGGTTTGGAAGAGCATCGACTTTAGGTAATAATGATCCCACTACTTTGGAGAATTATCAGTCTCATGGCATTTTTGATAAAAGTGGGTTTGGAGAGGTCATCACTTTAGTTGATATTAATCCCACTATCTTCAAAGATTATAAGATTTGCATGCATATGGATCATAAAGAGAATGTTTTACATGATAGTTATATTGTTGAGTTTGATTATGATCCTACATATAATTATTTTGAGAGAGGCAAATATTGTTATAAAAATCTTCATGTCACTTGCCTCTCTTTGTGTTGAAATTATTAATGCTTCACTCTTCCTATTTGCTTATGCTAGATGGTACTTGTCTTGATAATTTGTTTTCCTATAAAATTCCTATGCATAAGAATTGTGTTAGATTTAGAAGTTATTTTCACATGTTTTCTGATCCTCTCTTTCTGTTTCAATTCTTGTCTTTTATCTGAGCACCATTATTATCCCAAGCCTATCTACGCACTACTTTCTCTTGTTGTGCGACATGATTATTGGTAGTGTAATGATTGTGTTTTTTAATTAGTGTTTGTGCCAAGTACATTCTTTGGGATGGTTTGCTTGATGATATAATTGATTTTGTGCAAAAACAGAAACTTTTACGCCCAATATTTGAATTTATGTTTTTTAACTAGAACATGATATACTGCTGAAATTTTTACACACTATTTTCCTGTAAGTTCCCACGTTGTCCTAATTTTTCAAAAAATGGAGTTACAGAAGTAAGTTTTAGTATAAATCAATACGGGTAGTTCTATTTTTTACAAATTGTGCGTTTGTTGCATAGTGTGCTTGTTTTGATGATTTTATGGATTCCATCGGGGGGTATAAGTCATGGGAGAGTATAATATAATAAGTATTATGTAAGAGCAATTATGAATGAGTTCATAACAGTTCATAAGTTTATGGTTTTCCGATTATACTAATGGATCTCACCAGTTTTCTGTTGAATTTTGTGTGCTAAAGTTTTCAAGTTTTGGGTGAGATCATGATGGATAAAGGAATAAGGAGCTGCAAGACTCTAAGCTTGGGGATGCCCAAGGCACCCCAAGGTAATATTCAAGGAAGACCCACGCGTCTATGTTTGGGATGCCCCAGACGGCATCCTCTCTTTCGTCCATAATTCATATGTATGCTACTTGGAGCTATATTTTTATACATCACACGATACGCGTTTTCCTTGGAGCGTCATGTATTATATTTCGTTTTCCTTTTAGTTTTCAACAATCACTTGTTGCTCGACACAAATTTTGCGAGAGACACAGATTCATAATGATTTTATAAAATTTTGAGCTATGTAGTTGCTCATGTAATTCACTTATATCTTTACATCATAACTGTGGTTATATATCTTATAGAGATGATTGCACTCTCATGCTTCACTTATATCTTTTTGAGATTCTTATGTAGGAAGTGTTAATGTGCATGAGTTATAAAAACCACTATGGAAATGGTAGGGATATAAGTTGATAAAATGAAAACTTCATCTAGATCACTGAATATGATTCATATTACTTGATTTATATTGATGTAGTAATATGAAGGGTATGGATTCATGATCAATGGTTAGTAAAGATATCGATATTAAATATTGTTATTAACTACTCATTTAAGTGTCGATTATGGTATATGGTCGGTATGTTGGACCATTTTTATTGCTCGTTGAACTCCATGTGATGTTTGAGTCAGGGGCACGTGATGGTTAACTCCTCCCAAGCTCCTCCCTGGGAGTACGCGAGTAGTACTTTCCTTTGAGAGCTAATAAAACATTGCAATCGGTATGTGAGTTATTTATGCCTAATGTGAGTTCATGGACTATACACACTCTCACCTTCCCACCATTGCTAGCCTCTTCGGTACCATGCATTGCCCTTTCTTGTTAGAAATATGCCCTAGAGGTAATGATAAAATAGTTATTATCATATTTCCTATTTTAAGATAATCATTTATTATCCATGCTATAACTGTATTGAATGAAAACATAGATGCATATGTGGATATATAGACAAAACAATGTCCCTAGTAAGCCTCTAGTTGACTAGCCAGTTGATCAAGGATGGTTAAGGTTTTCTGACCATATGCAAGTGTTGTCACTCGATGACTCGATCACATCATTGGGAGAATGATGTGATGGACAAGACCAAAACTGTAAATGTAGCATGTGATCGTGTCATTTTGTTGCTATTGTTTTCTGCGTGTCAAGTATTCAATCCTATGACCATGAGATCATGTAACTCACTGACACCGGATGAATACCTTGTGTGTATCAAACGTCGCATCGTTACTGGGTGCCTATAAAGGTGCTCTACAGGTATCTCCGAAGGTGTCCATTGAGCTAGCATGGATCAAGACTGGGATTTGTCACTCCGTGTGACGGAGAGGTAATACAACATCACATACAAGCCTTGCAAGCAATGTGACTAAAGTGTTAGTCACGAGATCTTGTATTACGGAACGAGTAAAGAGACTTGTCGGTAACGAGATTGAAATAGGTATAGGGAAACCGACGATCGAATCTCGGGCAAGTAACATACCGAAGGACAAAGGGAATGGTATATGAGATTATACTAATCCTTGGCACATAGGTTCAACCGATAAGATCTTCGTAGAATATGTAGGATCCAATATGGAAACTAGGTCCCGCTATTGGATATTGACTGGGGAGTTTCTCAGGTCATGTCTGCATAGTTCTCGAACCCGCAGGGTGTGCACACTTAAGGTTCGGTGACGTTTCAGTATAGTTGAGTTATAGGTGTTGGTGACCGAAGCTTTGTTAGGTGTTGGTGACGGAAACGAAGATTGATATATAGGATTGTTTCATTTGGCTTCTGGAAAGATTTCAGGCATTACCGGCAGTGTACCAGGAGTGACGAATGGGTTCCGTGTTTTTACCGGGAGGGGGGCCACCCACCCGGGAGAGAACCTAACAGTCCACGGGTGGAGCACCAGCCCTTGGTGGGCTGGTGAGGCCATCCCAATAGGGCTATGTGAGCTAAAGGAAAATCAAAGGAGAAAAAGAAAAAAAGAGGTAGGTGGGAAGGAAGGAAGGGACTCCTCCTTCCCAAACCGAATTGGAGTGGGAGTCCCTCCCCTCCTCCACTCGGCCGACGCCCTAGGGGCTCTCTTGAGCCCCAAGTCTAGCCCCTCCCCTCCTCCTATATATACTAGAGGTTTTAGGATTTTTGAGACACAACTTTGCCACGTGCAACCCTAAACCTCTACTTCATAGTTCTTCCTGTAGATCGGTTTTCTGCGGAGCTCGGGCGGAGTCTTGTAGTAATAGACCATCACCGGCACGCCGTCACACTGCCGGAGAACTCATCTACTTCCCATATCTCTTGCTGGATCAAGAAGGCGGAGATCGTCATCGAGTTGTACGTGTGCTGAACGCGGAGGTGCCGTCCGTTCGATGATAGCTAGGACAGATCATGGAACGATGGTGATTTGATCTCAACCGCATTTGTTAACGCTTCCCGCTTAGCAATCTACAAGGGTATGTGGATCCGATCTCCCTCTCATAGATGAACATCACCATGATAGGTCTTCGTGTGCGTAGGAAACTTTTTGTTTCCCATGCAACGTTCACCAACAGTGGCATCATGAGCTAGGTTCAAGCGTAGATGTAATCTCGAGTAGAACACAAAAGTTTTTGTGGGCGTTGATGTTCGATTTGCTGCCCTCCTTAGTCTTTTCTTGCTTCGTCGGTATTGTTGGATTGAAGCGGCCCAGAACAATCTTACTCGTACGCTTACGGGAGACCGATTTGATCGACTAACATGCAACTTGTTGCGTAAAGATGACTGGCGGGTGTCTGTTTCTTCATCTTCAGTTGAATTGGATTTGACCGAGGCGGTCCTTGGAGAGAGGTTAAATAGCAATTTGCACATCTCTGTTCTGGTTTCGCGTAAGTAAGATGCGATCATACTACATACCCATAGCAGCCAAGTAAAACATGCAACAACAAATTAGAGGACGTCTAACTTGTTTTTGCAGGGTATGCATGTGATGTCATATGGCCAAAGACATGATGTGATATATTGGATGTATGAGATGATCATGTTGTAATAGTTAAATATCGACTTGCACATCGATGCTACGGTACCCAACAGGAGCCATAGGGTTGTATTTAAACTAACATTTGTGTTTGCAGATGTGTTTGCTATATTGCTAGGTTGTAGCTTTAGTTGCAATAGCATAGATAGAACGACAACCTCGATGGCGGCACGACGATGGTGATCATGATGATGGAGATCTTGGTGTGGCGCCGGTGACGATGAAGATCATATCGGTGCTTTGGTGATGGAGATCAAGAAGCACAAGATCATGGCCAGATCATGTCACTTATGAATTGCATGTGATGTTAATCCTTTTATGCACCTTATCTTGCTTAGAACGACGGTAACGTTATAAGGTGACCCCTCACTAAATTTCAAGATAAAATTGTGTTCTCCCCGAATGTGCACCATTGCGACAGTTCGTCGTTTCGAGACACCACGTGATGATCGGGTGTGATAGACTCAACGTTCACATACAATGGGTGCAAAACAGTTGCACACGCGGAACACTCGGATTAAACTTGACGAGCCTAGCATGTACAGACATGGCCTCGGAACACAAGGGACCAAAGGGTCGAGTATGAATCGTATAGTCGACATGATTAACATAGAGATGTTTACCACAGAAACTGCACTCAACTCACGTGATGATCAGAATTGAGTTAGCGAATTTGGATCATGGAACACTCAAATAACTAGAGTGATGTCTATTTGAGTGGGAGTTTATTAGTAATATGATTATCTGAACTCTTATTGTCTTGAACATAGTCAAAGTCCACTTTGCAATATTTTATGTTGTAGATCAATGGCTCATGCAGTAGCAACCCTGAATTTCAATACGGTCCTAGAGAAAGCAAAGCTGAAAGATGATGGTAGCAACTTTGTAGACTCGGCGCATAATCTGAGGCTTATCCTACAAGCTAGGAAAATAATTATGTCCTTGATGCGGCGCTAGGAGATGAACCACCCGCTACGTCTGAACAAGATGTTTTGAACGCTTGGCAAGCACGTAAGGAGGACTACTCAGTAGTTCAATGTGTAGTCTTGTATGGCTTAGAACCGAGACTTCAACGACACTTTAAACATCATGGAACATATGAGATGTTCCAGTAGTTGAAGTTTATCTTTCAGAAGAATGCCTGGGTCGAGAGGTATGAGACCTCCATTAAATTCTATGCTTGCAAGATGGAGGAGAATTCATCTGTCAGTGAACATGTGCTCAAAATGTCTGGGTACTCAAACCGTTTAGTTGAGCTGGGAGTTGAACTCCCACAAGAGGGTATCACTGACAGAATTCTTTAATCAATGCCACCTAGCTACAAGAGCTTTGTGTTGAACTATAACATGCAAGGGATGAATAAGTCACCCGGTGAGTTATTCGCGATGTTGAAAGTCACAAAGTCTGAACTCCGGAAAGAACAACAAGTGTTGATGGTCAATAAGACCACTGGTTCAAGAGAAATGGCAAAGGCAAGAAGGGAAATTCCAAGAAGAGCGGCAAAACTGTTGCCACTCCGACGAAGAAAGCCAAGCCTGGACCTAAGCTGGAAACAGAGTGCTATTATTGCAAGGGGATGGGTCACTGGAAGCGCAACTGCCCCAAGTATTTGGCTGATACGAAGGCGGCCAACGCCAAACCAGGTATATGTGATATACATGTTATTGATGTGTATCTAACCAACTCTCGTAGTAGTGCCTCGGTATTTGATACCGATTTTGTTGCTCATATTTACAACTCGAAGCAGGAACAGTGGAATAAACAAGGTTGTCGTAGGATGAAGTGATGATGCGCATGGGAAATGGTTCCAAGGTTGATGCAATCGTCGTCAGCACAGTCTCACTTCAGTTACCATCGGTATTAGTTGTGAACTTAAATAATTGTTATTTAGTGCCTGCGTTAAGCATGAATATTATATCTAGATCTTGTTTATTGCGAGACAGTTACTCATTTAAGTCATAGAATAATGGTTGTTCTATTTTTATGAGTAATATCTTTTATGGTCATGCACCCAATGTGAGGGGTTTGTTCATATTGAATCTTGATTGTGGTGACACACATATCCATAACATTGAGACCAAAAGATGTAGAGTTAACAATGATAGCGCCACCTTTTTGTGGCACTGCCGCTTAGGTCATATTGGTGTAACGCGCATGGACAAACTCCATGCTGATGGGCTTTTGGAGTCACTTGATTTTGAATCACTTGACACGTGCGAACCATGCCTCATGGGCAAGATGACTAAGACTCCATTCTCTAGAACAATGGAGCATGCAAGTGACTTGTTGGAAATCATACATACTGATGTGTGCGGGCCAATGAGAGTGGAGGCATGCGGCAGATATCGTTATTTTCTCACCTTCACTGATGATTTGAGTAGGTATGGATATATCTACTTGATGAAACACAAGTCTAAAACGTTTGAAAAGTTCAAAAAATTTCAAGTGAAGTTGAAAATCATCGTAACAAGAAGATCAAGTTCCTACGATCTGATCGAGGGGGCGAATATCTGAGTATCGAGTTTGGTGCTCACTTAAGACAATGTGGAACCGTTTCACAGTTGACACCGCGTGGAACACCACAGCATAATGGTGTGTCCAAATGTCTTAATCGTACTTTGTTAGATATGGTACGATCTATTATGTCTCTTATCGATTTGCCATTATCATTTGGGGTTATGCATTAGAGACAACTGCATTCACTTTAACTAGGGCACCATCAAAATCCGTTGAGGCGACACCATATGAGGTATGGCATGCCAAGAGGCCAAAGTTGTCGTTTCTTAAAGGTTGGCGATGCGATGCTTATGTCAAAAAGCTTCAGTGTGAAAAGCTGGAAACGAAAGTTGAAAAGTGCGTCTTCATAGGTTACCCAAAAGAGACAGTTGGGTACACCTTCTATCTCAGATCCGAGGGCAAAGTGTTTGTTGCTAAGAACATAGCTTTTCTTGAGAAAGAGTAACTCTCGAAAGAATTGAGTGGGAGGAAGATAGAACTTGATGAGGTTGTGGAACCTCTGCTCCAACAAGATGGTGGCGCAGGGCAGAGAGAAATCTCTGTCGCTGCAACACCAGTTGAGGAGGAAGATAATGATGATGATCGTGAAGCTTCAGATCAAGTTATTATCGGACCTCTCAGGTCGACAAGATCACGTAGTGCTCCTGAGTGGTACGGGAATCCTCTCTTATCTATCATGTTGTTAGACAACAATGAGCCTGCAATTATCAAGAAGGAATGGTGGGCCCGAATTCCAACAAATGGTTAGAGGCCATGAAATCCGAGATAGGATCCATGTATGAAAACAAAGTGTGGACTTTGGAAGTATAACCTGAAGGTCACAAGGCTATTAAGAACAAATGGATCTTTAAGAAAAAGATGGACGCAGACGGTAATGTGACCGTTTATAAAGCTTGACTTGTGGCAAAGGGGTTTTCACAAGTTCAAGGAGTTGACTACGATGAGACATTCTGGTAGTGACTCTTAAGTCCGTCCGAATCACTCACCGGTAGCGACTCTTATGTTTGTCTGAATCATGTTAGCAATAGCTGCATTTTTCGATTATGCAATCTGGCAGATGGATGTCAAAACAGCGTACCTTAATGGTTTTCTTAAGGAAGAGTTTTATATGATGCAACCCTAAGGTTTTGTTGATCCAAAGAATGCTAACAAAGTATGCAAGCTCCAGCGATCCATTTATGGACTTGTTCAAGCATCTTAGAGTTGGAATAAGTGCTTTGATGAGGTGATCAAGACGTTTCGGTTTATACAAGTTGTTGGAGAATCTTGTATATACAAGAAGGTGAGTGGGAGCTCTGTAGCGTTTCTAATATTATATGTGGATGACATATTGCTGATTGGAAACAATGTGGAGTTTTTAGAGAGCGTAAAGGATTACTTGAACAAATGTTTTTCAATGAAAATACTAGGAGAAGCTGCTTACATATTAGGCATTAAGATCTATAGAGAGAAATCGAGGCGCCTAATAGGACTTTCACAAAGCACATACCTTGATAAAGTTTTGAAGAAGTTCAAAATGGAGCAATCCAAGAAGGGGTTCTTGCCAGTGTTACAAGGTATAAAGTTGAGTAAGACTCAGTGTCGAGTGACTGCAGAAGATAGAGAAAAGATGAGTACCGTCCCCTATGCTTTAGCCATAGGGTCTATCATGTATGCAATGTTGTGCACAAGACCGGACGTGAGCCTGGCCATAAGTATGGAAGGCAGGTTTCAAAGTGATCCAAGAGTGGAACACTTGGTGGCTGTCAAGAATATTCTGAAGTACCTGAAAAGTACTAAGCAAATGTTTCTCGTTTATGGAGGTGATGAAGAACTCGTCACAAAGGGTTACGTCGATGCAAGCTTTGGCACGCATTCGGATGACTCTAAGTCTCAAACGTCATAGTAGATTCTACATGTGAAGCGGAGTACATGGCTGCCTCGGAGGCGGCTAAGGAGGGTGTCTGGATGAAGTAGTTCATGACGGATCTTGGAGTTGTGCCGAGCGAACTAAATCCAATAACTCTGTTGTGTGACAACACTAGTGCCATTGCTCTAGCCATTGAACCAAGGTTTCACAAGAAGACCAAACACATCAAACGACGCTTCAACCTCATCCATGACTATGTCTAAGGAGAGGACGTAAATATTTGCAAAGTGCACACGGATCTGAATGTTGCAAATCCGTTGACTAAACCTCTTCCACAAGCGAAGCATGATCAACACCAGAACTATATGGGTGTTTGATTCATTCCAATGTAAACCGCATAGCGATGTGAGACTATATTATTGACTCTATTGCAAGTGGGAGACTGTTGGAAATATGCCCTAGAGACAATGATAAAAAAAATATTATTATATTTCATGTTTGAAGATAATCGTTTATTATCCATGCTATAATATTATTGAATGAAAACATAGATGCTTGTGAGGATATATAGAAAAAACAATGTCCCTAATAAGCCTCTAGTTGACTAGCCAATTGATCAAGGATGGTTAAAATTTTGTGACCTTTTGCGAGTGTTGTCACTTGATGACTGTATCACATCATTGGGAGAAGGATATGATGGACAAGAACGAAACTATAAATGTAGCATGTGATCGTGTCATTTTGTTGCTATTGTTTTCTGCGTATCAAGTATTCATTCCTATGACCATGAGATCATGTAACTCACTGACACCGGAGGAATACCTTGTGTGTATCAAACGTCGCAACGTTACTGGGTGACTATAAAGGTGCTCTACAGGTATGTCCGAAGGTGTCCCTTGAGTTAGCATGTAGCAAGATTGGGATTTGTCATTCCGTGTGATGGAGAGGTATCTCGTGGCCCACTCGGTAATACAACATCACATACAATCCTTGCAAGCAATGTGACTAAAGTGTTAGTCACGAGATCTTGTATTAGGGAACAAGTAAAGAGACTTGTCAGTAACGAGATTGAAATAGGTATTGGGATACCGACGATTGAACTCGGGCAAGTAACATACCGAAGGACAAAGGGAATGGTATACGGGATTATATGAATCCTTGGCACAGAGGTTCAACTAATAGGATCATCATAGAATATGTAGGGTCCAATATGGTCATCCAGGTCCCACTGTTGGGTATTGACCGGGGAGTGTCTCACGTCATGTCTGCATAGTTGTCAAACCCACAAGGTGTGCACACTTAAGTTTCGGTGACGTTTCGGTATAGTTGAGTGGTAGGTGTTGGTGACCGAAGGTTTGTTCGGAGTCCCGGATGAGATCACGGACGTCACGAGGGTTGATATATAGGATTGTTTCATTTGGCTTCCGGATAGATTTCGGGCATTACCGGCAGTGTGCCAGGAGTGACGAATGGGTTTTGGATTTTTACCGGAGGGGGGCCACCCACCCGGGAGAGAACCTAATAGCCCATGGGTGGCGCACCAGCCCTTGGTGGGTGGTGAGGCCAGCCCAATAGGGCTATGTCGGCTAAATGAAAAATCAAAGGAGAAAAAGAAAAAAAAAATAGGGAGGTGGGAAGGAAGGAAGGGACTCCTCCTTCCCAAACCGAATTGGAGTGGGAGTCCCTCCCCTCCTCCACTCGGCCGATGCCCTAGGGCCTCTCTTGAGCCCCAAGGCTAGCCCCTCCCTCCTCCTATATATACTAGAGGTTTTAGGGTTTTTGAGACACAACTTTGCCACGTGCAACCCTAAACCTCTACTTCATAGTTCTTCCTCTAGATCGGTTTTCTGTGGAGCTCGGGCGGAGCCCTCCAGGAATAGATCATCCCCATCACCGGCGCACCGTCACTCTACCGGAGAAATCATCACTTCCCCGTCTCTCTTGCTGGATCAAGAAGGCGGAGATCGTCATCGAGCTATACGTCTGCTGAACGCGGAGGTGTCGTCCGTTTGGTGCTAGATTAGGACGGATCATGGGACGACGGTGATTTGAATCACGAAGCTATTCCACTACATCAACCGCGTTTCTTAGCGCTTCCCACTTAGCGATCTACAATGGTCTATGGATCCGGTCTCCCTCTTGTAGATGAACATCACCATGATAGGTCTTCGTGCGTAGGAAATTTTTTGTTTCCCATGCAACGTTCCCCAACATTTCTCACCTCGAGAGTTGGTGCAAACTTCGCCAATAGATCAAAACCTCGTGGTATGATACGCTCTATCACACATAAGCCTCACTATATATTCCTCAAAATAGACACAATACCTACCTATCATGGCATTTCCATAGCCATTCGAGACATATTGCCATGCAAATTCCATTGTTCCGTCTCATGACATGTGTGTTCATCATTACATTGCTTCGCATGCTCATATAGAGATGGCATGGTATTTGTGCACTAGTAGGAAAAACCTTATAGGTAGGAGCCTAGAAAATAGCACGCGCTGCTGCTACTAGCTGTAGCGTTGGCTCTGCAAAGCACTACTGATAATGGCCTTAGCAGTAGCGCTTGATATGCAAAAATAGATACTGCTAAACATGGCCCAACGAGGCCACCGACGGTAGTAGTAGTAGCAGCACGTGCATGTAAAAAGCGCTACCGCTAAATTTAATAGCATTAGCGCTCGTCTGGAAGCTGCGCTACTGCTATGCGTGGCTATGGGCAGCTTTCACCCACACACACACACCCCTCGCCCCTTCCTCTTCCTTTTCCCTCTCCCCTCATTTTCTCCTCTCCTCCCTCTAAGTTGCTTCTCCACCACTGTTGCCCTTATTCTTTCTTCTTTCTACCTCTCTTCTCTCCCCATTAAGGCCCCCTCCACCCTAATTGTCCTCCATAAATGGCCTCTTCTAACTCTACCTTCCAAATTTATTAGCTCTCCCTCCTTCCATACATATAGATCTAGCTAGCTAGGTCATCTCTCTCCCTCACCACTAGTTAGCTAGAGTCATCTCTCCTCACAACAACTAGACCTAGCTATTTATTTAGCCGTGCACAATCTTTCTCGAGATATAGGTGAGTAAAAACTTGTGCATTTCAATAATGGGAACATGTGTGTTTGTGATATGAAGGGATTTGTGTTTGTGACATGTCCCGTGAGTTGCTTATGTTTTGCCGAAATGTCGATTTATTTCCGTTTCGGCGACTTTCAAGCAAACTCGATATGTTTGATTTTTAGGCAAGGTTATGCGACATTTTTATTTGAGTTTCATGCATGCATGCATTTTCTTTATAACCCTTTTCCTTGTTATACCGTGCAGTCATGAAGGTGAGTGGAAGGAAGGTGTAGCGATACTTGCAATCCGCGGTGGTGGACATGTATGCAAATAAATGCACTGGGATTAGATGTCTGTATACAAAATGCAAAGGAGTAATTTTGGACCATTCTAAGGGTGGCCGTTTTAAGGCCCACTAGCTGATCAATGGTTTCATGGATGGCTATAATCAGTGGATAAGTGAAGATGATGATGAGGATGTCCACATGGCAGGTAATAACGACATGGGACTAGACGAAGAGATGACCGAACAACACGAAGGCGATGGCGACGCACACGGCGGCAGTGAAGAGTCTGAACACGGTGGTGTGGAAGAGTCCGGACACGGAGGTGGGGAAGAGTCTGGGCATGGCGATCGTGAAGATTCTAGACACGACGAAGAAGCAGAGTCCGGACATGGCAAAGAAGAGGCGACGGACACGTCGCAGACTTCAACGCTACTAAGTTCAGTCGTGTAGCACGCTCATGTTCAAGACCTCCTTCGCAAGAGTACGACTAGCGACACAGTTGCTTCTAGAGAGGAGGCTAAGCTGGCGAAACTTGAAGTAGACTCAAAGACTCCATTATATGAAGATTGTGATCCCGAGGTTACCCGCTTGAGTTTCATGCTCGAATTAATAAAGACGAAGGCCAAAAACAAATGGACAACCAAAAGCCTCGATGAACATAATAATGTTCTTCCCGCGGGGAACCTGTGTCCTACTAGTGTCGTTGAGGCCAAGAAAAACGTTTGCCCTTTTGATCTGCCGTACAATAGATACCATGCATGCATCAACGGTTGCATCATTTATAGGGGGGAGCACGCGAAAAAAACCAGGTGTCCAGAATGCAATGCTTGTCGATACAAGAAGGGAGGAAAGAAAGATCCTCGGAAAGTTGTATGGTACTTTCCGATCAGGCCCCGTCTGCACCTGTATTTCGTAGATCCTAAGGAAGCAAATCTCATGTGCTCACACACGGAGAGGAAGAAGCCCGATGATGGAGATGATCTGAAGCTGAGACACCTCACAGATGCTAGCCAGTGCAGATCATTCAAAATCTGAATATCGATTTTTCGGAGAAGATGCAAGGAACATTGTGCTTGGTGTTTGTGCCGATGGCATGAATCCGTTTGGAAAAAAAGCACAAACCATAGCACATGGCCCGTCTTTGTATGGATGTACAACCTCCCCCAATGGAAGTGCATTAAGACAAAGTACATACACATGAGCATTCTGATTCAAGGGTCGAGACAACCGGGAAATAATATTAACCTGTATATGGGGATTCTGAAAGAGGAGGTAGACACTTTATGGAAATCGCCATTCTAGACATGGGATGCCAGCACACGAGAATATTTCTAAATGAGAGTTGCACTGATAAGGACGGTGCACGACTATCTTGGTTCACTACTGGAATCCAGTTCTTTGCCGTTTGCTGGCTGATGGCAAAGAACCTCTTTCCCATCAGTTGACACAAGGCAGACGGTAAAGGGCTGACACATGGTAAAAATACTATTTGCATGTGTCGGCCCTTTGCCGTCTGCCAGCGGACGAGACCCAGAGCAGACGGCAAAGAGTACGGGTGAGTCCCATGCCTACCGTGTCCGACATCCGGGGGACTTTGCCGTCTGCCATGGGGCCATTTGCCGTCGGGGGGCGGACGGCAAAGGGGCCGCCCTATAACGGCCGTTAACCCCCTCCTCGCTCACTGTCTCTCTCTCCCCCCGGCCACTGCAGTCTCTCTCCCCGCACCCCACGGCGACCCCCTCCCCATGAGAGCCCCTCCCGTGGCGAGCCCCTACCCGGGAGGGCCCCTCCCCGCGGCAACCCACCCCCGCGGAGACCCCTCCCTGCGAGAGCCCCTCCCTGCAGCGACCCCCTCCCCACGCCAACCCCCTCCCCGCGGCCCTCCCGTCAAGGCGGCCCTCCCTCCCCACCACCACACAGTGAGTTCATTTTCTTTCATTTTTTTTATTTTTTCATTTCAGCGCATCTGTTAGTTTAGGTTACTATCGGTGTTAATTAGGTTAAGGTTAGTTTAGGTTAATTAGGTTAGGTTAATTAGGAGGAGAAAAAAGAATGTTAGTTTAGGTTAATTAGTTTAGGTTAATTAGGTTAATGTTAGTTTAGGTTAATTAGTTTAGATTAATTAGGTTAATGTTAATTTAGGTTAATTAGGAGTAGAAAAAAGAATAATAATAATAATAATAATAATAGTAATAAGATGATAAAGAAGAAGAAGAAGAAGAAGACGAAAAAGAGGAGAGAGGAGAAGAAGAAAAAAGAGGACCCCGACCCCCCGCCCACGACCCCCGACGCCCGACGCCACCAACCCCCGACCCTCGACCCCCGACCCCCGACGCCACTGACACACGACTCCCGACCCCCGACGCCCGACACCACTGACCCTCGACTCCCGACACCCGACTCCCGACCCCCGACGCCGATGCCGTCAACCCCCGACGCCCGACGCCACCAACCCCCGGACCCTCGACCCCCGACGCCACTAACACCCGACTCCCGACCTCCGACGCCCGACACCACTGACCCCGACCCCCAACTCCCGACGCCCGACACCACTCACCCCCGACTCCCGACCCCCGACGCCCGACACCACTCACCCCCGACCACCGACCCCCGACGCCACTCACCCTCGACCCCCGACCCCCTACCCCGACCCCGACGCCACTAACCCCCAACCCTGGGCCCCAGACACCTCTTTGGCCTCTTGTTGATCGAAAAGACCCCAACCCCCGATGCTAGTGATCCTCGACCCCCGATGACACTGACCCCCGACCATCGACTCGTTTAACCCGACTCCAGACCACTGACACCCGACACCACCGACCCTCGACGACACTAAGCCCCGACCCTCGACACCTCTTCTACTTACTGTTGAACGAGAAGGTGCTTTTCGACCTTCTAGAGGCCCACGTTGTCATAGTTTTGTAAATTATGAGTTAGGTTAGATATTTTTCGATTATGTTAATTATAAAAACATCATATTTGTGTTCATCGTGTGAATTTCAACGTGCAGTTGTTCGACGGCCTCCACGTGCGTTGGACGAGCTCCGCCCTTCCGTTTGTTGGTGAGCACAAATGACTTCTCCTCCTACCCCCCTTAATTTTCTCTATCTTGGTCTTCGTGCCGATGAAACTTGCTAGCTATAGGTTTCTTCAATCATGAGTATGCGTGACCAGTACGTGTCTCCAATCGAAAGGGCGACATCTATAAATATGCATTTCTTTGCATATTTATAACCGCCATCCTTTCGAACTGTCCAACATTATCCATGGACAGCCCGAGTATGTGTAGATTGGGTTTGTTTTCCCGTATGCTATGCTCCGGGTCCGATGCGGAATTTCGTCAATGCCTCCCCTATTGTTCTCCGGGTACACATCCTCTCTGCTTATTGTCGAGACGTGTATCAGGAGAACAGCGGGGGGGTGCTGCCGAAACGAACCCAATCTACACATACTCGGGTGGGATTAGGACCTATCTTTACCTATTAGCGTGTAGGTTGCATGGACGTAATAAAACTAACAAACTTGATTAGTGTATGAATATAGATGATGAATTATAAAGTTATTTCTTGTGCCCCCATAGGTAGCTAGGCAACATGAATGATCGTGCTTGGATGTACATTGGTCACCCTAGTCACAAATACATGACCCATGAATGGTTAACAAAAACTAGGGGGTTTGTGAGAGCCGCATTTGCAAATGGCCAGCAAAAAACATGGTGCCCCTGGCCCAACTGCGACAACTGGAAAAAGCAAACAAAGTTTGAAATGGGTAAACACCTGCAGAAGTGGTGTTTTACGCCTAATTATATGGTGTGGACTTTTCATGGTGAGTCTGACCAACGTGCCAGAGCTAAGGTGATTCGTCGTTGCACCGACGAGCATGGTACCGGGATTGAAGACATGGTGCAAGACTTTGATGATGCTCGGGATTCGGACGATGAAATGGAGGAATCTGCAAAGGCCTTCTATGAAATGTTGGAGTCTTCAAAACGTCCTCTCCACGAGCAGACTGAGCTTTGTCAGCTGGATGCCATCGCACAAGTAATGGCTCTGAAGGCTCAATTCAACCTAGGAAGAGAATGCTACGACGCGATGGTGACGATATTTGGACGCTTTCTACCCAAAGGTCATGTACTGCCTGCAGACCTGTACCAGCCAGAGAAAATCCTCCGTGTACTTAAGATGCCCTATGAGAAGATACATGCCCGTGAGAATGGATGTGCCTTATTTAGGCTTGAGTATGCGACCTTGAACTATTGCGTCATTTGCAATTCTTCCAGGTATATTGTGGTAGACAACGGTATGGGTGAGAAGAATCAGTCCAAAATCCTCATTAGTGTTCTTCAGTATCTGCCAATCGTACCAAGACTTCAACGTCTTTTCATGGTCGAAGAGACGGCCAGATAAATAACATGGCACAAATTAGGCAAAAGAACCGAACTAGATGCGGATGGGAACAAGATGCTGGTACACACTTCAGATGGTTTTGCGTGGAGGCACTTCGATGCATTACATAATGATAAATCGGAAGATCCAAGGCAACCTAGAGTTGCCATCAGCACGGATGGGTTCAATGTGTATGGTATGAAGGCAGCACAATACAGTTGTTGGCCTGTATTTGTCATTCCACTAAATTTGCCACCCGGAGAGATTATGAAAAGAAAGAACATTTTCCTGACGTTGATTATTCCAGGGCCCAACTATCCGGGGAATAATATGAGTGTGTACATGCAGCCGCTTAAGGATGAGTTGGAAGAAGCCTGGGATAATGGGATCAAGACCTACAACGCGGCTACCAATAGAAATTTCAAAATGCATATGTGGTACATGTACTCGACCCATGATTATCCGGTGATTACGCTATTCGCTCGCTGGTGTGTGCATGGAAGGTTCCCGTGCACCACATGCAAGGCAGCTCTTTAGTTCCGTTGGCTGCAGGCTGGTCGCTAGTATTCTTGCTTCGACATGCGTAGACAATTCATGGATCCTGACCATAAGTTCAGAAAAGACAAGAAGAATTTCATCAAAGGTAGAGTTGTCAAAAACACTGCACCAGTTGCGTTGACAGGCCAACAGACCCTTGATCAGTTAAACGCTCTCAAGCCTGATCCTTTGCGTCCAGGATACTTTAAAGGGTATAATACGGAACACGTCTGGACTCACAAGTCATGCTTATGGGATCTGCCTTACTTCAAAGACCTCCTTTGCCCACACAACATTGACGTGATGCACACTGAAAAGAATATTGCGGAGGCTTTTGGTACATTGTTCGTCATAGAGGGGAAGTCAAAAGATAATCCTAAGGCTAGAATCGACCTGGAGGCTCTATGTGATAGACCTTTGCAAAACATGCAAAAACGGAAAGGAAAGCAAAGCATAGCGAAGCCAAAGGCATGGTTCAATCTTGAAAGGCCAGCTATGAGGGATATTCTATTGTGGGTGAAAATGCGGTTGATGTTCCCCGATGGGTTCGCTGCGAATCTAAAGAGGGGAGCGAGTCTTGTGAAATTGAAAATATTTGGGCTCAAGAGTCATGATTGGCACATATGGATTGAGCGGGTAATGTCGGTGATGTTGCGTGGATTTATCCCTGAGGATGAATGGCTAGTACTGGCAGAGCTGAGCTATTTCTTCCGTTCTCTTTGTGCGAAAGAACTATCGCCTGGCGTGCTAGATGAAATGGAAGAGTTGGAGCCGGAGTTGATCTGCAAATTAGAAAAGATCTTTCCATCGGGCTTCTTTAATCCAATGCAACATTTCATTTTGCATCTCCCGACCGAGGCAAGAATGGGGGGGGGCCGTTCAAACTCGATGGTGCTACTCAACTGAGAGGATGCACAAGACGCTTCGACCTAAGTGTAAAAATAAACGTAGAATTGAAGCATCGATGGCCGAGGCATTCATTACTGAGGAGGCGGCAAACTTCGTGACAGCACACTACGAAGCCAAAAATCATCATTTGCATAACCCGAAGCCTCGGTACAATGACGGCGATGCAAAAAAAGTTCGATCCAACCTCAGCCTATTCAAAGGTAAGCTCGCACCATCCGGTGCTTCGAAAGGGAAATCGTTGGATGTCGAAGAATGGCGGACCATTTCTTTGTATATCTTCACCAACCTAACAGAAGTGCGGCCGTACATCGAGTAAGTTCTCGGTAATTTATTGTTCCGCAACTTCTAATTGCTTTGAACTACTCTTATTCCCGGATATTTGATAAATTCGATACGTCTCCGAATTCTCGGATGGAGCGGTCATCGAAAAGGATTCCGTCGAAGAGTATGAGCTTCTCGCAAAGCATGGAGGCAACTATCCCGGTTTCATCTCTTGGTTCAAACAAAGGGTAATTAATTACCATTAAGGGCCCATTTGATTTCTTGGTCTAATTTGCGGCTAATGCATCCATTCTTTCGTATTAAACTTGTAGGCTGATGCAGAGTCTATGGACGCCGAGTTGAGACAAGTCGCTAATGGTTTTGACTATAAGGTCCGTTCATTTGACAAATACAACATCAATGGGTATCACTTTCGTACCTTTGGCAAAGAGCTATCTATGCCCGACCTAAAGACTACTAATTGTTCTGTCTCTGCTATCGGCAAAGGAGACACCGAGTATTATGGAAGAGTTGAAGCAATTTATGAACTTATATTCTATGGTGAAAACCCACCGACCGTCATAGTCTTCAAATGTTATTGGTTTGAGACGAGGGAGACTAGAAGGACTCATGAACATATAGGACTAGTCGAAATCAACCAAAACACCCACTTAGATGTTCCCGATGTCTATATTACGGCTTAACAGGCGACACAAGTTTTCTATCTACCGTGGGCCTGCCAAACTGATCCAAATCTCAAAGGTTGGGATGTCGTTTATGAAGTGCCACCACATTTTAGACCACCTACCCTCAATGAAGAGGATTACGAACCTCGCATTAACCCAGACACATATGAAGGAGAATTCTTCCAAGAAACACGTATGTCTAAGAAATGTTTCAAGAACCGCTCTACTTCACCCCAGAACATTGAAGTAGACAGTGACAGTGAATCTGTCTTAACCCCTGAGCCCGAACAGGAAGAGCTGGAAGAAGAAGAGGTTACTGTTGCGGATGACCTGTGACTTCTTGACCGATTACATAATGGTGGCCTTCCACATGTTCTTCGTTATAGTGATGATGATGATGCATTTATTGATGATAGTAATGATCATGATGCATTTATTAACCCCGAAGCATATATAGACAAGCACGATTGTTATTAGTTCATGTCAGGTATTCAACTATTATACTATATATAAATCTTGAGTTCATGTTAGGTATTCAATTTTTATTAGTCATGTTGGTATTTATGACGATGATACACTTAAATTATATACATTTTATTACTCAGGTTGGTATTTATGTTGTACTAATTTCATTTACTCTTTGTCATGACAGGTGTTGAAAGATGGTGGGAAAGGGTCGAAAGCACTCCGCGGCTCCTTCTTCGTCGGCGGGTGATGGGATGGGTACTTCCATTCCTGCCTCGCCTCTTTGGAGAGCGTTCCTCTCTACTCTGCAAGGAGCGCCCCCCGTGAGAGGAGGTCAACCCCCCGCGAAGCCGAGAGGTACTAAAGGTACACATTGTATTCATGTTGGTATGTATGTTGTACTCATGTTGTATGCATATTAGTATTTATATACATTTCATTACTCATGTTGGTATTTATGTTGTACTAAAGGTACACGTGGCCGCAGGAGAGGTAGGGCGGTGGATGCCACGCCTTCTGAGGTCGAGGCTACACGGCCCCAGAGGCTTCATTCCAGGCGACTCTAGAGCAAACCAGGGATGAGGGTACGTCCCAAGAGACCCAGTGGGATACCTGGGCTGAGCCAAGTGGCCATGCTGGTAGCGACGAGGAGCTGGGTGAGGGAGCTAACGTCTACCAGCGTGGTAGTTCGAGGCTCCTGCTCGTGCCGGCGACCCCCGAGCAGAGGTAGTCCATTAGGCCAAATGGGGACAAGTAAGTTAATTTACTCTTATTTAGCCTTTTGCCTTCACGTTTTCTCAAATATCTAATGTTTTGGCTTTAATTTGTCATACTGTAGGGGTTGGATTGTTGCCAAGGGTGTCCACAAGCCCAACAGCGTCCTTGGTGTGCTTTGCCGTAAAAACTTCCCAGGGTTTGTTACTTTGCCCGATCGGGAGCGAGAGGTAGGAATGACGTGGGAGCACTACTTGGGTGCCCCGGCCCCGCCGGAGGTGGAGGTCGACGGTGTTTTGTGCGACACGAAGGCGGACATGGTGATCCGAAAGTTCTGGGTAATTTCTCCTTCACACAATTATAAATCAACCATAGCTATTTATTGTACTAATCGGTGTTGTCTCGTTTGCAGACTTACTACAGGTGTGAGGAGGGATACGAGGAGGATGCGGCAAAGGTTATCGAAACCGAAAGTCGCCGCCTACTTCAAAACTTTCGGCACGAGGCTCGGGTGCAGGCTGTTCAAGACTACTATGCCACACGGCGTATTAGTATTGACAAGGCGAAGTGCCGTGATGCTAAGATGGAGAAGGAGCATTACATGAAGGTAATTAGATATTATTAAGGCTTTGTAGTTAGTTTCCTTGATTTGGTTTTTACGCGCTCAAATTTCTCTTTATTAACTTAGGTGCCCCGAGATGGTGTGTGGATAAGATGGATTGTTGGGAGGCCTTGGTGGATCAGTGGTGCTCCGAAACGTGGGAGGCCAGCCACAACAGCGCCACGGAGAGGCGTGGCAAAATGGTTGGTGTGCCACACCATCAAGGGACCGTCAACTTAATCCAATTTGGCGAGAACTGGGTATCTGGTTTGCTTCATGCCTCATGCAATTCATTCTTAATGCTATCTTGAGCCCTTTACTAATACAATTTTCCTCTCTCTCTTTTTTAGGTGCGTCATAATAAGACGGAGGTACCACAGATGTACGACATGTATTCGATAGCTCATACTGCCTCGTACAAGAAGGTCAAGGCATTCTCTGAGTCTGACCTCGAGCATCCAGAAAACTTCGCCAACATCTCCTCCCACCACAAGCTCGTAAAGTACAGAGATCACGGGAAGGCGAGGAAAGGGGAGGACTTTAACCCGAGCGAGGGCCCTATTGATCCAGAGCTGGAGATGATAGCTGGCAACGGGAGGCCCCATGGCTCGATCGCCATTGGAGACGGCCTTATACGTTGTCCTAGCACTCTCCGGCAGATAAAGGCACGCCAAACGAGCTCTTGTCCGGAGATAACACATCATCCAGGGCCAGTCGAGCTCGCCATCGAGGTTAGTTTAATGGACTCAACTATCTTTCCGCATTATGTTGTGCGTTGGAACCAATATGATTACATTGCTAACAATGAGTTGTGTTGAAGGCTGTTATTCAGAAAGAGAGAGAGGCAATATAAGTGGTTATGGCGGAGAAGGATAAGGAGATTAGGGAGCTGGAGGAGAGGACGACTGCATTGGTGGATGCGGAGAGGGCACGGAATGATGCGTCTAACAGGGCCATATACGAGCTCTTCCTGGTAAGTTTCTTGTTCATGTTATTTCAAATCTTGCATTTGAATGTCCGTTTTATTAATAAATAAAAAGTTTGACTTGTCAAAACCAAATGTACAGTCTATGTGCGAGAAGAGCGGCCAAGTCCATCCGCCGATGCCAGTCATTAACGTGGTGGGGACGGTGAATTTCATTTCAGTGCAGTGATCTTAAGAATGTCCTCATGCTAACGACACATTGCCAACAATGTTTGGTGCAGAATATCTCCCGAAACGCATCGCACGACCCTTCTACAGTGCATCCTTCTCCAGGGCAGCCTTCTCCAGGTGAAACAAGCCAGAGCCACCGTGCTTCACCGCCGTGATGACGATAATGGTATGTTATTTCTAGTGTTTTAATAAAAAATAGCTAGACTTCCATCTAAATGACATAATTAGCTTAGTTAGCTCCAAAATGGCTAAATTGGCCAATTATCTTACAAAATGACATAATTAGCTTAGTTAGCTCCAAAATGACCTATTTATTAAAAAATGACCTATAGTTAGCTAAATTCTCTCCTAAATGACATAATAAGGCTTACGTAGCTCCAAGATGACCTATTCCCCCTAACTTAGGTATTAAATGGCCTACAATTAGCCTAGCTAGATCCAAAATGGCTTAATAAGCATAGTTTGCTCCGGAATGACCTATTTTACCCAAGTTAGCTCTGAAACGGCCTATAGTTAGCTAGGGTTCCACCTAAATGACATAATTAGCTTAGTTAGCTCCAAAATGGTCTATTTAACAAAACATGACCTATACTTAGCTAATTATCCTCGAAACGACATAATTAACTCGAAAAAGGCATTCTTAACTAATTTAGCCCGAAGAAGGGGGCAAGAGGAGAAGAAAGAGGAAAAATGAAAGGAGGGAAGAAGAAGAAGAAGAAGCGAAGAAGAAGAAGAGAAGGAGGAGGATAAGAAGGAGAAGAAGGAGGAGAAGAAGGAGAAGGAACTCCTCCTTCTCCTTCTTCTTCCTCCTTCTCCTTCTCCTTCTTCTTTTCTTCTTCTTCTCCTCTTCCTTCTCCTTCTCTTCCTCCTCCTCCTCCTCCTTCTTTTACTTCTGCCTGTCTTTCTCTTCTTCTACACAGCTTAGACTCATCCAAGAAAGGCTAAATTGGCTAATTATCCTACAAAATGACATAATTAGCTTAGTTAGCTCCAAAATGACCTATTTAATAAAAATGACCTATAGTTAGCTAAGTTCTCTCCTAAATGACATAATAAGGCTTACGTAGCTGCAGGATGACCTATTCCCCCTAACTTAGGTATTAAATGGCCTATAATTAGCCTAGCTACATCCAAAATGGCTTAATAAGCATAATTTGCTCCGGAATGACCTATTTTACCCAAGTTAGCTCCGAAACGGCCTATAGTTAGCTAGGGTTCCACCTAAATTACATAATTAGCTTAGTTAGCTCCAAAATGGTCTATTTAATAAAACATGACCTATACTTAGCTAACTATGCTCGAAATGACATAATTAGCTCCAAAAAGGTATTCATAGCTAATTTGGCCCGAAGAAGGGTTAAAGAGGAGAAGAAACAGGAAAAATGAAAGGAAGGAAGAAGAAGAAGAAGAGAAGAAGAAGAATAGAAGGAGGAGGATAAGAAGAAGGAGAAGAAGGAGGAGAAGAAGGAGAAGGAGCTCCTCCTTCTCCTTCTTCTTCCTGCTTCGTTCCTCCTTTTCCTTCTCCTTCTTCTTCTCCTATTCCTTCTCCTGCTCCTCCTCCTCCTCCTCCTCCTTCTTTTACTTCTTCTTCTCTTTCTCTTCTTCTACGTAGCTTAGACTAATCCAAGAAAGGCTAAATTGGCAAATTATCCTACAAAATGACATAATTAGCTTAGTTAGCTCCAAAATGACCTATTAAAATAAAAAATGACCCATAGTTAGCTATGTTCTCTCCTAAATGACATAATAAGGCTTACGTAGCTGCAAGATGACCTATTCCCCCTAACTTAGGTATTACATGGCCTATAATTAGCCGAGCTAGATCCAAAATGGCTTAATAAGCATAGTTTGCTCCGGAATGACCTATTTTACCCAAGTTAGCTCCGAAACGGCCTATAGTTAGCTAGGGTACCACCTAAATGACATAATTAGCTTAAATAGCTCCAAAATGGTTTATTTAATAAAACATGACCTATACTTAGCTAATTATCCTCGAAATGACATAATTAGCTCCAAAAAGGCATTCTTAGCTAACTTAGCCCGAAGAAGGGGACAAGAGGAGAAGAAAGAGGAAAAATGAAAGGAAGGAAGAAGAAGAAGAAGAGAAGAAGAAGAAGAGAAGGAGGAGGATAAGAAGAAGGAAAAGAAGGAGGAGAAGAAGGAGAAGGAGCTCCTCCTTCTCCTTCTTCTTCCTCCTTCTTTCCTCCTTCTCCTTCTCCTTCTTCTTTTCTTCTTCTTCCCCTCTTCCTTATCCTTCTCCTCCTCCTCCTTCCTCTTTTACTTCTTCTTCTCTTTCTCTTCTTCTACGTAGCTTAGACTCATCCAAGAAAGGCTAAATTGGCTAATTATCCTACAAAATGACATAATTAGCTTAGTTAATTCCAAAATGACCTATTTAATAAAAAATGACCTATAGTTAGCTAAGTTCTCTCCTAAATGACATAATAAGGCTTACGTAGCTGCAAGATGACCTATTCCCCCTAACTTAGGTATTAAATGGCCTATAATTAGCCTAGCTAGATCTAAAATGGCTTAATAAGCATAGTTTGCTCCGGAATGACCTATTTTACCCAAGTTAGCTCCGGAAGGGCCTATAGTTACCAAGGCTTCCACCTAAATGACATAATTAGCTTAGTTATCTCCAAAATGGTCTATTTAATAAAACATGACCTATACTTAGCTAATTATACATGAAATGACATAATTAGCTCCAAAAAGGCATTCCTAGCTAATTTAGCCCGAAGAAGGGGACAAGAGGAGAAGAAAGAGGAAAAATGAAAGGAAGGAAGAAGAAGAAGAAGAAGAAGATAAGAAGGAGAAGAGAAGGAGGAGGATAAGAAGAAGGAGAAGATGGAGGAGAAGAAGGAGAAGGAGCTCCTCGTTCTCCTTCTTCTTCCTCCTTCTTTCCTCCTTCTCCTTCTCCTTCTTCTTTTCTTCTTCTTCTCCTCTTCCTCCTCCTTCTCCTCCTCCTCCTCCTCCTCCTCCTCCTTCTTTTACTTCTTCTTCTCTTTCTCTTCTTCTACGTAGCTTAGACTCATCCAAGAAAGGCTAAATTGACGAATTATCCTACAAAATGACATAATTAGCTTACTTAGCTCCAAAATGACCTATTTAATAAAAAATGACCTATAGTTAGCTATGTTCTCTCCTAAATGACATAATAAGGCTTACGTAGTTGCAACATGACCTATTCCCCCTAACTTAGGTATTAAATGACCTATAATTAGCCTAGCTATATCCAAAATGGCTTAATAAGCATAGTTTGCTCCGGAATGACCTACTTTACCCAAGTTAGCTCCGGAACGGCCTATAGTTAGCTAGGGTTCCACCTAAATGACATAATTAGCTTAGTTAGCTCCAAAATGGTCTATTTAATAAAACATGACCTATACTTAGCTAATTATACTTGAAATGACATAATTAGATCCAAAAAGGCATTCTTAGCTAATTCAGCCCGAAGAAGGGGACAAGAGGAGAAGAAAGAGGAAAAATGAAAGGAAGGAAGAAGAAGAAGAAGAGAAGAAGAAGAAGAGAAGGAGGAGGATAAGAAGAAGGAGAAGAAGGAGGAGAAGAAGGAGAAGGAGCTCCTCCTTCTCCTTCTTCTTCCTCCTTCTTTCCTCCTTCTCCTTCTCCTTCTTCTTTTCTTCTTCTTCTCCTCTTCCTTCTCCTTCTCTTCCTCCTCCTCCTCCTCCTTCTTTTACTTCTTCTTCTCTTTCTCTTCTAGGTAGCTTAGACTCATCCAAGAAAGGCTAAATTGACGAATTATCCTACAAAATGACATAATTAGCTTAGTTAGGTCCAAAATGACCTATTTAATAAAAGATGACCTATAGTTAGCTAAGTTCTCTCCTAAATGACATAATAAGGCTTACGTAGCTGCAAGATGACCTATTCCCCCTAACTTAGGTATTACAAGGCCTATAATTAGCCTAGCTAGATCCAAAATGGCTTAATAAGCATAGTTTGCTCTGGAATGACCTATTTTACCCAAGTTAGCTCTGAAACGGCCTATAGTTAGCTAGGGTTCCACCTAAATGACATAATTAGCTTAGTGAGCTCCAAAATGGTCTATTTAATAAAACATGACCTACACTTAGCTAATTATCCTCGAAATGACATAATTAGCTCCAAAAAGGCATTCTTAGCTAATTTAGGCCGAAGAAGGGGACAAGAGGAGAAGAAAGAGGAAAAATGAAAGGAAGGAAGAAGAAGAAGAAGAGAAGAAGAAGAAGAGAAGGAGGAGGATAAGAAGAAGGAGAAGACGGAGGAGAAGGAGGAGAAGGAGCTCCTCCTTCTCCTTCTTCTTCCTCCTTATTTCCTCCTTCTCCTTCTCGTTCTTCTTTTCTTCTTCTTCTCCTCTTCCTTCTCCTTCTCCTCCTCCTCCTCCTTCTTTTACGTCTTCTTCTCTTTCTCTTCTTCTACGTAGCTTAGACTCATCCAAGAAAGGCTAAATTGGCTAATTATCCTACAAAATGACATAATTAGCTTAATTAGCTCCAAAATGACCGATTTAATAAAAATGACCTATTTTACCCAAGTTAGCTCCGAAACGGCCTATAGTTAGCTAGGGTACCACCTAAATGAGATAATTAGCTTAAATAGCTCCAAAATGGTCTATTTAATAATACATGACCTATACTTAGCTAATTATCCTCGAAATGACATAATTAGCTCCAAAAAGGCATTCTTAGCTAATTTAGCCCGAAGAAGGGGACAAGAGGAGAAGAAAGAGGAAAAATGAAAGGAAGGAAGAAGAAGAAGAAGAGAAGAAGAAGAAGAAGAGAAGGAGGAGGGTAAGAAGAAGGATAAGAAGGAGGAGAAGAAGGAGAAGGAGCTCCTCCTTCTCCTTCTTCATCCTCCTTCTCTCCTCCTTCTCCTTCTCCTTCTTCTTTTCTTCTTCTTCTCCTCTTCCTTCTCCTTCTGCTCCTCCTCCTCCTCCTCCTCCTTCTTTTACTTCTTCTTCTCTATCTCTTCTTCTACGTAGCTTAGACTCATCCAAGAAAGGCTAAATTGGCTAATTATCCTACAAAATGACATAATTAGCTTAATTAGCTCCAAAATGACCTATTTAATAGAAAATGACCTATAGTTAGCTAAGTTCTCTCCGAAATGACATAATAAGGCTTACGTAGTTGCAACATGACATATTCCCCCTAACTTAGGTATTAAATGACCTATAATTAGCCTAGCTAGATCCAAAATGGCTTAATAAGCATAGTTTGCTCCGGAATGACCTATTTTACCCAAGTTAGCTTCGGAACAGCCTATAGTTAGCTAGGGTTCCACCTAAATGACATAATTAGCTTAGTTAGCTCCAAAATGGTCTATTTAATAAAACATGACCTATACTTAGCTAATTATACTTGAAATGACATAAGTAGATCCAAAAAGGCATTCTTAGCTAATTTAGCCCGAAGAAGGGGACAAGAGGAGAAGAAAGAGGAAAAATGAAAGGAAGGAAGAAGAAGAAGAAGAGAAGAAGAAGAAGAGAAGGAGGAGGAGAAGAAGAAGGAGAAGAAGGAGGAGAAGAAGGAGAAGGAGCTCCTCCTTCTCCTTCTTCTTCCTCCTTCCCCTTCTCCTTCTTCTTGTCTTCTTCTTCTCCTCTTCCTTCTCCTTCTCCTCCTCCTCCTCCTCCTCCTTCTTTTACTTCTTCTTCTCTTTCTCTTCTTCTACGTAGCATAGACTCATCCAAGAAAGACTAAATTGACTAATTATCCTACAAAATGACATAATTAGCTTAATTAGCTCCAAAATGACCTATTTAATAAAAAATGACCTATAGTTTGCTAAGTTCTCTCCTAAATGACATAATAAGGCTTACGTAGTTGCAACATGACCTATTCCCGCTAACTTAGGTATAAAATGACCTATAATTAGCATAGCTAGATCCAAAATGGCTTAATAAGCATCGTTTGCTCCGGAATGACCTATTTTACCCAAGTTAGCTCCGGAACGGCCTATAGTTAGCTAGGGTTCCACCTAAATGACATAATTAGCTTAGTTAGCTCCAAAATGGTCTATTTAATAAAACATGACCTATACTTAGCTAATTATACTTGAAATGACATAATTAGATGCAAAAAGGCATTCTTAGCTAATTTAGCCCGAAGAAGGGGACAAGAGGAGAAGAAAGAGGAAAAATGAAAGGAAGGAAGAAGAAGAAGAAGAGAAGAAGAAGAAGAGAAGGAGGAGGATAAGAAGAAGGAGAAGAAGGAGGAGAAGAAGGAGAAGGAGCTCCTCCTTCTCCTTCTTCTTCCTCCTTCTTTCCTCATTCTCCTTCTCCTTCTTCTTTTCTTCTTCTTCTCCTCTTCCTTCTCCTTCTCTTCCTCCTCCTCCTCGTCCTTCTTTTACTTCTTCTTCTCTTTCTCTTCTTCTAGGTAGCTTAGACTCATCCAAGAAAGGCTAAATTGATGAATTATCCTACAAAATGACATAATTAGCTTAGTTAGCTCCAAAATGACCTATTTAATAAAGGATGACCTATAGTTAGCTAACTTCTCTCCTAAATGACATAATAAGGCTTACGTAGCTGCAAGATGACCTATTCCCCCTAACTTAGGTATTACAGGGCCTATAATTAGCCTAGCTAGATCCAAAATGGCTTAATAAGCATAGTTTGCTCTGGAATGACCTATTTTACCCAAGTTTGCTCTGAAACGGCCTATAGTTAGCTAGGGTTCCACCTAAATGAAATAATTAGCTTAGTTAGCTCCAAAATGGTCTATTTAATAAAACATGACCTATACTTAGCTAATTATCCTCGAAATGACATAATTAGCTCCAAAAAGGCATTCTTAGCTAATTTAGGCCGAAGACGGGGACAAGAGGAGAAGAAAGAGGAAAAATGAAAGGAAGGAAGAAGAAGAAGAAGAGAAGAAGAAGAAGAGAAGGAGGAGGATAAGAAGAAGGAGAAGACGGAGGAGAAGGAGGAGAAGGAGCTCCTCCTTCTCCTTCTTCTTCCTCCTTATTTCCTCCTTCTCCTTCTCGTTCTTCTTTTCTTCTTCTTCTCCTCTTCCTTCTCCTTCTCCTCCTCCTCCTCCTTCTTTTACGTCTTCTTCTCTTTCTCTTCTTCTACGTAGCTTAGACTCATCCAAGAAAGGCTAAATTGGCTAATTATCCTACAAAATGACATAATTAGCTTAATTAGCTCCAAAATGACCGATTTAATAAAAATGACCTATTTTACCCAAGTTAGCTCCGAAACGGCCTATAGTTAGCTAGGGTACCACCTAAATGAGATAATTAGCTTAAATAGCTCCAAAATGGTCTATTTAATAATACATGACCTATACTTAGATAATTATCCTCGAAATGACATAATTAGCTCCAAAAAGGCATTCTTAGCTAATTTAGCCCGAAGAAGGGGACAAGAGGAGAAGAAAGAGGAAAAATGAAAGGAAGGAAGAAGAAGAAGAAGAGAAGAAGAAGAAGAAGAGAAGGAGGAGGGTAAGAAGAAGGATAAGAAGGAGGAGAAGAAGGAGAAGGAGCTCCTCCTTCTCCTTCTTCATCCTCCTTCTCTCCTCCTTCTCCTTCTCCTTCTTCTTTTCTTCTTCTTCTCCTCTTCCTTCTCCTTCTGCTCCTCCTCCTCCTCCTCCTCCTTCTTTTACTTCTTCTTCTCTATCTCTTCTTCTACGTAGCTTAGACTCATCCAAGAAAGGCTAAATTGGCTAATTATCCTACAAAATGACATAATTAGCTTAATTAGCTCCAAAATGACCTATTTAATAGAAAATGACCTATAGTTAGCTAAGTTCTCTCCTAAATGACACAATAAGGCTTACGTAGTTGCAACATGACATATTCCCCCTAACTTAGGTATTAAATGACCTATAATTAGCCTAGCTAGATCCAAAATGGCTTAATAAGCATAGTTTGCTCCGGAATGACCTATTTTACCCAAGTTAGCTTCGGAACAGCCTATAGTTAGCTAGGGTTCCACCTAAATGACATAATTAGCTTAGTTAGCTCCAAAATGGTCTATTTAATAAAACATGACCTATACTTAGCTAATTATACTTGAAATGACATAAGTAGATCCAAAAAGGCATTCTTAGCTAATTTAGCCCGAAGAAGGGGACAAGAGGAGAAGAAAGAGGAAAAATGAAAGGAAGGAAGAAGAAGAAGAAGAGAAGAAGAAGAAGAGAAGGAGGAGGAGAAGAAGAAGGAGAAGAAGGAGGAGAAGAAGGAGAAGGAGCTCCTCCTTCTCCTTCTTCTTCCTCCTTCTTTCCTCCTTCCCCTTCTCCTTCTTCTTGTCTTCTTCTTCTCCTCTTCCTTCTCCTTCTCCTCCTCCTCCTCCTCCTCCTTCTTTTACTTCTTCTTCTCTTTCTCTTCTTCTACGTAGCATAGACTCATCCAAGAAAGACTAAATTGACTAATTATCCTACAAAATGACATAATTATCTTAATTAGCTCCAAAATGACCTATTTAATAAAAAATGACCTATAGTTTGCTAAGTTCTCTCCTAAATGACATAATAAGGCTTACGTAGGTGCAACATGACCTATTCCCCCTAACTTAGGTATTAAATGACCTATAATTAGCCTAGCTAGATCCAAAATGGCTTAATAAGCATCGTTTGCTCCGGAATGACCTATTTTACCCAAGTTAGCTCCGGAACGGCCTATAGTTAGCTTGGGTTCCACCTAAATGACATAATTAGCTTAGTTAGCTCCAAAATGGTCTATTTAATAAAACATGACCTATACATAGCTAATTATACTTGAAATGACATAATTAGATGCAAAAAGGCATTCTTAGATAATTTAGCCCGAAGAAGGGGACAAGAGGAGAAGAAAGAGGAAAAATGAAAGGAAGGAAGAAGAAGAAGAAGAGAAGAAGAAGAAGAGAAGGAGGAGGATAAGAAGAAGGAGAAGAAGGAGGAGAAGAAGGAGAAGGAGCTCCTCCTTCTCCTTCTTCTTCCTCCTTCTTTCCTCATTCTCCTTCTCCTTCTTCTTTTCTTCTTCTTCTCCTCTTGCTTCTCCTTCTCTTCCTCCTCCTCCTCGTCCTTCTTTTACTTCTTCTTCTGTTTCTCTTCTTCTAGGTAGCTTAGACTCATCCAAGAAAGGCTAAATTGACGAATTATCCTAGAAAATGACATAATTAGCTTAGTTAGCTCCAAAATGACCTATTTAATAAAGGATGACCTATAGTTAGCTAACTTCCCTCCTAAATGACATAATAAGGCTTACGTAGCTGCAAGATGACCTATTCCCCCTAACTTAGGTATTACAGGGCCTATAATTAGCCTAGCTAGATCCAAAATGGCTTAATAAGCATAGTTTGCTCTGGAATGACCTATTTTACCCAAGTTTGCTCTGAAACGGCCTATAGTTAGCTAGGGTTCCACCTAAATGAAATAATTAGCTTAGTTAGCTCCAAAATGGTCTATTTAATAAAACATGACCTATACTTAGCTAATTATCCTCGAAATGACATAATTAGCTCCAAAAAGGCATTCTTAGCTAATTTAGGCCGAAGACGGGGACAAGAGGAGAAGAAAGAGGAAAAATGAAAGGAAGGAAGAAGAAGAAGAAGAGAAGAAGAAGAAGAGAAGGAGGAGGATAAGAAGAAGGAGAAGAAGGAGGAGATGGAGGAGAAGAAGCTCCTCCTTCTCCTTCTTCTTCCTCCTTCTTTCCTCCTTCTCCTTCTCCTTCTTCTTTTCTTCTTCTTCTCCTCTTCCTTCTCCTTCTCCTCCTCCTCCTCCTCCTCCTTCTTTTACGACTTCTTCTCTTTCTCTTCTTCTATGTAGCTTAGACTCATCCAAGAAAGGCTAAATTGGCTAATTATCCTACAAAATTACATAATTAGCTTAATTAGCTCCAAAATGACCTATTTAATAAAAAATGACCTATTTTACCCAAGTTAGCTCCGAAACGGCCTATAGTTAGCTAGGGTACCACGTAAATGAGATAATTAGCTTAAATAGATCCAAAATGGTCTATTTAATAAAACATGACCTATACTTAGCTAATTATCCTCGAAATGACATAATTAGCTCCAAAAAGGCATTCTTAGCTAATTTAGCCCGAAGAAGGGGACAAGAGGAGAAGAAAGAGGAAAAATGAAAGGAAGGAAGAAGAATAAGAAGAGAAGAAGAAGAAGAGAAGGAGGAGGGTAAGAAGAAGGAGAAGAAGGAGGAGAAGAAGGAGAAGGAGCTCCTCCTTCTCCTTCTCCTTCTTCTTTTCTTCTTCTTCTCCTCTTCCTTCTCCTTCTGCTCCTCCTCCTCCTCCTCCTCCTTCTTTTACTTCTTCTTCTCTTTCTCTTCTTCTACGTAGCTTAGACTCATCCAAGAAAGACTAAATTGGCTAATTATCCTACAAAATGACATAATTTGCTTAATTAGCTCCAAAATGACCTATTTAATAAAAAATGACCTATAGTTAGCTAAGTTCTCTCCTAAATGACATAATAAGGCTTACGTAGTTGCAACATGACATATTCCCCCTAACTTAGGTATTAAATGACCTATAATTAGCCTAGATAGATCCGAAATGGCTTAATAAGCATAGTTTGCTCCGGAATGACCTATTTTACCCAAGTTAGCTTCGGAATGGCCTATAGTTATCTAGGGTTCCACCTAAATGACATAATTAGCTTAGTTAGCTCCAAAATGGTCTATTTAATAAAACATGACCTATACTTAGCTAATTATCCTCGAAATGACATAATTAGCTCCAAAAAGGCATTCATAGCTAATTTAGCCCAAAAAAGGGGACAAGAGGAGAAGAAAGAGGAAAAATGAAAGGAAGGAAGAAGAAGAATAAGAGAAAAATAAGAAGAGAAGGATGAGGATAAGAAGAAGAAGAAGAAGGATGAGAAGAAGGAGAAGGAGCTCCTCCTTCTCCTGCTTCATCCTCCTTCTTTCCTCCTTCTCCTTCTCCTTCTTCTTTTCTTCTTTTTCTCCTCTTCCTTCTCCTTCTCCTCCTCCTCCTCATCCTTCTTTTACTTCTTCTTGTCTTTCTCTTCTTCTACGTAGCTTAGACTCATCCAAGAAAGGCTAACTTGGCTAATTATCCTACAAAATGACATAATTAGCTTAATTAGCTCCAAAATGACCTATTTAATAAAAAATGACGTATAGTTAGCTAAGTTCTCTCCTAAATGACATAATAAGGTTACGTAGTTGTAACATGACCTATTCCCCCTAACTTAGGTATTAAATGGCCTATAATTTGCCTAGCTAGATCCAAAATGGCTTAATAAGCATAGTTTGCTCCGGAATGACCTATTTTACCCAAGTTAGCTCCGAAACGGCCTATAGTTAGCTGGGGTTCCACCTAAAGGACATAATTAGCTTAGTTAGCTCCAAAATGGTCTATTTAATAAAACATGACCTATACATAGCTAATTATACTTGAAATGACATAATTAGCTCCAAAAAGGCATTCTTAGCTAATTTAGCCCGAAGAAGGGGACAAGAGGAGAAGAAAGAGGAAAAATGAAAGGAAGGAAGAAGAAGAAGAAGAGAAGAAGAAGAAGAGAAGGAGGAGGATAAGAAGAAGAAGAAGAAGGAGGAGAAGAAGGAGAAGGAGCTCCTCCTTTTCCTTTTTCTTCCTCCTTCTTTCCTCCTTCTCCTTCTCCTTCTTCTTTGCTTCTTCTTCTCCTCTTCCTTCTCCTTCTCCTCCTCCTCCTCCTCCTTCTTTTACTTCTTCTTCTCTTTCTATTCTTCTACGTAGCTTAGACTCATCCAAGAAAGGCTAAATTGACGAATTATCCTACAAAATGACATAGTTATCTTAGTTAGCTCCAAAATGACCTATTTAATAAAAATGACCTATAGTTAGCTAAGTTCTCTCCTAAATGACAAAATAAGGCTTACGTAGCTGCAAGATGACCTATTCCCCTAACTTAGGTATTACAGGGCCTATAATTAGCCTAGCTAGATCCAAAATGGCTTAATAAGCGTAGTTTGCTGTGGAATGACCTATTTTACCCAAGTTAGCTTTGAAACGGCCTATAGTTAGCTAGGGTTCCACCTAAATGACATAATTAGCTCAATTAGCTCCAAAATCGTCTATTTAATAAAACATGACCTATACTTAGCTAATTATCCTCGAAATGACATAATTAGCTCCAAAAAGGCATTCTTAGCTAATTTAGCCCGAAGAAGGGGACAAGAGGAGAAGAAAGAGGAAAAATGAAAGGAAGGAAGAAGAAGAGGAAGAGAAGAAGAAGAAGAGAAGGATGAGGATAAGAAGAAGGAGGAGAATAAGGAGAAGGAGCTCCTCCTTCTCCTTCTTCATCCTCCTTCTTTCCTCCTTCTCCTTCTCCTTCTTCTTTTCTTCTTTTTTTCCTCTTCCTTCTCCTTCTCCTCCTCCTCCTCCTCCTCATCCTTCTTCTACTTCTTCTGCTCTTTCTCTTCTTCTACGTAGCTTAGACTCATCCAAGAAAGGCTAAATTGGCTAATTATCCTACAAAATGACAGAATTAGCTTAATTAGCTCCAAAATGACCTATTTAATAAAAAATGACCTATAGTTAGCTATGTTCTCTCCTAAATGACATAATAAGGTTACGTAGTTGCAACATGACCTATTGCCCCTAACTTAGGTATTAAATGGCCTATAATTAGCCTAGCTAGATCCAAAATGGCTTAATAAGCATAGTTTGCTCCGGAATGACCTATTTTACCCAAGTTAGCTTCGGAACGGCCTATAGTTATCTAGGGTTCCACCTAAATGACATAATTAGCTTAGTTAGCTCCAAAATGGTCTATTTAATAAAACATGACCTATACTTAGCTAATTATCCTCGAAATGACATAATTAACTCAAAAAAGGCATTCTTAGCTAATTTAGCCCGAAAAAGGATACAAGAGGAGAAGAAAGAGGAAAAATGAAAGGAAGGAAGAAGAAGAATAAGAGAAAAAGAAGAAGAGAAGGATGAGGATAAGAAGAAGGAGAAGAAGGATGAGAAGAAGGAGAAGGAGCTCCTCCTTCTCCTCCTTCATCCTCCTTCTTTCCTCCTTCTCCTTCTCCTTCTTCTTTTCTTCTTTTTCTCCTCTTCCTTCTCCTTCTCCTCCTCCTCCTCCTCCTTCTTTTACTTCTTCTTGTCTTTCTCTTCTTCTACGTAGCTTAGACTCATCCAAGAAAGGCTAAATTGGCTAATTATCCTACAAAATGACATAATTAGCTTAATTAGCTCCAAAATGACCTATTTAATAAAAAATGACCTATAGTTAGCTAAGTTCTCTCCTAAATGACATAACAAGGTTACGTAGTTGCAACATGACCTATTCCCCCTAACTTAGGTATTAAATGGCCTATAATTTGCCTAGCTAGATCCAAAATGGCTTAATAAGCATAGTTTGCTCCGGAATGACCTATTTTACCCAAGTTAGCTCCGAAACGGCCTATAGTTAGCTGGGGTTCCACCTAAAGGACATAATTAGCTTAGTTAGCTCCAAAATGGTCTATTTAATAAAACATGACCTATACTTAGCTAATTATACTTGAAATGACATAATTAGCTCCAAAAAGGCATTCTTAGCTAATTTAGCCCGAAGAAGGGGACAAGAGGAGAAGAAAGAGGAAAAATGAAAGGAAGGAAGAAGAATAAGAAGAGAAGAAGAAGAAGAGAAGGAGGAGGATAAGAAGAAGAAGAAGAAGGAGGAGAAGGAGCTCCTCCTTTTCCTTTTTCTTCCTCCTTCTTTCCTCCTTCTCCTTCTCCTTCTTCTTTGCTTCTTCTTCTCCTCTTACTTCTCCTTCTCCTCCTCCTCCTCCTCCTTCTTTTACTTATTCTTCTCTTTCTATTCTTCTACGTAGCTTAGACTCATCCAAGAAAGGCTAAATTGACGAATTATCCTACAAAATGACATAGTTATCTTAGTTAGCTCCAAAATGACCTATTTAATAAAAATGACCTATAGTTAGCTAAGTTCTCTCCTAAATGACAAAATAAGGCTTACGTAGCTGCAAGATGACCTATTCCCCCTAACTTAGGTATTACAGGGCCTATAATTAGCCTAGCTAGATCCAAAATGGCTTAATAAGCGTAGTTTGCTCTGGAATGACCTATTTTACCCAAGTTAGCTTTGAAACGGCCTATAGTTAGCTAGGGTTCCACCTAAATGACATAATTAGCTCAATTAGCTCCAAAATCGTCTATTTAATAAAACATGACCTATACTTAGCTAATTATCCTCGAAATGACATAATTAGCTCCAAAAGGCATTCTTAGCTAATTTAGCCCGAAGAAGGGGACAAGAGGAGAAGAAAGAGGAAAAATGAAAGGAAGGAAGAAGAAGAGGAAGAGAAGAAGAAGAAGAGAAGGATGAGGATAAGAAGAAGGAGAAGAAGGAGGAGAAGAAGGAGAAGGAGCTCCTCCTTCTCCTTCTTCATCCTCCTTCTTTCCTCCTTCTCCTTCTCCTTCTTCTTTTCTTCTTTTTTTCCTCTTCCTTCTCCTTCTCCTCCTCCTCCTCCTCATCCTTCTTCTACTTCTTCTTCTCTTTCTCTTCTTCTACGTAGCTTAGACTCATCCAAGAAAGGCTAAATTGGCTAATTATCCTACAAAATGACATAATTAGCTTAATTAGCTCCAAAATGACCTATTTAATAAAAAATGACCTATAGTTAGCTAAGTTCTCTCCTAAATGACATAATAAGGTTACGTAGTTGCAACATGACCTATTCCCCCTAACTTAGGTATTAAATGGCCTATAATTAGCCTAGCTAGATCCAAAATGGCTTAATAAGCATAGTTTGCTCCGGAATGACCTATTTTACCCAAGTTAGCTTCGGAACGGCCTATAGTTAGCTAGGGTTCCACCTAAATGACATAATTAGCTTAGTTAGCTCCAAAATGGTCTATTTAATAAAACATGACCTATACTTGGCTAATTATACTTGAAATGACATAATTAGCTCCAAAAAGGCATTCTTATCTAATTTAGCCCGAAGAAGGGGACAAGAGGGGAAGAAAGAGGAAAAATGAAAGGAAGGAAGAAGAAGAAGAAGAGAAGAAGAAGAAGAGAAGGAGGAGGATAAGAAGAAGAAGAAGAAGGAGGAGAAGAAGGAGAAGGAGCTCGTCCTTCTCCTTCTTCTTACTCCTTTCCTCCTTCTCCTTCTCCTTCTTCTTTTCTTCTTCTTCTCCTCTTCCTTCTCCTTCTCCTCCTCCTCCTCCTCCTTCTTTTACTTCTTCTTCTCTTTCTCTTCTTCTACGTAGCTTAGACTCATCCAAGAAAGGCTAAATTGACGAATTATCCTACAAAATGACATAGTTAGCTTAGTTAGCTCCAAAATGACCTATTTAATAAAAAATGACCTATAGTTAGCTAAGTTCTCTCCTAAATGACATAATAAGGCTTACGTAGCTGCAAGATGACCTATTCCCCCTAACTTAGGTATTACAGGGCCTATAATTAGCCTAGCTAGATCCAAAATGGCTTAATAAGCATAGTTTGCTCTAGAATGACCTATTTTACCCAAGTTAGCTCTGAAACGGCCTATAGTTAGCTAGGGTTCCACCTAAATGACATAATTAGCTTAGTTAGCTCCAAAATGGTCTATTTAACAAAACATGACCAATACTTAGCTAATTATCCTCGAAATGACATAATTAGCTCCAAAAAGGCATTCTTAGCTAACTTAGCCCGAAGAAGGGGACAAGAGGAGAAGAAAGAGGAAAAATGAAAGGAAGGAAGAAGAAGAAGAAGAAAAGAAGAAGAAGAAGAGAAGGATGAGGATAAGAAGAAGGAGAAGAAGGAGGAGAAGAAGGAGCAGGAGCTCCTCCTTCTCTCCTCCTTCTCCTTCTCCTTCGTGTTTTCTTCTTCTTCTCCTCTTCCTTCTCCTTCTCCTCCTCCTCCTCCTCCTCCTCCTCCTTCTTTTACTTATTCTTCTCTTTCTCTTCTTCTACGTAGCTTAGACTCATTCAAGAAAGGCTAAATTGGCTAATGATCCTACAAAATGACATAATTAGCTTAATTAGCTCCAAAATGACCTATTTAATAAAAAATGACCTTTAGTTAGCTAAGTTCTCTCCTAAATGACATAATAAGGCTTACGTAGCTACAAGATGACCTATTCCCCCTAATTTAGGTATTACAGGGCCTATAATTAGTCTAGCTAGATCCAAAATGGCTTACTAAGCATAGTTTGCTCTCGAATGACCTATTTTACCCAAGTTAGCTCTAAAACGGCATATAGTTAGCTAGGGTTCCACCTAAATGACACAATTAGGTTAGTTAGCTCCAAAATGGTCCATTTAATAAAACATGACATATACTTAGCTAATTATCCTCGAAATGACATAATTAGCTCCAAAAAGGCATTCTTAGCTAATTTAGCCCGAAGAAGGGGACAAGAGGAGAAGAAAGAGGAAAAATGAAAGGAAGGAAGAAGAAGAAGAAGAAGAGAAGAAGAAGCAGAGAAGGATGAGGATAAGAAGAAGGAGAAGAAGGAGGATAAGAAGGAGAAGGAGCTCCTCCTTCTCCTTCTTCATCCTTCTTCTCTCCTCCTTCTCCTTCTCCTTCTTGTTTTCTTCTTCTTCTCCTCTTCCTTCACGTTCTCCTCCTCCTCCTCCTCCTCCTTCTTTTACTTCTTCTTCTCTTTCTCTTCTTCTACGTAGCTTAGACTCATCCAAGAAAGGCTAAATTGGCTAATTATCCTACAAAATGACATAATTAGCTTAATTAGCTCCAAAATGACCTATTTAATAAAAAATGACCTATAGTTAGCTAAGATCTCTCCTAAATGACATAATAAGGCTTACGTAGTTGCAACATGACCTATTCCCCCTAACTTAGGTATTAAATGGCCTATAATTAGCCTACCTAGATCCAAAACGGCTTAATAAGCATACTTTGCTCCGGGATGACCTATTTTACCCAAGTTAGCTCCGAAACGGCCTATAGTTAGCTAGGGTTCCACCTAAATGACATAATTAGCTTAGTTAGCTCCAAAATGGTCTATTTAATAAAACATGACCTATACTTAGCTAATTATAGTTGCAATGACATAATTAGCTCCAAAAAGGCATTCTTAGCTAATTTAGCCCGAAGAAGTGGACAAGAGGAGAAGAAAGAGGAAAAATGAAAGGAAGGAAGAAGAAGAAGAAGAGAAGAAGAAGAAGAGAAGGAGGAGGATAAGAAGAAGGAGAAGAAGGAGGAGAAGAAGGAGAAGGAGCTCCTCTTTCTCCTTCTTCTTCCTCCTTCTTTCCTCCTTCTCCTAATCCTTCTTCTTTTCTTCTTCTTCTCCTCTTCCTTCTCATTCTCCTCCTCCTCCTCCTTCTTTTACTTCTTCTTCTCTTTCTCTTCTTCTACGTAGCTTAGACTCATCCAAGAAAGGCTAAATTGACGAATTATCCTACAAAATGACATAATTAGCTTAGCTAGCTCCAAAATGACCTGTTTAACAAAAAAATGAGCTATAGTTAGCTAAGTTATCTCCTAAATGACATAATAAGGCTTACGTAGCTGCAAGATGACCTATTCCCCCTAACTTAGGTATTACAGGGCCTATAATTAGCCTAGCTAGATCCAAAAAGGCTTAATAAGCATAGTTTGCTCTGGAATGACCTATTTTACCCAAGTTAGCTCCGAAATGGCCTATAGTTAGCTAGGGTTCCACCTAAATGACATAATTAGCTTAGTTAGCTCCAAAATGGTATATTTAATAAAACGTGACCTCTACTTAGCTAATTATCCTCAAAATGACATAATTAGCTCCAAAAAGGCATTCTTAGCTAATTTAGCCCGAAGAAGGGGAGAAGAGGAGGAGAAAGAGGAAAAATGAAAGGAAGGAAGAAGAAGAAGAAGAGAAGAAGAAGAAGAGAAGGATGAGGATAAGAAGAAGGAGAAGAAGGAGGAGAAGAAGGAGAAGGAGCTCCTCCTTCTCCTTCTTCATCCTCCTTCTTTCCTCCTTCTCCTTCTGCTTCTTCTTTTCTTCTTATTCTCCTCTTCCTTCTCCTTCTCCTCCTCCTCCTCCTCCTCATCTTTCTTTTACTTCTTCTTCTCTTACTCTTCTTCTACGTAGCTTAGACTCATCCAAGAAAGGCTAAATTGGCTAATTATCCTACAAAATGACATAATTAGGTTAATTAGCTCCAAAATTACCTATTTAATAAAAAATGACCTATAGTTAGCTAAGTTCTCTCCTAAATGAGATAATAAGGCTTACGTAGTTGCAACATGACCTATTCCCCTAACTTCGGTATTAAATGGCCTATAATTAGCCTAGCTAGATCCAAAATGGCTTAATAAGCATAGTTTGCTCCGGAATGACCTATTTTACCCAAGTTAGCTCCGAAAAGGCCTATAGTTAGCTAGGGTTCCACCTAAATGACATAATTAGCTTAGTTAGCTCCAAATTGGTCTATTTAATAAAACATGACCTATACTTAGCTAATTATACTTGAAATGACATAATTAGCTCCAAAAAGGCATTCTTAGCTAATTTAGCCCGAAGAAGGGGACAAGAGGAGAAGAAAGAGGAAAAATGAAAGGAAGCAAGAAGAAGAAGAAGAGAAGAAGAAGAAGAGAAGGAGGAGGATAAGAACAAGGAGAAGAAGGAGAAGGAGCTCCTCTTTCTCCTTCTTCTTCCTCCTTCTTTCCTCCTTCTCCTTCTCCTTCTTCTTTTCTTCTTCTTCTCCTCTTCCTTCTCATTCTCCTCCTCCTCCTCCTTCTTTTACTTCTTATTCACTTTCTCTTCTTCTACGTAGCTTAGACTCATCCAAGAAAGGCTAAATTGATGAATTATCCTACAAAATGACATAATTAGCCTAGTTAGCTCCAAAATGACCTATTTAATAAAAAATGACCTATAGTTAGCTAAGTTATCTCCTAAATGACATAATAAGGCTTACGCAGCTGCAAGATGACCTATTCCCCCTAACTTAGGTATTACAGGGCCTATAATTAGCCTAGCTAGATCCAAAATGGCTTAATAAGCATAGTTTGCTCTGGAATGACCTATTTTACCCAAGTTAGCTCTGAAATGGCCTATAGTTAGCTAGGGTTCCACCTAAATGACATAATTAGCTTAGTTAGCTCCAAAATGGTCTATTTAAAAAAACATGACCTATACTTAGCTAATTATCCTCGAAACGACATAATTAGCTCCAAAAAGGCATTCTTAGCTAATTTAGCCCGAAGAAGGGGAGAAGAGGAGAAGAAAGAGGAAAAATGAAAGGAAGGAAGAAGAACAAGAAGAGAAGAAGAAGAAGAGCAGGATGAGGATAAGAAGAAGGAGAAGAAGGAGGAGAAGAAGGAGAAGGAGCTCCTCCTTCTCCTTCTTCATCCTCCTTCTTTCCTCCTTCTCCTTCTCCTTCTTCTTTTCTTCTTATTCTCCTCTTCCTTCTCCTTCTCCTCCTCCTCCTCCTCCTCATCCTTCTTTTACTTCTTCTTCTCTTTCTCTTCTTCTACGTAGCTTAGACTCATCCAAGAAAGGCTAAATTGGCAAATTATCGTACAAAATGACATAATTAGCTTAATTAGCTCCAAAATGACCTATTTAATAAAAATGACCTAAGTTAGCTAAGTTCTCTCCTAAATGACATAATAAGGCTTACGTAGTTGCAACATGACCTATTCCCCCTAACTTAGCTATTAAATGGCCTATAATTAGCCTAGCTAGATCCAAAATGGCTTAATAAGCATAGTTTGCTCCGGAATGACCTATTTTACCCAAGTTAGCTCCGGAACGGCCTATAGTTAGCTAGGGTTCCACCTAAATGACATAATTAGCTTAGTTAGCTCCAAAATGGTCTATTTAATAAAACGTGACCTCTACTTAGCTAATTATCCTCGAAATGACATAATTAGCTCCAAAAAGGAATTCTTAGATAATTTAGCCCGAAGAAGGGGAGAAGAGGAGAAGAAAGAGGAAAAATGAAAGGAAGGAAGAAGAAGAAGAAGAGAAGAAGAAGAAGAGAAGGATGAGGATAAGAAGAAGGAGAAGAAGGAGGAGAAGAAGGAGAAGGAGCTCCTCCTTCTCCTTCTTCATCCTCCTTCTTTCCTCCTTCTCCTTCTCCTTCTTCTTTTCTTCTTATTCTCCTCTTCCTTCTCCTTCTCCTCGTCCTCCTCCTCCTCATCCTTCTTTTACTTCTTCTTCTCTTTCTCTTCTTCTACGTAGCTTAGACTCACCCAAGAAAGGCTAAATTGGCTAATTAACCTACAAAATGACATAATTAGCTTAATTAGCTCCAAAATGACCTATTTAATAAAAAATGACCTATAGTTAGCTAAGTTCTCTCCTAAATGAGATAATAAGGCTTACGTAGTTCCAACATGACCTATTCCCCCTAACTTCGGTATTAAATGGCCTATAATTAGCCTAGCTAGATCCAAAATGGCTTAATAAGCATAGTTTGCTCCGGAATGACCTATTTTACCCAAGTTAGCTCCGAAAAGGCCTATAGTTAGCTAGGGTTCCACCTAAATGACATAATTAGCTTAGTTAGCTCCAAAATGGTCTATTTAATAAAACATGACCTATACTTAGCTAATTATACTTGAAATGACATAATTAGCTCCAAAAAGGCATTCTTAGCTAATTTAGCCCGAAGAAGGGGACAAGAGGAGAAGAAAGAGGAAAAATGAAAGGAAGCAAGAAGAAGAAGAAGAGAAGAAGAAGAAGAGAAGGAGGAGGATAAGAACAAGGAGAAGAAGGAGAAGGAGCTCCTCTTTCTCCTTCTTCTTCCTCCTTCTTTCCTCCTTCTCCTTCTCCTTCTTCTTTTCTTCTTCTTCTCCTCTTCCTTCTCATTCTCCTCCTCCTCCTCCTCCTCCTTCTTTTACTTTTCTTCACTTTCTCTTCTTCTACGTAGCTTAGACTCATCCAAGAAAGGCTAAATTGATGAATTATCCTACAAAATGACATAATTAGCCTAGTTAGCTCCAAAATGACCTATTTAATAAAAAATGACCTATAGTTAGCTATGTTATCTCCTAAATGACATAATAAGGCTTACGCAGCTGCAAGATGACCTATTCCCCCTAACTTAGGTATTACAGGGCCTATAATTAGCCTAGCTAGATCCAAAATGGCTTAATAAGCATAGTTTGCTCTCGAATGACCTATTTTACCCAAGTTAGCTCTGAAATGGCCTATAGTTAGCTAGGGTTCCACCTAAATGACATAATTAGCTTAGTTAGCTCCAAAATGGTCTATTTAATAAAACATGACCTATACTTAGCTAATTATCCTCGAAATGACATAATTAGCTCCAAAAAGGCATTCTTAGCTAATTTAGCCCGAAGAAGGGGAGAAGAGGAGAAGAAAGAGGAAAAATGAAAGGAAGGAAGAAGAAGAAGAAGAGAAGAAGAAGAAGAGAAGGATGAGGATAAGAAGAAGGAGAAGAAGGAGGAGAAGAAGGAGAAGGAGCTCCTCCTTCTCCTTCTTCATCCTCCTTCTTTCCTCCTTCTCCTTCTCCTTCTTCTTTTCTTCTTATTCTCCTCTTCCTTCTCCTTCTCCTCCTCCTCCTCCTCCTCATCCTTCTTTTACTTCTTCTTCTCTTTCTCTTCTTCTACGTAGCTTAGACTCATCCAAGAAAGGCTAAATTGGCTAATTATCCTACAAAATCACATAATTAGCTTAATTATCTCCAAAATGACCTATTTAATAAAAAATGACCTAAGTTAGCTAAGTTCTCTCCTAAATGACATAATAAGGCTTACGTAGTTGCAACATGACCTATTCCCCCTAACTTAGCTATTAAATGGCCTATAATTAGCCTAGCTAGATCCAAAATGGCTTAATAAGCATAGTTTGCTCCGGAATGACCTATTTTACCCAAGTTAGCTCCGGAACGGCCTATAGTTAGCTAGGGTTCCACCTAAATGACATAATTAGGTTAGTTAGCTCCAAAATGGTCTATTCAATAAAACATGACCTATACTTAGCTAATTATACTTGAAATGACATAATTAGCTCCAAAAAGGCATTCTTAGCTAATTTAGCCCGAAGAAGGGGAGAAGAGGAGAAGAAAGAGGAAAAATGAAAGGAAGGAAGAAGAAGAAGAAGAGAAGAAGAAGAAGAGAAGGATGAGGATAAGAAGAAGGAGAAGAAGGAGGAGAAGAAGGAGAAGGAGCTCCTCCTTCTCCTTCTTCATCCTCCTTCTTTCCTCCTTCTCCTTCTCCTTCTTCTTTTCTTCTTATTCTCCTCTTCCTTCTCCTTCTCCTCGTCCTCCTCCTCCTCATCCTTCTTTTACTTCTTCTTCTCTTTCTCTTCTTCTACGTAGCTTAGACTCATCCAAGAAAGGCTAAATTGGCTAATTAACCTACAAAATGACATAATTAGCTTAATTAGCTCCAAAATGACCTATTTAATAAAAAATGACCTATAGTTAGCTAAGTTCTCTCCTAAATGAGATAATAAGGCTTACGTAGTTCCAACATGACCTATTCCCCCTAACTTCGGTATTAAATGGCCTATAATTAGCCTAGCTAGATCCAAAATGGCTTAATAAGCATAGTTTGCTCCGGAATGACCTATTTTACCCAAGTTAGCTCCGAAAAGGCCTATAGTTAGCTAGGGTTCCACCTAAATGACATAATTAGCTTAGTTAGCTCCAAAATGGTCTATTTAATAAAACATGACCTATACTTAGCTAATTATACTTGAAATGACATAATTAGCTCCAAAAAGGCATTCTTAGCTAATTTAGCCCGAAAAAGGGGACAAGAGGAGAAGAAAGAGGAAAAATGAAAGGAAGCAAGAAGAAGAAGAAGAGAAGAAGAAGAAGAGAAGGAGGAGGATAAGAACAAGGAGAAGAAGGAGAAGGAGCTCCTGTTTCTCCTTCTTCTTCCTCCTTCTTTCCTCCTTCTCCTTCTCCTTCTTCTTTTCTTCTTCTTCTCCTCTTCCTTCTCATTCTCCTCCTCCTCCTCCTCCTTCTTTTACTTCTTCTTCACTTTCTCTTCTTCTACGTAGCTTAGACTCATCCAAGAAAGGCTAAATTGATGAATTATCCTACAAAATGACATAATTAGCCTAGTTAGCTCCAAAATGACCTATTTAATAAAAAATGACCTATAGTTAGCTAAGTTATCTCCTAAATGACATAATAAGGCTTACGCAGCTGCAAGATGACCTATTCCCCCTAACTTAGGTATTACAGGGCCTATAATTAGCCTAGCTAGATCCAAAATGGCTTAATAAGCATAGTTTGCTCTGGAATGACCTATTTTACCCAAGTTAGCTCTGAAATGGCCTATAGTTAGCTAGGGTTCCACCTAAATGACATAATTAGCTTAGTTAGCTCCAAAATGGTCTATTTAATAAAACATGACCTATACTTAGCTAATTATCCTCGAAATGACATAATTAGCTCCAAAAAGGCATTCTTAGCTAATTTAGCCTGAAGAAGGGGAGAAGAGGATAAGAAAGAGGAAAAATGAAAGGAAGGAAGAAGAAGAAGAAGAGAAGAAGAGGAAGAGAAGGATGAGGATAAGAAGAAGGAGAAGAAGGAGGAGAAGAAGGAGAAGGAGCTCCTCCTTCTCCTTCTTCATCCTCCTTCTTTCCTCCTTCTCCTTCTCCTTCTTCTTTTCTTCTTATTCTCCTCTTCCTTCTCCTTCTCCTCCTCCTCCTCCTCCTCATCCTTCTTTTACTTCTTCTTCTCTTTCTCTTCTTCTACGTAGCTTAGACTCATCCAAGAAAGGCTAAATTGGCTAATTATCCAACAAAATGACATAATTAGCTTAATTATCTCCAAAATGACCTATTTGATAAAAAATGACCTAAGTTAGCTAAGTTCTCTCCTAAATGACATAATAAGGCTTACGTAGTTGCAACATGACCTATTCCCCCTAACTTAGCTATTAAATGGCCTATAATTAGCCTAGCTAGATCCAAAATGGCTTAATAAGCATAGTTTGCTCCGGAATGACCTATTTTACGCAAGTTAGCTCCGGAACGGCCTATTGTTAGCTAGGGTTCCACCTAAATGACATAATTAGCTTAGTTAGCTCCAAAATGGTCTATTCAATAAAACATGACCTATACTTAGCTAATTATACTTGAAATGACATAATTAGCTCCAAAAAGGCATTCTTAGCTAATTTAGCCCGAAGAAGGGGACAAGACGAGAAGAAAGAGGAAAAATGAAAGGAAGCAAGAAGAAGAAGAAGAGAAGAATAAGCAGAGAAGGAGGAGGATAAGAATAAGGAGAAGAAGGAGAAGGAGTTCCTCCTTCTCCTTCTTCTTCCTCCTTCTTTCCTCCTTCTCCTTCTCCTTCTTCTTTTCTTCTTCTTCTCCTCTTCCTTCTCCTACTCCTCCTCCTCCTCGTCCTCCTCCTTCTTTTACTTCTTCTTCTCTTTCTCTTCTTCTACGTAGCTTAGACTCATCCAAGAAAGGCTAAATTGACGAATTATCCTACAAAATGACATAATTAGCCTAGTTAGCTCCAAAATGACCTATTTAATAAAAAATGACCTATAGTTAGCTAAGTTCTCTCCTAAATGACATAATAAGGCTTACGTAGCTGCAAGATGACCTATTCCCCCTAACTTAGGTATTACAAGGCCTATAATTAGACTAGCTAGATCCAAAATGGCTTAATAAGCATAGTTTGCTCTCGAATGACCTATTTTACCCAAGTTAGCTCTGAAATGGCCTATAGTTAGCTAGGGTTCCACCTAAATGACATAATTAGCTTAGTTAGCTCCAAAATGGTCTATTTAATAAAACATGACCTATACTTAGCTAATTATCCTCGAAATGACATAATTAGCTCCGAAAAGGAATTCTTAGCTAATTTAGCCCGAAGAAGGGGAGAAGAGCAGAAGAAAGAGGAAAAATGAAAGGAAGGAAGGAAGAAGAAGAAGAGAAGAAGAAGAAGAGAAGGATGAGGATAAGAAGAAGGAGAAGAAGGAGGAGAAGAAGGAGAATGAGCTCCTCCTTCTCCTTCTTCATCCTCCTTCTTTCCTCCTTCTCCTTCTCCTTCTTCTTTTCTTCTTATTCTCCTCTTCCTTCTCCTTCTCCTCCTCCTCCTCCTCCTCATCCTTCTTTTACTTCTTCTTCTCTTTCTCTTCTTCTACGTAGCTTGGACTCATCCAAGAAAGGCTAAATTAGCTAATTATCCTACGAAATGACATAATTAGCTTAATTAGCTCCAAAATGACCTATTTAATAAAAAATGACCTATAGTTAGCTAAGTTCTCTCCTAAATGACATAATAAGGCTTACGTAGTTGCAACATGACCTATTCCCCCTAACTTAGGTATTAAATGGCCTATAATTAGCCTAGCTAGATCCAAAATGGCTTAATAAGCATAGTTTGCTCCGGAATGACCTATTTTACCCAAGTTTGCTCCGGAACGGCCTATAGTTAGCTAGGGTTCCACCTAAATGACATAATTAGCTTAGTTAGCTCCAAAATGGTCTATTTAATAAAACATGACCTATACTTAGCTAATTGTACTTGAAATGACATAATTAGGTCCAAAAAGGCATTCTTAGCTAATTTAGCCTGAAGAAGGGGACAAGAGGAGAAGAAAGAGGAAAAATGAAAGGAAGCAAGAAGAAGAAGAAGAGAAGAAGAAGAAGAGAAGGAGGAGGATAAGAATAAGGAGAAGAAGGAGGAGAAGAAGGAGAAGGAGCTCTTCCTTCTCCTTCTCCTCCTCCTCCTCCTCCTTCTTTTACTTCTTCTTCTCTTTCTCTTCTTCTACGTAGCTTAGACTCATCCAAGAAAGGCTAAATAGACGAATTATCCTACAAAATGACATAATTAGCTTAGTTAGCTCCGAAATGACCTATTTAATAAAAAATGACCTATAGGTAGCTAAGTTCTCTCCTAAATGACATAATAAGGCTTACGTAGCTGCAAGATGACCTATTCCCCCTAACTTAGGTATTACAGGGCCTATAATTAGCCTAGCTAGATCCAAAATGGCTTAATAAGCATAGTTTGCTCTGGAATGACCTATTTTACCCAAGTTAGCTCTGAAACGGATTATAGTTAGCTAGGGTTCCACCTAAATGACATAATTAGCTTAGTTACCTCCAAAATGGTCTATTTAATAAAACATGACCTATACTTAGCTAATTATCCTCGAAATGACATAATTAGCTCCAAAAAGGCATTCTTAGCTAATTTAGCCCGAAGAAGGGGACAAGAGGAGAAGAAATAGGAAAAATGAAAGGAAGGAAGAAGAAGAAGAAGAGAAGAATAAGAAGAGAAGGATGAGGATAAGAAGAAGGAGAAGAAGGAGGAGAAGAAGGAGAAGGAGCTCCTCCTTCTCCTTCTTATTCCTCCATCTTTCCTCCTTCTCCTTCTCCTTCTTATTTTCTTCTTCTTCTCCTCTTCCTTCTCCTTCTCCTCCTCCTCCTCCTCCTTCTTTTACTTCTTCTTCTCTTTCTCTTCTTCTACGTAGCTTAGACTCATCCAAGAAAGGCTAAATTGGCTAATTATCCTACAAAATGACATAATTAGCTTAATTAGCTCCAAAATGACCTATTTAATAAAAAATGACCTGTAGTTAGCTAAGTTCTCTCCTAAATGACATAATAAGGCTTACGTAGCTGCAAGTTGATCTATTCCCCCTAACTTAGGTATTAAATGTCCTATAATTAGCCTAGCTAGATCTAAAATGGCTTAATAAGCATAGTTTGCTCCGGAATGACCTATTTTACCCAAGTTAGCTCCGCAACGGCCTATAGTTAGCTAGGGTTCCACCTAAATGACATAATTAGCTAAGTTAGCTCCAAAATGGTCTATTTAATAAAACATGACCTATACTTAGCTAATTATCCTCGAAATGACATAATTAGCTCCAAAAAGGCATTCTTAGCTAATTTAGGCCGAAGAAGGGGACAAGAGGAGAAGAAAGAGGAAAAATGAAAGGAAGGAAGAAGAAGAAGAAGAGAAGAAGAAGAAGAGAAGGGGGAGGATAAGAAGAAGGAGAAGAAGGAGGAGAAGGAGCTCCTCCTTCTCCTTCTTCTTCCTCCTTCTTTCCTCCTTCTCCTTGTCCTTCTTCTTTTCTTCTTCTTCTCCTCTTCCTTCTCCTTCTCCTCCTCCTCCTCCTCCTTCTTCCTTTACTTCTTCTTCTCTTTCTCTTCTTCTACGTAGCTTAGACTTATCCAAGAAAGGCTAAATTGGCTAATTATCCTCCAAAGTAACATAATTAGCTTAGTTAGCTCCAAAATGACCTATTTAATAAAAATGACCTATAGTTAGCTGAGTTCTCTGCTAAATGACATAATAAGGCTTACGTAGTTGCAAGATGACCTATTCCCCTAACTTAGGTACTAAATGGCCTATAATTGGCCTAGCTAGATCCAAAATGGCTTAATAAGGAGAGTTTGGTCCGGAATGCCCTATTTTACCCAAGTTAGCTCTGAAACGAGCTATAGTTAGCTAGGGCTGCACCTAAATGACATAATTAGCTTAGTTAGCTCCAAAATGGTCTATTTAATAAAACATGACCTATACTTAGCTAATTATCCTCTAAATGACATAATTAGCTCCAAAAAGGCATTCTTAGCTAATTTAGCCCGAAGAAGGTACAAGAGGAGAAGAAAGAGGAAAAATGAAAGGAAGGAAGAAGAAGAAGAACAGAAGAAGAAGAGAAGGAGGAGGATAAGAAGAAGGAGAAGAAGGAGGAGAACAAGGAGAAGGAGATCCTCCTTCTCCTTCTTCTTCCTCCTTCTTTCCACCTTATCCTTCTCCTCCTCCTCCTCCTCCTCCTCCTTCTTTTACTTCTTCTTCTCTTTCTCTTCTTATACGTAGCTTAGACTCATCCAAGAAAGGCTAAATTGGCTAATTATCTTACAAAATGACATAATTAGCTTAGTTAGCTCCAAAAGGACCTATTTAATAAAAAATGACCTATAGTTAGCTAAGTTCTCTCCTAAATGACATAATAAGGCTGACGTAGCTGCAAGATGACCTATTCCCCCTAACTTAGGTATTAAATGGCCTATAATTAGCCTAGCTAGATCCAAAATGGCTTAATAAGCATAGTTTGCTCCGGAATGACCTATTTTTCCCAAGTTAGCTCTGAAACGGCCTATAGTTAGCTAGGGTTCCACCTAAATGACATAATTAGCTTAGTTAGCTCCAAAATGGTCTGTTTAATAAAACATGACCTATACTTAGCTAATTATCCTCGAAATGACATAATTAGCTCCGAAAAGGCATTCTTAGCTAATTTAGGCCGAAGAAGGGGACAAGAGGAGAAGAAAGAGGAAAAATGAAAGGAAGGAAGAAGAAGAAGAAGAGAAGAAGAAGAAGAGAAGGAGGAGGATAATAAGAAGGAGAAGAAGGAGGAGAAGGAGGAGAAGGAGCTCCTCCTTCTCCTTCTTCTTCCTCCTTCTTTCCTCCTTCTCCTTCTCCTTCTTCTTTTCTTCTTCTTCTCCTCTTCCTTCTCATTCTCCTCCTCCTCCTCCTTCTTTTAGTTCTTATTCTCTTTCTCTTCTTCTACGTAGCTTAGACTCATACAAGAAAGGCTAAACTGGCTAATTATCCTCCAAAATGACATAATTACCTTAGTTAGCTCCAAAATGACCTATTTAATAAAAAAATGACCTATAGTTAGCTAAGTTCTCTACCTAAATGCCATAATAAGGCTTACGTAGTTGCAAGATGACCTATTCCCCCTAACTTAGGTATTAAAGGGCCTATAATTGGCCTAGCTAGATCCAAAATGGCTTAATAAGCATAGTTTCCTCCGGAATGAACTATTTTACTCAAGTTAGCTCTGAAACGGCCTACAGTTAGCTAGGGTTCCAACTAAATGACATAACTTGCTTAGTTAGCTCCAAAATGGTCTATTTAATAAAACATGACCTATACTTAGCTAATTATCCTCGAAATGACATAATTAGCTCCAAAAAGGCATTCTTAGCTAATTTAGCCCGAAGAAGGGGACAAGAGCAGAAGAAAGAGGAAAAATAAAAGGAAGGAAGAAGAAGAAGAAGAGAAGAAGAAGAAGAGAAGCAGGAGGATAAGAAGAAGGAGAAGAAGGAGTAGAAGAAGGAGAAGGAGCTCCTCCTTCTCCTTCTTCTTCCTCCTTATTTCCACCTTCTCCTTCTCCTTCTTCTTTTCTTCTTCTTCTCCTCTTCCTTCTCCTTCTCCTCCTCCTCCTCCTTCTCCTTCTTTTACTTCTTCTTCTTTTTATCTTCTTCTACGTAGCTTAGACTCATCCAAGAAAGGCTAAATTGGCTAATTATCCTCCTAAATGACATAATTAGCTTAGTTAGCTCCAAAATGACCTATTTAATAAAAAATGACCTATAGTTAGCTAAGTTCTCTGCTAAATGACATAATAAGGCTTACGTAGTTGCAAGATGACCTATTCCCCCCAACTTAGGTATTAAATGGCCTATAATTGGCCTAGCTAGATCCAAAATGGATTAATAAGCATAGTTTGCTCCGGAATGACCTATATTACCCAAGTTAGCTCTGAAACGGCCAATAATTAGCTAGGGTTCGACCTAAATGACATAATTAGCTTAGTTAGCTCCAAAATGGTCTATTTAATAAAACATGACCTATACTTAGCTAATTATCCTCGAAATGACATAATTAGCTCCAAAAAGGCATTCTTAGCTAATTTAGCCCTAAGAAGGGGACAAGAGGAGAAGAAAGAGGAAAAGAAAGAGAAGGAGAAGGATGATAAGAAGAAGGAGAAGGAGAGCTCCTCCTTCTCCTTCTTCTTCCTCCTTCTTTCCTCCTTCTCCTTCTTCTTTTCTGCTTCTCCTCTTCCTTCTCCTTCTCCTCCTCCTCCTCCTCCTCCTCTTTGTTTTACTTCTTCTTCTCTTTCTCTTGTTATACGTAGCTTAGACTCATCCAAGAAAGGCTAAACTGGCTAATTATCCTACAGAATGACATAATTAGCTTAGTTAGCTCCATAATGACCTATTTAATAAAAAATGACATATAGTTAGCTAAGTTCTCTCCTAAATGACATGATAAGGCTTATGTACTTGTAAGATGACCTATTCCCCCTAACTTAGGTATTAAATGGCTTATAATTAGTTTAGCTAGATCCAAAATGGCTTAATAAGCATAGTTTGCTCCGGAATGACCTATTTTACCCAAGTTAGCTCTCCAACGGCCTATAGTTAGCTAGGGTTCCACCTAAATGACATAATTAGCTTAGTTAGCTCCAAAATGGTCTATTTAATAAAACATGACCAATACTTAGCTAATTATCCTCGAAATGACGTAATTAGCTCCAAAAAGGCATTCTTAGCTAATTTAGCTCGAAGAAGGGGACAAGAGGAGAAGAAAGAGGAAAAATGAAAGGAAGGAAGAAGAAGAAGAAGAGAATAAGAAGAAGAGAAGGAGGAGGATAAGAAGAAGGAGAAGAAGGTGGAGAAGAAGGAGAAGTTGCTCCTCCTTCTCCTTCTTCCTCCTTGTTCTTTCCACCTTCTCCTTCTCCTTCTTCTTTTCTTCTTCTTCTCCTCTTCCTTCTCCTTCTCCTCCTCCTCCTCCTCCTCCTTCTTTTACTTCTTCTTCTCTTTATCTTCTTCTACGTAGCTTAGACTCATCCAAGAAAGGCTAAATTGGCTAATTATCCTCCAAAATGACATAATTAGCTTAGTTAGCTCCAAAATGACCTATATAATAAAAAAATGACCTATAGTTAGCTAAGTTCTCTGCTAAATGACATACTAAGGCTTACGTAGTTGCAAGATGACCTATTCCCCCTAACTTAGGTATTAAATGACCTATAGTTAGCTAAGTTCTCTGCTAAATGACATAATAAGGCTTACGTAGTTGCAACATGACCTATTCCCCCTAACTTAGCTATTAAATGGCCTATAATTAGCCTAGCTAGATCCAAAATGGCTTAATAAGCATAGTTTGCTCCGTAATAACCTATTTTACCCAAGTTAGCTCTGAAACGGACTATAGTTAGCTAGGGTTCCACCTAAATGACATAATTAGCTTAGTTAGCTCCAAAATGGTCTATTTAATAAAACATGACCTATACTAAGCTAATTATCCTCGAAATGACATAATTAGCTCCAAAAGGCATTCTTAGCTAATTTAGCCCGAAGAAGGGGACAAGAGGAGAAGAAAGAGGAAAAATGAAAGGAAGGAAGAAGAAGAAGAAGAGAAGAAGAATAGAAGGAGGAGGATGATAAGAAGAAGGAGAAGTAGAGCTCCTCCTTCTCCTTCTTCTTCCTCCTTCTTTACTCCTTCTCCTTCTCCTTCTTCTTTTCTTCTTCTTCTCCTCTTCCTTCTCCTTCTCCTCCTCCTCCTCCTCCTTCTTTTACTTCTTCTTCTCTTTCTCTTCTTATACGTAGCTTAGACTCATCCAAGAATGGCTAAATTGGCTAATTATCCTACAAAATGACATAATTAGCTTAGTTAGCTCCATAATGACCTATTTAATAAAAAATGACCTATAGTTAGCTAAGTTCTCTCCTAAATGACATAATAAGGCTTACGTACTTGCAAGATGACCTATTCCCCCTAACTTAGGTATTAAATGGCCTATAATTAGCCTAGCTAGATCCAAAATGGCTTAATAAGCATAGTTTGCTCCGGAATGACCTATTTTACCCAAGTTAGCTCTGAAACGGCCTATAGTTAGCTAGGGTTCCACCTAAATGACATAATTAGCTTAGTTAGCTCCAAAATGGTCTATTTAATAAAACATGACCTATACTTAGCTAATTATCCTCGAAATGACATAATTAGCTCCAAAAAGGCATTATTACCTAATTTAGCTCGAAGAAGGGGACAAGAGGAGAAGAAAGAGGAAAAATGAAAGGAAGGAAGAAGAAGAAGAAGAGAAGAAGAAGAAGAGAAGGAGGAGGATAATAAGAAGGAGAAGAAGGAGGAGAAGAAGGAGAAGGAGCTCCTCCTTCTCCTTCTTCTTCCTCCTTCTTTCCTCCTTCTCCTTCTCCTTCTTCTTTTCTTCTTCTTCTCCTCTTCCTTCTCCTGCTCCTCCTCCTCCTCGTCGTCCTCCTTCTTTTACTTCTTCTTCTCTTTCTCTTCTTCTACGTAGCTTAGACTCATCCAAGAAAGGGTAAATTGGCGAATTATCCTACAAAATGACATAATTAGCTTAGTTAGCTCCAAAATGACCTATTTAATATAAAATGACCTATAGTTAGCTAAGTTCTCTCCTAAATGACATAATAGGGCTTACGTAGCTGCAAGATGACCTATTCCCCCTAAATTATGTATTAAATGGCCTATAATTAGCCTAGCTAGATCCAAAATAGCTTAATACGCATAGTTTGCTCCGGAATGACGTATTTTACCCAAGTTAGCTACAAAACAGCCTATAGTTAGCTAGGGTTCCACCTAAATGACATAATTAGCTTAGTTAGCTCCAAAATGGCCTATACTTCGCTAATTTCTCTCCAAAATAACCTATATATACTTCTTCATCTAGTATTATTCTTCTAACTTTCTTATTTGTCATTTTGCAGATTACATTCACTTCACGGGAAGCTTGGATTATATTGATGGAATGCTTGAAGATGATTTCTTGTACCATGGCGTCATGGAAGCTTGTATTGAAACTATTGTAGTATATGGATATATATGAAGCTTTGTATGCATGTGGATGAAACTGGTGTAATATATGGTTTGGTACCGATGCAACTTGCATAATATGTATGCACTATGGATGAAAGTTATTTTAATTTGGTTATGAGTATGGAAAGAAATTTGTTTATGTCAAATATATATATATATATATATCCTGAATATTGTTAAAAATGCTGGATATAATAAGAAATAAATTAAAAAGGGGCTGGTTCCACTCTTTGCCGTCTGCCCCCACATGGCAAAGGGGGGATGGCACACGGCAAAGAGGGGAGAGAGGGGGGGCTGGTTCCCCCCTTTGCCGTCTGCCCCCACATAGCAAAGGGGGGAATCAACCCCCCCTCTCTCCCCTCTTTCCCGTCTGCCCCCACATGGCAAAGAGGGGATGGCAGACGGCAAAGAAGGGAGAGAGAGGGGGTTGGTTCCCCCCTTTGCCGTCTGCCCCCACATGGCAAAGGAGGGATGGCAGACAACAAATAGAGGAGGCCTGCCGTTATCACTTAACGGGGCCGTTAGAGTATGTGTCGTCCCATTTAATTTGCCGTCTACCCCGTCATGGCAAAGATTCTTTGCCGTCCGCTTTAAAAAAGCAGACGGCAAAGAACGTCTTCACCCGATTTTTTTGGGTTCTACTTTGCCGTCCGCTGACCGACAGCAAAGCCTTTGCCGTCAGTGGTTCCCCCTTTGCCGTCCGCCATGGCAGACGGCAAATTTCTAGATTTCAGTAGTGGTTACGGGTACACCTTAGGCCAGGTGTGTCACGGATACCGTGGATGCACGAGGTGCATGGAGGATACAACGTCTCAGCAGCGTACATCAATGAAATATGGCGGATCTGGGAAAATTGTGTACATGGGGCATTTTGGATGGCTCAAAAAGGATGACCCGTGGAGAAAACATGGAGATCTATTCAATGGTTTGGCTGAGCATCGAGGACCTCCACGTAAGAGGAGCGGCGCTGAAATCAACGAGCTATTGAATAACTGGAACAGTGCCCCGCGCCTGGAAAGATGGAAAAGGCATCGGAGCCGGTGCTGAAGGTATGGAAAACGAGGTATGTTTTTTGGGATTTGGAGTACTGGCCCAATCACAACACGCCTCATTGCCTTGATCAGATGCATGCCACAAAGAATGCCCTCGAGAGCTTGCTTTGCACACAATTGAACATGTCAAAGAAGACCAAGTATGGGCCGAAGGCAAGGAAAGACTTGGAAGATTTGGAGATCGGGGGGGGAGGGGGTCTCCACATGCCCCGTAAAATCGACGGAGGAGACGGAGATGGAGACGGCGGCGGGGCCAAGGGGAAGAAAAGTCAACAAGAAGGAGGAGAATTGTTGTCCCCCTTATTGCTTCACCTTAAGTCCGAAGGAGATCGATCAATTCATCAAGTGCCTTATGAGAATCAAATTCAGTTCCGGTTACTATGGGAAGTTAAGAAGATTTCTAGACATCAAGACGAAAAGGTTCCGTGGGATGAAGTCTCATGACTGTCACGTGATGATGACGTAAATACTCCATGTTGCCATTAGAGGGATAATGGACAAGCACGTCCATGAGATGCTTACCGGTCTGTGCAACTTCTTCAACGTTATCTCTTGAAAGTCCATCTGTGTGAAGCAGCTCCGAAGGCTATAGAAATAGATCGTTTTAATACTGTGTGAGCTTGAGATGTACTTCCCGCTCGCATTCTTTGACGTCATGGTGCATCTGTGTGTCCACATCTTGGACGACATCATCGACCTTGGGCCAACATTCCTTCACAACATGATGTCGTTCAGAGGATGAATGGGGTCATCAAAGGATTCGTTCATAACATGTCCCGTCTTGAGGGGAGCATCGTCCAGGGGTATCTGACCCCAGAGTGCATCTCCTTTTGCAAGAATTACATAGGCAAAGGAGACCATATTGTTGGTTTGCCCGTCAACAAGCACCATGGGAGGCTCGGACGAGAAGGTCACAACAATGGCTGAAAGAAATTGCATGTGGACTACTCGGATCGTCGGGACGACTTTGACAGGGATAACTTAGTAGTGCTACAACACCTAGATGTGGTAGATGATTATGTGACACTGCACAAAGAAATCATCGGAAAGAAGTAACGTGATCAAGGGATGCGCAAGACAGACGACAAAGTTATTGTAGAGCACAACGCCACTTTCTTGCGTTGGTTCAAAGAGAAGGTTCGTGCTAATCCCCCGGAAGAGGGCAGTGTGGACGGGTTTCTCATACACATCTTAGCAAATGTGTCGGCACCCAAACTCGTGTCCTATGAGGCATATGAAATCAACGGGTACACATTCTACACGGAGGTTAAAGACATGGACAATGATTACCAAAACTCAGGGGTGACGATTGAATGCGTGACCGATTCCAACGACACAACTAAAAAATTATACGGAAGGGTTGAAGAGATCTGGGAGCTTAACTATGATAGAAGGCACGATGCGAGGATGTTCCGTGTCAGGTGGGCTAAGGCCACCGTAAGAAAAAACAAGTATTTCACTACCATGTCTATACCCGACGCGAAGAGCACTAACGTGAACGTTAGCGTTATCGCAAAAACTGAGCCATGGATACACGCTAAGCACTTGACACAATGCTTCTTCATAACCGATCCTACTAATGCCTACTGCGTTATCGTGAGGAGAGGCAAAAGGAACATCGTCGGAATGGATGCAGTCGCCAACGAGGAAGACTACAACCAATACGGCAACCCGATGAGGGAAGATGACGATGATGACGAAGCATACGTGGAAAGGACAATCACGACTACATTACCTAAGAAAGAGAGTACTCCATGGTGCCGGAAAAGAAGAATCAACACAACGAACAAGTAAGGGAAGAAGCTCAATGTGAAACGTCTTCGACGCAGCTGAGAAACAATCATTTATATATATATATATATGTATGTATTTTGTGTATGAAACAACACATGGTTCCAGTAATATTCGTGTAGTGTGGGAGGGAGACGTACATACTCGTCGTCGACTCCGTGCGAGAGGCCGTCGGGATAAAAACTAAACCCAAAAAACAAAAACAAAAGGGAGAAAGCAACACAAAAGAAAAGTAAACAGAAAGGAAATGGAAATAAAAAAAGAAAAGTATAGTAATAAAAAGAAAAAATTATAAAAAGGAAAATAATAAAGAAAATAATGTTAGCAGTAGCGCTTGATTGGTAAAAGTGCTACTGCTAAGTTAGTAGTAGCGTTGGTACCAAACCAGCGCTACTGCTATTTGTCCTATGGCATTTAGTACTAGCGCTGCATTAGAACAAGCGCTACTGCTAAGTTAGCAGTAGCGCTGGAACTAATCCAACGCTACTGCTACTTTTCTTAACTAGCTCTTTGTCCCCCTCTCCCGCCACTCCCGCCTCTCCGTCTCTCCCTCGCGAGCTCTGTCGCCGCTGCCTCCTCCTCTATCGCCGCCTTTCGCCGGAGCCCTCCCCGCCCGTCCCTCTGCATGCCCTCGACCCCTGCCTACGCTGCTAGTCGACCCCCCTTCGCTCCCGCTCCAGTCAGCCCCCCGTCATTCTTGCTTGCTTCTTGGTTACATTTGGAGTTGGGAGTATTCGGCCTGCTATAGATTCGTTTGCGCTTACATACCATGCTAGGTGATTTCAGACTCGTTACACTCAATGCAGATCTTCCCGCTGCTGTTGTCGGGCCTAGAACCATTATTTTTAGATGACTTCGTGTTTAATTTGACCCGTTGATTGTGGTCATGTTGGTGGATTTTGTGAAGGGGATTTTGTTTTTCTCTGGTATGCCAACTAGACAAAATGATGTGGATTAGTTTTGGCCAACAGTTCTGTGAAACTATGAATGTGGGTACTCAGAATGTGAGAACATTAGTTAAGCCATAGCGAATGTAGGGTATATGTGATCAATTCGCATATTGGTGGCTTATCGGGGCTGCAGATTTTCGGAGAATTCCGTAAAACATAGATTTCATAACTTTATTTGTTCTACTGATGTTGTACTACTTGATAATGGTAGATCGATGTCGGTGAGGCGTTTATATCTCTCCTACCTCTTTATTCGACATTGTTGGTTATTGGCAGTTTACTGCATGGCATGATTGCATATTAAAAAAAGCTTATAGCGCACCATAATTTGAATTATTTGGTGTTATGCCATAAGCTTGTGATTTATGAATAACTGGAATGACTGTGAGCTACAAATTGAACCCCTGGTAAATTTCTGCGTGCCAGTGATTTAGAAGTTATATTTTGGGTTGATTGCATTTTTATGGTGTCACTTAGGTGGGTAGTTGAGAACTAGATTTGCAACTGTCCACTTTGTAAGGTGTGCACACTGCCACTGCCTTGTTTGGTTAATTCACACCTTAAGACATTCACATCGATGTTGCACGTCTTTTACAGTTGGCTATGATAGTTTCATTATTTTGTTATTTTGTTATTCCGCAACATTTTCAAATTGAACTATACTCATAGAGTACATGTTCCTCAAGCCTCATATCTGAGCTAGAAATCAAAATAACTGCTACCATGCCGAATATTTCATCCTCACAAAGGAATGGTTGTGGGATGTTATCTTAAACCTAGTGCCTGCTATGTTGTGCTTAGCTTATCTCTCTCTTGGCATGCTTGTGGTCATGAGAGTTGGGCGCTAATGTTTTTTTTCTTATTGGTACACGAATACAATGTTTCTGATTGGTCAACATTGTATTAATTTTGCCTGAATGTCCAAGTGGCCTATGTTTTGTAGGAATGTTGATTCATTTCCATTCCAGCAAATTGCAGGCGCTCCATATGTCCAATTTTTAGCAAAGATCATGCCAAAAAATTCCATAAATTTCGACAAGACTTGTGCTAGAAACTAGGGGATATCGAGTGCCCGGAAATTGCCGGGAAGGGGAATGAATCAACATTCCGACCAAATATAGTCCCTTTTTTATTATTCATGTTATTCGGCCTAGAATTAAACTATTATACTTAAATATTCATAAGAAATTAACGTATTTAAACACGATGAAGCCGAGGGTTCTGGTTGCCACGAAGAAGACCATTTTGAGGAAGTAGATCATTATTTTGATTACCTGGACCAGCGGGAGATGTGGATGTAGGGTGGCAATAAGACCAATCCCAACACGGACTATAACAACCCCAATGCAATTCTTCCCCCTTTTGTTATTCTTCACTTGTTTGGCAACATTGTGATGGTTATGAGTTCCTGGTTGATCCCAATTGCATCATCATTTAGTGTGCATCATGGCATCTTGCATCATCTTTTGCATGTGTGTGTTTTGAGTTGTGAGTGCTTCAAGTGCTTTCAAAGTCTTTAGTGCAATAGGAAACTCTTCTCTCCTCTTCTAATTCTTTTGAGGCAATTACAGTTTCTGGTTTTGCCTAAATAAAAATGTCCCCCTATTCTAAAAAATATATTCCTATTATTTATGGGGCAACCCTCTGGTTTTAACTTTATATTTTTTTCCTTTTGTTTTATTTAAAACCAGCGCCTAATTTTATATAGAAGGGTTTTATTTTCATTCTTCAAAAATCCCAATTTATTTTTATAAATTGGAGCATGTTTTAAGGAGCACAAAAGTTTTTTTATTTTTTTTTTTTCCTTTTCTTTTGCCTCTGGCATTATTTTTTCTAAATCAGCTTATTCTTTCTTTCTCGCGTAGCCTTTTTTTAAGGGAGAGAGAGGCCAGCCCAGCCCGGCCTGTAGCCAACGGCTTGCAGCCCAGTCGCCCAAGCTAACCTAGCGACATGGGAGAGCGCTGCCGATCCACCTCGCTCTCCTCTCGTTCCCTTCCCCGCCGCCCCCCGACGAGGGATTGAGACGTGGCCTCGATCCACCCTGGCCAATCCTCCTCATGCTAGGGAGGAGCCCATCTCATCCCGCCCTGCGCAACTGCTTCCTTCTATCCCCTCGCTCTCCCTGCGATCCCATATCCCTCCTCCCTCCAGCCCGAGCTCTTTGCTGCCGCTCGATCGCGACGCCACCCTTGTCGCGCCGCGCATCTGCAGCAACTGCCCCATCGCGCCCAGGCTCCGCCGCCGGGCCCGAGGTCGCACACTGCCGAAGCTCCTCCAGCGCGACCCCCACCCCTCGGTCATCCTTCCCCGCGCAGCTACCCGAGGCCCTGTGCCGAGCTCCCTCATCCCGCGCCTCCGGAGGTTCGCCTCGCCCTGCAAGAGCCGCTGCGCCGCCCTTCCGCGTGATGGAGCTCCTCCGTCGCCGTTGACTGTTGCCTAGCCTCGCCGATGAGCGCTCCTGCAGCCGCGGCCCCACGACGGGGCCGTGCGCGCGCGTCGCTGCCCCTGTATCCCAGCATCGGCAGCGCCTCATGCCAGCCCTCCCTCTGTGAGCCCCTTTGCTTCCTCCGTGCGCGCGCCTGCTTTATGTTGCTGTTTCCTGATGTTGCGTCCGCTGCATGCAGTTGTTGCCGCCGACCGTTGTCATGCCTCCTTGTTGCTTTGAGATGATACTGGTTGGGGTTGGCCATTTGGATGCGTAGGTGTGGTATTTTGTGCCAGTCAGATTGGTTCACGCAAGTGCGAGTTGACCATGTGCCTCTGCTACCGCTGCGGAAGACCCGTGTACCACTACGCCAAGTGGACGACTACAGTCGATAAGTTCATGAGTACGACTACTTCCACGACGTCCACACCGACCTATGTTCGCCTACACCGCATCGACTCAAACCGCTCCGATATGCACGCTTCAAAGGTATACCGTTGGGACGATACCCATGGACCGTATGCATGTGATGTATGAGTTGACCCGTATGCTTGCGCCTTATATGTTGCCTGTTGCACGTTGTCCCTCTTTTGTTGTGCTCCCGACACATGGAAACCCGGTAAACGGGATCACCCCATCATTCTTTGGCATGACACGCACGCGCTCGCTATTCATTGGCACCGGTATCTCCTCGAGTTATCGGGACCGGAACATTGTCGTGGCATCATTTCTGTTTTGCTGCCATGGTTCCCTTCCGTTCACCATGATGACACATGCCTTATATTCTTCTTGCAAGTGTTGTTATGGTCTCGCATGCATGTCGCATTCATGGCATAATTTCCTGTGTTGCATGTTTCTTGTTACCGTAGCTCCGTTCAATGTTCCGTGTGTTAACCGACTAGGATGACATGTAGAATCACCTACTTCACCTCTTCCTATGTGTAACAAAATTTAATATTGCGTGTAAGTAAATGGGAGTGAAATAAATAATTAAACGTGGAGTTTCGTCGATACGCAACTCGTTGCATATCGAGCTTCACTTAACGTGTAGTAGTTGCGTGATGTGAATTGCCATGCCATGCCTTGCATAATTGAATTGGACATGCATCATATTAGGGTGTGCATCTTGTGCTGTGGTGATATTGCATGTTGATTCTTGTTTCCGGTTTGCTTCGTCTCGATAGAGTTCCGACCGCTTCGGATGTGAGGATCCATTCGACTACGTCGGTTCGTCTGCTTCACGGAGATGTTCTTCTTCCAAGCGGGATCTCAGGCAAGATGACCATTTCCCCAGATACCATTACTATCATCGCCATCCTACTATTATCGTTTTTGTCGCTATGTCTCGTTGCCTACCACAAGTTAAATATCAGCCTCTCAACAATGCGATGAAAACCTTCAACATGTTCACAACCTAGGAAACCACTGATTGGCTATGTTACTGCTTGCTTAACCATGTGTTAGCGTTGCTAGTTGCAGGTGCAGTTCCTTCCATGTGATAACATGGGTTCATTGTTATATCACCCTATTAATGCTATTTAATTTAATGCACCTATATACTTCGTAAAAGGTGGAAGGCTCGGCCTTTCTAGCCTGGTGTTTTGTTCCACCTTTGCCCCCTTAATTTCGGCTACCGGTGTTATGTTCCATAATTGAGCGCTCCTAACACGATCGGGTATGTTATGGGGACCCCCTTGATAATTCATTTTAGATTAAAGATGGTCTGGCAAGGCCCAACTTTGGTACTACATTTGCATAATAACCTAATAAAATTGCATAGGGACTTTCCGGACCCCCGAGGATAATTAATCAAACCCCCCGGGCCAGTGCTCCGCATGAGTGATGGTCCAAACCGTTCTGCCTGCGGGGACACCGCGAGGATACTCGAGATTTGGCACTCGTAGCTAGTTCCATCCGTCTTGTCCTGAGAACGAGATACGCGTCTCCTATCAGGATCGTTGACACGTCTGGCGGCCTTGCGGGATTAGTTTTACCTTTGACGAAATATCTTGTGCATCGGGATTCCGGTGATGCTTCGGGTAATCTCAGAGTTGAGGTTTTCCACTAAGGAGTCTGACGAGATCACGAGCTTCGTGATCAAGGATTTCTATGCGGCTTCTGGTAAGTTGTGATGGACTAGTTGGACCACCCCTACAGGATTAAATCTTTTCGGAAAGTCGTGCCTGCGGTTATGTGGCAACATGGAAACTTTGTTTAACACTGGTTCTAGACAACTTGAAGTTAACTTAACTAAAACTTGCCAACTGAGTGTGTAACCGTGACTATCTCTTTCATGAGTTCCTTCTCCGATCGAGGACACGGTGGGGTTATGTCCGACGTAAGTAGGTGTTCAGGATCAGTCATTTGATCATCAGTACTTCACGTCCGTTATGCGAAGATCATCCCTCTCTTATTCTTGTATTCGTAATTTAGCCACCAAATAAATGCTTAGCCGCTTGCTGCAACCTCACCACTTAACAATACCTCACCCGTTAAGCTTTCCTAGTCTTGATACCTTTGGAAATGAGGTTGCTGAGTCCCCTGTGGCTCACAGATTGCTACAACACCAGTTGCAGGTACAGGTAAAGGTTACTTGATGTGAGCGCGTTGATTGTTCATTTGGAGTTGCTTCCTCTTCCTCTTCTTCATCGATCTAGGATGGGTTCCAGGCCGGCAGTCTGGGATAGCAAGGATGGACGTCGTTCTTCTTTTCTCGTTTGTTTTCGTCCGTAGTCAGATCCTGCTCTTTTTCACGATGATTATATTTTGTACTGATGTGACTCTGATGTAGCTTGTGGCGAGTGTAAGCCAATTGTATAGATATTTCTTCTTTTCAGTACATGTACTTGTGACGATAACCATTTTTGCGAAACGACGAGATGCGCTTCTATCCCTGATGAGGCCCTCGTGCCAAATTAAGGATATGGTCGCATCTTAGGTGTAACAAGTTGGTATACAAGCAGTACTGACCTAGGAGCCCCCTTGATTGATCGAACTTGGCTGAGTCGAGTCTAGTGAAAAACTGCTTTGAGTCTAGTTATATATCGGAGTGTATGATTCTTTTTTCTCCTCTTCGATGCTCTGGTGAGGAATCTTGACGTAATAATTTATTCTACTCCTCTTCTCACTCAAATTTTTTTAGGATCACGCGGATATTTTTGGAATCTATATGATGTCGATGTGACCGAGTTCTGTCTTGGTGCCTCCTGTCTGACTTGATTTCTTCTGGGGAGTTGACCTCCAGGGGATTCTCAAGCACATCTTTATCATTTGGATTTCTTAGTATCTCAGAACAAAGGATGTTCGTAATTCCTTCAATACTAGTAGTGGCGAGATAACCCCGATGTCCCTAGTACTGGTGCAGATTGTTCGGGTGTAATGCCATACTTTGTATCGTTGTGATCACGAGGGTCTGTAATACATGAAGGTCCGAGGTTCTGGTTATGTGTTGACGGATGTGATACATTGGACGGGTTAGTATAGGAGTTGTGTGACATAATACTCCTTGTATCCGTGTACCAGATTGCATGACCAGAAATTTTAGGAATTCTTAGGTGGGAATTCAAGTAGTTACTTATAGGACAATCTTCCAACAAATGCATGACGTTAGGTTGGGGTTCGACATCTAGTGGATTCAATTGTTCACGGTCGTCTTACAGCGGTTCTCGTTGTGTATTAAAGAGTCCTTGTAGCTTGCTACGACTCGGGGACGCTTCATATGTCGGGTGCACTGCCTTGTACTTGACGGCTACCGTAAGGATCAAGCCGTGCGATCCTGTCCATGAAAATATCGAACGGAAATCTTTCTCATGAGTTTGTTCTGGCTAATTTGCAAGCCTCGCCCCTTGTTTTGTTAGAATATGGTAATTCAAGTTGCTTCGATGTCAAGTGGTGATTTCAGATCTTCCCAAGAGGTGTTCTCATATTTTATGGGAATGCTAATTCTTCTGCTCAAATCAATTCTCTTGTTAATTCTTGTCAACCGGAGTTGTTGTGTCAATTCTTTTCAACCGGTGTGCTTCTCTTCAAGTGAATTCAATCCTCTCCAATTTTGTAAGATCAATCTTTCTTTTCATTCCAGAGTTGTCTCATCTGTCCCAAGTTGTCTTTATTTTTCCCGCCCTCCCGCCCTTTTTCGTCAGTGTTTGGATTTCATCCAAGTGCTTTCTTATTGAGTGGTGCTTCCGCTATCTTTTCTTCCATGTCCTATCCGATGATTCATTGTGAAGATTCTCAGGAGCTTCGTGTTAATATTTATTCAATCTTGTTATCTTTTCTGGTGAATTCAATTCAAGCTTTCCGCGTTCATCATATCCAATTCATCCTTGTAATTGTTTCCCATGTTGGCAATTCTTATCAACCTATCTTGTTATTCTATTCTCTCTATTCTATACGGTGCGTTGAAGATATCTCAGAGTTTCTTGTTTTCATATCTTTCATTATTTCGAGGTTTTCAACCTCATCGAGTTTTCATTTGTACCGGAGCAATATCTCTGTCTATTCAATTGTTTTCAACGGTGATTTCTTTGAGTGGGCCCATAACCCACATGTTCTTTCCCAGGATCTTTCGTGGCTCTTTTAATCTTTTCCCAGATATCATTAATTCTTTTCAACTATGACGTAAGTATGGATTTCATCAGTCATATTCTCTCTTCAAGATCAATTTGAATTATTTCTCGTCTTTGGCTCAACCTTTCATTCTTCATTATTCCGGAGTGTCTCAGTCATTCTTGGTGATGTTCTTCTCGTCATTTTCTTCATTGAAGATTGAAGGACTGTTTATCTCATATCTTGGTGCCATCATCTTAATTGTTCCCAATCATGAATGATTCATTTCTTGCTATCCGGTGCATTTTGAATTGTTTTCAGTCTCGAACCTCTGAAGGCCATCATTTTAGAAGATTTCTTCGTTCTGAGCTTTCAGCTTTCATCCTCAAATTCTTCTCAATTGTTCTCTCTTCGTTTGTCTCTCAATTATTCCGGCGCCTTGTTCAAAGTTTTCTCTCAGGTGGCTCATGATCTCTTCATTCTCATGTATCTCCATTAATTCGTGGTGTTCCCTTTCAATTGTGAATTCTTACCGGTGCTTCCTTCAATTATGCTTCAAGTGGTGCTTATCTCTCTGTCTCTTCAAGATTCTTTCAAGAGGAATAAGTTGTATGCTAAATCTGTTGCTTGTCATCATTTTAATTTGATGAAGGATGAGCATAACATAATTCATATTCTTGTTGCATCAAAGTTATCCCAATTCTTCGTCCGGAGTGGCTCATGATATCAATTTCTTTTTCTCAAGTGTTCCTATCTTTCTTTTCTGGAGTTCCAAGTTTTCTCAAGTATCTCTTTGTGAAGCTTCATCGAGGTCTTTGCAAGGCTTCAATCTTATTCTTTCATCCTTCATATCTTGCATCATCCTTTGGATACGGAGGCTCGTCATGGTGGTTCTTCAAGGATGTGATTTTCTCAAAGTGTTCTTCAAGATTCTTTTTGGGGTACCTCAAGTATTCTTTCTCTTGCATTTCCAGTGCATTTGTTCTTCCTTCATCCTTTGAGGTGGTATTATAGCATTCTTCTTAGTGTAGGAGCCTCAAAGAGTTTTCCTTTCAAGAATGAGATAATTAAATCCATCAATTCTATGATCATGAGATATTTTTCAACTCATGACTTATGGCTTGGGTATCTTGGTTTAGTTTTCATGTAAAGCTTTATCTAAGGATTGTCGCTATTATGGTGTTGCCATTATTACTAGTTTTCAATGTATCCTCTTGGGTAAGAAGTTTTGCTTATCTTGTTTCCCGAAACAATCCTTGTTTCTATTAGTGGTTGGTTGTCACTTCATTAGTTTGAAATGTTTTCCATAAGCCCACTACTATCTTGTTCTTTCCGTTGTTGTTTTTCCAACAACTCCGTTCAATTCTTCTTGCAAGGATGCTTGCCAAGTTCATTTGGGATAATAATTGTCATTATTTTCTTCATTCTCTTCTTCCGTTTGAGCTAGTTCCTATTCTATTGTTCCGGAGGCATTTTGATTATGCTCTTTTGGGTCTATCATCTTGTTCTGTCAAGATCATGGTGTTCCCTTGTTCTATTTAGTTGTTTGTTCTGAATCCTGTCTAATTCTCCCATCTTATCAAAAAAATTGTCCCCTTTTCCTACCGAAGTGCTGCCGAAATTTTACGTGAATTCTTTCTTGTTTCTCATGTCATTCCTCAGCTCTTTGCAACCTTCAAGGATCGTTGGTTTCACTCGTTTGTCAAAGAAGAAACTAAGCATTACCTATTTCTCTTTCTCATCCTCTTCCCCTCTTCATTCTTAGATCTCGGGGCGAGATCTCTTGTTAGTGTAGGAGAGTTGTAACAGCCCCAATGCAATTCTTCACCCTTTTGTTATTCTTCCCTTGTTTGGCAACATTGTGATGGTTATGAGTTCCTGGTTGATCCCAATTGCGTCATCATTTAGTGTGCACCATGGCATCTTGCATCATCTTTTGCATGTCTGTGTTTTGAGTTGTGAGTGTTTCAAGTGCTTTCAAAGTCTTTAGTGCAATAGGAAACTCTTCTCTCCTCTTCTTATCTTTTGAGGCAATTCCAGTTTCTGGTTTTGCCAAAATAAAAATGTCCCCCCTGTTCTAAAAAAATATTCCTATTATTTATGGGGCAACCCTCTGGTTTTAACTTTATATTTTTTTTCCTTTCGTTTTATTTAAAACCAGCGCCTAATTTTATACAGAAGGGTTTTATTTTTATTCTTCAAAAATCGCAATCTATTTTTATAAATTGCAGCATGTTTTAAGGAGCCCAAAAGTATTTTTATTTTGTTTTTTCCTTTTCTTTTTCCTCTCGCATTATTTTTTCTAAATCAGCGTATTCTTTCTTTCTCGCGTAGCCTTTTTTTAAGGCAGAGAGAGGCCAGCCCAGCCCGGCCTGTAGCCAACGACCTACAGCCCAGTCTCCCCCGCTAACCTAGCAAAAGGGGAGAGCGCTGCCGATCCACCACGCTCTCCTCTCGTTCCCTGCCCTGCCGCCACCTGACGAGGGATTGAGACATGGCATCGATCCGCACTGGCCAATCCTCCACACGTCAGGGAGGAGCCCATCTCATCCCGCCCAGCGCAGCCTCTTCCTTCGATCCCCTCGCTCTCCGTCGATCCCATCTCCCTCCTCCCTCCAGCCCGAGCTCTCTGCTGCCGCTCGATACCGACACCTCCCTCGTCGGGCCGCGCATCTGGAGCAACTGCCCATCGTGCCCAGGCTCCACCGCCGGGCCCGAGGTCGGCCCCTGCCGAAGCTCCTCCAGCGCGACCTCCCACTCTGTCGGCCTTTCCTGCGCAGCCACCCGAGGCCCTGTGCCGAGCTCCCTCCTCCCGCGCCTCCGGAGGTTCGCCTCGCCCTGCCGGAGCCGCCGCGCCACCCTACCACGCCATAGAGCTCCTCCGTCGCCGCAGACTATTGCCTGGCCTCGCCGATGAGCGCTCCTGCCGCCGCGGCCCCACGATGGAGCCGCAAGCGCGCGTCGCTGCCCCTGTATCCCAGCGTCGGCAGCGCCTCATGCCAGCCCTCCCTCGGCGAGCCCCTTTGCTTCCTCCGCGCGCGCGCATGCTTGTTGTTGATGTTGCATGCTGCTGTTGTTTCCTGCTGTTGTGTCCAGTGCCGAAGACCCGTGTACCACTACGCCAAGTGTAGGTGTGGTATTTTGTGCCAGTCAGATTGGTTCACGCAAGTGCGAGTTGACCATCTGCCTCTGCTACCGCTGCCGAAGACCCGTGTACCACTACGCCAAGTGGACGAGTGCAGTTGACAAGATCGCGAGTACCACTACTTCCAGGATGTCCATGACGACCTATGTTCACCTACACCGCACTGACTCGAACTGCTCCGATATGCATGCTTCAAAGGTATACCGTTGGGACGATACCCGTGGATCGTATGCATGTGATGTATGAGTTGAACCATATGCTTGCGCCTTATATGTTGCCTGTTGCACATTGTCCCTCTTTTGTTGTGCCCCTGACACATGGAAACCCGGTAAACGGGATCACCCCATCATTCTTTGGCATGACACGCACCCGCTCCCTATTCGTTGGCACCGGTATCTCCTCGAGTTATCGGGACCAGAACATTGTCGTGGCATCGTTTCTGTTTTGCCGCCATGGTTCTCTTCCGTTCACCATGGCGACACATGCCTTATATTCTTCTCTCTAGTGTTGTTATGGACTCGCATGCATGTCGCATTCATGGCATAATTTCCTGTGTTGCATGTTTCTTGTTCCCGTAGCTCCGTTCAATGTTCCGTGTGTTAACTGACTTGGATGACATGTAGAATCACCTGCTTCACTTCTTCCCATGTGTATCAAAATTTAATATTTCGTATAAATAAATGGGAGTGAACTAAATAATTAAACGTGGAGTTTCATCAATACGCATCTCGTTGCATATCGAGCTTCACTTAACGTGCAGTAGTTGCGTGATGTGAATTGCCATGCCATGCGTTGCATAATTGAATTGGACATGCATCATATTAGGATATGCATCTTATCGTGATTGTGCGATGGTGATATTGCATGTTGATTCTTGTTTCCGGTTTGCTTCGGCTCGATAGAGTTCCGACTGCTTTGGATGTGAGGATCCATTCGACTACGTCGGTTCGTCTACTTCACGGAGACGTTCTTCTTCCAGGCGGGATCTCAAGCAAGATCACCATTTCCCCTGATACCATTACTATCATTGCCATGCTAGTATTATCATTTCTGTCGCTATGTCTCGTTGCCTACCACATGTTAAATATCAGCCTCTCAACAATGCCATGAAAACCTTCAACCTGTTCACAACATAGATAACCACTGATTGATTATGTTACTGCTTGCTTAACCATGCGTTAGCTTTGCTAGTTGCAGGTGCAGTTGCTTCCATGTGATAACATGGGTTCATTGTTATATCACCCTATTAATGCTATTTAATTTAATGCACCTATATACTTGGTAAAAGGTGGAAGTCTCGGCCTTTCTAGCCTGGTGTTTTTTTCCACCTTTTCCCCCTTAGTTTCGGCTACCGGTGTTATGTTCCATAATTGAGCGCTCCTAACACGATCGAGGATGTTATGGGACCCCCTTGATAATTCGTTTTAGATTAAAGCTGGTCTAGCAAGGCCTAAGTTTGGTACTACGATTGCATAATAACCTAGTAAAATTGCATACGGACTTTCCGGACCCCGAGGATAATTAATCAACCCCCCCCCCCCCAGGGCCAGTGCTCCGCATGAGTGTTGCTCCAAAATGGTCTGCCTGAGGGGCCAACGGGAGGAAACTCGAGGTTTGGCACTCGTAGCTAGTTCCATCCGTCTTGTCCTGAGAACGAGATACGCGGCTCCTATATGGATCATCGACACGTCTGGTGGACTTGCTCGATTAGTTTTACCTTTGATGAACTATCTTGTGCATCGGGATTCTGGTGATACTTTGGGTAATCTCGGAGTTGAGGTTTTCCACTAAGGTGTCCGACGAGATCGCAAGCTTCGTGATCGATGATTTCTATGCGGCTTGTGGTAATTTGCGATGGACTAGTTGGAGCACCCGTGCAGGGTTAAATCTTTTTGGAAAGCTGTGCCCGCGGTTATGTGCTAATGTGGAAACTTTGTTTAACACTGGTTCTAGACAACTTGAAGATAACTTAATTAAAACTTGCCAACTGAGTGTGTAACCGTGACTGTCTCTTTCGTGAGTTCCTTCTCCGATCGAGGCACGGTGGGGTTATGTCTGTCGTAAGTAGGTGTTCAGGATCATTCATTTGATCATCAGTAGTTCACGTCCGTTATGCAAAGATCATCCCTCTCTTATTGTTGTACTCGTAAGTTAGCCACAAAATAAAATCTTAGCCACTTGCTGCAACCTCACCACTTATCCATACCTCACCCATTAAGCTTTGCTAGTCTTGATACCTTTGGAAATGAGGTTGCTGAGTCCCCTGTGGCTCACAGATTACTACAACACGAGTTGCAGGTACAGGTAAAGGTCACTTGATGTGAGTGCATTGATTGTTCATTTGGAGTTGCTTTTTCTTCCTCTTCTTTATCGATCTAGGATGGGTTCCAGGCCGGCAGCCTGGGATAGCAAGGATGGACGTCGTTCTTCTTTTCTCATTTGTTTTCGTCCATAGTCGGACCCTGCTATTCTTGATGATGATTATATTTTGTACTGATCTGACTCTGATGTAGCATGTGGCGAGTGTAAGCCAATTCTATATATATCTCTTCTTTTCAGTACATGTACTTGTAATGATATGCATTCTTGCGAAACAACGAGATGCGCTTCTATCCCTGACGAGGCCCTCGTGACAAATTATGGATAGGGTCGCATCTTGGGTGTTACACCGACACTGCCACCGGTAGCGATAGTGGCACCGACACCAATACCGGTGATGATGTTGACATACCAGGTGAAGGACCGAAGTCGGAGAGGGCAAGAAAACCAAACGAGCTCGGCACTAAACAAATTGTGGTCACGGCGATGCACCCCATTAAATTAGAGCCAACGGCGCCAGAGTCAGCATGCTAGTGCTATGGAAATCAACTAGGATGCATCCTCAGGAAAACAGGTAACATAAACGACGAAAATTTAAAGAAGATACCACATAAGGAGCAAACGCACAATAGGTTCTTCTTCCCCGGACGGACTGCAAGGGAACTTCCGTGGGATGACGAACCCATGACAAAGATAAACAACAAGGCAATGGTGACGTTCACCAACTCCTTGTCTGCCAGGAAAGTAAGGGTCAACAAATCGATTCTGGAGAATGAATCGTGGTCCAAATTCATTCTGACAATTTGTCACTAATGGAAGAGGACTTTGAAAAATTCAAGGAGACTTGTGCTACACAAGAAGCGCAGAAAAAGTCGTAGAAAATGTAGGAGCTACTGGCGAGGAACACGCGTGCCCACCGCCTCGGAAGTCGTGGTTACGAGGGGAAGAGGCATGTATGGGCCAAGAGGACGCCGAACATGAAAGTCATGGAATCCTAGACCCCTTGGCGGAGTCCACCGACCCGCAGTAGCGTGACTGGATCAGGGCCCGACACTAGTGGGACCCTGTCAATAAGGTCTTTTATACGGACCCGAACACGAGGGAATTCATCAGACTACTCGTAATTATTCTATTACCACCTTATAATAATTAGCTTCTAGTCAATTCCACAGCAAGTTTTGTCACATTTATAAACCAGCCACATTCCTTTTGCAGAAAGAGCAGCACCAAGAGGCAGCCAAAAACGACGAGTCATCTCACTCGTCAGCGAGGACCAAGTGGGACAACCCGTTCAACAGGGCCCTGAATATACTTAAAAATGTCTCGGTGGACAAACCTCCATCTTATGGACGTGTGTGTTGGAAATATGCCCTAGAGGCAATAATAAATTGGTTACTATAATATTTCCTTGTTCATAATAATCGTTTATTATCCATGCTAGAATTGTATTGATTGGAAACTCATGTACATGTGTGGATACATAGACAACACACTGTCCCTAGTGAGCCTCTAATTGACTAGCTCATTAATCAAAGATGGTCAAGGATTCCTGGCCATAGGCAAGTGTTGTCACTTGATAATGGGATCACATCATTGGGAGAATTATGTGATGGACAAGACCCAAACTATAAATGTAGCATATGATCGTGTCAGTTTATTTTTACTGTTTTCTGCATGTTAATGTATCTGTTCCTATGACCATGAGTTCATGCAACTCCCACACACCGGAGGAATACCTTGTGGGTTATCAAACATCGCAACGTAATGGGGTGACTATAAAGGTGCTCTACAAGTATCTCCAAAGGTGTTTGTTGGGTTGGCAACGATCAAGACTAGGATTTGTCACTCTGTCTGACGGAGAGGTATCTCGGGGCCCACTCGGTAATACAACATTACAACAAGCCTTGCAAGCAATGTGACATAGGAGTTAGTTACGGGATCTTGTATTACGGAACGAGTAAAGATACTTGCTGGTAACGAGATTGAACTAGGTATAGAGATACCGGATATCGAATCTCGGGCAAGTAACATACCGAAGTACAAAGGGAATAGCATACGGGATTAATTAAATCCTTGACATAGAGGTTCAACAGATAGAGATCTTCATAGATTATGTGGGAGACAATATGGACATCCAGGCCCCGCTGTTGGTTATTGACCGCAGAGTGTCTCAGGTCATGTCTGCATAGTTCTTGAACCCGCAGGGTCTGCACACTTAAGGTTCGATGACGTTTTGGCATAGTTGAATTATATGTGTTTGTGACCGAAGTTTTGTTCAGATTCCTGGATGAGATCACGGATTCCACGAGGAGTTTCGTAATGGTCCGGAAACAAAGATTGATATATAGGAAGTTGGTATCTGGATTCCGGAAGATTTTCGAGCATTGCCGGCAGTGTACCGGGAGTGACGAATGGGTTTCGGGGGCCCACTGGGTGGGCCCACCACGCCCTAAGGTGTCTATGTGGGTTTATTGGATGCGCAATAAGGCATAATGGGCTGACAAAGTCATCCAAGGAGATCCCATGAGGAAAAAGTGGAAAATCCAAAAGAGGTGGGAAATTAAGGAAGGAGTCCTAATCCAAGTGGGATTGGAGGAGAACTCCTCCCTCCTCCACTTCGGACGACCCAAGGGAGATTCCCTTGTGGCGCCAAGGCTGCATCCTCCCTCCTCCTATATATACTAGACGTTTAATGCTTTTGAGACACAACTTTGCCACGTGCTCCCTCTCCACTAGATCGGAGTTCTTCCTGTAGATCGGTTTTCTGCGGAACTCGGGCGGAGCCCGGCAGGAATATATCATCACCATCACCGGCACGCCGTCACGCTGCTGGAGAACTCATCTACTTCCTCGTCTCTCTTGCTGGATCTAGAAGGCGGAGATCGTCATCGAGCTGTACGTGTGTGGGATGCGGAGGTGTCGTTCGTTCAGCACTTGATCGGGACGGATCATGAGACAGTTCGTGGGACGGATCGTGGGACAGTTCATGGGACGGATCGTGAAGATGTACCACTACATCAACCGCTTTTATTAACGCTTCCGCTTAGCGATCTACAAGGGTATGCAGATCCGATCTCCCTCCCGTAGATGAACATCACCATGATAGGTCTTCGTGTGCATATAAAAATTTTGGTTTCCCATGCAACATTCTCCAACAGTGGCATCATGAGCTAGGTTCATGCGTAGATGTAAATTCGAGTAGAACGCAAAATTTTTTGTGGGTGTTGATGTTCTATTTGCTGCCCTCCTTAGTCTTTTGTCGATTCAGCGGTATTCTTGGATTGAAGCGGCCCGGACCAGCCTTACTCGTACACTTACGAGAGACCGGTTTCATCGACTAACATGCAACTTGTTGCATAAAGATGACTGGCGGGTGTCTGTTTCTTCAACTTTAGTTGAATTGGATTTGACCGAGGCGGTCCTTGGAGAAAGTTTAAATAGCAATTTGCACATCACCGTTCTGGTTTTGCATAAGTAAGATGCGATCATACTAGATGCCCATAGCAGCCACGTAAAACATGCAACAATAAATTAGAGGACGTCTAACTAGTTTTTGCAGGGTACAAATGTGATGTGATCTGGCTAAGACATGATGTGATATATTGGATGTATGAGATGATCATGTTGTAATAGTTAAATATCAACTTGCATGTCGATGCTACGGCGTCCGGCAGGAGCCATAGGGTTGTCTTTAAACTAACGTTTGTGTTTGCAGATGCGTTTACTATATTGCTAGGTTCTACCTTTAGTAGTAATAGCATAGATAGCACGACAACCTCGATGGCGGCACGATGATAGAGATCATGGTGTGGGGCCAGTGATGATGAAGATCATGCCAGTGCTATGGTGATGGAGATCAAGAAGCACAAGATCATGGCCATATCATGTCACTTATGAATTGCATGGGATGTTAATCCTTTTATGCACCTTATCTTGCTTAGAACGACGGAAGCATTATAAGGTCATCCCTCACTAAAATTTCAAGATAAAATTGTGTTCTCCCCAATTGTGCACCATTGCGGCAGTTCGTTGTTTCGAGACACCACGTGATGATCGGGTGTGATAGACTCAACATTCACATACAACGGGTGCAAAACAGTAGCACACGCGGAACACTCGGGTTAAACTTGACGAGCCTAGCATGTACACACATGGCCTCGGAACATAAGAGACCGAAAGGTCGAGCATGAATCATATACTTGATATGATCAACATGGAGATGTTCACCACTGAAACTATACTCAACTCACGTGATGATCGGACTTGAGTTAGTGGATTTGGATCATGCGCCAGGCGAATGACTAGAGGGATGTCTATTTGAGTGGGAGTTCTTTAGTAATATGATTTATTGAACTAATTATCATGAACATAGTCAAAAGGTCTTTGCAAATTATGTTGTAGCTTGCCTTGTAGAACTACTATTTTTTGTGTATGTTCATAGAGAAAAATTTAGTTGAAACATGATAGTCGCAATTTTGCTGCACAAAAGCCTTATGTCCTTAATGCACCACTCGGTGTGCTGTACCTCGAGCGTCGTTTGTGGATGTTGCGAACATCTGATATACACGTTTTTGATGACTGCGTGATAGTTCAGTACGTAATACTTAGCGGCTTAGAAGTAAGGCGCCGAAGACATTTTGAACGTCACGGAACATATGAGATGTTCTAAGAGATGAAATTGGGATTTCATGCTCGTGCCCTTGTTGAGAGGTATGACACCTCCAACAAGATTCTTTGTCTATAAAGTAAAGGGGAAAAGCTCAATCGTTGAGCATGTGCTCAGATTGTCTAAGTACAACAGTCGCTTGAATCAAGTGGGGGTTAATCTTCCAGATGAGATAGTGATGGTTCTCCAAAGTCACTGCCACCAAGCTACTAGAGCTTCATGATGAACTAACATATCAAGAATAGATATGATGGTCCTTGAGCGATTCGCGACGTTTGACACTGCGAAAGAAGAAATCAAGAAGGAGCATCAATTGTTGATGGTTAGTAAAACTACTAGTTCCAAGAAGGGCAAGGTTTATAAGGGATACTTCATGAAACGGCAAACCAGTTGCTGCTCTAATGAAGAAACCTAAGGTTGCACCCAAACCCAAGACGAAGTGCTTCTGTTATGAGGGGAACGGTCACTTAGGCAGAACCACCCTAGATACTTGGTAGATGAGAAGGTTAGCAAAGTCGACTATAGTATATTGGATATACCTGATATTGATGTGTACCTTACTAGTTTGCTAGTAGCACGAGGGTATTGGATACCGGTTCAGTTGCTGAGTGTTAGCAACTCGAAGTTATAGCTACGGATTAAAAGGATACTCGCAAGGGTGAGGGGACGATGTGTGTTGGAAGTAATTCTAAGGTTGATGTGATCAAACATCGCACGCTCCCTCTACCATCGGGATTGATGTTAAACCTAAATAATTGTTATTTGGTGTTTTCTTTGAGCATGAACATGATTGGATTGTGTTTATTGCAATACTATTATTCATTTAAAGAGCATAATGGTTATTCTATTTGCTTGAATAATTACCTTCAATGGTTTATTGAATCTTGATCGTAGTGCTACACATGTTCAGAATATTGATGCCAAAATATACAAAGTAGTAATGATAGTACCACTTACTTGTGGAACTTCCACTTGAGTCATGTTTGTATAAAATGCATGAAGAAGCTCCATGCTGATGGATCTTTGTACTCACTCATTTTTTGAAACGTTTGAGACATGCAAACCATGCCTATTGGTATAAACGCATGAAGAAACTCCATGCAGGTGGATCGTTTGGACTCACTTGGTTTTGAATCACTTGAGAGATGCAAATCATACCACATGGGCAAGATGACTGAAGGCCTCGTTTTCCAGTGAGATGGAACAAGAAAGTAATTTGTTGGAAGTAATACATTTTTGATGTGTGCAGTCCAATGAGTGCTGAGGCATGCGGTGGATATCATTATGTTCTTACTTCACTAACGATTAGACTAGATACGGGAGTATTTCCTTGATGAACCACAAGTCTGAAATATTGATAAGTTCAAGGCTATTTCATAGTGAAGATCACCGTGACAAGAGGATAGACTGTCTACGATATGATCATAGAGATGAATATCTAAGTTGCGAGTTTTGGTACACAGTTAAGACAATGTGGAAGTTGTTTCGCAATTCATGCCACCTAGAACACCATAGTGTGATGCTGTGTCTGCACATCATAGCCGAGCCCTATTTGATACGGTGCATACTATGATGTCTCTTATCGAATTACCACTATCGTTTATCGGTTATGCATTAGAGACAACCGCATACACTTTAAATAGCGCACCACGTTTTTTCATTGAGATGACACCGTATGAATTATGGTTTGGACCTAAACTGTCGTTTCTTAAAAGTATGGGGTTGCGATGCTTATGTGCAAAAGTTTCAGCATGATAATCTCGAACCCAAAGTGGATAAATGCATGTTCATAGGACACCCAAAACAGTTGGGTATACCTCCTATCTCTGATCCGGAAGCAAAGTGTTTGATTTTAGAAACTGCTCCTTTTTCGAGGAAAAGTTCTCTCAAAAGAATTGAGTGGGAGGGTAGTGGAACTTGATGAGGTTACTGAACCGTCACTTCAACAAGTGTGTAGCAGGACGCAGGAAGTTGTTCCTGTGGCGCATACGCCAATTGAAGTGGAAACTGATGATAGTGATCATTAAGCTTCGAATCAAGTTACTACAAACCTTGTAGGTCGACAAGGTCGTGTCTTGCTACAGAGTTGTACGGTAACCCTGTCTTGGAGGTCATGTTGTTGAACAACAATGAACCTATGAGCTATGGAGAAGCGATCGTGGGCCTGGATTTCGACAAATGTTTAGAGGCCATGAAATCCGATAGAGGATCCGTGAATAAAACAAAGTGTACACTTTGGAAGAACTACTTGATGGTCGTAATACTATTAAGTACATATGGATCTTTAAAGGTAGACAAACGATGATGGTGAAAAGTCAGCATTAAGAAAAGCTCGATTTATCACAAAGATGTTTCTGACAAGTTCAAAGAGTTGACTATGATGAGACTTTCTCACTCGTAGCGATGCTAAAAGTCTGTTGGAATTATGTTAGCAGTTGCTGCATTATTTATGAAATATTGCACATAGGATGTCAAAACATTGTTTCCTCGACAGTTTCCTTGAGGAAAGGTTGTATGTGATACAACCAGAAGGTTTTGTCGATCCCAAGGATGCTACCAAGTGTGCAAGCTCTAGTGATCTTTCTATGGACTGGTGCAAGCATCTCGAAGTTATAATATACGCCTTGATGAGATGATCAAAGCTTATGGGTTCATACAAGGTTTATGAGAAACTTGTATTTCCAAAGAAGTCAGTGGGAGCACTATAGAATTTCTGATAATTATATGTGGTTGACATATTGTTGATCGGAAGTAATGTAGAATTTCTGTAAAGCATAAAGGGTTGTTTGAAAGGAGTTTTTAAAAGGAAAACTTGGATAGAGCTACTTGAACATTGAGCATCAAGATATATAGAAATAGATCAAAACGCTTAATAGAACTTTCAATGAAATGCATGCCTTGAGAAGTTTTTGAAGGAGTTCAAAATAGGTCAGCAAAGAAGGAGTTCTTTGTGAAGTGTGAATTTGAGCAAGACTCAAAACCCGACCAAGGCATAAGAAAGAGAAAGGACGAAGGCCGTCCCCTATGACTTAGCCGTAGGCTCTATAGTATGCTATGCTGTGTACGACACCTGATGGGTGCCTTACCATGAATTTGTCAAGCGGTACAAAAGTGATCCACAAATGTATTACTCGACAGCGGTCAAAATTTATCCTTAGTAACTAGTGGACTAAGGAAATTTTTCTCAGTTATGGAGGTGTTAAAAGAGTTTGTCGTAAAGAGTTATGTCGATGCAAGCTTTGACACTAATCCGAATAACTATCAGTAGTAAACTGGATTCGTATAGTGGAGCAGTCATTTGGAATAGTTCCAAATGGTACGTAGTAGGAGCATCTACAGTATAATATAGTGATGTGAAAGGTTCGGACTCGTTGTTTAAAACCTCTCTCACAAGTAGGACGTGATCAAACCCCAGAACTGTATGGGTGTTGGATTCGTTAAAATGACATAGTGATGTGAATTAGATTATTGACTCTAGTGCAAGTGGGAGACTGTTGGAAATATGCCCTAGAGGCAATAATAAATTGGTTATTATTATATTTCCTTGTTCATAATAATAGTTTATTATCCATGCTAGAATTGTATTGATTGGAAACTGAAATACATGTGTGGATACATAGACAACACATTATCCCTGCTGAGCCTCTAGTTGACTAGCTCGTTGATCAAAGATGGTCAAGGTTTCCTAGCCATAGGCAAGTGTTGTCACTTGATAACGGGGTCACATCATTGGGAGACTGATGTGATGGACCAGACCCAAACTATAAAAGTAGCATATGATTGTGTCAGTTTATTGTTACTGTTTTCTACATGTCAATGTATATGTTCCTATGACCATGAGATCATGCAACTCCCGGACACTTGACGAATACCTTGTGGGTTATCAAATGTCGCAACGTAACTGGGTGAATATAAAGGTGCTCTACAGGTATCTCCAAAGGTGTCTGTCTGGTTGTCATGGATCAAGACTGTGATTTGTCACTCCGTGTGACGGAGAGGTATCTCGGGGCCCACTCGGTAATATAACATCACAACAAGCCTTGCAAGCAAAGTGACTTAGGAGTTCGGTACAGGTACTTGTATTACGGAACGAGTAAAGAGACTTGCCGGTAATGAGATTGAACTAGGGATAGAGGTACCGACGATTGAATCTCGGGCAAGAAACATACCGAAGGACAAAGGAACATCACACGGGATTAACTAAATCCTTGACATAGAGGTTCAACCGATAGAGATCTTCGTAGAATATGTGGGCGCCAATATGGACATCCAGGTCCCATTGTTGGTTATTGTCCGGAGAGTGTCTCAAGTCATGTCTGCATAGTTCTCGAACCCATTGGGTCTGCACACTTAAGTTTGGTGACGTTTCGGTATATTTGAGTTATATGTGTCAGTGACCGAAGTTTTGTTTGGAGTCCCAGATGAGATCCCGGACGTCACGAGGAGTTCCGGAATGGTCCAGAAAACGAAGATTTATATATAGGAAGTTGGTATTTGGATTCCGGAAGATTTTCGGGCATTGCCGGCAGTGTACCGGGAGTGACGAATGGGTCCCAGGGGCCCACTGGGTGGGCCCACCATGCCCCAAGGGGTACACGTGGGTTTATTAGATGCGCAATAAGGCATAATGGTCTGACAAAGTCATCCAAGGAAATCCCATGAGGAAAAAGTGGAAAATCCAAAAGAGGTGGGAAATTAAGGAAGGAGTCCTACTCCAAGTGGGATTGGTGGAGGACACCTCCCTCCTCCACTTCGGCCGACCCAAGGGAGATTCCCTTGTGGCACCAAGGCTGCCTCCTCCATCCTCCTATATATACTAGAGGTTCAGTGCTTTTGAGACACAACTTTGCCACGTGCTGCCCTCTCCTCCAGATCGTAGTTCTTCCTCTAGATCGGTTTTCTGTGGAGCTCGGGGGGAGCCATGCAGGAATAGATCATCACCATCACCGATGTGCTGTCACGCTGTTGGAGAACTAATCTAATTCCCCATCTCTCTTGCTGGATCAAGAAGGTGGAGATCGTCATCGAGTTGTACGTGTGCGGGACGCGGAGGTGCCGTCCGTTCGGCACTTGATTGGGACGGATCACGAGACGGTTCGTGGGACGGTTCGCGGGACGGATCGTCGGACGGTTCGTGGGACGGATCGTGAAGTTGTACCACTACATCAACCCCATGAAACGGTCTCTAAGAATGTGCTCGGCGTAAGAGATGGCGCCTCATGGATGAAGTGCTACCACGAGAAACTGGAGCAAAAAAAGCAGAGACGACAACTCTCTCAACAGACGATCGACGAGAAGGTCGAGCAAGCGGTCGATAAGAGCAAAGTTGAGACGAAAGAAGAGCTGGCCAAGGTAATTGACGATAAGGTCAATGCAGTTATGGCAGCTTCCTTGGGCCAATTGGTTTCGGTAGTTTTTGAGTTTGTGAGCAGGAATCTCGACAAAGAGCCAAAGGACTTTCCCCTTCTCAGCTTTGTCAGGAGCAATTCGGCGAACATCACACCACCAGCACCTGCTCACGCAACCACGGATCCTCCCATACTTGGTCTCGCTCCGGTTCATATCAGCCCATCCTCCATCTCTAGCATTCTCGGCGGGGCTTCATCTTTGGCTAAGCTCGACGCCATCACGGTAATTACGCATTATACACTCTTCACCAGCATGTCTATATAGTATTCCGTTTTAGTTGCTTTCGGATGTATGACGTCGTAGTCATGTCTTCGTAGACCGACGAAACCCCGTGCACCCTACTGAACGATGTCAACGGCCAGAAGGTGGACATGGGAAAGGAAACAATCATGAAGCCGAAGGACTGCATGCTCCACAATCGATAGACGCCCCATGGCATCCTGAAAGTTTGTGTGGCCAGTGTGAAAGCGGGCTTAGAGGATTTGCCTCTTCCGACACGAGTCAATGAAGACGAGACCCCTAAAAAGATTGGCGCATGCAAGAGCTAGATCTTGCCTTCGCCGAAGATTCACCTTCGTGTCGAGGCGCCTAGTAGCACACCAACGACAACTTCTCAACAAGGTATGAACACCACCCCACCTACCCAATTACCTGCACCTGTCGCGGCGGGTTATAGCGGTCGACGTGGCCAGAGGGAGACTCCATTAGTGTCAGTTGATGTTGCCCCCGTCAAAGAAGCAAATGTTGATGATGTCATGGAGGAGGATGCTGATGATCCTAACTATTATATCATTATCGAGTATCACGATGCTCGGGAGTATGACTCTGACTATGAGCTTGGAAATTACTTGATGATGCCTGAATTATCGGAGCCGCAACGTCCTACGGGTGATCCTCGCAGGAGACACCTCGAGATGCCGCCTCTAGCTAGCAAGAACAACACAGGGGCCATCCACTGGTAATTAGCCCGACGATGCTGGGGATAGTGTTTAGGGAAGGTATGGCGGGCTCACTACCACCACCCACCAAGAAGCAAAGGAGGAGACCGGAAAAGAAAGGATCTAAAGGCGCCACAGCTACTTAAAGCAGCCAGTCGCCTCTAAAGCCCCGTGAGGTAGACAGAATACATGTCGTAGGTGCGGATCGTTTCCATGTCACTGACAACCCTATCCTACCTCAGAAAGAACTAGAGAACATATAGAAGAATGATCTAAGGAGACTTCATGATGATGTGCTGGCCATAGAGAGAAGACTTCTCATGATGGAAAAACCAGGATGCCCGCTTTACCCGGCTTAGGTTCCGAGTGCGATGTCATACATCGACAGATGGCCCACGGATAAGTTCATCCTTCAATTTGACTACATCTACGACATGTTCCACATGAGCAAGCTGGATTTTCAGTTCATCTGCGTGTATGCGCTGTATCTCAACTACATCATCAGGCGCGAGAACATAGAATATATCTGCGTCGTGGACGCGTACTATATGCACGAGAGCTTCTTCGTAGTCCGCAAAGAGCACCGTGACTATGCGAGCAAGTACATCAACGATTGCATGTCTCCTAATAAGGACAAGGAAACAATTCTCCTGCCTTATCATCCCACGTAAGTCATCCACGGATATCCTTTTGTAATCTTAGATCATTCCTTTGCAAGCATTGAGACTAATTTGAGGTGTACCTATTTTGCGCAGCGGGGGGGGGGGGGGCGTCCTCATCTGCCTGTACCCACAATACTCACATGCTTTGTACTTGGACTTGTCGAAGAACATCGAGAAAAAGGATTGCACGCACATAAAGAGTGTTCTCGATAATGCCTTGATAATCTTCAACCTTACTGGTGGATATATCTAGGTGAAAATGTACAGGAATCAAGCGTCGGCTTCCAGCCATAAGACCGACTACTGCATCCAGCAATCGAACGCTAATAAGGCTGATGGATTCTACCTCATGCATCACATGATCGAGTACGGAAGGGATAGACAACGCCTTCACATGTCAACTAATTCCGGCGATGCCGAGATTCTCAACTGGGTGACAAGCATAGGAACGACACCGGATCATCGAATCTGAGCTAAGTTTTATCACATACAATGTGAACTTGCCCAAGTGATCATGAAGCAGGTCGTCGAACAAGGAGGGATGTTCTTCCATGGGCCAATGAGGTGGGAGAATGTCCGAAAACTACTACGCGCTCAGCGTGTGGACCTAAAGCCTTTCAACAAGCTCGGGTCATTCATCCCTGACTATGAAGATTGGGGCGCCGTCATGGAAGAATGATTGACGATGACAATGTGTGTCTATAATTAGAACTACCGACTTTCTATGAACTAGCGTATACATCGCTCTAGTTAATTAGTTTTTGTATAAGGAACTTCTTTATTTATGTTTACTGCTTGTATTTTGCTAACTATGCGTTTTTGTGTTTCTCAAGTACATTATGTTGCATATTATCTATCGTTGTTAATCAACTTACGATGCAGGTACATAGATTGGAGATGGCGAAGGACTACTATGTCGTATTCATTGGGAGGGTTCCCAGAGTGTACGACCACTGGCCAGACGCTCAGGCCTAGGTCGACAGGTACCCGGGCGCTAGCCACAGAGGGTTCGACAGCAGAGTCGAAGCAGAAATGAGTTACTTGAGGTGGATGCTATGGCAAGAGATGGAGCGAAACCGTTGCCTAAAGAAGTACTCCATAGTCGTGCTCTTGCTCATGCCCATCACTCTTCTCTTCTACATGATGGTTTAGATAGGGATGACGAAACTTGTGGGTGTGCCATGACTTGTGTGTATCACTATTTTTGAGATTTGATGATCTTTTTGTTGGATAACGATATTTGTGTTGGATAACGATGATTATGGTATAAATGATGAGACTACTTTATGTGTATGATATGATGAGAATAATGCATGTTTATACTGATACGATGAAACTACTATTTAGAGCATGCACAAATACATAGAGAGGGCATAAATACGACGAAAAATAAATATTGAAAGCAGGAATATTAGCAGTAGTGCTGGAATATTAGAAGTAGCACTGGCTTAGGAGTAGGACTTTATTTATTCCATTGCTATTGCTAACGTAGTAGCGCTTTATATCTACCGCTACCCCTAATAGGTTAGTTGTAGCGCGTTAGCAGTAGCGCTGCCCCCAGCGCTACTGGTAAGGGAAAAAACAGTGCTACTAGTAGGATTTCTCCTAGCTGTGGTAGGAAAGCCACCTTTCGTCATTGTATTACATGTTAAGCTTGATCATTTCACATCCTAGTACACTCCCACATGCATTCATATAGAGTCATAATTTTTCTAGGCTTATAGAACTACTAGACCATATTGGCGCGCGTTGTTGCGGTCGTGATTTGCTTAGTACACTAATAGTAATTTTCGTAAATACATGATTGAAAAAACATAAAAGCTTGCAAGAAAACGAAGTTGTTTTGAGTTGAAGGAGAGAAAGAAATCAAGAATAGAAATTAAAGCACTAGTACTTGCTTTGGACGATGTAGTTGATGTTCTAAGATCATAATTAGCTACTCAATCCGAGCTTTGTTATGATCATCTATTTTGACTACACAATGATATGTCTCCAACGTATCTATAATTTTTTATTGTTTCAGCTGATATACTATCATTCTAGAATACTTTTGGGGTGTTTAGTTATCATTTTATATTATTATTGAGCACTAACCTATTGGCCTAGTGCCAACTGCCAGTTGTTGTTCTCTACGTGTTTTTCACTTTGCAGGTTCTCCATACCAAACGAGGTCCAATTTCCCTGAAACTTTTTGATGGGTTTTTGAGGACCAAAAGAAGACCAACGAGCATAGGAAGAAGGATGGAGGCCTCATGAGAGGCCCACAAGCTAACAGAGCATGGCCTGAGGGCACCTTGATGGCTTGTGCATCCCTTATGGCCCTTACGACTCTGTTCTTTGGCTTATAAATTCTCATCTATCCAAAAAACACTCGAGGGAGTCCCAAAACACTATTTAGGCCACCGCAAGTCTCTGTTTTGACGGGAGGTCATATGAGCTCCATTCCGGCACCCTGCCATAGGGGGGATCAATCATGGCCGTCCTCTTCATCAAACTTGCTGCCCTCACAATGATGGGTGACTAGTTCACCATAGGCCTATGGGTACATGGCCAGAAGCTAGATGGCAATATCTCTCTCTTTGATCTTCAATACAATGATCATCGCATCTTCGATTTGATCCATATGATGGAATTCCTTTTGAGCGGTGCGTTTGTTCGAATCCAATGAATTGTGGATTTATGTTCATATTGTTCATGATAAATATTTGAGTCTCATCTAAATACTTATATGATTCTTAGGTGCATGATTATGATAGCTTCGTAATTCTCTCCGATGTGTTGAAATAGTTTGGCCAACTAGATCAATATTTCTTCGATGAGAGAGCTGTGTTGTGGTAGGTTCAACCTGGCGAATTTCTATATCCCACTGACAAAAGGGGACAAGATGCATCCCAGTGACAAAAGGATAAAATGATGGGGTTTATTCATATTGCTTGAGTTCACTTTGTCTGCATTATTTCGTTGTTCTCCATGCATTACTCTATTTTACTTAATACTCTGGATGCATGCTGGATAGCGAACGATGATTGGAGTAATAGTAATAAGTGCAGACAGGAGTTGGACTATTTGTTTATGGACGTGATGCCTATATACACCTGATCATTGCCGTGAATACCGCATAACTATCCGCTTTGCTGTCAATTGCCAAACAGTAATTTGTTTACCCACCGTATGCTATTTTTCATGGTAAATTCCATTAGGGAAAGCTATGCCCCCCGGGTTTATTCACAACATATTGATAAAACCTTCATTAATTTGCTTCCATTTACTTATTTCTATATTATATTGGTATCTACAATTATCTACACACCTTACTTGCTTGCAAATAACAACACAAGACAATTGACAACCCTCTTGCCTATGTTGGGTGCAAGTTGTCTGTTCTTTTTTGTGCAGCCGCACAAGACGGTTGTGATTTATATTCCTATTGTTTCGATAAACCTTTGTTTAATAACTAAGGGGAATACTTACCCACATTGTCCTGCAATAACTTGATCCTCTTCACGAAAAACCCATCGCCGATCACAAGTATCACAAAACACTAGGAATATTTGTGAAAAAATAGAGTAGAAATACATGAGAAAATATGCAAGGTACAATATTCCTTGGATAGATGCATAAATAAATAGTGGCCACTGGACAATACAATAATGTTAGTAGCATGATCCATGGTAAACTAGCAACAATCTAGCGAAACAAATGAGAAAAAATCTACAACAAGTATGCTACTTTTCTCAATTATTATGTGACCAACATATAATTGCTCACACCAAAGCATAAATTGGAGAGAAAACACGCCACTTGAAGATCAACATAATATGGTGAAAACACCGAAATCCCAATTTTTTAGTATCTCTAGTGAAATCAACTACCATCCAGCAGAAATATAATGAAGAAGTTGTCGATATTTGTTAAAGAAATATCTAATAGAATTTAGGGAGAACTTTGGTTTGAAGTCCATCAAGCATAAAAACATTTATATTGCAGCCACATCCCTCCAACTTACAATTGTATTATAATAGATAGTTATGTAGGAGTATAAATGAAATGACTATAGGGACGCATGCGTGATGTAGCTTGAGTCAAAGTTTGTACAACAAGTATGATCACCCATGTAGAAATCCAAATGCCCTAATCTACAAGAGTACTTGAACACAAATCACAGGCAGATAGCTAGCTTCTAACTTAATTAATTTAGAGTGAGAAGAAATGTTACCGTGCTCTTGTGGTGCCTGTATATTGTGGAAAAAGTGTGGTCCGTATATTATCCAATTCATTCTCAAATATTGGAGTGAGAAGAAATGTTATCGTGCTCTTGTGTTTAGTGCAAAACAAAAGCCTCTTACTCTAAATCTATTTGCTTTCAATCAACTATTTTTTTGAGAAAAGGCTCAGCAAGCCATTATATTACCATAGAAAAGGTTTTATAATCCTCATTAAGTAACAGTTTTTCTAGCTAGAGATGCTAGTTCATGCACCATCTTGCTGCTGATCCTTTTCACGACATGGACGGAAATCTCCGTGAACTATTTCTTGAGATACCATGCATCTGTGACCAGGGGGAAGAGACCAGACTTGTTTCATGACTTGTTTCCCAGTAAAGCTGGTATTTGGAGTAATGTATCTACACATAGTGGTCCATCGTAGTACTTCTTCGGTTTAGATAAACCATGCAAAACAGTTGCTAAATCTGCTTCTTCTGGATCTCTATAGGGAGACAAGCGCTAGCCACCTGCAATCACAACTTGTCCCCTATTGTCTCTGACAATATACCTTGCTACAAGTTGCCCATTAGGTAATATGAAGAATGCATATGTGTTTAATTTTCACACACCTACAACCCTCGGCTCCCACTTACTACCATTTGTTAGTAGATTCTGTTGTTTGGACTCCCCAAATTATTCTGCAAGATTGCCGACACTCTCATTTTGCTCTTGTCTCCTCAACTCTCGCTCGCTACCGACTCCCTTCCCCTTTGTTAATTCACTACACACCGCTTCCTCGTATTGAATGTTCGATAGGAATCTTATAGTCGTTAGTTCCTCTGTATCTGTGGCTGTCGTCCCCTCCGCCTTTGTTTCTTATGCATATTTCAACACAAACTGGCTGACTGGGCTATCAAAGTGTCCCCTTTGGCATGGATACAATCATGTCATAGCCACCAAGCTCTCCATAACAGGAGGGGTATCAATCAACTAAATTTCAGCTTCAAGCATGCACAAATTTGTAACTTCGCAAGAATTCAAGTGGCAAGAAAAGATCGGACGACCTCCAACCACGCACACAAAATCTAATGTGTTCATCCACTTATTGTCGTGAGCTGTAACAGGGATGGATTTCAGATCAGGAGTGGCTAGGTTTCGTAGCGGGATGGCATGTGGAGATCGCTCGCTCCCTGAAGGCACGTTCATCATGTTCTTACAAGTAAGAGGGGTACAGCTAAGACAGATTCGACCTGACCGTCGTCAGAATCGCCAAGTGTTTACAACGCGTCAACGACTATTTATCGACAGTCCACTCTATCCCAAAGTTCCACTTAGGCCGCGCCACCTTCCGAACAGGCCTTCGTCTTGGGTTGGCTTGGGTCTTGGCGCGTGTTACGGCCTCCTCCTGGCTCGAATCCTTCCCGCCTTCTTCGACTATGCCTGAGGTCGAACCTTCCATCAGTTCGTCAGGTTGTAGCTCGTCCTCTGCATCAGTGCCGTTGACATTTCCCCACCTCCTTGAGATTCGTCTTGGCCCCATGCCGGTGCACGAGGTAACTTTTGCCATAAGAATTCCACATCTTCCCATGTAGCAGCATCATCAGAAGATTCAGACCAATGGTCTAGCACCTGAGCCACCATCTTGTCACCTCTCCAGCACACTCTCCTCTGCAAAATTTGAAGAGGAACTTGTAATGCCACATGAGGGGAACATAAACTTTTCTCAGCACTGATTGCACGGGGAAGACAACGTTTGAGCTGTGAAACATGAAATGCTCGATGAATCCGGCTGCCTTCAGGAAGTTCCAATTTGTAGGCCACTTCTCCAATCTTGTCCACAATCACGAAAGGTCCAAAGAATTTAAATGCCAACTTGTGATTCTATCGAGAATAAACAGGATTCTGAGCATAAGGTTGCAATTTAAGGAACACATAATCCCCAATATGAAATGACCTCTCAGTTCTTTTCTTGTCAGCTTGATTTTTCATCCTCTGTTGAGCCCTGAGCAAGGTTGCCTAACTGTTTCAGTGACCAAGTATCTGGAATGCATCCAATCCTGTAGTTCCATTGGAGCAATACTATCTGTCTCACTAATACCAACATATCTAGGAGTCTAACCATACAATGCTTCAAAAGGAGACTTCCCCAAAGCAGAATGCCAGTTGGAATTATACCAGAATTCACACAGTGATAACCATTTACTCCATCTATAGGGCTGAGCAGTGATAAAACACCTGACATAGCATTCAATCTGTTGGTTAACCCTTTATGTTTGCCCATCAGTTTCAGGATGATTTGTTGTGCTCATGTTCAATTGAGTACCAGTTTTATTGATCAATAATTTCCAAAACTGGCTAGTGAACAGAGGGTCCCTATCAGAAATAATCACCTGGGGAATTCCACGTAGTTGGTAAAAATTATCCAGGAAAACTTTGGCAACTTTCTGAGCATTGAAGGGATGTTTCAAAGCTATAAAATGCCCATATTTTTTTTAATTTGTTAATAACTACCAGGATGCAGTTGTACTGAGAAGAAGAAGGAAGCCCACCAATAAAATCCATGGAAACAGTATCCCAAGCAGTTTTTGGAACAGGCATTGGGGAAAGCATCCCAGGATATGGCACCCTTTCTAGTTTTGCCTTCTGACAAATCAAGGAAGAATATACTTGAAGTAAAATCAACCTCTTCATACGAGCCCAGGAAAAAAGTGAATGGATCCTCTTGTAAGTTAATGGGAAACCTGAGTGACCACAAATAGGGTATCATGAAAAGCTGCAAAAATCTTTTGATGCAATTTAGGATCAGGTCCTATCCAAATACTCTGCTTATACTTCAGTAGCCCATTGACCATTGTGTATGGTGGCTTGGAAGCTGATGCTATAGCCAATTGTTGCAGAATAGTCCTAGCTTTCTCATCTTGTTCATAACTAGCTATAATATCATATATCCAAGTTGGAGACCTTATGTTGGAGACCTTGTGCTGAAATAACATGCCCCAGGTAAGCAATGTTGGGCTGAGGAAATGTACATTTAGACATTTTACCTTCCATTTTTCCTTATTCAAAATGGATAGCACCTCATCTAGGTGATCCCAGTGATCCTCCAAAGTCTTGCTGAAGACCAATATATCATCAAAGAAAACCACTGCACATTTCCTCTAAACAGATGAAAGATCATAATTCATTGTGCCTTGGAATGTACCTAGAGCACCTGTCAGACCCATCCCCATCACATTAAATTCATAGTGTCCATTATGGGTTTGGAATGCTATTTTATACTCTTCTCCAGGTGCTAACCTGATCTGATGATAGCCAGCCTTAAGATGTAATTTGGAAAACCAGCAAGCTCCTGCCAACTCATCCAAAAGTTCATCAATGACAGGAACTGGATATTTGCAATTAACGGTGATAGCAATTAGTTGCCTGTAATCAATCTACATCCTCCAAGCCCCTTCCTATTTTTTCTTTACTAAAAACACAATAGAAGAGAAGGCACTGTTACTATGCCTAATCATACATGAATCCAACATCTCCTTGATTTGCTTCTCCAATTCATCCTTGAGGTGGGAGCAATTCTGTAAGGTCTTACTAACACTGGCCTGGCCCCTGGAATCAATGGGATAGTGTGATCCTTAAGTCTCCTAGGTGGTAAACTTGTTGGAGTCTCAAACACTAGTGCATGCTTGTCTAACATCACCTGCAACAATGGATATTGAGCTTTCTTTGCAGCAGGTTTGATTAAGGAGATAGAGAAAACTATAACAGCAACTTCTTCACGCAACAACACTTGAAGTGTAACCAGTGTATCCTGATAAGGAAATGGCATCCACTTGTGAACCCAATCAACTTGCATAGGACTGTGTTGAGCTAGCCAATCCATTCCAATAATACCATCATAGCTAGCCAATGGCAGGATTCTGAAATCACTAGTGAATGTTACTAAACAACAGGACCATGAAGCCCTGTGTAATTTTGAATCATATTACAAGGTACCCCCACCAGCTACAGTTATTGAATCAGGATTAGTCTTCTGAACACCAGTGAGCCTATGCTGAAGATAACTGTCAATGAAGGAATGTGTACTTCCAGAATCCACCAGAAATATGAACTCCATTCCCTGCATACCAATTAGTAACTACAGAGTTGGCTCATTATTTTTCTTTCCCACAGCAGGAGCAAAGAGATGCATACTGCAGACAGACATGTGCTCTGGGTCAACCATAGGAGATGTATCCCCTTCATCCATCTGGATATGATCAGTCAACTCCTAAACCAAGTGTAACTAGACTGATAACTTGCACACATGGTCCCTCAACCATCTCTCTCCATAGACAAAACAAAGTTCCTTGGATTTTCGATAAGCATGCGAGGCAAACCAATTGTCTTCAGTCACAGGTGTTTTAACAGATTCAGATTGTTTCTTGTCATCAGTTGTATGAGATTTCGGTGGAAGAGGAAGTGGAAGTGCACCCGATCGATGGATAGAAGAACCATTCAGGGGAGTGAATCCACTGCCAAGTTCCTCATGCAACACAGCCAAATCATACGCAAATTCCAGATCCCTGGGCTTCTGCAATGCAACTGCAACACAGACACCCGACTTAAGATCATCCAAAAAATGGGTGGTATAATGCAGATGGTTAGGCTCCTCCTCATAAGCTGACAGCTGATCGTAAAGATCTGCAAATCTATCCACATAATCCATAACAGTACATGTGTGCGAAATTCTGAGTAACTGACGCAACAATGTCTGATGTTGATTTCTACCAAATCGGCTGTGCAAACTCGAGCAAAATTCAGACCACGAGGCTTGTGGACAACAGCGCTGCATGAATTCTAACCAACGAGCAGTCGCACCCTCAAACTGAGATGTTGCAAGGGAAATCCATCGATGTTGAGTAGTACACCATAGCCTAAATTGATCCTCACGATGGGTTTGCCAGAGACGAGGATTGGTACCATCAAATCAGGGCAGATCCGCACGAACACCCAATGACATCACATCAGCAGCATCAGGATAAGAAACACCTAGCAGAGACGGAGATCGAACTAGGAAAGTAGAATCATGAGCACCTCTGACCGGAGGAGGGACATATGGAATATGTGTGTTCCCCCGGTGATCCTGATCCATGCCAAGGGAGTTAGTGTCACACCCTGTTTTCACCTCACTTTCATTGTAGTTTCAAAATCTGAGTTTATTAAAAAAATCAAAAACCAATGTTGTGAGTGCCATGGTTGTCATTGTATGTTTGTATACTTGAATGAGTGGATTCAAAACCATATTTTCATAACATAAATATTCCCAAGATTCTTTTTCTTATTTTTGATTATTTCAAAACCTTGCTTTGGGTTGCACTACAAGTCCTTGATGGCAAGGGAGTGCTCTTACGCAAACATGGTGATGTGGTTTTAAAACTATTTTAACTCTCCAAAATCATAAAATAATTATTTTACAAATTATTTTCCTATTTTATATGCATGTGCATTTGTGAGGCCCAAAATGATTATTTTCCTATTTTACTTTTCTGCCTTAGAAAAATCTGAGAAAATTTGGAGATACTCACAGGACATATATTTTCCATACATAAGATTTTCAACCCCTATTTATATTCAAAATATTTGAGCAACACCTTGAAAACCTATTATGTCTACTTTGATCTTTGGGTATATTTTCAAAGGAAATATTTTCAATAGAATCCTAGAAAATTCCAGCAACCTTCCCAAGCTATATTTGGTGGCCACACCAAGTTTCACCTCATTTCAAGGTGGTTTGGTTCACTAAATAATCGTAAAACCATCTATGTCCAGAACCAAGTTGAAACATCTTTACATTGCAATGTGTATCCAAATGGGTTGAAACTTTGCAGGAGTGTTCAACACCCCAAATGAGGAGTGTGTGCCAAAAATGGGATTTGCAGGAGGTAATCTACCCACATTCCCTTTGGAAGGGACAGATCTACCCGTTTGGGGGTGATTTCAAGTTTGCATTGCCAAACTTGTCCAATGAAGCTCAAATTTGGTGGAGCATCCTGTTTTTGTAGCAAACTTAATCCTATTAACTCTCATCACCAGTGGTGAAGTGTTGTTATCCCAAACACCTGTCGAACACCTTCTGTCATATTAGTAAATCCGCTCCTACCTCACTCCACACCCATACACTTTCTTACAAACTCTCTGACCAAGTAGCCAGCACCACTCCCCATCAACACGAGAGTGGCCCCTCCTTGAATCCAAGCACAAGATCCAAAAACCCCATTCTAAGATCTGGTCAAAGCTGGCATCACTCCTTTAATCACACCCCATGGCCAATAGAGAGTCTCTCGGCTCCCAAACGTCTAGGCATCTCCAGACCAATCCCCAGGACACCCCAGACACGGCCAAGGCGCCCTAGAGCGCACCAGCATGTCGTGGCATGCCAAAACTGCGCTCTGGGCACGCTGTTGGGCGCACCCGAAGCAAAGGTGTCCAGCCCCAGCCGGTTTGAGCCTCCCCTATTGCCCATTCATGTCCCTGACAACCTCTGTGTATCAGGGCAGCCCCAAGGACCCTCCTCCCTTGCTCTCTTGACCGGAGAGACGCGTGGCCGCGCGCGCCAGATTCGGGCAGAAGACCGCGGCCATGCATGCACACTCCTCCTCGCTCTCTCTCCCTCTCAGTGGGTCACAGAGGTCCTAAACCACGTCCGCATACTATGGTTTCGACCCTGAGCCCTTACTGCCCCTCCTGCGAGCAATGGTGAAACCACCGGCGCCTATGGCGCGATGCACCGGAGGGGGCCTCTAAGTAGGCCTCCCCCTCGCTCCAGCACCCTCATCCCACTCCTCCAGAGCCTAAATTCCAACCCTAGCCACTCCATTTGAGCACAGCGAGCTCCTGTGCTCGAGATCGACCGAGGCCCCACCTCTTTGGAGCTTAGTCGATCTCGGGCTACAGGCCAGCTCGGACGCTCCTCTGTCCTTCTCTGTGACCCTAGCAGCCTCAGGGAGCTTTCCCATCACCTCCCCAAGCTAATCCATGCCCGTAGCACCTAGTTCATCAACCTCCCGAATCGGCTCCGTCGCAGCCACCTTATCGCTGGTGAACCAGGGCCTCCCCGTCGTCCCCTCGACCACCAGCAGGTAGGCGACGGTGAGCTGGTACCTTTCTGCCATCAGCTGACCTCGAGGGCACGGGTAGCGTCACCGACGTGCCTCCCCTCCCCTGTGTCCAAAGGTGGAAGACGACCCCGACACGTGGGGCACACCTGTCGGTGGCTCTTCTCTCTCCCCCTCTCTCCTCTCTATCGCTGATCGTAAGGGCCCGCGCGTCAGGTTTCAACTGGCCATGCGCGCGCGTGGGCTGGCTGGATGGTTGGCTAGCTGTGCCGGCCCTGGCCACAGTCCGAGCGAGGCCTGAGCCTTAGCCTTTTTTCTTTTTCTGTTTAATCCAGTTTTAAAGGATTTTTATAAAAAATTGTTATCCCATATATTTTTATTATTTTTCCACAATAATTCTTTTAAAATGAGTAGAATTTAACACACCCTTTGCACAAATTTTTAAGACAACTTTTCTGTTTAATAATAATTAAAAAGGCTATTTGGAATATTTTTGCTTCTGTTAAAATGATTTCTAAGATAATGCTTTCACCAAAACCAGAGACAAATATTTTTAAAATAACAATATGGATTTATCAGAATGAGGCAAAAAAATTTAAAGTGAGTTTGTGATCTGTTTTTGAGTGAGCTACTTATTACTTCTTTATTTATTACGACAATAGAAACCACGTTTGACGAAGGAGTTAGACTTGAAGACCCCGAAGACCCTGGATACTTAGCTGATCAAGGAAAGCAGCCCTTTGACCATGTTTGAGCGAATATTATATTGCATGCGTGGAGAGAAATTATTCCCATTGCATATGATCATGAATATTAGGTAAATCATCGAAATGATGTTTCGGATGGCTCCTCCGGAGCACTTGCATTTTGAGCATGATCCTACCACCTATGAGGGTGACGATAATATCATGTTGACAAGTAGAGCTAAGCATAGTAGAACCATGACCATCATGATGGTAAATACCAAAGGTTGTGAAAACCCCGTCGGGTGCCACTAATGCCCGAGGGTGATGGTGAGACATGTGGCCACTTTTGGAGAAGTGGTGCACCGGGTATATTTTGGTGTGAGTGGTTTCGGAAATGGGAATAGATTTATGATGTGTCGACCATCCCAACCTTACATGTGCGACCACATTACCCCTTTATGGGTTGGGGCCTTGTTGATTACCTTGGTCGGTGCTAGCAAAGAGCCACATTACTAGTGGCTGGCGTGATGTGTGCTCACTCTCGTGACGGGGTCGTGTGAGGTAGGACGACTATGCCGTTTTTACGTGTTCCGGGCACACCGTTGGTCCCCGCATGGATGATACTGTCCAGAGTCGGTGCTCGTAAGACATACATCATGTGGGCTGGGTATCAATCGAGTGGACCTCTTTGTCTAATATCGCCAGGGGAAAGGCATTGATCGGGTACTTACCTTGGGTATGTTAAATACCGCGCGTCATGGATGACACGGAAGTTTCCCGGATCTCGTGGGTACAACGTACAACCTTGCAGAGTGTTAACCTATTCGAATAGTCTTGTCCACGATCAAGGACAGTTGGATGGTGCTGCTTAAACTACATCTAGTCGTTTCCGCATAAACCAAGTGTGAGTATATGTGTGTTAAAGGTGTTACCTGAGAAAGTGTTGATATGACCAAGTTTGGTGACTTGCATATCGGGTGAACCAAAGCGTTCAACCCATAACATATATGTTGATATCAGTAACATGTTCTTCTAAATACCATCTAGCTTATGTTGCATATCCATCTACGATCATGTTTATTTACAGTTAAGCTGCTATCGACCAATATTGCATATACTTGTTATCAAACCAAATGCATCATCCATATCATGGGTTGTTTGCGAGTACATTCAAAGTACTCATTGGCTTGCCATTGGTTATGTGATTGACCAGACATGGAAGGACCGGAGTTTGGAGAAGAGTAGTCATCGGAGACGGACCTGCGAACTAGGACGCTTCCTAGTCACAATGCCTGTTGGTGTAGGCAGATGGCATGGGCACCCGCTTAGCCCCAAGATTTCCGCTATTAGATGTATCATTGTGTTTTGGCCTTATAGGCGTTACCTATGTGAACTTGACCTTACTAGTCATGTGTTGTATTATTTCGGTATGATGGATGTAAGACTCTTAATATTCAGCATCTTTGTGTTCGGTGAGCATTGATCTCTGGGATCACTGAGCATGTTCATTCGGCGATCTCGACTCGTAAGTCGGGGTCCCCACACTCAGCAGCAGAGTTGCGGCCACCCCCAGCAAGACGAGAAGCCGATGTTTCCTCTCGTGCTTGCGGTTCCCACGGCCAATCGCTCCGGTGATTCTCGAGCCCGAGATGCAGCTCCTCCCGCACCCCATCCAGCCAGGCTGTGAGCACGCCATCAAGTGTAGCGGTGTTCGCCTTGATGAGCTTGTTGACTACCTCGAGAAGAAGCTCACCGTGATCCTTGAGGTGCTGGTCCAAATCAGCGGCGAAATCCGCGTGGAGTAGTGAGTACATGCCACGGCTCTCCTCCGATAGGTGGTCCATCGTCGCTGCTCTCCGCCAGTCGCGCCACCGCGTCGCATACGAGTGATGGGGGAGCTCCAAGACCAATGAATCTGATACCAAGTGTAAGCGGGATGGATCTCAGATCCGGAGTGGCTAGGGTTCATAGCGGGATGGCGTGTGGAGATCGCTCGCTCCCTCAAGGCACGTTCATCGTGTTCTTACAGGTAAGAGGAATATAGCTAAGACAGGTTCGGCATGAGCCGCCGTCCGAATTGCCAAGTGTTTACAACGCGTCAACGACTATTTATCTATAGTCCACTCTGGGCCAAAGTTCCACTTGGGCAGCGTGACCTTCCAAACGGGCCTTCGTCTTGGGTCGGCTTGGGTCTTGTCGTGTGATACGGCCTCCTCCTGGCTCGAATCATTCCCGCCCTCTTCAGCTATGCCTGAGGTCTAACCTTCCTTCAGTTCATCAAGTTGTAGCTCGTCCTCTGCATCAGTCTCGCTGACATGAGCAGCAGCAGTGCAAACTATCGACTCTCACAACACTTCCTCCTTGGATGATTATAGTTGTGACTACAACATTACAGAAGCAATGTATTTGTCTATACAAACACAGTCAAGCTAGTTTAGCACTCTAGACTTTATAGTAATTAGTACAATTAGATGGTCCCATGAGATAGAATGTATATCTACATTCTAGTTTTCATCTACAAAGTGTATGGCCTACTATAAGTTCTACACTTCAGAATCTATGAACATGAGACCACACCACAATGAATTGTTACCAAAAAGCACAACCCTAACACTGAAATTAAATGTCTCTACCATAAAAAATGCTAATTTTCAAGTTCATTAGTAGACCAATTGTTTGACTCCTCTCATTCCCCTTTGTGGAGATTGTCGAAATCAATAATGGATTGGCGATAGCAATGTCTTGCAGTAGAGCACGCAGTTCCACATAGAGACCCGAAATACCTATGTTGGAAGATAATTAATGTGAGACACAATAGTGCATAGATAATAACCTGTCCATGAGCCATTGCAGCTTCACAGAATATAATGGAAGGTATAAGGCAACCCCTACAGAAACAATGAACCAAGCAGTACCGAGCTTGAATTCATCCCCCAAGAGTACACGCATTCATTTTCAATTATGTTGGCATAAAACACACCCTTTCATAGCATATATCATGATTTCTGGAATAATCACAATTTCAAATTTGAGTGCATCTCCTTTATTTACGGTAGATAAGGAAGAAAAATTATTATTTTTATCTAAGTGAACTATGCACTTTGTGAAAGAATATTTGACCACAACAAATAATTTAAACATTAGCCCGTTAAGCAATTGCAAGATACAGACATTCATGAATAATACTCTCATGCAAGAATGATTAAAGGTGAAGCAGTGCCACACCTTGCGAAGTTTCAGCGTAGCAGAATGAGCCAATCCTCTGAACCCCGTGGAATTCACTGGAGCCTGCATTAATTCGGGAGAACAAAGAACAACATCGATCGAAAAAACTCATGCAGTATTTGAGGGAGGGTGTAGGTACCAACGAGAGAACACTTTTAGAAGGGCAGAGGGATTAATTATCGACATGAGTGTTAATTATGGCTGTTGGTGAAGGATTTATGCAAGTAATGAGGGGAATGTGGAAACAGAGGTTGGACGATGGAAATTAACTAGACGCAATTGAATTAAAATTGTAACTGACCCCGAGATATCGGCCACCAGCGACTGCGCCCCATCGATTGCAATTAATGGAGCACTGCAACTAAGAATTGATTCTTGAATCACCGGAAACTGGAAGCGAATCGACAGGGTACGGTCCAATTCCCTGGTGACTACCTGCTGTCGTCGCCCAACGACACCATCTTCCCAGCCGCGTCGGTCGCCATGTGAGCCACCATCGGGCCTCCTTCACCGAAGCAACGCCTATGGATCCAATCAACTCCACACATTAGAACTGAACGCTCACCGGTCGCTCCTATGTAACCCTAGTCGATGGACCTCCCGCTATTGGAATCATAATTTTTTCCATCAAACGAGTCTTTGTCGTGTGCCAGCTGACAGCAAAGAAGGTCCTTATCGTCAGCTTCCAAAAAACCGATGGCAAAGAACTAACTGATGACAAAGATATTGTTTGCCATCATTCTCTGCCATCTGCCAGGTAGCGACAAAGAGGCGAGTGGCACACGACAAAGAGGCCAGGTGAGCCCCACCAGCCCGTGGACCTTGTTAGGTCAAATGGATGCTTGCTTTGTCATGCGCTAGTTGACGACAAAGTGCCTGAAAATAGACGACAAAGAGGCTGCTTTCTTCGCCCTCATCTAGTGAACGGCAAAGAGCACCACCTACTAATGTTCGTTCCCCGCGCCGACCCTCTCTCCCTCACTCCCTCCCTTTCCCCGATGCGCATCTTCCGCCGCCCGTGTCCACACCCGCCCCTCCCCGCCCCGCCCAGCTGTCCCCGCCCACAGGACACCCCGCCGCCCTGCCGTCGTGCCGCCTCGGGCCCCTAGTGCCCCGCCTCCCCGCCAACCCGACAACCCAGCGCCCGTGACTCCCCGATGCTGTGTCGTCCCGCCATCTCGCCGCCCTAGCGCCCCCACCGCCTCGCCGCCCCTCTGATGAGCTCTCTCTGCCACTCTCTTCCTTTTTTCTATTTTTTCATCTAATTAAATTTATTAGTAATTAGCTTGCTACTATTAATTATATTAGTTAGGTTAGTTAGAAGAAGAAAATTAGTTTAGTAATTAGAAGATGAAGAAATTAGATTAGTAATTGGAAGAAGGCGAATATTAGAAGGAAAAGAAGAAAATCGGAAAAGAAGATGGAAAGAAGAAGAAAAGAAGAAGGAAAAGGAAAAGAAGAAAAGTAGATTGAGAAGAATACGAATAAGAGGACAAGAGGACAAGAAGAAGAAGAAGAAGAAGAGTAGGAGGAGGAGGAGGAGGAGAAAGAAGAAGAAGAAGAACAAGAACAAGAACAAGAACAAGAACAAGAACAAGAAGAAGAAGAAGAAGAAGAACAAGAAGAACAAGAACAAGAACAAGAACAAGAACAAGAACAAGAACAGGAACAAGAAGAACAAGAAGAAGAAGAAGAAGAAGAAGAAGAAGAAGAAGAAGAAGAAGAAGAAGAAGAAGAAGAAGAAGAAGAAGAAGAAGAAGAGGAAAAATGAAAAGAAGGAGGAGGAGGAGGAAGAAGGAGAGGAAGAGCAGGAGGAGGAGAAGAAAAGAAGAGAAGATGAGAAGATGAGAAAAGGAGAAGAACAAGAGGAGAAGAATAGAAAAGGGAAAAGAAGGAAGAATAAGAAGAAGAAGTAGAGGAGGAGGAGGAGAAAATAAGAAGAAGAAGAATAAGAAGAAGAAGAAGAGGAGGAGGAGGAGGAGGAGGAGAAAAGAAGAAGAAGGAGAAGAAGAAGAAAAGAAGAAGAAGAAGAAGAAGAAGAAAAAGAAGAAGAACAAGAAGAAGAAGAAAAGGAGGAGAAGAAGAAAAAGAGGAGAAGAGGAGAAGAAAAGGAAAAATAGAAGACGAAGAGAAAGAAGAAGAAAAATAGATTATTGACCCTGTGAATAAATATTTTTCTTATGGATTACGTGAGCTAATATACACAGTAATAAGTCGGGCCCACCAGATTAACGTCTCCTAATTACTAATTATCGTGGAAATTTCTAGGGAGTCCCTACTTAGTATAGGTATAGATTATTACTTAGGGTAATTAGGTGTAATAGGTTCATTAGGTTAATGGGCGGGGGCGTGTCTATGACTGCCGGACACCTCGACATGACACCTTGGCCACGCCCTCCGATGAGCCCCTTGCACGACAACCCGGCGACGCCCCTCCAATTAGACTCGTGCACGACACTCCAGTGTCACCACGACACGACAGCCCGGCGAGGCCCCTCCGGTGAGCCCCCTGCACGACACCCCGGCGACACCCCGGCACGACACCAGGCACCTGCAGGTGCATGTGGCGACGGGAAGATGTCACTCATAGATCGTCATTACGATCCCCCGTGCACCTGTTAATACCCATCCCCCAACGCCACTCACCCCGACCCCCGACACCTCTTCGGCCTCCTATTGACCGAATGGGTGATCTTCCGCCTTGTAGAGGTCGACTGGGTCATAGTTTTGTAAATTATGAGTTAGTTCATATATTTACCGATTTTGTTATAAAAACATCATATTTGTGTTGATCGGGTGGATTTAAATGTGTATTTGTTTCGTCCTTCCGAGGGTCTAGCGTTCGACGACCTCCCCATGCCTTCGACGAGCTCCACTCCTGCGTTCGTGGGTGAGCACAAATGACATCTCCTCCTCCTCCCTTTATTTTCTCTGTTCCAGTCTTCATGCCGATGTAACTTACTAGATGCAGGTACATTAAATCCTCAGTATGTGTCACTAGTATGGGTCTCCCTTTCGAAAGGGTTACAGTTATAAATATGGATGCATTTACATATATTTATAATGGTGATTCTTTCAAATTGTCCAACATTATCCATGGACAGCCCAAGTATGTGTAGATTGGGTTTGTTTTCCCGTATGCTCTACTCTGGAACCAATGCATAATTTATTTAGTGCCTCCCTGTTGTTCTCCGGTACACATCCTCTCTGTTTATTGTCGGGATGTGTATCAGGAGAACAATAGGGAGGTTCTGCCTAAATTTTGTGTAGGATCCGGAGCAGCGTATGGGAAAACGAACCCAATCTACACATACTCGGGTCAGATTAGGACCTATATTTACCTATTAGCGTGTAGGTTGCATGGACGTAATAAAACTGATAAACTTGATTAACTTATGAATATATATGTTGAATTATATATAAATTTATTGTGTGTTTAGTAGCTAGGCAAGATGAGTGATCATGCATGATTGTACATGGGTCACACTAGTCCGAAAGTGATGACCAAAGAATGTTTAACCAAAACCAAGGAGTTTGTGAAAGATGCATTTGCAAATGGCTAGTGAAAAACGTACTACCCCTGTCCTGGGTGCGACTACTTTAAAAAGAGGACACGGGATGAAATGGGTAATCACCAAAAGAATAGGGGTTTTACGTTTCATTATACTGTGTGGACATTTCTAGGTGAGTCTGCCCAATGTACCAGAGCTGAGGTGGTTCCTCGTCGCGCCGACCAACATGGTACCGAGATCGAAGACATGGTGCAAGACTTTTATGATGCTCAGGTTTCGGATAATGAGATGGAGGAATCTGCAAAGGCCTTCTATGAAATGTTGGAGTCTTCAAAACATCCTCTCCACAAGCACACTGAGCTTTGTTAGCTGGATGCCATCGCATAAGTAATGGCTCTGAAGGCTCAATTCAAGTTGGGAAGAGAATGCTATGACGCGATGATGACACTATTTGAACGCTTTCTAACCAAAGTCCATGTCAGGCCTGCAAACCTATACCAGTCAGACAAAATATTGTGTGTACTAAGATGCCCTATGAGAATATAGATGCATGTGAGAAAGGATGTGCCTTATTTAGGCTTGAGTATGCGGACTTGAACTATTGTCCCATTTGCAAGTCTTGCAGGTATGTTGGGGTATACAACGGGTATGGGTGAGAAGAGGAGGACCAAAATCCCACTTAATGTTCTTCGGTATATGTGAAAAATACCAAGACTTCAACATATTTTCATGGTCGAAGAGATGGACAAACACATGACTTCGCACAAATTGGGCACATGGGAATAATATGTTGGTACAGACATCGGATGTCGAAGCGTGGAAGCACTTCGAAGCATTACATCTGGATAGATCGGCAGATCCACGGTATCCTCAAGTCTATGTAGGAAAGGATGGGTTCAATCCCTTTGGTATGCCGGCAACTCAATACAGTAGTTGGCATGTATTTGTCATTCCACTCACCCCCCCGTGTCAGATTATGCAAAGAAAGAACATATTCGTGACATTTATAATTCCAGGGCCCAACTATCCGGGGGGAAATATGAATTTGTACATGCAGCCACTTAAGGATGAATTGCAAGAATCTTGGGACAATGGGTTCAAGACATACTACACTGCTAGAAAAGAAAACATCAAAATGCATGTCTCGTACATGTACTCGATGCATGATTTGTCGGTGTATGCGCTATTCGCTGGTTGGTGTGTGCATGGAAGGTTCCCGCGGCCCACATGCAAGGCAGCTCTTTAGTTTCATTGGTTGGAGGCAGGTCGGAAGTATTCTTGCTTTGACTTGCATAGACAGTTCCTGGATCCTCGGCATCAGTTTAGAAAAGACAAGAAGAACTTTATCAAAGGTAAAGTTGTCAAAAACTCGGCGCCACCTGCATTGACAGGCTAACAGATCCTGGATCAGTTAAACACTCTCGAGCCTGATCCAGAGCATCCAGGGTATTTCAAGGGGTATAATTCGGAACACGCCTGGAGTCACTAGACATGCTTGCGGGATCTGCCTTACTTCAAACACCTCCTTCTTCCACACAACATCGACATGATGCACACTGAAAGGAATATCAGAGAGGCAATTTTTGGTACATTGTTCGGCATAGAGGGGAAGTGAAAGGATAATCCTAAGGCTAGAGCCGATAAGCAGACTCTATGTGATAGACCATTACAAAACATGCGACAATCGAAAGGAAAGTAGAATTGGTCGAAGCCAAAGGCGTGGTTCAATCTAAAAAGGTGAGCTATGAGGGAAATTATCTAGTGGGTCAAAATGTAGTTGATGTTCCCAATGGGAATGTAGCGAATCTAAAGAGGTGAGTGAGTCTTGAAAAATTATAAATATTTGGTCTCAAGAGTCATGATTGGCACATATGGCTTGAGCGGGTAATGTCGATGATGTTGTGTGGCTTTATTCCTGATGATGAATGGCTAGTAATAGCAGAGCTGAGCTAATTCTTCCATGTTCTTTGTGCGAAAGAACTATCACCTAGCGTGGTACATGACATGGAGGAGTTGCCGTCGGAGTTTCTCTTCAAGTTAGAGAAGATCTTTCCACCAGGCTTCTTTAATCCAATGCAGCATTTGATTTTAAATCTCCCGACCAAGGCAAGATTGGGTGGGACTGTGCAAAATCTATTGTGCGTTGCAACTAAAACAATGCAGAAGACGATTCGAGGAAAATGTAAAAATGAATGTAAAATTGAAGCATCGATGGCAGGGGCATTCATTACTCAGGAGGTGGCAAACTTCATGACAGCACACTATGAAGCCAAAAATCATCATTTGCATAATCCAAAGCCTCAGTACAATGATGGTGACCCTAAAAAGGTGGATCCCACCTCAGCCTATTCAAAGGGAAGCTCGCACCAGCCGGTGCTTCGAAACCAATAACATTGTATGTCGAAGAATGGCAGACCATTTCATTGTATATCTTAAACATCATAACAGAAGCGCGGCCGTACATCGAGTAAGGCCTCCGTACTTCTAGTTACTTTCAACTTCTCTTATTCCCGGATATTTGATACAGTCGATACATCACCAAATTCTCCGATGGAGCGGTGATCCAAAAGGATTTCGTCGAATAGTATGAGCTTTCGGCAAAGCATGGAGGCGGCTATCCTGGTTTCATGTCTTGGTTCACACTGTCGGTGTTCTAGGAATGGGGGTACCCAGACTTGCCTGCCTACGGCCCAGGGCTGGCCCACTTCATCAGCACAAGACCAGCAAGGAACAACATCGCCCTGAACAAGGCCCTCGTGAGGGGCCAAGCCTCACAAGGAGGAGCAGAGTCAAGACCCGCGGGGTGGCCACCCCAGGACCCCTATGGAGCAGCGGATATTCCGAGGTAAGGATGGGCCTCAGGAGTCAAGGGTGACGCCAGGAAAGGGCCGGTGATCAGAAGGTGGCAGAGCAGGACAACTTCCCCTTTTGGTGCAAAGAAGGCGGGAGCGAATCGGGATCCCAAAGGCATCTTCTAAAGGTTTCCCATTCGGTGCAACAAGACCCTGGTCGCTCGCCGGCAAGACGGACGTCATCCGTGCGCTTACGTGTGCGGTGCTGGCAACGGCTTTGCAGGCGAAGACCACTTTTGACAAGGGAGGCACGTTACCTTGTTTCCCACTGAAACTGGGCGTTGTGGGATCCCTTCCCGCCTACAATAAGGGAAGAGGACCCTGGCCTCCACTATAAATAGAGAGGGTAGGAACCCTAGAACAACACACTTGGGACTTGGCCTCCGCAAGCACGAAAGCACTGTACTATCTCGCTATCGACCTCCGTGAGAGGCAATCCACCAAAGAAGGAGTAGCGTTTTATGCTTCGCATCGGCCTGGACATGGGTAAACTGTTGTGTTTTGAGTTCTCCTCATCTTTGAGTGAGTATTTTGTCGTTCCCATCGAGTAGAGGCTAGGCGAGACGAAACAGGGAGGATCGTACGCACACGTGCATGTGTTTGCGTCCTTAGGGATTTGCAGAGCCCAAAATTCAACATTTGGCGCGCCAGGTAGGGGCGTGTGAAGGTTTTCGTCCAACTTCCTTCGTCCCAGACCGCTGCATCGATGGCCGGCGACCTACTGGCTCCTTCGAGCCTCGTTGAGCTGATCTCTGACCAACACATTACAGCGGCTAGAGGCTCGCATACTAGCGTCACGGGACCAGGCGACTCGTACCAGGCCATCAATATCGTCTCCTCCGTGACGGCTGCTCGTGCAACCCAGGACCATGGGGGCTGGGCGGCGGCCCGGGCACCCGCAGTGCGCCGCATCAACTTGGGGGACCTCGGTGCACACGAGGCATTGCGAATGGCAAGAGAGATGCTCCGTCAGCGACCGACACCCGGGGGCTTTGACGCTTGGGAGGACCACATCACGTAACTAATCGCCATCGCCCAGAAGACCTTCCAGACCCATACATCTTCAAGGCCACAGGCGCCGGGCGCTGGGGTCTCGCACCTTGTGCCGGGCCCCGAACCTGTGAGCTTCGGGGCCCTGCCCTCTCTGGGTGGGGCCAAGAGAGACGCGCTCCGCGCTGCCCTCCGCCTCCTCCAAACCGCAGCGGCCGGCCCTAAAGCGCACCGCACAAACAACCACTAGGGATGAGAAGCCAACGGCGAGACGACCGACGTGCACGCTAGCACGCATCACCAAGACCAGGTCGCCCCCGAACAGCCCGGGGCGGATAGACAAGAACGCTCCCTTCGACGCAGCCAGCACAAGGCGGAGGCGATGACACAGGCGAATGACGACAACGAAGGCACTCCGGGACACCAAGGAGGAAATCAACATCGGGCGGCGCCAGGGCCAGCCCACGGAGGCAACATGAACAAGCGACTTCGCATGAGGCTTATCGTAGGAAGATCTCCGAGCAGTGCGGCAGGGGAGATCCCCTCCAGCACCAAGCGGGCCGCCACAATCGCAATGATGACCGGCCGCAGGGCAGGGTGAAGCGCCTACATGGAGCCATATCTGCCAGAGTACGTGGTATTGCCTGATCCCCCCGACGAGGAAGAGCTTCAGACAATCTCCCCGGGGCGCCTACCCTCCTCAGGAATGAAGGGTGTTAGGGGGCTCCACCCTGGACCGGACCCAAAAGGGGCCTGGATGGGGGGCGCCCTCAAGCCGCGGGGCGTGGCACCAGCCATCTCCTCCGCGGGAGGAATGCGCGAGGCCGAACTCACGGGCCTCGGGAGAGCGACTTGAACACCCCCCACGAGGCGCTGGTTGCACGGATTATCCACGACGACCAAGATTCACGCATGGGCGTCGGGGACCGGGTCTCAGAGGGTATTCCTGATGTCCAAGGGGGCTTCAACTACTCCGTGAGGTAGTTTTTCAGATCTGTTGCCTTAAGGGGTGTCTTCTCACCGCAGGGACTCCAACTACCTCTCGCTTATTCCTGCAAGTCGCTCCCATTACAATTCTGGTTTAAGCCACTTGGCAACCTAACCCGCTACTTTGCTTGCCTCGCGATGACCGCTTGGCCACAACGCACCGCCCCATCGTGAGAACTGCGGAGCCCTGCGGCCCCTCAGGATCACGGTCAACAATATGAAATCAGAGTCGCTTGAGCGTCCAAGGGGGCTCCGAAGCATGGTGTGTTTGAAATATACCCTACAGGCAATAATAAAATGGTTATTGTCATATTTCCTTGTTCATGATAATCGTCTATTGTTCAGGCTATAATTGTATTAACAGGAAACAGTAATACATGTGTGAATAAATAGATCACAATGTGTCCCTAGCAAGCCTCTAGTTGGCTAGCTTGTTAGTCAATATATGATCATGGTTTCCTGGTCATGGGTGTTAGATGTCATTGATAATGGGATCACATCATTGGGGGAATGATGTGATGGACAAGACCCAATCTTAAGCGTAGCACCAGATCGTATTGTTCGTATGCTAAAGCTTTTCTAATGTCAAGTGTCTTTTCCTTCGACCGTGAGATTGTGCAACTCCCGTATACCGTAGGAGTGCTTTGGGTATATCAAACGTCAGAACGTAACTGGGTGACTATAAAGTTGCACTAAGGGTACCTCCGAAAGTATCTGTTGGGTTGGCATGAATCGAGATCGGGATTTGTCACTCCGTGTGACGGAGAGGTATCTCTGGGCCCACTCGGTAGAACATCATCATGAGCTCAATGTCACTAAGGAGTTAGTCACACGATGATGTGCTAAATAACGAGTAAAGAGACTTACCGGTAACGAGATTGAACAAGGTATAGGTATACCGACGATCAAATCTCTGGCAAGTTCTATACCGACAGACAAAGGGAATTGTATATGGGATTGATTGAATCCTTGACATCGTGGTTCATCCGATGAGATCATCGTGGATCAAGTGGGAGCCACCATGGGTATCCAGACCCCGCTGATGGTTATTGGCCGGAGAGGTGTCTCGGTCATGTCTGCCTGTCTCCCGAACCCGTAGGGTCTACACACTTAAGGTTCGATGACGCTAGGGTTATAGGGAATTGTTATACGAGATTAGCGAAAGTTTTTTGGAGTCCCGGATGAGATCCCGGACGTCACTAGGAGCTCCGGAATGGTCCGGAGGTAAAGATTGATATATAGGACGGATGGTTTCGGACACCGGAAGTGTTTCGGGCATCACCGGTAACGTACCGGGACCACCGGAGGTGGCCCCGGGGGTCCACCGATAGGGGGCAACAACCCCGGGAGGCTAGATGGGCCAAGTGGGGGAGGGAACCAGCCCCTAGGTGGGCTGGTGCCCCCCCACTCAGCCCATGGCGCGGGAATAGGGGAGAGGGAGGGAACCCTAGCGCAGGTGGGCCTAAGGCCCACCAGAGGGATGCGCCACCCCTCCTCCCCCCTTGGCCGCCACACCTCTTCCCATCTAGGCCTGCCCCCCCCCCCCCCCCCCCTGGGAGAGGGAAACCCTCAAGGGGGCGCAGCCCCTCCCTCCCCCTATATATAGTGGGCACTTTTGGCCTTTTGGAGACACACTTTTCCCTCTCCCTCGGCGCAGCCCTGCCTCTCTTTCTCCTACTCTCTATCGGTGCTTGGCGAAGCCCTCCCGGGAGATCTCGTCTCTCCATCGACACCACGCCGTCGTGCTGCTGGAGTTCTTCCCCAACCTCTCACTCCTCATTGCTGGATCAAGGTGCAGGAGACGTCACCGGGCTGCACGTGTGTTGAACGCGGAGGTGCCGTAGTTCGGCACTAGATCGGAATCACAATCTGAATCGCGGCGAGTACGACTCCATCAACCGCGTTCTAGTAACGCTTCTGCTTAGCGATCTTCAAAGGTATGAGGATGCACTCACCCCTCTCTCGTTGCTGGTCGCTCCATAGGAAGATCTGAATATGCGTAGGAAATTTTTTGAATTTATTCTACGTTACCCAACATGGTGTTGTAGGAGCCTTGCCGATCACAAGGCCACCTGCAGCCCTTGATATCATCCACGAATATTCGGGTGTTATCAGGGGAGGCAGGGCTTGACCCCGTAGCTACATTCGTTTAATCGATCACACGCAATGACGGTTGGGAAATGTGTCGGACTGGGTCTCAGCGACGTAGAGCCGCTCGAACGTTAAAGGGGGATCCTGAGCATCACCACTTAGGAGTCTTACCGGTGACAAAGCCACTTGACCACCCTGGTGCTACCCAGTGTCGGTCGGCATCGGGGGGTGTCGGGGCCTTGCCTCATGAGGCGCCTCACGATGGCAGGGATATGTGCGGGACTTGGACCTGTCAACGTATAGTCATAAAAAGCCCTATAACAGGCCTCTCGGGAAGGAGCGCAAGGACGCAACACTCGCATCGACCCGTCGCACCTCTGCATCATCTTTCAATTCTTATGGAACCAACTTCAGCCCGTGAAACTCTCACGTAATAATGAGCTGAGGCTATATAAGGCCAGGGGCCCCCGAGGACGTGGAAGGGGTCCACCCCACGCCTAGTGGAAGACCTTAGATCTGCGCTGGGTACAACACAGTCCCGAATGACTCTAGAAGCTAAGGCCACAATGCCTCGGGGGTAGGGACACTCGCAAGGCCAAAGCGTCCTTGCGATCTCCCATATACACCCCCACTGTGACACTCTCACGTAATAACGAGCCGAGGCTGGATACGCCCAGGGCCCCCCGAGGACGCGGAAGGGGTCCACCCCACGCCTAGTGGCAGACCTTAGCTCCGCGCTGGGTACAGAGACGAAGGCAATTAGCATAGCCTGCCAATGACCATGCTCGCATCTAGCAAGGAAACCCATATAGTCTGCCAATGACTATGCCAGCTTAAATACCGGATTCGGCACTCGCTTTCTTTTGGATTTGGACTATTTTTCACTGAGTTTGAACTGGCTGATTTCTTGAGTAGGTTTTCCCTAGTCTTACTGTCCGATGTTCAAAAAATCAAAGGGAGGAGAAAAGCTTTCTCTGGCGTTCCTTATTTAACTGGCTTTGAAACGTCCCGTCCGGAGGACGTAATTGGAGACAACTACTCCACGCCACCATCAAGAGTCTCGGGAGGCCTCAGGGCCCCTCCCGGGGCAATGACCAAAGGGACGAAGTGAGGAATCGCTCGGGCGCCAGAAAGGGGGTTCCTGGGTATACCTCAGGAGACTACCGGTCATCAAGACCGGGGCCTGACAACGCAGAGCGGCTCGAGTGTCAAATGGGGCTTCTCGGCAACGCGCCTCAGGAGCATTACTCGTCGCAAAGCCACTCGGCTCCCCCAGGGTGCCGGTCCTTGCCCCGCGAGGGACGTCCTTGGTAACGGGTTGGACCACACGGGGGCGAGGAAATGTGCGGGACCAGACCTGGAGACATAGAGTGCCGAAAGGGTCTTCACCTCGTCCCGCTTGCGAAGCAGGAGCTACACCGAAGGAACTACGTGAGGGAGCAATGCAAATACGCAACTAAGAGCCTCACATGCCATGACCTGGACCCCCCCCCCCCCCCCGCGCGCGCGCTTTACGATAAACTAACAATGAGTCGAAACATGCGCGCTAACGAAGGATGCAGGGCATAAGGATTCAACAGCAGCAATGAGTGAATCCAGCACTCAAGCACGCGGCTGCGCGAGGGGTGCCTAAGGGGGGCAGTGCTTCCGGAAGGCCATGCCACCCTTGTCACCCCCGAGCAATGGCAGCTACGGCGAGGGGCCCTGAGCTCTGCGACTCCGCTACAACGACCATCAGCACGCAAACCATCATCCCCAGAGCAAAAGAGAACAAGAGAACAACAAAGGTAATAACAGCAAAAGCTTAACGCCCAGCAGGGTAGAGTTCTTGGTTCGCCGTTACACGAGAGCAACAAAGGAGCTAGGGGCACAAAGCGGAGGGGCTGCCAACATCACCCATGGCGTCTGTCGGCCCAGCATCAAGACCACCCTCCTCGCTCGAGGCGAGCACCAAGACATACCGCCCCACTAGGGCGTCGACGTGCAGGCGGACCTCATCCCGGAGATGGCGCCGGGGCTCAGCGGGCGCCAGCTCAATGACACGCCGGAGGTCGAGCTTCGGGGCAAGGCAACCCAAGTTCATTAAGACGAGCGTCAGGGCAAGGCCGAGGAGCTCTCGCGTGCTGGACGCGCTCTCTTCCTCCACGCGTTGTACGCCAGCCTCCAGTGCCTCCACGACCTCCTGGAAGAAGATGAGATAACCTAAGTCGCTCCTCACGTTGTGCAGCGTCGGGGCCCTCCCTACAAACCGACGGGTCGCGGCGACCGCCCGGTCGGTGATGCCAGTGAACTGCAGGGCATGCTAGGACGCCATCAACCTGGCGTATGAAGCCTCATCCTAGGCGGCCTGCACGGCGTCCGCCGCCTCCCGGACCTGCTGCTGTAGCAATGCTAGCTCCTCCTTGGCCTCCGCCTCGCCTTGGCTAGCGGTGTCGAGGGTGGCCTGGACGCTCTCAAGCTGGACCTGATGCTCGACCACCTCCTCTGGGAGCTCACTGACTTTCTGCCTCTTGGAGGAGGGTGCGCTGAAGAAGAAGGAAGATCAACCCAGGGACAGCAGACGGAACAACAAACAAGGGGAACACATCGAATGACTTACTCATCGGCCATCACCCAGCAGGAGCGGAAGCGTGAAGGTCCCGAAGACCCTCCGCCACTGCCCCCAATGGCGGACAAGGGCGTAGGAGGTTCCACACGCTTCCCCCGGCCAGAGCCATCTCAGGAAGATGCCATGGAGATGAAGAGCGAAGAAGGGGGGGACCCTCCTTGCGACGAATTGGTGAAACAGAGAAGGAGCTCAAGGTTGTCGTGCCTTCCCCCACATGAGGCATGGCGTACTTATGGGCGAGCCCTAGCCACCAATCGTCGCGGGAGCGTAGGCGTCACATGATTCGCGAAGGCCGTGAGGTGGGCCGACGGAAGCGCTGTCACTCACGTCGCCTCACATGTCGATCGATCGTTCACATCCGCTAGGGCCATTGGCGTGGTCTCATTCAATGGGCAAAATGATGGCCTGCGCAATTCTTGGGAATCGCACCGTCGTGGTCTAGCACCACCGGGGCACCTTGGGGAGCGAGGGTGTCGTCGCACAGCTTCGAGACACGTGGGTCGCTAGGACCGCAAGCAAATGGGGCCTGCGATGTTTCGGGTCGTCTTCAAGGCTTCAAAAAGAAGCCAACCCGGGCATGCCTTGGGCCCTCGGCTACTGTCGGTGTTCTGGGAACGGGGGTACCTAGACTTGCGTGCCTGCGACACAGGGTTGGCCCACTTCGTCAGCACAAGATCGGCAAGGAACAATACCGCCCTGAACAAGGCACTTGTGAGGGGCCAAGCCTCACAAGGAGGAGCAGCGTCAAGACCCGCGGGGTGTGTGACAGCCTAGCTTATTAAGGATGATAGACTACTCATATCAATAACGAATTCCTTCTTTTCCGGAAGCCCATTCGAATAGAACTCCCATGTTAAGCATTCTCGGCTTGGAGTAATTCTAGGATGGGTGACCGATCGGGAAGTTGATTCCGGGTGCGCATGAGGAAGGACAAAGTGCGCAGAAAAGACTAGTATTGATATGTGGGGCCATTATAGATCACGCCAGGAGTAACGACCACCGGCGGGTGTGTCCGAGTCGTTACAAGTTGGTAATCAAAGCCTTACGACCATAGGAGCCTTTGTGTGATCGAACTTGGCATCTATATGCTGTTGATGTGACGGAGTTCTTTCTTGGTGCCTCCTGTCTGACTTGATTTCTTCCGGGGAGTTGACCTCTAGGGGATTCTTGAGCACATCGCTATAATTCAGATCTCTTAGTATCTCGGGACGGAGGATGTTCATAATTGCTTCAGTACTAGTAGTGACGAGAGGAGTCCGGCTTCCCCAGTACTGGTGCAGAGAGTTCCCGATGTATCACCAGACCTTGTATTGTTGTGATTACGAGGGTTTGTGATAGATGAGGTTACTACAGGAGTTGTATGACATATTACTCCTTGTATCCGTGGACCAGATTGCATGACCAGATATTTCGGGAATTCATAGGTGTGATATCAGGTAGTGACTTATAGGGAAATCTTCCTACAAATGCATGATGTGAGGTTAGGATTCGACATTCAGTGGGTCCGTTTGTTCACGGTCGTCTTATAGTGGTTCCCGTTGTGTCTTAAAGAGTTCTTGTAGCTTGCTACGATTTGGGGACCTTTCGTATGTCGTGTGCACTACCTTGCACAGGATGGCCAGTGTAAGCTCGAGCCCGTGCGATCATTTCCACTAAGTTATCGGATGGAATCTCTGCCATACGTTTATTCCGAGAAGTTCTAGCTCATACTTGGTTTGCAAGTGGTCTTTAATCAGATATTGTCGATAGTCACTTTGAGGAAGCATTCTTACTATTTTTTTGTTCGAATGCAATTGCTAAATATTCTTGTTCAGATAATTTTTCCTATTAATTCAGCTTTACCTTGAATGTTATTCGCAAGTCTAATGGGTTGTCCGTCTTCAGGATGGCTCCACCAACTCGCCAGAATCCGGATCGCGAGGGTGCTGATGCTCCGCCACCGCCTCCTCCGCCTCCTCGGCCGCCGCCGCCTCCTCCTGTAGAGGCATGACAAGCGGTGATGGCTGCAACAAATGCTAACACCCATATGTTAATTCAGCTATTGCAAGAGAGGAACAATCAGCAGCAGGGTAATTTAAACCATGGTGCGCATCAGTTTGTATGTCTGAATAAATTCCTAGTGAACCAGCCGAAGCCTTCACGTCTTGTGATCAACCATTCGACGTTGAGGGCTGGATTCGGGACATGATTAAACACTTTTAGTGCAACAATGTCTGTCGAGAGGACTTCGTCAAGTTTGCAACATTTCAGCTCAAGGGGCACACAGGAGTTTGGTGGCAGCAGTTGAAGGACTCCAAGGGAGGCACAATGATCAGTTGGGACCATTTCTGCAAATATTTCAGGTCTCACTATATCCCGTCTAGCTTTGTGGAAGAGATGCGTGAGAAGTTCAGACGCTTGAAGCAAGGTGGATCCTCTGTGTACAAGTACAATGTCGAGTTCCACGAGCTGGCTCGATATGCTTTGCAGGACATTCCAGATCAGAGGAGCAAGATCTATTAGTTCATAGGTGGTCTGAGAGAGGACTTGCAGCTGGCCCTTGCCTTGCACGATCCTAGTGAGTTTGATAAGTTCTATAACTTGGCTCTCAGGGCTGAGGCAGCTTTGCTCAAGGTGGAGAATTCGAGGAAGCGTTTCAGAGATTCCAGTTCATCGCCCTCAACTCAGGTGGTGCAGAAGTAGCAGAAATATAGGGTGTCTCCTCCTCCTCCTCGGCAGACTCAGTAGTTCAAGCACTCAGGTGGTCGTGGTTCTTCCCACCCACCCAACTCAGCTTTCCAGCAGAGGTTTCAGCAGCAGAAGCAGGGGAATCCTCAGGTGCAATTCCGTCCGCTGTCAGATGTTACTTGTTACAAGTGTGGGCAGAAGGGTCACTACTCCAACAAGTGCACCTCTGAGCAACGTCTTCCGCCCCTCCTCCAGGGAAGCCTCCGGGCAATGCTGTGGTGAAGTTCAATCCCACAGATGAGAGAGTCAATATGGTGAATGCAGCTGAAGCAGAGAACTCCACAGACGTGATTATGGGTAATCTTTTAGTTAATGATATTCCTCAGGTCTTGTTTGATTCTGGTGCATCGCATTCTTTCTTATCTTATCCGTTTGCGGCAAAGCATGATTTGCATCTTGAAGAATTGCCTAAGTCTTTAGATATTGTTTCTCCGAGGATGCTCATGAGTTCTCGTTGGGTTATTCCTGATGTCTGTGTCAAGATGGGTGATTATGCCTTTCTGGCTTCTCCTATTGTCCTTAGCAACTCTGATATTGACTTGATCTTTGGGATGGATTGGTTGGCTATGAACAAGGCGTCCATTGATTGTGAAGCTAAAGAACTGAAGCTAACTCGTCCTTCGGAGGACTTGATTAAGAAGACGATCAAAAACAAGTATCCACTTCCATTGGATAAGAAGACGATCAAAAACAAGTATCCACTTCCCAACATCAATGAGTTGTTTGAGCAATTAAAAGGGGCTAAGGTCTTCTCGAAGCTCGATCTCAGGATGGGGTATCATCAGATTCGCATTCGCGAAGAGGACATTCCCAAGACTGCTTTCAGAATAAGCTTTGGCTCGTATGAGTACACGGTGATGTATTTTGGTCTAGCCAATGCTCCACCGACCTTCTGTCGGATGATGAATTATACCTTCTCCCCATTCAAGAATGAATTATACCTTCTCCCCATTCAAGAATGAATTTGTATTTTCAGAAACTCAGGAAGAGCATGAAGAACATCTCAGGCTTGTGCTTGATAAGCTAAGAGAGCATAAGTTATATGCTAAGTTTTCCAAATGTGAGTTCTGGCTGAAGGAAGTTGTGTATCTTGTGCACATTATCTCTGCCGAGGGCATCAAAGTTGATCCATCAAAGATGCAGACCATTGTTGAGTGGGAACCTCCGCAGAATGTGAAGCAGCTTCGAAGCTTTCTCAGGCTTGCAAGCTATTGCAGAAGATTCGTTGAGAATTTATCCAAGATTGCTAAGCCTCTCTCAAGTCTTCTTCAGAAGGGTGTGAAGTATGTCTGGTCTCCAGAGTGTCAGTTGGCCTTCGACACACTCAAAGAGAAGCTCACTTCTACTCCAGTCTTGGTTCCTCCTGATGATTCCAAACCTTATCAAGTGTTCTCCGATGCCTCTCTTCAAGGTCAATGGTGTAGTTCTGATGCAAGATAAGAAAGTGGTAGCTTATACCTTGAGGCAGTTGAAGCCAAGTGAGAAGAATTACCCCCACTCATGATCTTGAGTTGGCGGCACTGGTACATGCTCTGATGACTTTGAGACATCTCTTGTTGGAAAGAAAGGTTGAAGTATTCACCGATCACAAGAGTCTCAAATACATCTTCAACCAGCCTAACCTCAATGTTCGGCAAACTCGTTGGGTGGAAATTCTCCAAGATTTTAATCCGAGCGTTGACTACACTCCAGGCAAAGCTATTGTCATTGCAGATGTTTTGAGAAGAAAGGCTTACTGCAACACTCTCATTCTGAAGCCTCTCCTGCCCGATCTTTGTGATTCTTTTAGAAAGTTCAACCTTCAGTTAGAACCTCACAGATTTCTTGCTAATCTCCAGATTTCACCTACCTTGGAAGACCAAGTCTGGCAAGCTCAACTTCTTGATGCAATGGGGAAGAAAGTTAAGGTTGGCTTGGCAAAGAGCATTCCCAAATATAAGTGCTTCAGTGTTGATGACAGAGATACATTGTTCTTTGAGGATCGCCTAGTCGTTTCGAAAGGGGATCTCAGGAAGGTTATCATGGAAGAAGCTCATAAATGTCTTCTCTCGATACATCCAGGAAGTTCCAAGATGTATCAGGATAAAAAACAGACCTTCTGGTGGACTCGCATGAAGTGTGAGATTGCTTAGTTTGTAAATGAATGTGATGTCTGTCGAAGAGTGAAAGCAGAGCATCAACATCCAGCAGGTCTTTTGCATCCCTTGCCCATTCCCGTGTAGAAATTCGACCATGTTGAGATGGATTTCGTCACCAAGTTTCCGAAGTCAAAGAAAGGTAACGATGCCATCTTTATCGTCATCGACAAGTTGAGCAAAGTCACTTATTTACTTCCAGTCAAGGAGTCTATCTCGGCGGCGCTCCTTGCAGAGTTGTATACGTCAAGGATAGTGTCATTGCATGGTGTTCCAATGCTTATTTCTTCGGATCGAGGAAGCATCTTTACTTCCAAGTTCTTGGATTCTTTTCAGTCTATGATGGGTACTAAGATTTGATTCAATACAGCCTTCCATCCTCAGACTAGTGGCAAGTTGAGAGAGTCAATCAGGTCCTCGAGGATATGCTAAGAGCCTGTGTCATTTCCTTTGGCATGATATGGGAAGACTGCCTACCTTTTGCTGAGTTTTCTTACAACAACAGCTATGAGGCAAGTTCAGCCAAAGCTCCGTTCGAGATTCTTTATGGCAGAAAGTGTTGTACCCCGCTCAATTGGTCAGAGATTGGTGAGCATCAGATTCTTGGGAATGTCATGATTGCTGAAGCAGAAGAAATGTGCCGTGTCATTCAGGATAATCTCAAAGCAGCGTAGTCCCGTCACAAGATCTACTACGATAGCAAGAATCATGACATGAGTTTTCAGCTCGATGATTTCCTCTATCTCAAAGTGTCTCCCATGAAGGGCACTCAGCGCTTCGGCATTAAAGGAAAGCTTGCTCCTTGTTTTGTTGGGCCTTTCAGAATTGTTGGCAAGAGAGGTAACCTTGCATATAAATTAGAGCTCCCTTCCAACTTCTCAAATGTGCATGACGTGTTTCATGTCTCTCAGCTTCGGAGATGCTTTAATACTCCCAAGCGCACAGTTGATCTTCAGGATATCGACCTCCAACCGACCTATCCTACCGTGAGCATCTAGTGGCAGTTCTTGAAGTGACTGTGCGCAAGTCCCGCAATAAGTCAATCAAGTTTCTCAAAGTCCAGTGGTCACATCATTCCGACAAAGAGGCCACTTGGGAGCGTGAGGATCACCTCCGTTCCAAATTTCCAGAGTTCTTTCAGTCCTAGATCTCCGGACGAAATCTTCTTGTAGTGTGGGAGAGTTGTAACAGCCCAGATGTTTTCCTTTCCATATTTGTACTCCTTTCCTTGTTTGTGGAGACATTGTTGAATCATGTATGGATGTTATAAGGAGGTTATCATTTCATGTGGCCATCATTCCATGTCATCATCTTACATCATGGAATTGTTTTGCATTCATTGCATTCCCCTTCTTGTGTTGCTAGTGTTTAGTTCATCTTGGAAGTGCTAGTGTGCATATGAGTGTTTGTTTGGGATGAGTGTGGTGTTTTCAAACCTTGCAAAACCTCATCCCATTATTTGTTTAAACTTGTGTGTTAAACCTTGTTTGAACCTTAGAGGATTTAATTGTGGGTGTAGGGGTGACTTTCATGGTTATTTTAGACTTTGGTGTAATGAGATTTTAATAGCAATATGCTACGGCAACAAAATACCTTCCCCGGCAACGGCGTCAGAGGTCCTTCTGCTGCTGGCTACGCCTATAGGGATTTCCTTGGCAAATATGCAAAGGATTCCCCCGTAGCCTTGGAGAGTTGCGTTGGTGTTCCCTTGAAGAGGAAAGGGTGATGCAGCAATGAAGCAGTATGTATTTCCCTCAGTTTGAGAACCAAGGTATCAATCCAGTAGGAGGATCGCGTCAAGTCACAAGTACCTGCACAAACACAAAGAGCTTCCACCCAATGCTATGAAGGGGCTGTCAATCCCTTATAGATTGTTTGCAAAGTGAGAACTGAAAGCAAAAAGGAAACAAAGCAAAGTAAAAGTAAAAGTGGAGACGATAGTTGTGAATAGACCCGGGGGCCGTAGTGTTCACTAGTGGCTTCTCTCATGAAAGCAAGTAGACGGTGGGTGAACGAATTATTGTCGAGCAATTCATAGAACCATGCAAAGTCATGACGTTATCTATGGAAATGATAATATCTATAGAAATCACGTCCAAAACAAGTAGACCGATACTTTCTGCATCTACTACTATTACTCCACACGTCGACCGCTATCCAACATGCATCTAGTGTATTGAGTTCATAAGAACAGAGTAACGCCTTAAGCAAGATGACATGATGTAGATGGACAATCTCAAATCTATGATGAAAGCCCATCTTTTTACCCTTGATGGCAACAACACGATGCGTGCCTTGCTACCCCTTCTGTCACTGGGAAAGGTCACCGCACGGTATGAACCCAAAACCATGCACTTCTCCCATTGCAAGAATCATAGATCTAGTTGGCCAAACAAAGCCCAAGACTCAGAGAGACTTACGAGGATATCAAATCATGCATATAAGAAATCAGCAAAGACTCAAATATAATTCATAGATAATCTGATCACAAATCCACAATTCATCGGATCTCGACAAACACACCGCCAAAGAGGATTACATCGGATAAATCTCCATGAAGATCATGGAGAACTTTGTATTGAAGATCCAAGAGAGAGAAGAAGACATCTAGCTACTAACTACGGCCCGTAGGTCTGAAGTGAACTACTCACGAGTCATTGGAGAGGCGATGATGTTGATGTAGAAGCCCTCCAACTCCAAAGTCCCCTCCGGCAGGGCACCGGGAAGGGTCTCCAGATGAGATCTCGCGGAAACAGAAGCTTGCGGCGGCGGAAAAGTGGTTTCGTGGACGCCCTTATTTGTTTGGGATTTTAGGGAATATATAGGCCAAAGAGCTGGGGCAGGGGAGCGCCAGGGAGGCCAGAAGCCTGGTGGCCGCGGGCCCCCTCGCCGCGGCGTCAGGGCTTGTGGGCTCCCTATGGCCCTCCTGCCTTGGCCCTCAAGTCCCCCAATATTCTTCCGTTCTGGAAAAATTCATTTCGGGGATTTTATTCCGTTCCAAAATCAGATCTGAAAAGAGTCAAAACACAGAAAAAACAGGAACTCGCACTTGGCACTGAATTAATAAGTTAGTCCCAAAAAAGATATAAAAGGTATGTAAAACATCCAAAGTTCACAAGATAACAACATGAAACCATCAAAAATTATAGATATGTTTGAGACGTATCAAGCATCCCCAAGCTTAACTCCTGCTCGTCCTCGAGTAGGGAAGTGATAAAGAATGAATTTTTGATGCTTTCATTCTACCTAGCATAAATGTCCTTTTTAACTCCTCTTATGTGACGTGAATGTTCAGATCCATTAGATTCAAAACAATAGTTTTCTATTGACATGGAGACAGTAATACTTCAAGCAAACTAGCAAGGTAATCATGAACTTTCAAAATAACAAGGCCAAAAGAAAGTTATCCCTACAAAATCACATAGTCTAGCTATGATCTATCATCCTTGCACAACGAATTTAAATCATGCAGAACCTCGGTATTGGCCAAGTAATTGTTTTCACACCTTCACTTTCTCAAACCTTTTCAACTCTCATGCAATACATGAGCGTGAGCCATGGTTTTAGCACTATAAGTGGAATGGAGTGTGGTGGAGGTTGCAAGGCAAACAAGGAGAAGATGGTCACATTGACTAGGCATATCAACGAGCTATGGAGATGCTCATCAATAGATATCAATGTGAATGAGTAGGGATTGACATACAAATGATGCACTAGAGCTAAGAATATGTGAAAGCTCTTAAAGAAAACTAGTGGGTGTGCATCCAACTTGCTTGCTCACGAAGACCTAAGGCAATTTTGAGGAAGCCTATCATTGGAATATACAAGCCAAGTTATATGATGAAAATTTCCCACTAGCTATATGGTGGTGACAAAACGAGAGACTCTCAATCATGAAGATCATGGTGCTTAATAAGAACAAGTGTGGAAAGATAGTAGCAGTGTCCCTTCTTTATTTTTCTCTCATTTTTTTGGTGGTCTCTTTGGCCTCTTTTTTATATTTTTTTTATTTTGGTGGGCATCTTTGGCCTCTTTTTGTTAATGGGCTTCGTTGGCCTCTTTTATTTCCTCACATGGGAAAATGCTCCATCAGTGATGATCACCACACTTACAACTCAAAACTTAGAGCAATGATGACTCTATAAGGAATGCCTTCGGTAGTGTACCGTGACAATGATCTAGCATGGCATAGACATCAATGGAAACATCATGCTAGCTATCTTATGATCATGCAATGGTAATGTAGAAGTGGTGGCACATGTCATGGTGGTAGTTGCATGGCAATATATCTCGGAATGGGTTTGAAAATGCCATAGTAGGTAGGTATGGTGGTTGTTTTGAGGGAGGCTATATGGTGGGTTTTGTGCACCGGCGAAAGTTGCATGGCACTAAAGAAGATAGTGATGGTGGAAGGTGAAAGTGCATCTAAACCATGGACTCAACATTAGTCATGAAGAACTCATATACTTGTTGCAAAAGTTTTAGTAGTAATCAAAAAAAGCATTCAACGCATACTCCTAGGGGAAGGGTTGGTAGGTATAAACCATCGCGCCATCCCGATCGCCACACAAAGGATGACAATCAATAAACTAATAATGCTCAGACTTCATCACACAGCGGTTCACCATACATGCATGCTACGGGAATCACTAACTTTAACACAAGTATTTCTAGATCCACAACACCTTACTAGTATAACTTCAATATTACCACAACCACAACTCAAAACTAATTGAGATGAATCAAACTTCTCTAACTATTCAATGCACATGAAGGTGGAAGTTTTCATATCCCTTTGGATAACTACCCCTTTTGAGACTACTTTCATAGCATAGATCAACTACCACGCCACGCGCTTCCGTGCTCTAAAAGATAGAAGTGAAACACATAGAGCAAAATCAACTAGCTCCAAAGATATAAGTGAAACACATGTGAGCTGAATTGTCTAACCAAAGGATATAAGTGAAGCTCGACAAAATCACGATGAGTGCATGTCTCTCTCTCTAGGTGTGCAGCAAGGAAGATTGTGACACAACAAAAATAAAAGACTCCTATGATACAAGACGCTCCAAGCAAAACAAATAACATGTGGTGAATAAAAATATAGCCCCAAGTAATGTTACCGATGGATTGAAGACGAAAGAGGGGACGCCTTCCCCGGGCATCCCCAAGCTTAGGCTTTTACGGCATCCTTGAATGAACTTGGGGTGCCTTGGGCATCCCCATGCTTGAGATCTTGCCACTCTTTATCTCTTTGTACATAAGATCTTCACCCAAAACTTGAAAACTTCACAACACGAAACTTAAACAGAAACTCATGATAACATTAGTATAAGAAAGCAAACCACCACTTCCTTAGGTACTGTCGCAAACTTCAATTCTACTTATGTTGATGTTGGGTTACTGTATTTTCAATCTTCCATGGATAATACCCCCCCCCCCCAATACTATCCATAGTTTCATCAAAATAAGCAACCAACTCAACAAAAACAGAATCTGTTAACAGCAGGCCAGTCTGTAGCAATCTGTATACTTCGTATACTTCCGTTACTTCACAAATTCTGAAAAATGACGACAGTCTGAAGAATTTGTGTAGCAATCAGCATCCAAAAGAATCAACTAAAAATCTCTTACAGAATAAAAACGAAAATTCTTCTCGTGAGCAGAAAGTTTCTGTACCTTTTCCAGCATGACCAAACGATCATCCCCAAGACTAATCATAACAGTTTCACTTGGCACAAACGCAAAAGAAACACAAAACACACAATCATAACAGAATTATGAAAGTGTGGAAAACACAAAACAGAAGGAAAAAAGGATAGATTCGTTGGGTTGCCTCCCAACAAGCACTATTGTTTAACGCCCTTAGCTAGGCATAAGGTGATGGAATCACGTATAGTCATCTTTGGAGCTCAAACCATAAGTCGCCCTCATCATAGATTCATAAGGCAATCTTATTTTCTTTCTAGGCAAATGCTCCATGCCCTTTCTTAGAGGAAACTAAAATATAATATTACCTTCCTTCATATCGATGATAGCACCTATATTCCTTAGGAAAGGTCTACCAAGAATAATGGGACATGAAGGATTGCAATCTATGTCAAGTACAATGAAATCCACGGGTACACAGTTCTTATTTGCAACAAAAAGAACATCATTGATCCTTCCCATGGGTTTCTTGACAGTAGAATCCACAAGATGCAAATTAAGAGAACACTCTTCAATCTCATGAAAACCAAGAATATCACATAAAGACTTTGGAATCGCGGAAACACTAGCACCCAAATCACACAAAGCATTGCATTCATAGTTTTTGATTTTGATCTTGATAGTAGGTTCCCACTCCTCATGAAGTTTTCTAGGTATAGAGACTTCTAATTCGAGTTTCTCTTCAAGAGATTTCATCATAGCATCTACGATATGTGCGGTAAAGGCTTTGCTTTGGCTATAAACATGTGGACAGTTTGTAATGGATTGCATCAAGGAAATGCATTCAAACAAGGAGCAACTATCATAATTGAATTCCTTGAAATCCAAAGTGGGAGTTTCATTACTACCCAATATTTTGATTTCTTCTACTCCACTCTCCACACCTTTATCATCAAGATAGGTGGACTCCGAATCATTGGGGCATTTTTCAACCAACGTGGATTCATATCCAGCCCCTTCATCAATAGGTTTGACACGCGAAAACAAAGATTCAAGAGGAGTCACACCAAGCACTTTAAGATCTTCGTGATTTGCATCAGTAGAACGCACCCTTTTAAACCATTCATGCTTAGCACGAATTTGGGCGGTTCTTTCTTTGATCTCATTCATGGAGACACGCATAGCCTTTAAAGTTTCATCCAAGTTAACCTTGGGAGGAGCACATCTAATTTTCAAAGCATCAATATCACAAGACATCCTATCAACGCTCTTAGCCAAATCGTCTATTTTGAGTAGTTTTTCCTCTGTGGACGCATTGAAAATCTTTTGAGAGTTGATGAACTCTTTGATATTACTGTCTAAATTAGAGGGTAATTTGTTATGATTTCCATAAGTGTTTTTGTAGGAATTGCCATAATTGTTAGAGGAGTTACTAGGAAAAGGCCTAGGAACATAGTTTCCTCTAAAAGCATTGTTGTTGCCAAAATTGTTCCTACCAACAAAATTAACGTCCAAACTAGTGTTGCTACTCTCAATCAAGGAAGATAGTGGCATGTCATTAGGATCTAAGGGAGCATTTCTAGTAGCAACCAAATTCATCAAATCGTCCATCTTAGCACTAAGCGAGTTAATTTCTTCTATAGCGTGTACCTTTTTGCTAGCAGGCGACCTTTCAGTGTGCCACTCAGAGTAGTTGGTCATGATATTGTCTAGGAGTTTTCTAGCTCTCCTAACGTGATTTCCACGAACGTTCCACCTGAGGCGAAGTCCAAGATATTTCGAGAAGCAAAATTTAAACCAGCGTAAAAGATTTGTATAATCATCCACAAACTCAAGCCATGAGCTGGACAATTTATAATCATAAGCTTCATCATCTCCCAAGATTGTGCGACATGTTCATGATCAAGTTGCTTGAAATTCATGATATCGTTACGGAGAGAGATAATCTTAGCCGGCGGAAAATACTTGGATATGTAAGCATCTTTGCACTTATCCCAAGAATCGATACTATTTTTGGGCAAAGAAGAAAACCAAGTTTTTGCGCGATCTCGCAACGAGATATGAAAATGCTGCAATTTAATCACGTCATTATCTACATCTCTTTTCTTTTGCATATCGCAAAGCTCAATGAAGGTATTGAGATGGGATGCGACATCTTCACTAGGAAGGCCAGAAAATTGCTCTTTCATAACAAGATTCAGCAAGGTAGTGTTGATTTCGTATGACTCCGCACTAGTGGCGGGAGCAATCGGAGTACTAATAAAATCATTATTATTAGTATTCAAGAAGTTGCAAAGTTTGGTGTTTTCAGCCATGATGACTTCAACAAACAAACAAGAACACAAGCAAGCAAGAAAACAGGCAAAGGAAAACGACAAAAGGCAAAAGAAAACGGCAAAGGAGAAAGGCAAATGAAAACGGCAAATGTGAAGTGGGGGAGAGGAAAACGAGAGGCAACTGACAAAAAAGGGAAATTCAACAGATGAGTTTGTGACACTTACTTGGATAGATCTTGACTTGATCTCTCCCCGGCAACGGCGCCAGAAATCCTTCTGCTACGGCAACAACAGACCTTCCCGGCAACGGCGCCAGAAATCCTTCTCCTACGGCAACAAAAGACCTTCCCCGGCAATGGCGTCAGAGGTCCTTCTGCTGCTGGCTACGCCTATAGGGATTTCCTTGGAAAATACGCAAAGGATTCCCCCGCGGCCTTGGAGCCTTGCGTTGGTGTTCCGTTGAAGAGGAAAGGGTGATGCAGCACAGAAGCAGTAAGTATTTCCCTCAGTTTGAGAACCAACGTATCAATCCAGTAGGAGGATCGCGTCAAGTCACAAGTACCTGCACAAACACAAAGAGCTTGCACCCAACGCTATGAAGGGCTTTTCAATCCCTTATAGATTGTTTGCAAAGTAAGAACGAAAAGTAAAAAAGGAAACAAAGCAAAGTAAAAGTAAAAGTGGAGACGATAGTTGTGAATAGACCCGGGGGCAGTAGTGTTCACTAGTGGCTTCTCTCATGAAAGCAAGTAGATGGTAGGTGAACGAATTACTGTCGAGCAATTGATAGAACCGTGCAAAGTCATGACATTATCTATGGCAATGATCATATCTATAGGCAGCACGTCCAAAACAAGTAGACCGAAACTTTCTGCATCTACTACTATTACTCCACACGTCGACCGCTATCCAGCATGCATCTAGTGTATTGAGTTCATAAGAACAGAGTAACGCCTTAAGCTAGATGACATGATGTAGATGGACAATCTCAAATCTATGATGAAAGCCCATCTTGTTACCCTTGATGGCAACAACACGATGTGTGCCTTGCTACCCCTTCTGTCACTGGGAAAGGTCACCGCACGGTATGAACCCAAACCCATGCACTTCTCCCATTGCAAGAATCATAGATCTAGTTGGCCAAACAAAGCCCAAGACATGGAGAGACTTACAGGGATATCAAATCATGCATATAAGAAATCAGCAAAGACTCAAATATAATTCATAGATAATCTGATCACAAATCCACAATTCATCGGATCTCGACAAACACACCGCCAAAGAGGATTACATTGGATAGATCTCCATGAAGATCATGGAGAACTTTGTATTGAAGATCCAAGAGAGAGAACAAGCCATCTAGCTACTAACTACGGATCCGTTGGTCTGAAGTGAACAACTCACTAGTCATTGGAGAGGCGATGATGTTGATGTAGAAGCCCTCCAACTCCAAACTCCCCTCCGGCAGGGCACCGGGAAGGGTCTCCACATGAGATCTCACGGAAACGGAAGCTTTCGGCGGTGGAAAAGTGGTTTTGTGACACCCTTATTTTTCTGGGATTTTATGGAATATATAGGCCAAAGAGCTAGGGCAGGGGAGCGCCAAGGAGGCCAGAAGCCTCGTGGCCGCGGGCCCCCCTGGCCGCGGTGTCAGGGCTTGAGGCTCCCTGTGGGCCTCCTGCCTTGGCCCTCAAGTCCCCCGATCTTCTTCCGTTCTGGAAAAAATCATTTCGGGGATTTTATTCCGTTAGGACACCGTTCCAAAATCAGATCTAAAAAGAGTCAAAAACATAGAAAAAACAGGAACTGGCGCTTGGCACTGAATTAATAAGTTAGTCCCAAAAAAGATATAAAAGGTATATAAAACATCCAAAGTTGACAAGATAACAGCATGAAATCATCAAAAAATATAGATATGTTTGAGACGTATCACAATACAACAACTAATTTTCTGTTTTAGGTGTATTTTATTTTGTCCTAAAAATATGGTTCCTATTTTTGTTAAATAGGGCATAATTCCCTCATGCCCTACCTATTTTTGCTTTTTCCCAAGACCTTTGGCTTGCCTCTGTTTGGATTTTGCTGTGAGTCTATTTATATAAAAAAGAAAAACCTTTTCCGTGCAGATTAGCCGTGCGCAAGAGAGAGCCACATGGGTCGGCTCCCTCCTTCCCTCCTTGTCCCGCCTCCCACTGATGCACAGAGGCCCGCGACGCGTTCCTCTTCTTCCTCCTTGCTACGTCACGTTGTACGACGTCTCAGCAGATGCCGATTCCATCTCCTCTTCGATCCGACAGTTTGAAGCGCGTGCCCCAAGACCATTTAAGCAGCCCGACGCTCCCCTCCAACCCTAGGCGTCCCATTTTCCCCCTCCTCTCTCTCCCTCACGTCGTCGGGGGCGATCCCGAGCCGCTTCGTCGCCATGGTCGGCAGCTGGTAAGGTCGTCGCCGGTGGATCGACGCCTCGCCTTCTTCCTCGACCGGTCCAGGCACGTGCGGAGCACGGTGGGACTCCATTCCCATTGAGAGCTCGCGTGGAGTCTGCTCCCAGCGCCCTCCTCGACGTTCGACTTCTCTGCTTCCGGCGTCCTCCTCGTCAACCAGCGTTCTCCTCCTCTCTAGCAACAACCACCTCACCTCTGCAGTGGTGAGCATGCCTCTCTCCCCCTCGTGTTTCTGTTAAGCATGGCCGGCGACAGGGCGCGCCCCGTGCTCATGGGTAGCTTCGGCCACTGTGTGCAACGGTAGCCTGTAGTGGCAGTGCATGTAGTCGAAGTAGCTAGCATTGGCGACAGCAGTTGGTTTCGTAGCATCAGCGGCAGCCATTTTTGTTGGAATTATGCCCTAGAGGCAATAATAAATGTATAGTTATTATTATAATTCCTGTATCAAGATAATAGTTTATTATCCATGCTATAATTGTATTGAATGAAGACTCATTTACATGTGTGGATACATAGACAAAACACCGTCCCTAGCATGCCTCTAGTTGGCTAGCCAGTTGATCGATGATAGTCAGTGTCTTCTGATTATGAACAAGGTGTTGTTGCTTGATAACTGGATCATGTCATTAGGAGAATCACGTGATGGACTAGACCCAAACTAATAGACGTAGCATGTTGATCGTGTCATTTTGTTGCTACTATTTTCTGCGTGTCAAGTATTTATTCCTATGACCATGAGATCATATAACTCACTGACACTGGAGGAATGCTTTGTGTGTATCAAATGTCGCAACGTAACTGGGTGACTATAAAGATGCTCTACAGGTATCTCCGAAGGTGTTAGTTGACTTAGTATGGATCAAGACTGGGATTTGTCACTCCGTGTGACGGAGAGGTATCTCGGGGCCCACTCGGTAATACAACATCACACACAAGCCTTGGAAGCAATGTAACTTAGTGTAAGTTGCGGGATCTTGTATTACGGAACGAGTAAAGGGACTTGGCGGTAAACGAGATTGAAATAGGTATACGGATACTAACGATCGAATCTCGGGCAAGTAACATACCGAAGGACAAAGGGAATGACATACGGGATTATACGAATCCTTGGCACTGAGGTTCAAACGATAAAGATCTTCGTAGAATATGTAGGATACAATATGGGCATCCAGGTCCCACTATTGGATATTGACCGAGGAGTCTCTCGGGTCATGTCTACATAGTTCTCGAACCCGCAGGGCCTGCACACTTAAGGTTCGACGTTGTTTTATGCGTATTTGAGTTATATGGTTGGTTACCGAATGTTGTTCGGAGTCCCGGATGAGATCACGGACGTCACGAGGGTTTCCGAAATGGTCCGGAAACGAAGATTGATATATAGGATGACCTCATTTGATTACCGGAAGGTTTTCGGAGTTACCGGGAATATACCGGGAATGACGAATGGGTTCCGGGAGTTCACCGGAGGGGGGCAACCCACTCCGGGGAAGCCCATAGGCTTTTGGGGGACACACCAGCCCTTAGTGGGCTGGTGGGACAGCCCCAAGGGAGCCTATGCGCCAAGATAAGAAAATCAAAGGAAAAGAAAAAAAAAGGAGGGAAGAAGTGGGAAGGGAGGGGGACTCCTCCCACCAAACCAAGTCCAACTCGGTTTAGGGGGGAGTCCTCCCCCCCCCTTGGCTCGGCTGACCCCTTGGGAGTCCCTTGGACCCCAAGGCAAGGTCCCCCTCCCTCCTCCTATATATATATGAGGCTTTTAGGGCAGATTTGAGACGACTTTCTCACGGCTGCCCGACCACATACCTCCATAGTTTTTCCTCTAGATCGTGTTTCTGCGGAGCTCAGGCAGAGCCCTGCTGAGACAAGATCATCACCAACCTCCGGAGCGCTGTCACGCTGCCGGGGAACTCTTCTACCTCTCCGTCTCTCTTGCTGGATCAAGAAGGCCAAGATCATCGTCGAGCTGTACGTGTGCTGAACGCGGAGGTGCCGTCCGTTCGGTACTAGATCGTGGGACTGATCGCGGGATTGTTCGCGGGGCGGATCGAGGGACGTGAGGACGTTCCACTACATCAACCGCGTTCTCTAACGCTTCTGCTGTACGATCTACAAGGGTACGTAGATCACTCATCCCCTCTCGTAGATGGACATCACCATGATAGGTCTTCGTGCGCGTAGGAAAATTTTTGTTTCCCATGCGACGTTCCCAACAGTGGCATCATGAGCTAGGTTCATGCGTAGATGTCTTCTCGAGTAGAACACAAAAGGTTTTGTGGGCGGTGATGTGCGTTTTGCTTCCCTCCTTAGTCTTTTCTTGATTCCGCGGTATTGTTGGATTGAAGCGGCTTGGACCGACATTACTCGTACGCTTACGAGAGACTGGATTCATCGTTACGAGTAACCCCCTTTGCTCAAAGATGACTGGCAAGTGTCGGTTTCTCCAACTTTAGTTGAATCGGATTTGACCGAGGAGGTCCTTGCATGAGGTTAAATAGCAACTCATATATCTCCATTGTGGTGTTTGCGTAAGTAAGATGCGATCCTACTAGATACCCTTGGTCACCACGTAAAACTTGCAACAACAAAATTAGAGGACGTCTAACTTGTTTTTGCAGGGTATGATTGTGATGTGATATGGCCAATGATGTGATGTGATATATTGGATGTATGAGATGATCATGTTGTAATAGAAATATCGACTTGCACGTCGATGGTACGGCAACCGGCAGGAGCCATAGGGTTGTCTTTATACTAACATATTTGTGCTTGCAGATGCGTTTACTATTTTGCTAGGATGTAGCTTTAGTAGTAATAGCATAAGTAGCACGACAACCCCGATGGCAACACGTTGATGGATGATCATGGTGTGGCGCCGGTGACAAGAAGATCGTACCGGTGCTTTGGTGATGGAGATCAAGAAGCACGTGATGATGGCCATATCATGTCACTTATGAATTGCATGTGATGTTAATCCTTTTATGCACCTTATTTTGCTTAGAACGAAGGTAGCATTATGAGGTGATCTCTCACTAAAATTTCAAGACGAAATTGTGTTCTCCCCGACTGTGCACTGTTGCTACAGTTCGTCGTTTCGAGATACCACGTGATGATCGGGTGTGATAGACTCAACGTTCACATACAACGGGTGCAAAACAGTTGCGCACGCGGAACACTCGGGTTAAGCTTGACGAGCCTAGCATGTGCAGACATGGCCTCGGAACACATGAGACCGAAAGGTCGATCATGAATCATATAGTTGATATGATTAGCATAGGGATGCTTACCACTGAAACTACTCTCGACTCACGTGATGATCGGACTTGGGATAGTGTAAGTGGATCATGAACCACTCAAATGACTAGAGAGATGTACTTTTTGAGTGGGAGTTTAGCATATAATTTGATTAAGTTGAAATCTAATTATCTTGAACATAGTCTAAGTCCACTTTGAATATATTTGTGTTGTAGATCATGGCTCACGCAAGTGTCATCCTGAATTTTAATACGTTCCTAGAGAAAGCTAAGTTGAAAGATGATGGAAGCAACTTTGTAGACTGGGCTCGTAATCTTAAGCTAATCTTACAAGATGGAAAGAAGGATTATGTCCTTAATGCTGCGCTAGGAGATGAACCACCCGCTACGGCTGATCAGGATGTTAAGAACGCTTGGTTAGCACGTAAGGAGGACTACTCAATAGTTCAATGTGCAGTCTTGTATGGCTTAGAGCCGGGACTTCAACGTCGCTTTGAGCGTCATGGAGCATTTGAGATGTTCCAGGAGTTGAAGTTTATCTTTCAGAAGAACGCCCGGATCGAGAGGTATGAGACCTCCGATAAATTCTATGCTTGCAAGATGGAGGAAAACTCGTCTGTCAGTGAACATGTGCTCAAAATGTCTGGGTACTCAAACCGTCTAGCTGAACTGGGGATTGAACTCCCGCAAGAAGCTATCACTGACAGAATCCTCCAATCACTGCCGCCAAGCTATAAAGGCTTTGTGTTGAACTACAACATGCAAGGGATGAACAAGTGTCCCGGCGAGTTGTTTGCGATGCTGAAAGTCGCAGAGTCTGAACTCCGTAAAGAGCATCAAGTGTTGATGGTGAGCAAGACCACTAGTTTCAAGAGAAACGGCAAAGGCAAGAAGGGCAATTCGAAGAAGAGCGGCAAGCCTGTTGCCAATCCGCGGAAGAAACCCAAGGCTGGACCTAAGCCTGAAACACAGTGCTTCTATTGCAAGGGTATGGGTCACTGGAAGCGCAATTGCCCCAAGTATCTAGAAGATAAGAAGGCGGGCAAAGAAAAATCAGGTATATTTGATATACATGTTATTGATGTGTACTTGACCGGCTCTCGTAGTAGTGCCTGGGTATTCGATACCGGTTCTGTTGCTCACATTTGCAACTCGAAGCAGGAACTGCACGAAGGCTGGCGAAAGACGAAGTGACGATGCGCGTAGGAAACGGTTCCAAGGTTGATGCAATCGCCGTCGGCACCGTGACACTTCAACTACCATCGGGATTAGTGATGAACTTAAATCATTGTTATTTAGTGCCTGCGTTGAGCATGAACATTATATCTGGATCTTGTTTATTGCGAGACGGTTACTCTTTTAAGTCTGAGAATAATGGTTGTTCTATTTGTATGAGTAACATCTTTTATGGTCATGCACCGAATATGAGAGGATTGTTCATATTGAATCTCGATAGCGATACGCATATACATAACATTGAGACCAAAAGAGTTAGAGTAAACAATGATAGCGCCATATTTTTGTGGCACTACCGCTTGGGTCATATTGGTGTAAAGCGCATGAAGAAACTCCATGCTGATGGACTTTTGGAGTCACTTGACTTTGATTCACTTGACACGTGCGAACCATGCCTCATGGGCAAGATGACTAAAACTCCATTCTCCGGAACAATGGAGCGTGCAAGTGACTTGTTGGAAATCATACATACCGATGTGTGTGGTCCGATAAGCGTGGAGGCACGCGGCGGATATCGTTATTTTCTCACCTTCACTGACGATTTAATTCGATATGGTTATGTCTACTTGATGAAGCACAAGTCTGAAACATTTGAAAAGTTCAAGCAATTTCAGAGTGAAGTAGAAAATCATCGTAACAAGAAGATCAAGTTCCTACGGTCTGATCGTGGGGGTGAATATCTGAGTTTCGAGTTTGGTACTCACTTAAGACAATGTGGAATTGTTTCGCAGTTAACACCGCCTGGAACACCACAGCGTAATGGTGTGTCCGAACGTCGTAATCGTACTTTGTTAGAGATGGTGCGATCTATGATGTCTCTTACTGATTTGCCGTTATCATTTTGGGGTTATGCATTAGAAACAGCTGCATTCACTTTAAATAGGGCACCATCAAAATCCTTTGAGACGACACCATGCGAACTGTGGTATGGCAAAAGACCAAAGTTGTCGTTTCTTAAAGTTTGGGGATGTGATGCTTATGTCAAAAAGCTTCAGCCTGAAAAGCTGGAACCCAAAGCGGAAAAGGAGACAATTGGGTACACCTTCTATCTCAAAACCGAGGGCAAAGTGTTTGTTGCTAAAAACGGAACTTTTCTCGAGAAGGAGTTTCTCTCGAGAGAATTGAGTGGGAGGAAGATAGAACTTGACGAGGTTGTCGAACCTCTCATCCCTCTGGATGGTGGCGCAGGGCAAGGGGAAACCTCTGTCGTTGCGACGCCGGTTGAGGAGGAAGTTAATGATGATAATCATGAAACTCCAGTTCAAGTTTCTGTTGAACCACGCAGGTCGACGAGATCACGCGCTGCTCCAGAGTGGAACGGTAATCCCGTCTTGTCAATCATGTTGTTAGACAACAATGAACCTGCAAATTATGAAGAAGCAATGGTGGGCCCAGATTCCAACAAATGGCTAGAAGCCTTGAAATCCGAGATAGGATCCATCTATGAGAACAAAGTGTGGACTTTGGAGATACTACCTGAAGGCCGCAAGGCTATTCAGAACAAATGGATCTTTAAGAAGAAGACGGACGCTCACGGTAATGTGACCGTTTATAAAGCTCGACTTGTGGCAAAGGGTTTTTCACAAGTTCCAGGAGTTGACTACGATGAGACCTTCTCACCCGTAGCGATGCTTAAATCCGTCAGAATCATGTTAGCAATAGCTGCATTTTTCGATTATGAAATCTGGCAGATGGATGTCAAAACGGCATTCCTTAATGGTTTCCTTAAGGAAGAGTTGTATATGATGCAACCCGAAGGTTTTGTCGATCCTAAAAATGCTGACAAGGTGTGCAAGCTCCAGCGATCCATTTATGGACTCGTGCAAGCATCTCGGAGTTGGAACAAGCGCTTTGATGAGGTGATCAAAGCATTTGGGTTTATACAAGTGGTTGGAGAATCTTGTATTTACAAGAAAGTGAGTGGGAGCTCTGTGGCGTTTCTAATATTATATGTGGATGACATATTACTGATTGGAAACAACGTAGAGCTTTTGGAGAGCATAAAAGGTTACTTGAATAAAAGTTTCTCTATGAAGGACCTAGGAGAAGCTGCTTACATTCTAGGCATTAAGATCTATAGGGATAGATCAAAACGCCTGATAGGACTTTCACAAAGCACATACCTTGATAAAGTTTTGAAGAGGTTCAAAATGGAACAGTCCAAAAAAGGGTTCTTGCCGGTGTTACAAGGTACGAGATTGAGTAAGACTCAGTGCCCAGCAACTGATGAAGATAGAGAGCATATGCGCTCCGTCCCCTATGCTTCAGCCGTAGGCTCTATCATGTATGCAATGCTGTGCACTAGACCGGATGTTAGCCTGGCCATAAGTATGGCAGGTAGGTTCCAGAGTAATCCAGGAGTGGATCACTGGACGGCGGTCAAGAATATCCTGAAGTACCTGAAAAGGACTAAGGAGATGTTTCTCGTGTATGGAGGTGACGAAGAGCTCGCCGTAAAAGGTTACGTCGATGCAAGCTTTGACACAGATCCGGACGACTCTAAGTCACAAACCGGATACGTATTTATTCTTAATGGGGGTGCAGTAAGCTGGTGCAGTTCCAAGCAAAGCGTCGTAGCAGATTCTACATGTGAAGCGGAGTACATGGCTGCCTCGGAGGCGGCTAAGGAGGTTGTCTGGATGAAGCAGTTCATGACGGATCTTGGAGTGGTGCCAAGTGCACTGGATCCAATAACCTTGTTCTGTGACAACACTGGTGCCATTGCCTTAGCAAAGGAACCAAGGTTTCACAAGAAGACCAAACACATCAAACGACGCTTCAACCTCATGCGCGACTACGTCGAGGAGGAGGACGTAAATATATGCAAAGTGCACACGGATCTGAATGTAGCAGACCCGCTGACTAAACCTCTTTCACGGCCAAAACATGATCGACACTAGAACTGTATGGGTGTTAGATTTATTACAATGTAATTCACATGGTGATGTGAGGGCTAGATTATTGACTCTAGTGCAAGTGGAAGACTGTTGGAATTATGCCCTAGAGGCAATAATAAATGTATAGTTATTATTATAATTCCTGTATCAAGATAATAGTTTATTATCCATGCTATAATTGTATTGAATGAAGACTCATTTACATGTATGGATACATAGACAAAACACCGTCCCTAGCATGCCTCTAGTTGGCTAGCCAGTTGATCGATGATAGTCAGTGTCTTCTGATTATGAACAAGGTGTTGTTGCTTGATAACTGGATCACGTCATTAGGAGAATCACGTGATGGACTAGACCCAAACTAATATACGTAGCATGTTGATCGTGTCATTTTGTTGCTACTGTTTTCTGTGTGTCAAGTATTTATTCCTATGACCATGAGATCATATAACTCACTGACACCGGAGGAATGCTTTGTGTGTATCAAACGTCAAAACGTAACTGGGTGACTATAAAGATGCTCTATAGGTATCTCCGAAGGTGTTAGTTGAGTTAGTATGGATCAAGACTGGGATTTGTCACTCCGTGTGACGGAGAGGTATCTCGGGGCCCACTCGGTAATACAACATCACACACAAGCCTTGCAAGCAATGTAACTTAGTGTAAGTTGCGGGATCTTGTATTATGGAACGAGTAAAGAGACTTTTCGGTAAACGAGATTGAAATAGGTATACGGATACTGACGATCGAATCTCGGGCAAGTAACATACCGAAGGACAAAGGGAATGACATACGGGATTATACGAATCCTTGGCACTGAGGTTCAAACGATAAAGATCTTCGTAGAATATGTAGGATCCAATATGGGCATCCAGGTCCCGCTATTGGATATTGACCGAGGAGTCTCTCGGGTCATGTCTACATAGTTCTCGAACCCGCAGGGTCTACACACTTAAGGTTCGACGTTGTTTTATGCGTATTTGAGTTATATGGTTGGTTACCGAATGTTGTTCGGAGTCCCGGATGAGATCACGGACGTCACGAGGGTTTCCGGAATGGTCCGGAAACGAAGATTGATATATAGGATGACCTCATTTGATTACCGAAAGGTTTTCGGAGTTACCGGGAATATACCGGGAATGACGAATGGGTTCCGGGAGTTCACCAGAGGGGGGCAACCCACTCCGGGGAAGCCCATAGGCTTTTGGGGGACACACCAGCCCTTAGTGGGCTGGTGGGACAGCCCCAAGGGAGCCTATGCGCCAAGATAAGAAAATCAAAGGAAAAGAAAAAAAAGGAGGGAAGAAGTGGGAAGGGAGGGGGACTCCTCCCACCAAACCAAGTCCAACTCGGTTTGGGGGGGGAGTCCTCCCCCCTTGGCTCGGCCGACCCCTTGGGAGTCCCTTGGACCCCAAGGCAAGGTCCCCCTCCCTCCTCCTATATATATATGGGGCTTTTAGGGCAGATTTGAGACGACTTTCTCAAGGCTGCCCGACCACATACCTCCATAGTTTTTCCTCTAGATCGTGTTTCTGCGGAGCTCAGGCGGAGCCCTGCTGAGACAAGATCATCACCAACCTCCGGAGCGCCGTCACGCTGCCGGAGAACTCTTCTACCTCTCCGTCTCTCTTGCTGGATCAAGAAGGCCGAGATCATCGTCGAGCTGTACGTGTGCTGAACGCGGAGGTGCCGTCCGTTTGGTACTAGATCGTGGGACTGATCGCGGGATTGTTCGCGGGGCGGATCGAGGGACGTGAGGACGTTCCACTACATCAACCGCGTTCTCTAACGCTTCTGCTGTACGATCTACAAGGGTACGTAGATCACTCATCCCCTCTCGTAGATGGACATCACCATGATAGGTCTTCGTGCGGGTAGGAAAATTTTTGTTTCCCATGCGACGTTCCCCAACAATTTTTCCTTGTTGTGCTCCTGTGTCGGGAGCGTGAGTGTGTGTGCGTGTGCTGCGCACCGACGAGTTTGTCGTCGGCGTTTCTCTGGAAAGAGAAAAGGCGCCATTTTAACCTTTTGCCCGATGAAATTCCGTGTATGCCAGATCAACCACCTAGCCGGGCTGGCACAGCGATCACGCGGTGACCCTGAGCTCAGAGGTTTGACCCACTCGCGCGGCCTTTTATTTTTTTTTCGTTTGATATGTCGGCTCGTGTCAGGTAGTTAGCTCGCTTGGCGACTGTATCAGGTTAGTCGCCCTGGCCTAGCCCATTGGCAGGGTGTGCCTCGCGTGTAGGGGCAGGTGGTGGGTTCTAACCCCGCTACTCCCATTTATTTTCTTTGCTTGTGGTAGCGAGCCACTGAAAAGTGGTCCACACGGTCCACGTGTCATGCTCTAGGGCTCTGGTGCCTATGACCAGTGGGGTCCCCCTGTTAGTTAGTATGCACATTTTTTATATTAAGCTGAGTGTGTTTATGCCATTTTTGGTATATGTCCAAATAGGTAAATGCCCATTCTGGACTTTCCATTTTGGGCTGGTTCAAGAACAGCTTGTGCTTTAGATTATAATCTGTAGTTTGATTTTTATCAGTTCTAATTTTAGTTGTTGTGGAGTTTTTCTATGCACAAAGTTGGCACTATGATATATGGTTTTGGGGTAGAATCATCCCACGAATCCATTGGTGCACTCAGATTTCACTTTAGAGTAACTTCATAAAACTGCTATTTTCTGTTGTGATGCCTTGTTTAGAGCTTTATATCAGGTGGTGCTTTGATCCTTTGTGGATGATTCCTTGATGGAATGGTAGTGGGTGAACCCCTCTATAGCATGGGACATTCATTTTGTTCTTAGGTTTCTGTATGCACCTATTGTGCCCTGCCAAAGTGCGCACTTGGCTGAATCTGTCAGATTGGTGAAGCCTTGAGAATTTCACTATGTCTAGGGATCTGGAGTTAGTTTCTTCCCCTGTTGTCTTGTGTGCATTTGCTCCTGTGTTAGGAATTAGCCCATGCAACAATCTAATGTTTTTTAGCTGTTAGGTTTGTCTAGCTCCCTGTAAAATTTCATGCTTATACACCTCCTGTAGATACCATTTTGGAGGCTGCCAAAATGCTTCAGAGCATAAGGAGCTGGTGAAAATCAGTTATTTTCACAAAGTCCCAAAATGTGATATTTTGTCCAAGTTAGAGGCTATAGATCTGCTCATGGGTGATTCATTTGCCTTAGCTTCTTTATAGTTTGTAATGCTTTTGGGTGGCTTTAGTTTCATGTCTTGGTTGATTTATTTAGAGGGTTGTAGCTGCTGTAGATCTTGTAGTCAAAATGCTATGATGTTGTTAAAAACAGATTGTATGCTTATATAGTTTTAGAGCTTGTGTGAGCCTTGGTTGATAGTATGGTGTGTTCCCAAACACCATTCCACTTGTATTTTGTTGCTTGAACATGTGGCAACCTGGTTACACCAGTGAGTGCCCATATGGTTGTGTTTGTGGTTGTTTTAGACCAATAGGCCTTTGTAACTTGTTTCAAAGTTTCCGGTTGATCCGTGACTCCGTTCACAATGTTCTTTATATGCTTTTGCTCCATTTTCTCGTGTTCCTCATGTTTATGCCATGTTCATGCATGTCAAGATAAATTAATATTAGGTTTTTTCCAGAATTGAATTAACTCAACTAATGCATGTGAAAGTGACTAGATTGGTGATGCATGATCTCTTCTTCACCCATGCATCAGGTTGGTTGTTGCATTGTGTTTTGCTGGTGTTCATGTGCTGTTATCTTATCTTGGGTAGCATCGGGAATGGAGAGCGAGTACATGGAGTCTGGAGAGTACGTGCAGGAAGAACAAGAGCGGTTCCAGTCTAAAGAAAGCACACGCAAGATGACCGTAACCTTGACACCGTTTCTAGCTTTGTTATGCTTAGAATCACGTTTCCTTCGTTACATGCTCACTGCATACCACTTGATATATATGCCATCTGTCTTTGCCTTGAAACCCCAAACACTTCCCTGTCCTAGCAAATATTGTTTGGCTAAGTAGGCTTGCTCAACCTCTAATGGATAGATTTGCTTGTTGAAGGTGCCACTTGGTCCATGTGATAACATGGGCATTTTGACATCAGTATGTTCAACTGTTATTTAATTAATGCACCTATATACTTGGTAAATGACAGAATGCCTAGCCTTTTGCCGGGTGATTTGTTCCATTGTTGCCGCCTTAGTTTCGGCTACCGGTATTTTATTCCATAACTGAACGCTCAAGTGACTCCACGAGGACGTCGGTTCCCTTGAGTGGTGGTGTATGTGGTAGCCTGGCTTATTAGGGATGATAGACTACTCATTTCAATAAGGAATTCCTTATTTTCTGGAAGCCCATTCGAACAGAACTCCCAGGTTAAGCATGCTTGGCTTTGAGTAATTCTAGGATGGGTGTCCGATCGGGAAGTTGATCTCGGGTGAGCCTGACTAAGGACAAAGTGCGCAGAAAAGACTCGTATTGATATGTGGGGCCAGTCTAGATCTCGCCAGGAGTAACGACCACCGGCAGGTGTGTCTGGGGCGTTACAGGGTGGCCTCCCCAGGAACACTCCGTGACGGCGGATATTCTGAGGTCAGGATGGTCCTGAGGAGTCGAGGGTGATGCCAGGAAAGGGTCGGTGATCAGAAGGTGGCAGAGAAGGACAGCTTCCTCTTTTGGTGCAAAGAAGGCGGGAGTGAATCAGGATCCCAAAGGCATCTTCTAAAGGTTTCCCTTCCGGTGCAACAAGACCCTGGTCGCCCGCCGGCAAGACGGACGTCATCCCTGCGCTTACCTCTGCGGTGCTGGCAGCAGCTTTGCAGGCGAAGACCACTTTTGACAAGGCAGGCACGTTCCCTTGTCTCCCAGCGAAGCTGGCCGTTATGGGATCCCTTCCTGCCTACAATAATGGAAGAGGACCCTGGCGTCCACTATAAATAGAGAGGGTAGGATACCTAAGAAAAGGACGGAGAGATCGGAACCCTAGAACAACACACTTGGCCACTTGGCCTCCGAAGGCAGGAAAGAACTGTACTATCTCGCCATCAACCTCCATGAGAGGCAATCCACCAAAGCAGGAGTAAGGTTTTATGCTTCGCAACATCCTAAACCTGGGTAAACTATTGTGTTCTGAGCTCTCCTCACCTTCGAGTGAGTTTTTCGCCGTTCCCATTGAGTAGAGGCTAGGCAAGACGAAGCAGGGAGGATCCTACGCACACGCCCCTGTGTTCGAATCGTTCGGGTTTTCCGGAGCCCAAAATCCGACACACACAAACGGTAATTACCAACTATGTACCATTTCATTTCATGGTCTAATTTGCGGCTAATGCAGTAATCCTTCCGTATTAAACTTGTAGGCTAATTTAGATTCCATGGACGCTGAATTGAGACAAGCTTCTAATGGTTTTGACTATAACGTCCTTTCATTTGAGAAATACAACATCAACGGGTCTCGCTTTCATACCTTTGGCAAAGAGCTATCTTTGCCTGACCAGAAATCTACATATTGTGGTGTCTCTCCTATTGGTGAAGGAGGTACCGACTATTATGGAAGAGTTGAAGCAATTTATGAACTTCAATTCTATGGTGAAAACCTACCGAACGTCGTGGTCTTCAAACGTTATTGGTTCCGGTAGAAAGAGACTAGAAGGAATCATGAACATATAGGGCTAGTCGAAATCAAACAAAGCACCCATTTAGATGTTCCTGATGTCTATACTACGGCTTAACACGCGACCCAAGTTTTTTATATACCGTGGGCCTGCCAAACTGTTGAGAATTTGAATGGTTGGGATGTTGTTTATGAAGTGCCTCCACATGCTATACCACCTCCCCCAATGAAGGGGATTATGAACCTCACATTAACCCATAGACATATGATAGAAAATTCTTCCAAGAAACAAATCTTTCCAAGAAATGTTTCAAGAACCGCTCTAATTCACCCCAGAACATGGAAGTAGATAGCGAGAGTGAATCAGATTTCACCACTGAGACGAAACCAGCAGAGCTGGAACTATAAGAGGTTACTCCTGCAGATGACTTGTCAGTGCTTGACCGATTACAGAAAGTCCTTCCACATGTTGATGCCGATGAACCTGATGAGCACGTCATTCATGACGACACGCGTGATTGTGATGATGATGCATTTATTGATCCTTGTGAATATATAGACGATCCAGACTATTATTAGTTTGTATGCATCCCAACTAAATAACATATGTACATATTATTATTCATGTGAGGTATTCAATTTTTTATGTTGTACTAATTTCTTTTACTCTTTGTCATGGCAGATGTTGAAAGATGGTGGGCGTAGGTCCAAATCGCTCCATGGGTACTTCTTCATCGACGACCCACAGGAGGGGTACTTCCAATCTACCCTAATTTCTCCGTATAGTGTTGGAAGACAGTCTAGGGACACCCGCAAGCGCTTCTTCCTCGGTGTAGTTGCCCACCAGGAGAGGAGGTCGGGTAGGGAAGAAAGCGAAGGGTATATGACGTGGCCGTGGGAGAGATATGCGGACTGCTACGCCGTCCTAGTTGCCACCCGCAACTCACTACCCGAGCAGAGGACTACTAGGGTGGATTCGTTTTACGTGGAGGCTACGTGGACTCCGGACCAGGAGCCCCGGGTAGACGGACCTTCAGCCCATGATACTCCAGTTCCAGAGGCTTCGACCGACCAGACTCCTGTACCACGGGCTACATCCCATGAGACTCCGGCCCCAGAGGCTTCGGCTAACGAGACTTGGGATCCAAGGGCTACATTCCAGGAGACGTCTGAATGGGGTACCTGGCCAGATCAGACCGAGAGGCCGGGTGGCCATGCTGATGGTAGCGGGGATGAGTGTACTGATAGTGAGGGCGAGGTGGTTGAGGTGGTCACTTTGTACCAGCGTGGTGGTATATGTCTCCCGATCGTGTCGATGACCCACGAGCAGAGGTTGTTGATTAGGCCTTTTGGGGATAAGTAAGTGCATTTACTCTTTTTGTACCTTTTTCCTTCATGTTTCTTCAAATATCTAATGATTGACCTTGTCATACTGTAGGGGTTGGCCTCACCCCATTGGAGTCCGCAAGTCGAACACCGTCCTTGATGTGCTTTGCCGGCAAAATTTCTCGAGGTTTGTCGCATTGTCCGGTGAGGATCAGGTTCCTCAACTAGGATTTAGCTGGGAGCACTACAAGGCTGCCTGGGCCCTGTTGGCGGAGATGATCGATGGTGTCTTGTGCCACACGAGGGCTGAGATGGTGATCAACAGGTTTTGGGTAATTTCTCCTTTTACACAATCTAAAATTAACAATGTAGCTAGTTATTTTTCTAATCAGTGTTGTCTCGTTTTATTGCAGACCTTCTACAAGTGTGAGGAGGGAAATGAGGAGGCAACAAGCAAGGTTATTAATAACGAGTGCAAACGCCTATTACAGAACTTACGCCACGCGACCCGGGTTCAGGTTGTTCGAGACTACTACGCATCGCGTAGTATAAAGAAGGACAATCGTCGTGCCACGAAAATTTCCTGAGGAAAGAGCGGTACATGAAGGTAATTACCTATTCTTAAGGCCTTGTACTTAGTTTCCTTGATTTGATTCGTAGGCGTACCGCTCCAATTTCTCTGTACTAACTTATAGATGCCCCTGAGACGGTGTGCGGATAAGATGGATTGTTTGGAGGCATTGGTGGATGAGTGGTGCACAGGCCATTGGCGAGCCATCCATGACAATGTGAAGGACCGGCATGCCCAAATGGTTGGTGTGCCACACCAACAAGGAAGCACCAACTTATTTCAGTTCGGGCAGAACTGGGTATGTGGTTTGACTCATGATTCATGCAATTCATGGAGGAGCCAGTGGTTTTACTAATACTTTGTTGATCTCTTTTAGGCGCATCACAATAACATGGAGGAGCCAGTGGTGTACGAACTCTATGCCATGGCCATATTATCTCCTACAAGAAGGCCAAGGTATTCTTTGAGTCTGACCTCGATCATCCATAGAAGTTCACCAACATCTTCTCCCACCACAAGCTCATGAGTTACAAGGAGGTGGGGAAGGCGAGGAAAGGGGAGGACTTTAACCCAAGCCAGGAACCTTTGGATCCAGAGTTGTTGATGATATCTGGTGGTGGGAAGTCACATGGCTCGATAGCCATTGGAGATGGGTTGATACATTGTCCTCTCACACCCCCGGAGATCAAGGCATTCCAAACGAGCTCCTGTCGTGAGATACGGCCTCATCCATGGCGAGTCGACCACGCCATCGACGTTAATTATACATACTTAGAAAACTTTCCTCCATGACATTATTTGTGTGGCCATCGATGATTACAATTCTAACGAGGAGTGGTGTTGTGGGCTGCTCTTCACACAGAGAGAGAGAGCAACAACCCAGGCAGCTCTTTGGGAGCTTCTACAGGAGAGGGACCGGGTGGACGTTGAGACGGCTCGGGCCGTGAAGGAGAAGACGGCTCGGTTATTGGAGGAGGAGAGGGCACATAATAAGGCGGCTCACCGGGCCATATACGAGCTCCTTGTGGTAAGTTTCTTGTTTATATTAGTCAAATCATGCATGTAATGTGTGTTTCATTACTAACTAATATGACTCACTCTTCAAAACAAAATGTGCAGTCTATGTGCGAGAAGAACAGTCAGACCTTTCAGCCAATGCGAAGCATTTTTGCGGTTGGAACGGTGAGTTTCATTTGAATGGTCAATAGTTACTAGTATGAACATTTGAGTTTCATCATGCTAACGAGACATTGCAAATGATCTATGGTGCAGAATATACCATATCACATACCCCTTCTTCGGGGCAACCTTCTCCAGGTGAAACCGCCCCAAGCAACCCGGTGATTCACGTCCGCCGTGACGACAATGGTTAGTTCTCTCTAGTGTTTTGCTTAAGAAGTGTATACTTAGCTTCTTACATGCTAGTTAGCCCTACTATGCCACTTACTTATCTTATTTTCCCCAAGAAATACATACTTAGATAATTATCCTCCAAAATGACATAATTAGCTTATTTAGTTCATTTATGACATAATTAGCTTAGTTAGGTCAAAAATGGCATAGTAACCTTGGTTAGCTCATAAATGCCATATACTTAACTTATTTTCCATCAAAATGACATAATAAGCTCAGAAATGGCATAAAAAGAAAAAGAAAGAATAGAAGAGGAAAGAGCAGAAAAAGAAAGAATATAATAAGAAGAATGAGCTTCTCATTTCTATTTTCTTATTATTGTCCTTCTCTTTCTTCTTCTTTTTCTTCTTCTTCTTCTAGTCTTCTTCTTCTTCTTATTATTATTATTATTATTATTATTATTATCATTATTCTGGATTTCTTCTTCTACTACTAGTACTACTACTTCTTCATCTTGCTCATCATCATCATCATCATCATCATCATCTTCTTCTTCTTCTTCATCATCATCTTCTTCTTCTTCTTCTTCATCATCATCATCATCTTCTTCTTCTCCTTCCACTTCTTCTTGTTTTCCTCCTCCTCCTTCTTCTTCTCCTTCTCCTCCTCCTCCTCCTCCTCCTCCTCCTCCTCCTCCTCCTCGTTGTTCTTCTTATTCCTCTTCTTCTTCTTCTTCTTCTTCTTCTTCTTCTTCTTGTGCTCCTTCTTCTTATCCTCCTCCTTCTTGTCCCCCGTCTTCTTTTACTTCTTCTTCTCCATCTCCTGTTTTTTTTCTTCTTCTTCTCCTTATTCTACTTCTTATTCTTCTTCTTATTATTCTTCTTCTTCTTCTTAGCTAATTATCCTCCAAAATAACGTAATTAGCTTATTTAGGTCAGAAATGGCATAAGAACCTTGGTTAGCTCATAAATGTCATATACTTAGCTTGTCTTCCTCCAAAATGACATAATTAGCTTACTTAGGTAAGAAATGGCATAATAACCTTGGTTATCCCATAAATGCCATATACTTAGCTTGTTTTCCTATAAAATGACATAATTAGCTTAGTTAGGTAAAAAATGGCATAATACACATAGTTAGCGCGTAAATGTCATATACTTAGCTTATTTTCCTCCAAAATGACGTAATAAGGTGAAAAATGGGATTAAAAGAAAATGAAAGAATAGAAGAGGAAACAGAAGAAAAAAGAAAGAATATTAGAACAAGAATGAGCTTCCTCTTTCTTTCTTCTTATTATTTTTCTTCTCTTTCTTGTTTTTCTTCTTCTTCATCATCTCGTTTTTATTCTTCTTCTTCTAGTCTTCTTCTTCTTCTTCTAACTTTCTTATTCTCATTTTGCAGATTTGATTCACTTCATGGAAGCTGGCATTGATGGGATGCTATTGTTTTCTTTTTGTTTCGATTTTTATGGATGAACAATGAGATGTTTGAAACTATGTGTATATATGTATGAACAATGTGAAGCTAGCCTATTTGTTGTCTTGCTCAATACGTTCACAATGATGTTGGATACATGGCCTATGCTTCTTCTATGATGTTTGAAACTACAAATGATGTTTGAAAAAATATATATCTTATATGTATCATGAAAATGCAGGGAAATAACTAAACACACACAAAAAAAAGTGGCAATACAAGCATTTTGGCGTCTGCTAGCGGACGACAAAGGGCTTTGCCGTCTATGAGCTGATAGCAAAGGTGCCACGTGGCAGCTACCTGTGCAACCTGGGAGCAGCAGGTGTGACCCATATGGTCATTTTGTCATCAGCTAGGTCCAGGAAGACGACAAAGGTGCACCAAGGAAGACAGCAAAGGTGCAGCCACGCACACGGTAAAGGTGCACCCAAACAGACGGCAAATGACATGGCACATGCGGGCTGGTGGAGCTAGTGCTGACGTCAACTGGCACACGGCAAAGACTCCCGCTAGCTAGCACACACCAAAGGATCCCGTAGCCACCTAATGGAGCTGGCACTTGTCCGCTGCCGTCTAGCACCTTTGCCGTCTGTTGGCCTAGGTAGACCGACACAAAGATCTTTGTCGTCTGCTGCCAACCGACAGACGGCAAAGAAAGCTTTCGCTGTGACTTTCAGTACTGGAAATTTTGTCATCGGCCAGCAGACGACAAAGGTCTTTGTCATCTTTGGAGTGGACCTTTGCCGTGTGCTATGGTAGACGGCAAAGAAGCAGATTCATGTAGTGTCTTAAGCAAACCACGCGAGTGGACCTCCTTCACAGAAGCACCTGGCCTAGAATGGGCGGGCCTACGGCCCAGTTAACACCAGTGATCCGTTTCGGCCTATGGAGTAGCAGCCCATAGGACAGTCGGCCCAGTTTTTCCAATGTGCGGAACATATCGCTTTATACACAAGATCCAACGGTAAAAAAAATGTCTAGATCGTGAAAACAGACGGCCAAAAACTCGAATCGCTAAGAGAGCTTGCTTTAGTCTTGGTTTTACTGTTCTGAATAAGTAAATAAAAGTGTGATGATCATCGTTATTAGAGCCTGTCCCGGTGAGGTATAAAAGTAATGGATACTAATGGTTCCTCCAAATAATGAGGATGAGGTTACTTACTTTGATTAAGAAAATAAGAGAGAGAAATAGATAAGGGGCAGTGTTGCTATCCATTTGTCACACTTGTGCTTCAAATTAGCACTGTGTTCTTCATATAGAGAGTCCCCTCATTTGTCATTTTCATATACTGGTGGGGATTTTTCGTTATAGAACTTGGCTTGTATATTCTCATGACGGGATTCCTCGAATGCCGAGGTCTTCATGAGCAAGGAAGTCGTATGTACACGCACTTAATTTGACATTGAGCTTTCATATACTTACAACTCTAGTGTATTCGTTGCATGGTAATCCCCACTCCTCGCATTGATATCGATTTATGGGCCTCTCCATTGCTTGTTGATCATCCTAGTTAATGTGATACTTCCTCTACTTTTGTTTTCCCTTATTATCTCTATCACCGCATTCTATTCTACCCGTGTACTATGTTAACGACTCACACTCATGTATTGGGTGAAGTTGAAAATGTTGAAGCATGTGAAAAAGTACGATCCAATTGCTTGACTTGACACTCTAGTGCCCATGATTTGTACTTGTGTTAGGAAGACAAAGTCATGCCATGCTTGCATAATTCAATGAGTAGGGATAACATCTGTTAAGCATCATATATTTCGAATATTAATGATTATGTTCTTATAGGCATGGATATTATTGTGTTGATATCAATTACTTCATCGTTTCTCAATATTCATTATGTCAAAAGAGATTACATGTTAAACATGGTAGGTATCATTCAACATAAAAAAATATGCTTTTATCATTTACCTAATCAAGGACGAGCATGAATTAAGCATAAAGATGCTCATACGTCTCCAACGTACCTATAATTCTTGATTGTTTAATGCTATTATTTTACCAAACTTGGGTATTTTACATAAAAAATTATATCATTTTTTGGACTCACCTATTAACTCGGTGCCCAGTGCCAATTGTTGTTTTTTGCATGTTTTCCTGTTTTTCAGAAAATCAATAACAAATGGAGTTTAAGTGTGACAAAAAAATTGATGAATTTTTCTAGACGAGAAGACGCCCTAGAAGCTTCAGGGGAGGAGACAACAAGAAAACATGTCGCGCCCTAGAAGCTTCGGGGGAGGAGACAACAAGAAAACAGGTTGCTCCCTAATGCCTTGTGGGCTCCTCGTGGCTCCGCCTTACTTAATTCCACTTTTATAAATTACCAAATATACCAAAATCCCTAGAGCGATACTTGAAAAAAAATCCGCCGCTGTAACTCTATGTTCTTCCACAATCCCATCTGGCATCCTTTTCCGATACTCTCCCAGAGGGGGAATAGATCACGAAGGCCATCTTCATAAACTACCATAGACCTACGGGTCCATAGTGATTAGCTAGATGACATATTTTCTCCCTATGATGTTGAATACCATGTTCTCTTCGTAGATATATTCGATGTAATCCTTCTGTGCGGTATGTTTGTTGTGATCCGATGAATTGTGGGTTTATGTGACAGCCCGAGACCGACGCTCTAGAAGATTTCCCTTTTACGTCGTTTTCAACATATGATTCGATTGGTTGTCGCATTCATCATCACATCATGCGCATCATCCGCATTGCATCGACACTCCGTTGGCGCCAGTTTTCAAAACTTGCATCCGTTATTAGTTGTCGGGTCTCTCTGTTTTCGTTGTTGACCGTTTTGAGCCCGAACACACTCGCACGCGCCCGCAACACTGTTAAAATCTTGTTTTTAAAAGTGTGTTTAAAATATTTTCAAATTTAGTTGAAACTTGGCATGCAGTCTTATTTTAATATAGGTAGGCCGCTTGCCAAATTTCGTCGCAATCGGAGTCCGTTTGATACCCGAACGGTCGACCGTAGCTGCAGCGTTGTTGGTTATTTACCTCACCTTTTTTGGTGTTTTAAATCGCGTTGTTGGGCTGTACCACTTCCCTCTCATCTTAGCCAACACCACACTACATGGCCAAACCTATCCCACCTAACCATAGATGTTTCCGGAGCGTCCGATCGAGATGAGAGGGTCCGAAAACGCCCGAAGTAGCAAACCCTAGCCTCTGTCTATAAATAGACAGCATCCCCTTCCTATTTTGGCCAAATCCTAGCCACCCTCGATTTCCGTGCCCGTCCAATACTCAGCCAGCCGCCTCTGCCTCTCGCACCTCGCACCAGGCCCGCCCGGGCCCGGATCAAGCCCGCCCGAGCCCATCTGGGGCCCGAATCGCCAGCGCCGCCGCCCGAGCTCCCGAGCTGCTGCAACTCATACGTGAGGGGATTAGCCCCGAGCCAGCTGTCGTAGGCATGCCGCGTCGCTGCACCACCAGGCCCAGCGCACGCCAGGCCGGAGCACCTCTTCCCTCTCCCTTCTTCTCCCTCTCTTCTTGTTCCTCGTGCACCTCTAATCTCCCTCTCCTTGTTCTGCAGGTCCGGGCCATGGCCGGCGGAAGCTCGCGCTGCCGCGCTCGTCAGCCCCTCCGCCCTTCGAGCACCGGATCTAGAACCCCCACCTCTAGATCTGCCGGTTCCCCTTTTCCTGCGCCCCCATCACTGTTCCCTCCACGGAGATCACGCGCCCGCCGCCATGGGTGTTCCTGCAAGCGCAGGAGCGGCTCGACCCCGTGCCCATGACTGCTTGCTCGCTTGGGTTGGAGCCAACGTCCGCGTGGGACGCCTCCTAGCGCGCATCAGGCTGAAGCCCAGTCGCTCCGCTGCGGCCCCTCCTTCGCCCCAAGGCCCAGCTCGGCCTCCTCTTCGTTCGGCCCAAGAGGCCGCGAGGTGAGCCCTCCTGCCAGCCCCTCTAAATCGTGCATGAGAGTTGTGTAGTTAAGTTGCGCCGATGCCTCTGTTAGGCCTAATAGGATAGTTTCGGCTCGAATAGATTTTAGGCAATTTTTCGTGAATTATCATTTTCAGGAAAACGCTAGATTTTCAAACGCCCGTAGATTTTAACTCGCGTGTCGGATTGCGACAAGTTATATAAGTAACTTGACTAGAATTTTGTATTGATTAATAATTTCTCTCATGCATGTTTAAGGCTGTTAGCTGTGCTGATTGCATTGGTTTGCGTGTCGACGTGTTAAAAACGGTTTAGGTCGTAGTTATTTAACCGTAGCTCCATTGGAGATGAGCCATCTATGTAAATGGACCAGAACGACGTGTAGTCTCACTTGAACAAATTTGTTTTGCCGTTTAACAAACATAAAATGTGATTAGGACAATTCTGGACATATTTAGAATTTAACGAGTGGGGTCTTTTCGGAGACGTTATATCTTGTTTCCGGCCTTATTTAAAATGCCTACATGGGTAGATTAATTTTTGCTTCACCCCTTGCCATGATTAACAACATTTAATATTGACGTGTACTTAAATGAGAGTGAACTTAATAATTATATATGGAGTTCCGTCAATATGCAACTCGTTGCATATTGAGCTTCACTTTATGTGTAGTGTTTGACGTGTGAATTGTCATGCCATGTCTTGCATATTTTCAATTGATCATGCATCATATGTGAATTACATCATGTCGTGCATGTGCCATGGTGAATATCTGTGTTGATGCTTGTTTCCGGTTTTCTTCGTCTCGATAGAGTTCTGAAAGCATGTTGGAATGTGAGGATCCGTTCGACTACTTCTGCTCATCTCCTTCATGGAGTTGTTCTTCTTCCAAGCTGGATCTCAGGCAAGATGATCATTTCCCTAGATATCATTACTATCATTTCCATGCTAGTTGTCTCGTTTCTTTCGATATGTCTCGTTGCCTACCACTTAAATGTCACCCTCTCAACATTGCCATGAAACCTTCAACCTTTATACAACCTAGCAATCCATTGATTGGCTATGTTACCGCTTGATTAACCATTGGATAGCATTTCTAGATGTAGGTATAGTTGCTTCCATATGATAAATGGGTTCCTTGTTATATCACCATATTAATGCTATTTAATTTAATGCACCTATATACTTGGTAAAAGGTGGAAGGCTCGGCCTTTCTAGCCTGGTGTTTTGTTCCACCTTTGCCGCCTTAGTTTCGGCTACTTGTGTTATGTTCCATAAACGAGCGCTCCTAACATGCTTGGAGTTGTTATGGGGACCCCCTAGATTATCGTTTTGGGATAAAGCTCGTCTGGCAAGGCCCAACATTTGTACTATATTTCCCAACATAATAATTCTGTTAATACTTAATACTGAAAAACATAGGGAGTTAGTGCTACCCGAGGAGTAATTTAACATAATACAGGGAGTGCTAGTGCTGATGGTGCTGGTCCAAAATGGAGCATCGTGCGGGGCCAACCAGGGCCAACTCGAGTGATGTCAATCAAGCCGCCGTACGCTTCACTTATCCGTCGTGTCCTGAGAACGAGATACGCGGCTCCTAGCGGGATCGTCGACACGTCGGGTGGCCTTGCTGGAGTTTGTTTTACCTTTATCGAGCGTCTTGTGCGAGGGTTTCTGAGGATGATTTCGGTAATCTCGAGGTTGAGGCTTTCCAATAGGATCTAGAGGAGATCACAGGTTTCCCTGATCGAGGTCATTCCGTCGCATCGTGTGGTAGTTTGTGATGGACTAGTTAGAGCACCCCTGGTAGGAAAGTCGTACTCGCGGTTATGTGGCAACATGGAAACTTTGTTTAACATCCGGTTCTAGATAACTTGAAGTAAACTTAATTAAAACTTTCCAACTGAGTGTGTAACCGTGAATGTCTCTCTCGCGAGTTCCTTCTCCGACTAAGGACATGGTGGGGTTATGTCTGACGTAACTAGGTGTTCAGGATCATTTATTCGATCATTATTAGTTCACGACCGATTATGCGTAGATCATCCCCCTCTTTATTCTTGTACTCGTAAGTTATAAATGCTTAGTCGCTTGCTGCAGCCTCACCACTTAACCATGCCTCACCCATTAATCTTTGCTAGTCTTGATACCTTTGGAAATGAGATTGCTAAGTCCTTGTGGCTCACAGTTTACTAAAACACCAGTTGCAGGTACAGGTAAATGATTACTTTGACTTGAGCGCGATGATTGTGTTATTTGGAGTTTCTTCTTCTTCTTCTTCATTGACCTAGGATGTGTTCCATGCTAGCAGCCTCGGATAACAAGGATGAATCTCGTTATTTTATCATTTGCTTTCGTCCGTAGTCGGACCCTGCTCTTCTTCATGACGATTGTAATTATTGTAGTGATGTGACTCTGATGTAGCTTCTCGCGAGTGTAAGCCAACTCTTTATACTCATCTTTTCAGTACATGTACCTGTAATGATATCCATTCTAGCGAAATGACGAGATGCGTTTCTATCCCTGTTGAGGCCCTCGCGCCAAAATAAGGATAGGACCGCATCTTGGGCGATACAATTTATGATCAGATTATTCAGAATTGTGGGTTTATGATCACATTATTCATTGAAAGTAATTGAATCTTTTTTAAAATTCTATTGTGTGTGATTTATAAAGCTATGTAATTCGTTCTCATCTATGGTCTTTGCTTGGCCAAGTTGATCTTTCGATCTTTGAAGGAAGTGGGAACAATCTTGCGGTGTCACTGCCTAGTGATAGAAGGGGTAGCGAGGCACATATTGTGTTGTTGCCACTAAGGATAAAACTGTGGGGTCCGAACGTATCGCTTGTCTTACATTGTCTACATTATGTCATCATGCTTAAAGTGTTACTCTTTTTTCATTAACTCAATACCAGTAGCGGCCGATGGTGGATTAACAGTAGTAGATGCGGGCAAGAGTTGATCTACTTGTCACAGACGTAATACCTATGCATATGATCATGCCATGAACAACATCATAACTATGCGATTTTCTATCAATTGCCCAACAGTAATTTGTTTACCAACTATATGCCATGCTATTAAGAGAGAAGCCTCTAATGAAAACTATGGCCCCAGGGTCTATATTAATCATATAAAAAAACCAAAATTATATTCCTCCAATTAGTTTACTTCTATTATCTTTTGCAATTTATCACTCTACAACTATGAGATTTCATCTTGCTGCTAACGAGTACAAGGGGTTTTACAACCCTCTTGCTTGCGTTCGATGCAAGTGTTTGCTCTTTTGTGTGTAGATGTTACTGAAGGTTTCTTGGTTAGTTCTCCTACTACTTCGATAAACCTTGGTTCTTAACTGAGGGAAATACTTTTGCTACTTTACTATATCACCCTTCCTCTTCGAGGAAAGTCCCAACACCATCACAAGTAGCATAGAGTACGGGAGAAGACCTCTAGATGGGATTGCGGAAGAATAGAGACTTGCGGAGGCAATAACATTGTTTTGGGTCTCACTTCACAGGTTCTGGAATTGGGGAACTTATAGACCATGAATTAGGTCAAACGGAGAAACATGGGCTCCACACATACTGATGGTGCGCCCTACCCCTAGGGCGCATGGTGTGAGCTTGTCACCCCCTCGTTCATCTTTTGCTTACTCCTCGAAGCTTGTAGGGTCTCTCGTAGTCTAGAAAAAGGAGTGGAAAGTTGTATCATGTTTGGACTTACACTAGTAGAAAACAGGGCTACGTTCGGCCCTGGCCAGCCCATTAGTCTCGGTTCTTCAAGAACCGGGACCAATGGGGGGTATTAGACCCGGTTGGTGAGCCCAGGGGGCCGGCCGGGGCCTCGTGAGCATTGGTCCCGGTTTGTGTGGAACCATTTGTCCCGGTTCCGGCCACGAACCGGGACCAATGGTCCTCGTTGCTGGCCCACAACCTTTATTCCCGGTTCATGCCACGAACCAGGACAAATAACTTGCCTACATATATACCCACCGCCGCGGCAGAGCACTCCACAGTGCTCTGTTTTTGTCGAGCCGGCGAGGGGAGGGCATTTGGGTGCTCTAGTTCACCTCCTATGCACATGAGATGTTCGATGAAATGCCCGAGCCACACTAGTTAAGCTTTCTCCTCTCGAAACTCGACCTCCGAGCTCCATTTTCAACGAGACTTGTCTAGATTTAGCGATCCGTCACGCCCCGTCCCCGTCCCGTCTTCACCGCCGTCGATCGCCCACGCAAATCTCGTCGCCGGCACCACCGTGGTGAGCCTCTTGTTCTTACCTTCTTTCTGAAAGAAAAAAATTCTGACTTCAGATAGATACTTGTCTAATTTTCTTACTTTTATTATTCCATGTTATTATATAGTGCGATGGTTTTGGTATCCGCCCCCGTCGGCCCTCGTCCTGTCTACGATTCAGATGTGGTATATATTATCTTTTCGTAACTATTTGGTTCATTTATTGTTTATGACAATTATGATGACCAACGTGACATATATTTTTAATCTAGGAGGTATGTGAACCGGAAATTCGAACCCACCTAGAAATGCTTCTCGAGAAGTTAACTTTGGTTGAAAAAGAAAACAAAAACTTGAAGGAAAAGTTGAAAATAATTGAGGATAAGAATATGGAAATGGAGTTGCATGTTGCCGAGGTCATTGACGATCGCAAGATGAAGATCGATGCGATGCGGTTGAAGATGGATGCAATGCGCTTGAAGATGGATGAAATGCGCTTGAAGATTAGGAATATTAGAAAATATGCCATTGATAAATATTCGGGACTAAAAATCTAGCGAAACCACTTGGCGTGACGCTCAAACACGTGGCGTGCCGCATATGTTATTAGTCCCGGTTCAGGACAAAAACCGGAACTAAAGATCCCACGAAATCACGTCGCATGCCACGCAAACACGTGGCATGCCGCATATGTTATTAGTCCCGGTTTTAGATACGAACCGGGACTAAAGGATTGCCTATATAAACCCCCTCTCCCACCCCTCTCCTGTGTTTTTGGGCGTTGAGGTGTGAGCATGCATGCCATGCTCTTGCCACTCAAGCTCATGCATATGAGAGAAGAAGAATTCCGGCTGTTTGTGCTAGATATTTGTTATGCATTAGGGGACGAAGGAATATCGGCCATCATCGACGGTCGAAAAATCAGGTGAGGGAGTGTCCACCATATATGCGAGAAACTTTAATAGCAAAAAGAATTATCATAAAATAAAATTAATAAGTAATTATAAACAAAATAAAATAAAATAAATAAGTATTTTGTTGTAAGTAGAAACAAAACAAAATAAGCTAACTAGCACTTTGAATTTAAGTAGAAACAAAACAAAATAAACAAAACAAAAAATAAAAGAAAAAATAATCAGTAAATGCAACTAAAATTATCAAAGTATTTTCTGTTAAAAATCATTAAAAGCAAAAAATAATTTTCATAAAGAACTTTTTTTGTTAGAAACTTTAATGGAAAAAAGAATTATCATAAAATAAAATAAATAAGTAATTAGAAACAAAAAAAATAAAATAATAAGTATTTTGTTGTAAGGAGAAACAAAAAAAATAAGCTAACTAAAAAATAAACAAAACAAAAATAAAGAAAAAAAACAAAACAAAAATAATGGAAAAATAAATTAAAAAATAGATGTTCCTCTCCACGTTGCAGCCGCGGCAGAACTTATAAACAGGCTCGGAAGCCCTTCGTTTGGCGAGGTGGGATTAAACATTCAACCGCACCACGGCTGTGGCAGGCAACCGGTACCAATGCAAAAAATAAATAATACAAAAAAATAAACAAAAAAAACTGGGAAAAAAAATTGCCACCAACTGGACCACCACGGTCTGAATACGACTAGAAACCCATCCATGGGCCAGGATTCAGGCCCGCAGTAGGCCCAGAAGGCCCATCAGGCAAAGCATTAGCAAGTAGGCCCGTAAGCGTGCAGTGGAGAGGAGCTCGAGAGGGGTGCGCTAGTGGGGCTTATAAACCACTGCGCGCCCCTCTCAACTAGCGAGGTGGGACTAAACTTTGGCCGCCACGCGGGCAGCACAAGGGCCTTTGGTACCGGTTCGTGGCACCAACCGGTACCAATGCCCACCCTTTAGTACCGGTTGGTGCCACCAACCGTGACCAAAGGCCGCCACTTCCCGCCCGTTGGGTTGCTGAAAAGTGACCTTTGGTCCCGGTTGGTGGAACCAACCGAGACTAAAGGGGGCACTGGTACCGGTTGGTGCCACGAACTGGTACAAATGGCTTTGATATATAAGCCCGCGCTTCTGAAATTTTCATCAGTTTCTTCGATCCCTCCGACGACGCCGGCAGGCTGCCCGAGATCCCGACCACGCCTCTGCCACCCGACCACGCCACCATTGCCCCCTCCCCGACCACGCCGCCGTCGCCGCCGTCGTCGTGCCTCTGCCCCCCGACCACGCCGCCGTCGCCGACGTCGCCGACGTCGCCGTGCCTCTGCCCCCGACCACGCCGCCATTGCCGCCGTCGCCGTGCTTCTGCCGCGTCCCCGACCCACCCCGTTGACGCCGTCGCCGCCCTCTGCCCCATCGACGTCGTCGCCGCACTCTGCCCCGACCACGCCGCTGTCACCCTGCCCCGACCACGCCGTCGTCGCTGCCCTCTACACCGACGCCGACGCCGTGCCTCTGCCCCTGCCCCGACCAACCTCTCCCTCCTTGGTCAGGCCGGCGGCGCCACCCCCCCTGTCCTCTGCTCTGTTTTTTTCATTATATGATGTTTTTTCCACATTATGTGTATATGTGTGAGTATATGTATGTATATGTTCTTTTCATTATTAGATTTTTTGTTCATATATATGATGATTTGTTTTTTGCATTTTTATAAAAATTGATATATGTATATGTTCTCTGTGCATATAAAAGTTAGATTTTTAGTACATTTTAGGTTAGTTTTATCTATATATGTTCTTTGATTTAGTACATTTTATGTTAGTTTTATCTATATATATATTTAGGAAGAAGGAAGAAGAAGAAAAAGTTTTATATACGCAAAAGTTACATTTTTAGAAAAGTATTATATATCTAGCTAGGAAGATAAGGAAGAAGAAGAAAATGAATGAGAGGAAAAAGGAAAATAAGAAGAGGAAGAAAGGAGAAGAAGAGGAGAGCAAGAAGAGGAGAAATAAATAAGAAGAGGAAAAAAGAAGAAAAAGAAGAGGAGAAGAAGAATGGAATAGAGGAGAAAGAAGAAAAAATAGATTTTTTTTCTTCTTTCTCCTCTATTCCTTTCTTCTTCTCCTTTTTTTTCTTCTTTTTTTTCTTCGATTGCTTCTCTTCTATTCCTTTCTTCTTCTCCTCTTTTTATTTCTTGTTTTGTCTTAGTTTTTATCGGGTATGTCGTTGTCGATATATACCCCCTCCCAAATTTACCAAGTTAAAAGAGCCTTGTCGTCGAGGCCACCCCAAACCCTTGAAGCGTTGTGTCGAGGCCACCCCAAACCCTTGAAGCGTTGTGTCGAGGCCACCCCAAACCCTTGAAGCGTTGTGTCTAGGCCACCCCAAACCCTTGAAGCGTTGTCTAGGCCACCCCAAACCCTAGAGAAGCAGCGTCGAGGCAACTAACATGATTCCTTATTGTGATTAGCTAGCTAGTTCTACATTTTCCACTAATATATATCCATCTGTACCATGTTTGAATAATAATTGACATGTTGTAAATATTTGCAGAAACTATGGATCACTCCCGAGACAAAGAGGAAGAAGCGATGTTGGGGGAGATAATCGCACAAGGAAGTGATGTCATTGCTTTGTTTCTCAGAGAAACCGATGGTCTGGAAGGACCGGGTGAAGAAGAGGGCTATGTTCATGATGATCTGGAAGGACCGGGTGAAGATGAGGGCGTTCATGATGATCTGGAAGGACCGGGTGAAGAAGAGGGCGTTCATGACGGCTCCATTGACCGAACCGAGTCCGGCCAGGTATATATATATTAGTTAAGCCCGTGCTGACTAGTTAATTGATGCATTCATTGTTTTCATATGAACACATATAAATTAACTCTCGTCTTTCTTCTTTTTTCTCTAGCCCTCCGGATCGACCTCAACTTCGGTAAAGAAACGAGGCCCGAAGAAAAAGTTGCACTCGGATGAAAGGTTTGAGATCACAGCAATCGCGCGCGATGGCAAGCCGATTGAACCCATCCAGACAAGGGATGCTTTTCGTGCTCAGTGCGGGGTTCTTGTTAGGGACAAGATCCCGATCAGTATCTAGCAATGGTTAAAGCCAAAGAAGGAAGACCCTGAGATGCCGACGTCTTATGTCTCCGATAAACAGAACGAAGATCTTTGGACAACGCTTAAGGAAAATTTCACCCTACCGCCAGAGGAGGATCCATAGAAGCCAGTTAAAGAGGAATTGATCAAGTCTCATGCTCTTAAGAAGATGGCAGAACTATTCAGGAGGTGGAAGAATGAGCTGAAACCGTTTGTCAACAAAAAAGAGACACCAGAATTCAACGGCCGGTTTGAGAAGATCAGAGATCAATGGCCCGCATTTGTGGCCCACAAGACAACGGAAAATAGTAAGAAGATGTCAGCAACAAACAAGAAAAATGCTACGAAGAAGAAGCATCACCATCGCACGAGTTCAGGTGGTTACCTCAAAGCCCATCCTTTGTGGGACAAGGCTGAGAATGACCTGATTGCTAAAGGAGTCGAACTAGAGACATTAAGATGGCCAGACCGTTGTCGGACTTGGTTCTTCGGGGTTGGCGGAACCTTGGACCCTGTATCAGGGGAGTGCGTTTGGAGGAAGAGCAACTGCGAATACCCGTCAGGAAGCTTCAGCACTATATCGCCATAGCACAGGAAGGGGCGTTCATTCCAGACAAAGAGAATGACAAGCTCACAATGGCCCTCCGGAATCCTGAGCACGCTGGACGGACACGGGGCACGCCAGGCTCCCTTCCGTGGAAGGCTGGCTTTCCGAACGCAGGGGGTTACAAAACCTAGGAGAGGAGGAAGAAAGCAAAGCATAGCCAACTGCAGGCGCTGCACGAAAGGGTACAAGGGCTAGAGGAACGAGAAGCAGATCGAAGCAAACGACCTGCCGATGCTTCCCGTGAAGCTACCCCGCCATCTCAGTGGAGAAGGAGCGTGGCTTCCACCGAGCAGACTCAGCAGCTGGAGCCTGTCTTCACGTCCTACCCCGTGGATGCTATCACAGAGTCTCAACATTTCTACCTTATGACGCAATGGATGACATTCAAAGTCAAGGCGGCTGTTGGCTCTGTTATACCTAATGAACCTGGCTCAACCTACCACGGCCAACCGATTCCAGAAGGATATGCTAGGGTGATGGTGGATCAAATAACGGAAGGATTTGAGGACCTTGAACTTGACCACCCTATGGGTGAAGGGGAGATTCGGCTGGATTCTTCTCTGAAGACTCCATGCCTATGGCGGAAGGAGCTCATCCACCTTCCGAACTGGACGCCTCCGCCTCCTCCTCCTCCTCTGGCGAGTCAGGGCCCGCCTCTTCCTCCGCCTCCTCCGGTGAGTGATCAGGGCACTCAGCCTCCTTCTTCGGTGCGTGACGGCACTCCGCCTCCTTCTCCGCCTGCGCCGGTGCGCCCGAGCAGCCAGCTGCCTCCTCCTTCTTCGCCTCGTCAACAAGGGCTGAAGAGACCCGCCGCCGCTCCGGCTCCTCCGGCGCGTAATCCTTCTCCTCCGCCTGGTAAGAAAGGAAAGATAGTCGCAGTCGCTCTGTCTTCTCCGACGTGTAGCAGTACAGCCAGAGGCAGGCAATACAAATACGGTCCTTCTCGGAAGCCTCTAGAGAAGTTACCATATGAGAGGAGCCCGGAGGAAAACGAGAAGATCGTGGAAGACGAAGTGAAGAACTTCTTTGAAGGGGTGAAAGAAAAAAAAACATCCACCTCCAGAGGAGAAGATAGATCCGGTAAAAGCAAAGCGTACTCTGGCTGCCCTGAAGAAACCACCAAAGTCTCTGACGAAAGGCAACTATGAGCGCATTATTACAAAGTCATTTATCGAAGCGTAGCGATCGGGAAGTACTGACAGTGATCAAAGGTTAGCAGAACGACGAGCTGGGAAAAAAGTTGCCCAGCTCGGCGAACAAACGAACCAATCGTTCCCCCCCGCTCAAGGTGTCTAGCGATATCGTCGCTAATCATCCGGGGATCTTGTTGCCCGGCACCAATCCTGCATATTACCTGCCCGATGATGCACATTTTGATTTATAGGAGGTGGACGAACACATATACGTGTACGGGAAGCCTCTCGTCAAAGATGAAAGATCTCTAACAACGATGATGCGAAGATTCCATGATTGGTACATGAAAACTTGCAAAGAGTCTGGGGAGAGTAATATTTTGACGCTGGGAGTTAGAAAGGAGCATGACCTCGTTGGACTTGAACTGTTGATGGTTCCATTTGAGGAGTTCTTCCCGTTTTTCAATCTAAAGGCCCTCGATTAATTAATGATCACTTGCTACTGCCTGTAAGTAGTAATACTTCTGTCATTAATTCTCTATATATAGGTCAGCTCTTTCATTGCATCTATTTTTAATTATCGTCACTATATTATATGCAGATTGAAGATCGTCGAATTGAAGAAAAGACAAATCGGTGATATTGGGTTCATTAACACAAATCTCATAGATGCATTTATGATTAAATCTCAGGCCAAAGATATCGAGGCCAACCTGCTACAATCGTTTGTATTGAATCAAAACAAAGCTATAATACTCTTCCCTTACGAATTCCAGTGAGTGTTACTGTCTTGTGCATATTCGGTTTCCCTTATTAGTCAAGGTTACAGTAATGTAATTGATGAGTTATGCATGCGTGCGCGGCTTCCACTATATTCTCCTAGAGATTAAGCTTGAGCAGGGACTAGTAACCGTCTTAGACTCGAGACGAAAAGATCCCAACGAGTATGCGAACATGACTGAAATTCTAGAGAAGTAAGTTAAATCGATCATTATCGCACCATATCGACAACTTTGTTCATTTCCTGATATCAAGTAATTGTTTTCTTTGTCTGACAGGGTTTGGAAAAAATTCACCGCAAAAACTCCGGGACTGCGGAAAAAGCTGCAATTTAGACACCCGAAAGTAAGTACTATAGTAGCATGTTCCACACATCTCCTAGTGATTCAAGCGCTAGTTTCATAAATACCATTTAGCATGCTTGCTAACTATCAGTTTGATTGACCCCTATTTCTTGTAAAGTGGTTGTGGCAGGAACCAGGGAATGATTACTGTGGATACTACATTTGCGAGTCCATCCGCCACATGACCTGTGAGCAGGGCTACTCTGACAAACAATATGACGTGCGTAAATAATAATATTCACAATTTTATTTTATTACCATCATTTGTGTTCCGTTTCATTTATTCATATATATGTATTGACCCCCTTCTTCAAATTAGATATATCGGATGCGGAATGAACTCCTACCTGCAGATCGTATGTGAGGAATTCAAGAGGAATTGGCGACATTCTTCCTTGACCACGTGATCGCTAAAGACGGAGAATACCATGTGAACCCTAACGAGTTGAATTTTAATTAGGAGATTATAGTGTAAGAGATAATTATATTGTATATATGTAGCCAGTAGCGTTGGATAGATATACGAGAACTTGTTGTTCGACCAATCGCTCAGAGAAGGAGAGGTGGTCGATATCACTTCTCTTTGTATGCATATGTTCATGACGATCTTCTGTTTCCTTCATTTGCTTACTAGCTAGCATGTCTAGTCCTCTCTATACATATAGTATGCAGCATCGACCTAGCACGGAGGTAAGAGAGGACACTTCTCTCTATTCATTAGCTAGCTAACACAAAATATGGAACACCTAAATTAACCCCCCAAAACCCCCTAAACCACCCCCCCTTTCAAAAAAACCCATCACCTGAAATGCTGACGCGTGGATGCCTTTTCCTCCCGGTTGGTGTCACCAAACGGGACTAAAGGCCCCCTGCACGGGCTCGCCGCACTGGCCACGTGGAGGCCCATCTGTCTCGGTTCGTGTAAGAACCGGGACTAAAGGCCAAAGGCATTAGTAACGACCTTTTAGTCCCCGTTCCGAAACCGGGACAGTAGGCCCTTACGAACCAGGACAAAAGGCCCTTTTTCTACTAGTGTTCATTTCGTATGATTTTTCTGTGAAACAAAGAAATAGGCAAAAAAACAGGAACTTACATTGAACACTAAGTTAATAGATTTTCCATAGAAATAATATAAATTTTATATAAATCATACATGAATTATAATATAATTGCACGAAATAATAAAAAATACAGATCTGTTGGAGACATATCAATAGCCATATTCACTAATTTCATCATCACCCATGGCATCAAGTTCATTAGTAACATGCGTGTGAATGATATTTTTTAAGAGTATGATTCTAATAGCCTCAATTATGGTCACGCTAATAGTTCCAAAATCTCCTTTAGCATGCATGAGATCTGCACACTCAGAGAAGTACTTGTCAAAGTTAGTATCATGTGGCTTGACTTTACAAAAAAGCGACATCCTTATGGAGAATCTCATAAAGATTGTTCACAGTGTAATCAGGATATCGTTTCTATAATTACACCCGGTGAGACCGACTACTCCAAAAGGTTTGAACTTTAGGCTTTTTGGTAAGACCGGATGAAATTGATCGATGGGACGGATGGGTGATGACCTAATAACTTTCCACGCACTTTGGTGATACCGATCGAAACCACTCGAAAAATCCAAAGTGAAATCAATAGGTGACAAAAGGTTGGCAAGTATTCTTCGGTGTAGAAGCGGAGCCATATTTCTCCAAGCCAAGACCTAAAACTATGAAGCTATAAAGCCTAATATCACATATCGGTGCATATTAGAAGTACACCAAAAAATCACATTATAATGAAGTAATAAGAACATTATAATGAAGTAATAAGCTCATTCTTATCACGAGAAAATCTAGTAAAAACATAAAAAATAACAACATGCATCGTTACAAAAGTTAGTAGTACCAAACTAATGAAGACTTGATTCATTCGATCCCATCATCTCTGCATTAGCAACCATAGAAGAACCTGTATTATGAAGATAAAAATGAGTATTCAAAATCTGGACACCAGTCATGGACCAAGTTTTCTTCACGGGCGTGGAGAAACTAAATTAATTGTTCTCTTCACACAAATACTATGAATTTATTATGGTAGTAAAATTTGACAATATCAACTTGTTAATTTTTGACTGATACGGAGAAACTAGGGAACAAAATTGTAGATAATACTCCCTTCGTTTCTAAATATAAGTATTTTTAGAGATTTCACTAGAAGACTACATAAGGATGTATATACACATATTTTAGAGTGTAGATTCATTCATTTTCCTCTGTATGTAGTCCCCTAGTGAAATCTATAAAATGACATATATTTAAGAACGGAGGGAGTACCAACTAGAATTACACATCTAATTGGCTGTGCACGCACAGATGCAGTGCAATATAGTAGGAGTTGAACCAGAACAGGAGTCGGTCGAGAAGAACAAGAGAGTTGGAGGGGCTGCTCCCGGCGCCAGACGCGTGGATACATCTCCAGGTTAGATCTGTCCTGGAACGAGGGCTTCTTCTCTGACGAGGGCGACACAATGTGTGAAGAAGGGAATATCATGCGAATGGGGGAGACAATCAAGATGATTGAAGTTGCAACCGTATATGGGCTAATGTTTAGGCTGAATGTGGTTTGGTTTACATGGCTGGAGCAGGGCCTCTACTAAGTCTAAAATTCTGAGAAAATTAGTCCTTGCAATAGGTGCTACATGGGCCACACCTGGGGCTATAGCCCCAGTTGCCCGAGGCCCAATTTCGCCCCTGCTTCGGTGGGACCGATGGGTCATCTAAGTGAGAGAAATGTGTTAGGGTTTAGGTAGTGGATATGTCATGTGTTTCTCAATGGGTCTGAATGTAGCATTTCGGTGGGACCGAGGTTGACTTTATGGTTTTGGACATATATTGATCTGAGTGTGTAGCTGAGGGTTTTAGAGCAATATCTCTAAGCACTTGAGCAGTTAGTCCATTATCAAAATCTCATCCCCTTTAATAATATTGACTTTCCTATGGACTCAATGTGATCTTGGCTCACTTAACCAAAAAATGTAGTCTTGAAGCTTTGCCAATTTACGTCATTTGCATCTTGAGGGGTCCACATCTCCATTCTTGTACCTTCCTAAGTTGAACCTTTCGTGAGATATACTTGAGGGAAAAAAATTTAGTGTAACCATGACATTCATTAAACAATAACTGAGTTGCAAGAACATACACACACAGAAACTAGTAGAACTACCAGGGAAAAATAGGTTTCTTCAAAACATTGCACATTGAACCCAAATACAAAGAAGATTACAAGAACGTTCAATGGGGTTTCTCCAGACATCTGAACTAGCAACTGCCTTCAAGTTTTTGAGTCATCGATACACTCATCAGAACTAAATACGAGCCTCTATCATTGCAAGATCCAGGGTCGCACCATCGCCAAATAGGCTTTTCGAGGTGAAGAACAAGCCCACTTTGAGAAAAAAAGCACAAAGCATTGTGTCACGTCGGCCTAGGATTGTCATCATGCTAGCCTGAATCTGAATATCCTCCACTGCCGACATAGTCGAGGAACAAAACCGGTTCCCTCGCCTACAAGCCATCATCTCTGTTTCTAGAATACCAATTCCTCCTGGCTGCTACCGTTGCCACAACATGCAGTGACCACCATCCACAAAATGGAAAACTAAACTCGCCATCCCAAGAGAACGACAAGTACACAAAGCCAGCGGCCCTTTGTCTACGTCATGGAGAGCATCATCGTAGTGAGAAATAAATAGAGGCAAATTTCCTTACCATCTAGGCACCACCAAATGAAACAAAAATAATACCTAAAATAGCACGGAAGAAAAATAGGATCCCCACACCCGCCATCTGCTATCGGAGATCGAATGGAGGGGGACAGAAGCCGTTGCATTGCCAGAGTTCACCAAGGAAAATTGTCGTCTCTGAATCGTGTGTCTAGCGTAGTTACTTAAGGGAACCATTAATCCAACAATATGTATGTTGACATGAATTACCAAAACCGTCAAGGGATCAAATGTTCTTTCAATTTTTGAAGGATGTAAAAATGCCATTTATAAAACGGGAACAAAAAGAAGAAGAATTGGAGGTTGGATTTAGGAAAATTAAAGTGGCGCAAGAGCTTAACGAAAGTTGGCATGAGGGTTTGCAGGATCAAAAGGGGAAGAAGTAGAGATTATAAACACAAAATGAAATAAAAGAAACATGCACCACAATATTATGGAGAACATGCATTTTGCCAAATATAGTATAACAAAGAACACATAGCATGGAATCATGAACATATAACAAAACATGGAAGGCTCGCTCGTGGGTTGTTAGAACCCTACGCAAACCTAGGCTCGCCAACCACCATCTTGTGTGACTAGACACCAAATTCCTAGAGGTGGTGTCACGCATATTATGTATTTGGATGATAACATGATTATGGTGGGGGTCGGATTTCGGTAATGTAATCGTAAGTTCCTACTTCTATGTTTGGAGGCCATTCCGAGTCTAAAGATCAACTTCGCAAAAGTGAGATGGAGGAGGGTACTCTGCGACTGAGCAACAGCTGTTTCGGGACAACCTAAATACCAAGTTGCCCTCCTTTCTCATAACATATTTGAGGATACCGTTGTTTGACTCGAGGGGGCTGTTGAGCGAGTTCAACCAACTTAGGGGACTGGTCTCGTCTCGGGTAGAAACTTGGTGCAGCCATTTTACTTCAAAACAAAGTAAGTTGGTCCTGACTGACTCTAACTTCTCTAGCCCCCCATGTATATGATGGGGTTGTATATCTTGCGGGAGAGAGTTCACAACTTGTTGTACAAAGGCATATTCCGGTTCTTCTAGCACGCAACAATATGCCGACAAAAATACCATATGGTAAAGTGTGCTGACCTTTGTATACCAAAGTAACTTGGAAGGTTAGGCATTCTTGCTCATATTAACATGAAAGTGGACCTAATGTTGCGCTGGGTCTAGCGAAACATTCTTGGGGGGTTGTAGATGTTGCTTCATTGGGCTAAATATTTGCGGGGTGAGCCCCTACTTGCTTGCTTGGCACAGAGGGATCGCGGTTTTGGCAGTATATCCAACGGATCAAGCAAGAAATCCGCCTAGGGGCTTCCTTCTTTAATGGAAACGAAATGGGAACTCTATTCTGGTTTGATCAATGGGGTGGCGGATTCCCGCTATGTGCGAGATTCCCAAACTAGTATGCCATCTGCGCATACCTGATGGTGTTGGTATCAGCGGCTGCCCACAGTGGCCATTGGAACACCTTGTCCCGACAGTTATTTGGGCAGGAGGAGGAACTAGTATAGGCTAATTTGCGGGTTGCACTACCGCTAGCGCTAGTGGATTATCTGGACACTGTATCTTGTATTTTGTCACCTTCGGGTTTTTTCTCCATTGGCTCGGCATACGATGCTTTGTGTTGTAGGCCGAGTATTCCTTTGGAAAATTCCTTGGTGCTTGAACATCAAGATTTTTGTGTGACAATTTTTGCGGTGCGGACTCCCATCTGGGATGGAGGTTCTCAAGACACACGACTTAGGTGACGGATTGTCTCGCCTCTATGATGTCCAAATGTTGGTACCCACATCCTTTTCTCATGCACAGCTGCAAGAGTTCTCTAGAGTTTCGCATGTGTGGCTCTATGGCCTGATGGGAAGATCTTGGACTTGTTTGGGTTCCTTGAAACCAGAGCCAACCTCACCATGCGGCAGCGGCGCCTATTCTCGCTTCTCTTGCGACATTGGGTTGGACGATGTGGATGATGCATAATGAAATAATTATTGAGAGGGTCTTTCCTCGACGTGCCTTTGATTCTTTTGTCAAATTCTTACTTTAATGCAACACTGACACTCGTTGTCTACGTAGCGTGACCGCGAGCATCTCTGACTTATGATGGATGCGCTACATGCTACTGGTCGTATATCCTAGTAGGAGGATGAATGCATTTGTGTTTACTTGGTGGCTTTTTTTCTCTTTTTCTTCTTCTATGTCTTTTTTGGACGTGTTTGTGCTACAGCCCAACTTTTTATGTTGCTTTGGTGCATTTGAACTTGCTATATAATTGTTGACTTTATTTATAAAATAGGATGAAAGCCTAGTTCGAGAGTTTGGTGATCATCCGTGTTGATGCTCTAATGTCCGATGAAATGCATGGTGAGTTTTGGCAAACTCTTTGATGATGCTTTTAGGCGAGAAGAAAGAACATTCTATGAAGTTGATGTGCTACTAGTACATGATGACAAAGAGAACAAAAGACTATTGGTTTCCTAACAACTGTTAGAAATTTAGGGTTGTGGTTTATACCCTATTTTTCAGGGTTTATCCATGGTGCCGCTCACAATCCGCATATCTGATGCTAGGGGTAGGGACCTTTTTATATTGTCTTTACAAATAGTCCAGCTTTTATACAGATAAGATCCCAAGTCTTTCCAACTAGTTTTTGGGGATATACTTCAGATCAAATTACCAACGACGATCGAATTCTGCTGCAATTTTTATCTACTTTTGGGCCATCCCAATATATAATTTCAGAAATTTCTAATAAATATCAGAGGCCCATGCAGCCCATTTGTGCAAGCCATAGGTGGAAATGTTTAGTCCCACATTGCTAGTTTAGTGGGAGTTGGACCCCCTTATAAGGGACGATGTTTCCACACATGTATAAGCTTGAGAACAAGAGAGACATACACGCGCGCTCCTCCTCTGCCGCCCGCATCGCCTTGTCACGACGCGCCGCGGGTTGTGGGAATGAGTCGAGACGAACTAAATTTTGGCCATGCACGACTGGTATAGGAAAGGTCACTCGGAACTCCACCCTTCGGCTGTTGTCTGTTCGTTTCGTCTCCTGTCGCTGGCCTCTCACCTCCTTCTCTTGCGCCTATAAAAGAGATGTCGCTCCTCTCCACACAAGACGCATCGGAATATCCTCTCACCATCGGTTCCATCTCTGTGTGTTGCTGCTATGTTCTTCCCCATTCCGACTTGCGGCGTGCACCGTATGTCACGACAGTAGGCCTCCGAAACTCTGTCTCTTCGAGTCCTCTACAAGAGAGGGGCGATTATGTTTTTGGGGAGCGCTCAGTGCGACTACCGGGTTTAGTCAAAGCAGATTGGCTTCAACGGCTCTTGAGTGACTTGTTGGTTGTCGAGAAACCTGTACCGTGTATCCTTATGAACTGTGACAATCAAACTGTGGTCACGAAAGTGAGCAGCTCAAAGGATAACAGGAAGTCATCAAGACACGTTCAGAGAAGGTTAAAATCTGTCAGGAAAATGAGAAACTCCAGAGTTATTGCATTGGATTATATCCAAACGTCTAAAAATCTGAGGTATGTGACATGCATGTCGGTACAATCATGGAGTCGAATGATGCGACTTTCTTCAAAGATACCTTTCCCATGAAGGATATGGCTACCTCATCTAATGAGGAGATGCCTAATTTATCGAATCATGAATTAGTTACAATTACTGAACCTATCATTTTGATGGAACATTTTGAAAATACTGTGGAGGAGAAGAATGAAATTCCTACCAGGAGCAAGAGACAGTGGACTGCAAAGTCCTTTGGTGATGATTTTCTTGTGTATCTCATAGATGACACTCCCAGTTCTGTTTCAGAGGCTTATGTGTCTGAAGATGCTGACTACTGGAAGGAAGCAGTCCGTAGTGAGATGGATTCCATCTTGGCAAATGAAACTTGGGAGATCACCGGTCGTCCTTATGGGTGCAAACCTATAGGATGCAAATGGGTATTGAAGAAGAAGCTTAGGCCTGATGGCACTATTGAAAAGTACAAGGCACGACTCGTGGCTAAGGGTTATACCCAAAAGGAAGGTGAAGACTTCTTTGCTACTTCCTCACCTATGGCTCGACTAACCACTATTCGAGTACTACTTTCACTAGCCGCCTCACATGGTCTTCTCGTTCATCAAATGGATGTTACGACTGCTTTCCTAAATGGAGAGTTGGACGAGGAAATTTACATGGAACAACCAGATGGGTTTGTAGTAGATGGTCAGGAAGGAAAAGTGTGCAAGTTGCTGAAGTCTTTATATGGACTTAAGAAAGCACCCAAGCACTGTCATGAGAATTTTGAAAGAACTTTAACAACTTCAGGCTTTGTTGTAAACGAAGCTGATAAATGTGTGTACTATCACCATGGTGGGGGCGAGGGAGTTATCCTTTGCTTGTATGTTGATGACATACTGATTTTTGGAACAAATATGAATGTTATTAAGGAGGTCAAGGATTTGCTATCTCATTGTTTTGAGATGAAGGATTTAGGAGTGGCTGATGTCAGTTTGAACATCAAGTTTTTGAGAGACGATGATGGTGGGATTACGTTGCTTCAATCTCACTATGTGGAAAAGATCGTGAGTCACTTTGGATACAGTGACTACAAGCCCTCTCCCACACCATATGATGTCAGCGTGCTGCTTCAAAAGAATCGAAGATTTGCTAGAGACCAATTGAAATATTCTTAGATTATTGGCTCGCTTATGTACTTAGCCAGTGCTACAAGACCTGACATCTCTTTTGCTGTTAGCAAACTGAGTTGGTTTGTCTCAAAACCAGAAGATGTGCATTGGAAAGCTCTAGAGAGAGTTTTGCGTTATTTGAAAGGCACTGCAAATTATGGAATTCACTATACTGGACACCCAAAGGTGCTTGAAGGGTATAGTGATTCAAACTAGATCTCTGATGTTGATGAGATAAAGGCCACGAGCGGATATGTATTCACTCATGGAGGTGGCGCTGTTTCTTGAAAGTCTTGCAAGCAAACGATCTTAACAAGGTCAACAATGGAAGTAGAACTCACAACACTAGATACAACTACAGTTGAAGAAGATTGGTTTCTCCGGCTCTTGAGTGACATGCCGATTGTCGAGAAACCTGTACCGGGTATCCTTATGAACTGTGGCAATCAAACTATGATCACGAAAGTGAGCAGCTCAAAGGATAACATGAAGTCATCAAGACACGTTCAGTGAAGGTTAAAATCTGTTAGGAAAATGAGAAACTCCGGAGTTATTGCATTGGATTATATCCAAACATCTAAAAATCTAGCAGATCCTTTTACTAAGGGTCTATCACGTAATGTGATAGATAAAGCATCGAGGGGGTGGGTATGAGACCCACAATTTGAGTTGTTCACAGTGGTAACCTATTCTTTATGATCGGAGATCCCGTGAATTAGATGAGGAAGACAAGTTGTTGGTCAAGTGAGAGGAAAGTATCCTTATCATTGATAATACATCTCCATGAAGATGCAATACTTTCCTATACTGCATGGCAGGTTTATATACATCTTAAAATGTTCTAAGCGGCTTATTGAAGCAAATATGTTCTGTAGAACATCTTTTGAAGAACATACCTATATGAGTCTGATTGTTAACGTCACAATCTATGAGAGTAGGGTTCTCTCTAGTAAACTCATGAAAGGTCTCGGAGTATGATGCATAAGCTCCACCAGCGGGGAAGTCCCACGGTAGCCTAGTATCGATCCAGGCTCTGTGTGAAGCTAGATTCGCAGAAAACATGCAGTTCAAGGCCTAGTCCACTATTCAAGTTGCTTACCAGTGTAGCATAGAGTTATAGGTGGAAGTTCGACTTAACAGTCTCCACTTCAGTATCGGTATATAAATCATTGTTTTCGAACCAAAGGCAAATTTTGTGTGCCTATGGGATCTAGTGGGGGATTGCTGGAATTTTGTCTACTTTTGGGCCAGCCAATATATAATTTCAGAAATTCCTAATAAATCTCACAGGCCCACGCAGCCCATTTGTGCGAGGCAAGAGGTGGAAATGTTTAGTCCCACATTGCTAGTTTAGTGGGAGTTGGACCTCCTTATAAGGGAGGATGTTTCCACACATGTATGAGCTTGAGAACAAGAGAGACATACACGCGCGCTCCTGCTCCTCCGTCGCCTGCCTCGCCTCGTCACGACGCCTCGCGGGTTGCAGGAATTTCGTCTACCTCGTTCTCTTCGGCTCCTGTCGCTAGCGTCTCGCCTCCTTTTCTTGCGCCTATAAAAGAGAGGTCGCTCCTCTCCAGAGAAGATGCATCAGAATGTCCTCTGACCACCGGTTCCATCTCTCTGTGCCGTTGCTACGTTTTTCCCCATCCCGACTTGCGGCGTGCACCGTATGTCGGGACAGTAGGCCTCCGAAACTCCGTCTCTTCGAGTCATGTAAGGGAGAAGGGCGATAAGGTTTTTGGGGAGCGCTCATCGCAACTACTGGCTTCCGTCACGGACACTGACGATCTCTTCCCGGACAACGACTTCTTCCCCGACGTCGACCAGCTCTTCGGTAATATGGCCAACGACAACGCCAACACCAACCATACTGCTGCTGCAACTCCGTACATGCTCGTGTTCCTTTGCTTTGAGTTCCTACCGCAACTTCTTGCTCTAGTTTATCTTCTAGATATATACCGTTTCTGCTCATCCTTTCATATGATCTTTTATGTACATGGAACAACTCTTTTAGATCGTGTGTGTACACGTCTTTCGTCGTCTCATCTCTACATTGCCTGCCTTGTTTCATCTATTTTATGGTAGTCATGTTTTCCATATCTTTTCTGTTAATAAAATCATATGGTAAATTGCTCATATTTCCAACAAATTCTACCCGTTATGTTCCCGAAGCACACATTTGTCACCAACGCGTCATAATAAAGTGTAAATTCCTCTAATAACATAGATCTACATTAGGCGTATAATCTAACTATACGAACTACCTACTTCCGATTACCAACGTCCCATGTAGTCTTTGTAATATAAATAATATATTGCATCCCACTCATAATCGACTACCTTCCTTAAACATAAAACTTAAGTATGTTTCAACAAGTTATAGTTTCATGATAAGCATGTAGAGTAATTTCATGCATAAATACATGTATAAGTTCATAATGATGTATTTCGACTAATAGTAATTTTAGTAATTTAAATATAGTTATAGAACATATAATTTCAACAGCAAACGTGGCAATTCAACCACGGAACTAACAGCCTAGCGTGCATTTTCGGTTACAAAATAGTACTATGATAGAGTAGTAGATTAATTCCTTATGAGATGCATCAGTTCTGCAGGAAATAACTGTCTGCTCCCTAGGGCTTCCTGCGCTCGTGCGGCGGCGAACTAGGGTTCTGGACTCCCTTGAGATCTCGATCGCGGTCGATTTCTCTGCTTTCTCCCGTTATTCCACCCTCCATCGATCCCTCTAGCGGCCTGCCGCCTCTCCTTCTCAATCCATTGCCTGGATTCGGGGCGATCACGGGGTTCTCTTGTAGAACTGCCCGCCCTTGGTCTTCGGTTGTGGATTGGCGATCATGGCGACGGGTTGTAAGGATAAGGGACCGATCGGGGAGGGGGTGGCGATGTTTAATGTGCCTATCACTGAGATGGATGGTGCTGCGGACTTTCTCTGATCTGGGGCGAAGAACAAGGGCGCTGTTGGCGCAGGCGATCGCGCGCAATCTTCGGCGTCGGGTGCTGGCGTCGAGAATCTCATGTCCCGCTTGCGTCTTACAACGGCGGAGTCTACCGCGGTGATCATTGGTAATGTTGATGATCTAGAGATGGTTGATCCCAACCGGGCTTCTGTTGGCAAGGTCCTGTCTCCGAATGTTCTGCATATTGAGACGATCAAGTCTGCGATGAGGCCGGCATGGGGAAACCCTAGAGGTTTGAATTTCAATTCAGTGGGGGACAATTTTTTTGTCGTTGATCGGATCTCAGGCTGATCGTGATAGAGTTATGGAGGGTTCTCCGTGGAGAGTAGGTAAACATGCGGTATTGCTCAAGTTCTTTTGATGCTGATATTTCCCCTGTGGATGTTGTGTTTGACCGCTTGGCCATCTGGGCACGGATCACCAAGTTGCCGACGAGGCTCATGAGGGCTGCTCGGGGTATTGAGATTGCTAAGCCTATTGGAAATGTTATCAGGGTTGAAGCTGATGATTTGGGTCGTTGTTGGGGACCGTATATGAGAATCCGAGTGGAGGTTGATGTCCAGAAGCCCCTCCTTCGTTATGTTACTGTGATCTCGAGTAGGCTGCAGTCCAGTGCTACCTATGAGGTTAAGTATGAACGTCTTCCTCTGTATTGCTTCTCTTGTGGATTGTTGGGCCATTCTGCTCTGGGGTGTGCTAACCCAGCTGATCGTGATGAGAACAGGGATCTACCTTATTTTGCTAAACGGCTTTCTGTGGACGATGGGTTGAAGACGTCTGGTGGATCACATTCGGGATCATTTGCATCACCTAGGAGTAGCCATGTTCCTGGTTCACGTGGCACAGCGGGCTCGTTGGCTCGAGGAGGGCGAGATGGCGGTAGAGGGGCAGGCCAAGGACAGCGTGATACTCAGGAAGTGTCTTCTTCCCACCGAGGAGGGATTGGAAGAGGCCGGGGCCGGGCATCTCGGGGTCGGGGGAGAGGGATGGTGGACTGCCATGATCTACCAATTGCCAATCCGATGAAGAATACAGTGGGGCTTAAGAGGAAAGCACCCAAGGTTCAACCGGCAGCACCTCTTCTTCTGGAAGACAACCTGGAGCGGGCGGTCGTCTTGGTTGGTACTTCCGCGTCTGCTCTTGGGGGAGTGGAGGATGATACGTGCAATGATTCTAATAAGAAGCTTCGGACTACTATAGATGGATCGGCGGATCAGGCGGCGACTTCATCGCAGTCCCGCCAGACGGAATGAGTATCTTATGCTGGAACTGTCGCGGGTTAGGGTCTGACGCGACAGTGGGGGAACTTCGTTGGTTAGTGAAGAAGTACAGACCCGGTATCCTGTTTTTGTCTCGGACGAAGATGCGGGATGCCAGAACTAGGAATTTCATGTGGTCTTTGGGCTACACGGGGTCCTATGCTGTCAGTTGCAAGGGCCGGAGTGGAGGCCTTGCGCTATTTTGGAAGTTGCCTTTCATTGTGTCTCTAAAGGGAGCTAATTCACACTTCATCGATGTGATGATCTCCTCTGCTGAGTCCGTGGTCTGGCGTGCTACCTTTGTGTATGGGGAACCAAGAAGAGAGTTGCGTCATTTCTTCTGGAATACTCTTGCTCGGCTGCGTCGGGAGTGGAATGGCCCATGGTTATGTTGTGGAGATTTCAATGAGGTGATACTCCACGAGGAACATTTTGGCTCCTTAGACAGGTCGGAGGTCCAAATGGGCCTATTTCGGAATTGTCTGCAGATTTGCAATCTTACTGATCTTGGCTATGTGGGTCCGAAGTTCACATGGTCCAATAAACAAGATGCTCAGTGTAATGTCCGGGTTCGTCTTGATCGTGGTGTGGCGAATGGCGCCTTTTCCGAGCTGTTTTCGGAGTGTTATGTGCAGAATGTCATTACTTCTTCATCAGATCACTATGCCCTCCATCATATCCTCACAAGAGCTCCGATGGGGGAGGGGCCTCCAGTTCAGCAAGGGTTTTGGTATGAAGCGGCTTGGCGGCGTGCTAATGATTATCATGCTATGGTTGATGCTTCTTGGGATTGCCATAGAGTGGATGCAAATCCTATACATTCGGCCTGGACAAACTTAAATCATGTGGCGGGAAAGTTCAAGGTTTGGAGCCGAGTGTCCTTTGGGTACGTTATTCGTGAGATCAAACGATTGGAAAGGGCCCTGTTCTATCTACGACGGGATTCTATGTCTGGGTGTATCTTGCGGGAGGAGCAGCAGTTGGAGCGGCAGCTGTGCGAGTTGTTTGAAAGGGAAGAAATCATGGCCTGGGAACGTTCGCGGGTGGAGTGGCTTCGTGCAGGTGATCGTAATACAGCTTTCTTCCATTCCAAGGCTACTTCTCGCAGGCAAACCAACCGGATATTGTCACTAGCGCGGGAAGATGGTTCGGTCTGTACTAGCCCGACAGAGATCAAAGGTACGGTTCATACTTGGTGTGAGAATTTGTTCACTTCTGAACCGATTGCTTCCATGGACGCTGTTTTAAAGGCCATTCCGACACGTGTGGATGATGCCATGAATGTTGATATGTGCAAAGATTACTCTAACGAGGAGATCAAGGTGGTGCTGTTTCAAATGGGCCCAACTAAAGCCCCGGTTCCTGATGGCTTCCCAGCTATGTTTTACCAGGTTCATTGGGAGCTTCTGAAAGACATGGTGTGTGATGCAGTCCATAGTTTCCTGGGAGGAGATGCAATCCCTGAGGGTTTCTGTGACTCTGTCATCGTCTTAATTCCCAAGGTGTCTAATGCTAAACATTTGTCTAAATTTAGACCAATAAGTTTGTGTAATGTTCTGTACAAGATTGCCTCCAAGGTTCTTGCTAATAGGTTGAAGCTGGTGTTACCGGATATTATCTCGGAGTTTCAAAGTGCCTTTCTCCCGGGGAGGATGATCACGGACAGTGCCCTTATTGCTTATGAGTGCTTACATTCTATTCGCCGTCAGAGTGGTTGAAAACCCTTCTTTGCTCTTAAGCTTGACATGATGAAGGCGTATGACCGCATCGAATGGGAGTATCTCCATGCTTGTTTGCTGAAGTTGGGTTTTGCTGATGTTTGGGTTAATTCCGTTATGCGGTGTGTTACCTCAGCAAGATATGTAGTCCGGTTGAATGGAGAGCTGATGTCTCCGGTGGTTCCTTCGAGGGGAATTCGTCAAGGGGATCCTATTAGTCCTTATTTGTTTGTGCTCTGTATGGAAGGGGTTTCTTGTTTGATGCAGCAGAAGGAGGGGCTTGGTGTGCTACAGGGAATACACAATGGTCGACAAGGCCCCTCTATTTCTCATCTACTTTTTGCTGATGATAGTATATTTTTTGCTCGAAGTGTTCATAGGACAGTGCAGGCTCTCAAATCTGTCATCAATTCCTATTGTCATGCTTCTGGGCAGAAGGTCAATCTACAGAAGTCTTCCATTTTCTTTGGTCATAGCTGTCCTCCGACTAACAAAGCTAAGGTGATGCATCAATTGGAGGTCACATACGAAGGTATGCAGTATTTCAATCTCGGCATGCCCACTGCTGTGGCTCGGGCATCTACATCATCTTTCAACTTTTTGACTGATCGGGTATGGCGGAGTGTTACGAGCAATACTGGCCGACCGCTTTCTCGAGCTGGAAAGGAGATATGGCTTAAAGCTGTTGTGCAAGCGATCCCCAATTATATCATGAGTTGTTTTCAGGTCCCTGTTACGACATGTGATAAGATGGTTGGAAGTATTGCGGATCATTGGTGGGGATTCGAGGATGGATGCAAGAAAATGCATTGGAAGTCTTGGGAGTGGCTGTCCTCACCCAAAGCTCTTGGTGGTTTAGGCTTCCGGGACTTTGGGATCTTTAACCAAGCGATGCTGGGGAAACAAGCCTGGAGGTTAGCTACTGATCCCACTTTTTTGTGTGCTCGTGTTCTCAAGGGGCGCTATTACCCGGATGATTTAATGTGTGCGGGTAAACCAAGATCATCTTCTTTTACTTGGCGCTCTATTCTCTTTGGGCGAAAGTTACTTAAGATTGGTATGAGGTGGAATATTGGCAATGGGGAGAATGTCTCTATTATGAGAGATAATTGGATCCCAGGATTCCGTCAAGGTTCTTTCAACTCGCTGTTTCCCATTCTTGATTCTGCCAGGGTTCGATATCTTATGAATGATGAAGGAACTGCTTGGGAGGAAGATACCGTCAGGGCATTTTTTCATGGGGAGTTAGCTGAGGCTATTTTGCAGATTCCTATCAGCCGGCGGGGTGGTGTTGATTTCATGTCTTGGCAGCATGATCGCTCTGGTCAGTACACGGTACGTTCTGCATATAATATGGCTCGGACGTCAAGTTTCTTCTCCACACATCAAACTGCTGGAAGGGGGTCAGGTTCGGCCGAGGAGAAGCATTCGAAAACTCTCTGGTTTATTGTGGCACCTGGCAAAATGAAGGTTGTTCTTTGGCGCATGGCCCACGATTGCTTACCGAGTGGACATCGGTTGGTTCATCGTCATATTCGAGCGGATGATAGTTGCATTTTCTGTGGTGACACTGAGCGAGTTGAGCATCTGTTTCTATTCTGCCCATTTGCACGACGTGTATGGGATGGAGTTAAGTTGGTATACCCTCTTCATCTTCTCATGAAGGACTTGCACAATATGAAGCAGTGGATATTTGAGTTCATCAACCGTGAGACGAAGCTTCATTCTATGGTTCTTGTGGTTACTGCATAGCACATTTGGGAATCACGGAATGATTGTCGCAATAATGAGGCACAACTCAGTGTGTTACGCGTGGTGGCTCGTGTTTTGGCTTATGTGCGGATGATTGTGCAGCATCTCTGGCCTAACCCATCAAACCAGCCACTTTCGATGGTTAATACCCCACAGCGATGACCTCTACCTCCCATGGGCTATATTTGTGTTAATGTTGACGCTGCTCTATTTCCTGACACTCGTCGTATGGGGGTGTGGTGTGGTCTTGCGATATCATTCCGGGGCTTTCATCATGTCTGTGAGCGAAGGTATATCCGTATTTCCTACTCCGGAGTTGGCGGAAGCCATGGCTGTTCGACGGGGTTTAATGGCAGCTCACAGCAGGGGTGTTCATCGGATCATTCTGGCATCGGATTGCCTCTCCTTGATTCAGCGTATCTCTTCACCTGGGATGGATCGTTCCACCTTGGGAACGGTGATAGCAGATATCAGATCGATGGCGTCGGACTTCGAGTCTTGTATGTTTCAATTTCATCGTCGTAGTTTTAATGTGGTCGCACATAAATTGGCTCGGAATGCCGAGACGTCATCTTTTAATATTTCTGTTGGTGTTATTCCGAGCTTGATTCGGGACGAACTTTGTAATGACATCTCTTGATCAATAAAGATCATATTATCTTAAAAAAAAATCCTTATGAGATGACAACAACCGGCCAGCATTGTCGTGGATCCGTTTTGTTTGTATTTGACGAAACGTGTAATACATGATTGATGACTCGCATAATTAAGAAGCTTAGAGACGCTCCCGCAAGTAAAAGAGAAGAAGATTAGAGACGATGATGAGTGTGTTAAGTCGAAATGCGGTGTACTAGCTCTAACAAAAACACGTCTCGAATCGAGCATAGTTTAGCGAGAGACGGAACATTACCAGCATCACTCTGCAGCAGATGACATGAATAATTAATCCCCATGAGAACCAGTGGATAGTCAATCACCTTCCAGAATCCAGATTACAGGCCAAGCTGACGGGACGCATTTGGATTTACACGCACGATTAGAAAACAGTGACCGGTCAACATTAAAGGGTTCTGCTGAAGGCGTAACTTAACAAGCCTTAAGAAACACACACTCACACCCAAACCCACTAGCGGGTGGATGGAATGGCTCTTCGCATGACGCCTCCGCTACCGCCACCACCTTCAGAACCGGAATAGACATATTTTGGATTATAGATTTATTCATTTTGTTTAGTATGTAGTATATATTTGAATTTATAAAAATGATTACATTTAAGATTGGGGGAGTAGTTTTAAACTGAAGTTATTATGATTTGTCATCAAAAATATCGTGATGTTCTATGACTCCTGTGAACATTAGGTTTTCGCCTCCTTCATATCTAAATTCTGGCTCTGCCCCTGACCCCATTCCATCCCCGAAGCTACAAACGAGAGCTCGAGCATTTCGTCCGTCCGGCCGGCCCGCAGAGCATGCGTGCACATGCACATGCAGGAGATCATGGGAATTGGTGCGTGAGGTGAGGATGGATGGATGCCTTGCCCTTTCTTCCTTTTCTCAACTCCCGTGCCCCACCTTTTTCTTTCTGATGGAGCTGCACCACTGTTTTGTGCTACTTCTTTGGATGTGCGTTTGTATGTGTGTATTGAACCTATGTCGAATATTGTGATACGACGGTTTACTTTATTTATAAAACGGGATGAAAGTCTTTTTCAATAAAATATGTCTTTATATATATTTATGTAATTCGTATTAAAATATCTAAAAAGTTTTATAGAAATGAAGGGAGTACCAAAGAATATTTCATTTCTATTAACTTAAAGTGAGCTATACGACCACCAACGTTTAGCAAGTTGACATTGCAAACTTCCCTATTTTCCTTATCAATATAGACAATCAATTTTTGAAAAAAAATATATCTTTATTTTCATTTAAAAACGTGTCTTGACTAGTTTTGTAGAGAAATGGTTTGTTCGATTGTCTGGGTTGACGCTGGAAGATTTATGAGCTACAACAATAATCTATCAACAATTGTGTATGTAGTTTTACTTGTTCAAAATTATCAAACAATCAAATCGTTAAGTGAAGACAAGATTTTTAGGTCTAAATTGTTGGAAACATACAACTAGAAATGGGCAAGTTGATACTCTTTGAGGAGTCTTGACAAGAAAAGACTACACGTTGAAAATCCAACATCGTGCATATATATTAGACATGTCAAATAAGTCATGGCGTTGATCCAAAAATGCACAATGTATCAAAAGCTCTATATTATATGCCATGCTAATTAATCAGACCAAGATCATAATTCATGAAATTTTTAATAGAATTATTAATAGCCGTTGGTTCCTAGTGATACCTGCTGCCAATATCTTCAATCATGGTCGCCTGACTAATGGGGTCTTGTTTGTATTCTGATGATCTTACCAACCTACTTGTATAGTCGTATTCCCAGACCGTACTACACGAGGTACCACTACGCAACCGTGGATTAGCTAATCCACCTGCTCCTCTAGTCGTCTCAACAGGTGGATGGCCGACGCCCTTATGCTTTGTTCGGTTACTCCCTGTCCCAACGGGATTGGAGGCGATTTGGGGGAATTTGACTTGCATGGGATTCAATCCCCTTCAATCCCTGCCAAACCCTTTCCAAATCCCTGTCAACCTAACGCAGCCTTAGCAGGGCACGCATGGCGGCGGATGGCACGATCGGCAGCAAGCGGCAACGGCAATACACATGTTGTTTAAAACGGTAGAGGGGCGAGGGATTGACAGGGGTCTAGCCCTGCTCCCCCCCCCCCCGCCCCAGAATGGGGTGCTGCACGTGGACAGGTTCGCACGCTGGCGCGTCCGTTTGCTGTCGTGCGATCCAGGTGAAGCGAGAGATGGGCACCGCAGGTCTCTTTTAGGTGATCCTAGAGAACAACTCTCTCAGTCCTAAAATAACTGTCTCAACCAGCTTAAAAATAATAATTGTCTCACCTTTGAACTAGCTCTAGTACAAAGTTGTATTAAGTTTAAAACATTTATTTTGGAACGGAGGGAGTACTTGTGGTTGCCTCGGTTTCGCAAATTGGGGTGTCAGAGCTATGAAACTGGGCCTCTTTGTTAGGAAATGATGTATCTCCCGCAAAAAAAGGAAATGTTGTAGCAACTTATCTTTGCGGACATCGCAGCGCCTCCGGCGGCGTCGGCGGGTATGAAGGCTTCGGCTGAGCGTTTCTCCAACGTGTGGGGGTGTGGTGGCAGCCCACCTTCCTACTCGTCAAGCTTGGTGGTCTCCGAGACGGAGCGGTAGTGGGCGCAAGATCTGGCCAGTTTGGCCTGCTCCGGCTCGCCTATGATTGCTGGCGGTGAGGTTGGTAGCTCCTATGTGTGGGGTGGCGCCGTCATCGCGTAGGAGGTGTATGGGACAACGGGCTTGCGGACCTATGGTGCTGCATCGCCGGTTGCGTGAGGGTGCTCGGTGAGGTGGCTCCAGGCAAAGACGGCACGACATCGGTAGACGTCGTTTTTCCTCCTTGAGAGGGGGGGGGTCGTTGTGGAGCCTCTCCTCGTCCAGCACCTTTGATCCATGGCCATCGGGCAAAAGCCTAAGACTCCAAATTGAGTCAGGTGACCGCGTCGTTCTCCCACATCGCTACCCCTTGGGGGCGTTACCTTGAGGTCCAACGGTTTCCTTCGTGCTTTCCCGGAGCTGGACACGCACAACATCGTGGTCGGCAGGTGCCTGACTGGCGATGTGGATGGTTGGTGTGATGTCTTGTGTCGCAACGATCGCGGCTTCGAGCAGAGTTGATTTATTGTTGTGTTTTGGTAGTCGGTCTCATCCGGCGTGTTCGAGGGGTTGTCATGCCTCACTTTGTCTTTATGGAGTCGGAGCTATTAAGGAGGGGCCCTTGCGGCGACGATGGCGCGATACGGTTGGTCGGTTCAAGCGCTGGCTCGACGCAGGCTCAGTTCTTTTATCCTTCAATGCTCGTCGACAAAGTCGGAGCTGCGTGGTAGTTGGCGTGTGGTTGACTATTTGGCATCAGCCGGCAGGCCTCGACGTTTTCTTGCGGTGAGGGCTACATCGATGGTCATCGATGGTGGAGTGAGAGTCGCCCTTGTGGAGGTGTAATGCCGATGGCACCGGGTTGCAACCTCGATTGTCTTCTCTCCTCACAACAGGTGTGCGTTCTTGTGTGTGTGTGTGGGTGGGAGGGGTGGGGGGGAGGGGTCAGGTTGTCTCCTGTGTCCTGTGTGAACGTGTTGTAACGGTCTTCATCTGGTTTTCCGTTAAATAACGGGGTAATTTTTTTTACTAATAAAATGAGGCAATGCCTTGGCTTCCGTTTAAAAAAATAGTAGGAAAACTGGGCGCAACTATATCCTCTATTCCTAAATAGCTGCCTCCCACTATTGATTTTTCCTAGATTGTGGTGATGCCACGTCACCTGCTGGCATCATTTATTTTCCTGTCTTTTTTTTCTAGAGAAGTCCTCTTTTTTTCATGGCGCACGGCTTCGTGGCGTCACATATTTTCCCCCAAAAGAGGATCCCCTCGCACCCCTTCTTCCTCGTCGCTTCTTCTTCCCCATCGCAGCGCTCCAGTTCTCTCCCGTCGCGGCGCCTCCTATTCTCCATGTCCGTCTCTTTTCCTCTTCATCTTCTCCAATACACAGAACCACTAAGCTCTTCCAATAGAAACTGCCAAGAAAAGAAACGTTTGGGCTTACTGCTCCTTGCTCATGCGCGGGTAACCGACGTGCTTCCCACTCCCCTTTTAAGCGGCGAACCTGCTCCATTCCCGTCGTCTAATGTACACACCTCTGATCCACGGTCACCACGTTTCACCCTCCATATGATCATGGACATTGATGGGATGAATTTGATCATCAACAGATTCACAAATCATGGCCTAATGGTGCCGCACGTGTTCCTCGGGACACACCTACTGCCTTGCCTCGCTTCTCCATGCAAGGTTCTCCCTACACCTTCTTCCTCGCGGCGTTCGTTGATTCTACCTGCACATTCAGTTTTTTGTTTTTTACATGTCTGTTCTTAATACAGAGATTTTACATTTGATGTATGTAGAACTGCACAAGCTAACCATGTTGAAATATTCATACTTGGTTGATGCAAACATCATATCATAGAGATGCCGAAACTTGATACTATCGATTTGACTGTTATGCTGATCTTTTACTCTTAAATTTAATAGTCTTCCCAAAGCTGCAGGTAAAATTGACTTATCTACAAATGCATACCCCCAAAAAATCCTTGATGCTACTATGTATTATGAGACACATATATGTGTTTGCATTTTTTTAACCTTATGTATTACCATGTGATTAACTAAATCAGTGTAATGAGACACTTTCTGAGAACAATTTTAAGGTTAGTTAGCATGTGGAGCACAATACAAGGGACCATATTATTCTGTTAGTCAACAATGAGATTTGGATAATCATTTTACCGAACCCTTGTGGTTATAAGATTAGGAAAATTGGATATATCGAAAAGTTCTTCATAGGGTCGTGCGGTTCCACAAGGTCATTGACGTACTCGCGGACCAGGCCAGCAACCATCGCCACCTGTTCTAATCCCTCGACCAACCCCGGCTGCAGTGGCTGAAAACTACCGTGGGTGTATTTAACTTTAGAGGTTAGCTAGGTTGATGCAGCACTTGAGATATCAAGTTCTCCTTTTTATATCTATCACTTTATCTAAAAGCACATGAGATGTCAAGTCTTCTTGGTACCTATGAAACAACATCTTAACACAGAAAGTTAACAACCAAACTAACAACAGTCATCTTTGCAAGCACCTAATTTGTGTTTTTCCATATTTGTATCCTGTAAGCTTCTGTTGCTCACATCTCTTCTTTGTAGCTTGCAGGTGTATGTACTTTTCTCAGACAAGTAACGTTTAGTGACCCATCTTTACCATCTTTAAGCCCTTAGGCTTGGGGGGCTCAACATTCTTACTGATTACATGTATTTACTTGAACTATGTCAATACAGTATATATATTTCTAGGAAATTTGTTTGAAGTTTATCATCTTACCATTGTGTGAATGCTTGATATGGTTGCATTGCCTATTATCTACGGTTCATGTTTTGATAAGTGGGTTCTGCTGCTCGGCTGCCATCCACGAGTTCACATGAACAAATCTGTTATATTATTTGTTCAAGTAATTTTCTTTTTTCATATACCAATGCCGCAGAAATTCCGCAACAAAGTCCCGCAGCAACGCGCGGGGCATCATCTAGTATGGCTTAACGCCACGGGAAATGAATGCTCGCCCGCGCAGTGTCGTGTCCATGGCCAGGCCCCAGGCGGGCTGCAACGACCTTATAAAAACTACACTGCTCTTCTTTTTCACTGAACCCATATGTGTCGCAGTAGTCGTGCGATCCACTCCTGAAGGGGCAAGCGCCTCTATTATTTTGTTTCCATTAAGTTTATATGAAGTAAAATACTATTTTATTGGTTTACTAGTTCCACTAAAACTTTTGCTTGCCTATAAAAAGTTAGAAACATATTAAAAATGTTCATGATATATAAAAAATGTACAATGTGTTTGAAAAAGTTAGTCATCAAACATAAAATATTCAGAAAAAATAACTATTTAAAGAATACTAACGTGTATAACAAATGTTGCCGATGTATATTGAAAATGTGGAACGTTTATTAAAACTTTGAACAACCAAAACATTGAAAAAATATGAATCGTCTATACAAAAGGTGATCATATATTTCACAATAATTAAACCTATGTTAGAAAATCCTGATGTGTAAGAAAAATATACAATCTTCATGAAAAAAGTAGTCATCAAACATACATATTTAAAAATATTTATAAAGTAATAAAAAGAAACATGTTCTTGATGTATACGAAAAATACAGCCATAAAAAATATTTATTTTAGAAAATGTTAGTTGTGTATTTTAAAAATGTTTATCCAGTAATGAAAAGATCTAAACATGTTCTTGATGTATAATAAAATACATACATCAAAAATATTTATTTTTAAAAATGTTAGTTGTGCATTTTAAAAATGTTTAACATGTACAAAACCGAGAGAGAGAGAGAAAGATAAAAACAACACACATAAAACAAAAAAAAGTCAATGAGAAAGGTTTTAAAACCATAAAGAAACACACATAAAAGGAAATGAATAAAAACCTAACGAATACCAAAAGAAAATGGTGAAAAAGAAAGATAAATAAAGAATGGCAAAAAAAGAAACAACAAAAAGATAAATATAAGAAAAATCCTAGAAACTAAAATAAAACCAAAAGAAAAACAAAACAAAAAAACAAGTGAAAACAGTGAAAAACAAAGAAGACGTGTGAAAAATAAGAAAAATGAAATTATAATGAAGAAAAAGAAAAAAAGTTAGGGCCTGCTACGCATCCACCGGTGGATGTTTACTAAACATCCACCACTTGGAGGGCCGTCCGATCTACGCGTAGACGTCTGATCTGCTCCGGCCAGGCACCCCATAATTCCTGAAACAATGGCTGAGTTGCAGAAACTTTCGCTTTGTTGCAAGAAATAAACTTTGGACCCCTTAATTCCTGAAACAACGGTCGAGTTTCAAAAACAATTTGCTTGTTGCAGGATTTTTTTCTTCGTCTTTCTGCAACATAGGTACTTTTGCGGGAGAATTTTTTGTAACAAAGGTCATGTTTCAAGAATTTTTGCAACAAAGGTCAAGTTGCGGAAATTTTTTGCAACGTTCATGGGCGGCATGGGCGGCTGGCGGCGGCCGGATGGCCGGCCGGCGTCGCGGCCGAGCGACCACGCTCCCTCTCCTCCTCCTCCCCTCCAGAACCCCACTCCTCCACGCCGCCGCCTTCCTCCCTGCGAGCACCTCCCTCTCCTTCACCACGCCCGCGCCCCGCAACTGGCGCATCTTCGCCGCCGCCGAGGAGGCGCCCGCTCCGGTGGAAGCCGAGGTGGAGGAGGTGGTAGAGGATGCCGCGGTTCCGGAGCTGCGAGGAACGCCTGACACATGCCCACGTGTCGATCGAAGGAGGTGACGGATGTCCTCTGCTCGATCTGCCGGTTGAGGGATAGACTTTTCCAAGAAGTTAAGAAAATCAATGAAAATATTAAAAAACCAACGAAAAAATAAAGGATAAAAGAATAAACCTAGAGTAGCATGAAACTAATGTGTCGACCTGTTCACGCAGCGTGTGATGCGAGAGCAGGTTCTATCTAACTATAAACGAGATATAGCTCTTGCGTAAAAAAGATAGTTAATCGTGAGGACTCATGACTCACGAGTGATACGCGACCACAAAAGCCAATGCGTTGCACTAAGGGTATTATTTATTCGACCGACACAACATTCGGGGATTTTTTTCACGATTTTGCCCCATGGGACGAAAGTATTGCACGAAATGAACTCTGATTGAAACCATTTTACGATCTGACCTTTTTTGAAACGCCAGAGCCCGTGGCGTTGCAGACGCACATAGAAACGCCAGTCTAATGTGGCGTTGCAGACACACATAGAAACGCTAGTCTAATGTGGCGTTGCAGACCCACTCAAACGACAGTCTAACGTGGCGTTGCAGGCAACGCGTGAAACGCCATGGTCCATGGCGTTTCAGCAGTACATGTGTTGATGGCAGCATGCCGTGGGCTGGCTGGATGTCGTCGTTGCGTTCCATAGTGGGTCTGCAACGCCAGCACTGTTGGCGTTTCACAATGGGCCTGCAACGCCACATTAGACTCGCGTTGCGGGAAAGAAAAAACGCCACGGTAGACAGGCGTGTCACTGTTGGGTAGCAACGCCAGCACTATTGGCGTTTCATAGTGGGTATGCAACGCCACTTAGACTGGCGTTGCAAAAAAGAAAAAACGCCACGGTAGACAGGCGTGTCACTGCAGGGCAGCAACGCCACAGTAGACATGCGTTGCATAGTGGGGCTGCAACGCCACGGCTTGTGGCGTTTCTAAAAAGGTCAGATCGTGAAATGGTTTCAAATCTGGTTCATTTTGTGCTCATGTTTAGAAAAAAGGTTAAAACAGTGAAAAAATCCAACATTCGGTAGGTGGCCACTCATTGGCCCACGTGGTAGAAAAGAAGAAAATGAGAGAAAAACAAGTTTCCCTTGCCACGAATGTGCTCGCTCGCCAGCCTACTTCGAGGCTTGGACCACTAGTTAGGATCCCCCTCTCCATCGACACTGCTCACTCGTCTCGCTATCACTATGTTGCAGCTTACAATCTCGTGGTCACAACACCTCATCGTCGTGTTCATGCTCTTTTGTCTCTCGCTCTACTGCCATCCAGCGCATAGCAAACCTCATCGACGACCCCGGCCCCCCTCCATCACCAGCAACAACACTAGCAATTTGAAAGCACATATGCTTCCTTAGTGGTTTTGATAATTCATGACAACATATATTTTTTCTTGGACTAACACTTTTACCTAGTATATTTCAGGTATAGTCCAGAGAGAGCTTTGTCTATAGGATTGTGAGGAGAAGCCCCATGATGAAGGAAGGAATATGATTGGCTCAAGCTTAAAGCAAGAAGACTCTACATTTTACATTTGTGAGAAATTACTTTGAGTCCATAGGAAATCCAATACTGTTAAAAGTTGGCGAGGTATTATGATGAATTGGTTGCCCAAGTTCTTAAAGATAGCCACCAAAATTACCCAGCCATTCTCTCACAAGATATCTCTGTCCAAACCCAAACCAGCAAAATCGGTGCCAGCGACTTTCCAAGTCGGCCCTACCGATTTTACATTTAGACATATCCTATGCCAAACCCACCATCTCGGTACAACCAACATTCCTATCGGTGCCACCGAGATTGGATGGCCAACTTTGTGTTGAGATGGTTTCATGTGTCGAAATTTCTGAGTTTGAAATCGGTCTCACCGAGATTTAGAAACCAGTCTAGGTCATCATATTGGTACCATAGAGATTCCTATATCGGTCTCACCGAGAATTCAAAAGTTGCCACATTTAGTGCAACTCGGTACCACCGAGATTCATTTCGGTGTCAGCGAGTTGAAAAATAATTTTGTAACAGTTGGATTTTGGGGGATGTCTATATATACCCCTCCACCTACCTCTCACTCGTAGAGGAAGCACTCAAAACACACTTAGACTTGCCAGATCCATTTTCCTGAGATAGGGAGCCACCTACTCATGTGTTGAGATCAAGTGTTTCCATTCCAACCATTTGAACCTTGATTTCTAGCCTCCCCAAGTTGCTTTCCACAAAATCAATTTGTCCTAGGCCTGCCAAATCTAAGGGAGAGTGATTAAGTGTTGAGGAGACTATGTTTTGAAGCACAAGAGCAAGGAGTTCATCATTCGACCAAATCTATTACCTTTTGGAGGGTGGTGCCTCCTAGATTGGTTAGGTGTCGCTTGGGAGCCTCCTACTTCATGTTGTGGAGTTGAACCAAGATGTTTGTAAGGGCAAGGAGATCGCCTACTTCGTGAAGTTCTACTATGAGTGATGCTAGTCCTATGTGGGCGGAAGCCATGGAGGAATAGACAAGCCCGCTTCTTCGTGGACCCCTTGTGGGTGGAGCCTTCCATGGAATCTCGCTGCCGTTACAACCCGTGGGTTGAAGTCTCCACTAACATGAACGTACGATAACGCCACCTATCGGAACCATGCCAAAAATTGCCGTGTCAAGTTCTTCGCGTTTGATCTTCTTAAACTCTACTCCTTACTACATGTGCAATGCCTTTACTTTCCGCTGCCACAATTATTGACTAGCATGTGTAGGGTGCACTAGACTTGTTAGAATCGCTAAAATATGCCAACAATTAAATTGAGAAAATGCTAGGATTTGAATTGATGCAAGTAGTCTATTCACCTGCCGCCCACTCTATACACCTCTTCTATCGATCTCACACACTTCTGCCCCTCACTCGCCATTGTTTGTTTCGAACCACTATGTCCCGGCAAAAAAACAGGAAAGAAAATCTTCAATAATCACCGGTAGCAGCACAAAATTCGCCGATCATAGCAAAAGTTATTGACGGTTCCAGCAAAAGGGATGTTTCGCCATCACTAGTCAGAACAATATAAATAGGGGTGAGAAATACGTGGTATGGGTTAAAGGGTACGCCCTCCATCCCATAATATATATATCTATACCTACTAATAAAGCAAGATGCGTTTCTGTAATTTTTTAATTCATTCAACCATATTATTATTTTATATATTTTTACTTTCCTATATGCTACTAAATTTTCATTACGGTGCAACCACAAAAAGGTATGTCTTAGAATTTTATAAAGGGGCGATGCATAGGGTCTGCCGATGGACTAAGCTGGGGAGCACCAAAAAATATATACGCGCACAAGCTAATCGCACTAGTGGAAAACGGGCCTTTGGCCTGGACCCTTTACTCCCGGCCTCCATCTGGCTTCCCAAGACGACAGGTTACCCAAGGCTGTGGTAGGCCTTAAGCCACAGTTTGTCATGGGAGCGCCTTTGGTCAGCAAAGATGATCTCCCAACAAATATGCGTTACTTGCATACATGGTACTTAAGTGAATCAAAGAATGGGAGAACGATGATCGTGGCGACTGTCCCACGGGAGTACTACGGCCGCCCCGAAGAAATCCATATCGACTTTGATGAACTCTTCTAGATGTACAATGCCGACGCCCTCGACAAATCGCTTGTGAGTTGCTATTGTCTGTAAGTTTTTCAATTCGTTGTCTACATATAACTTGTTTGGTTATTTCAATTCATTGTCTACATATAACTTGTACTCTATTATGCAGAATGAATATTCTGGGATGTAAAAGTAGGAACATCCTAAATATTGGGTTTATTGACCCAGATAAAATACATATAGCGACGCTAACTGATAAACCCAAGGAGACGGAGGAAAACCTTCTAAGGTTTCTAACAGATCAAAATTTCTGTGACCACATACTGTTTCCATACAACTTCAAGTGAGTGTTTTTACTCTGTTGTGTTCATTCACTTATAAGTGTAATTGATAAGTTACTGACACACACATATATATATATACATGTGCAGCTACCATTGTATTCTGTTGGACATTCAAATTGATAAGGGAGTTGATGCCTTCGACCCATTATCGAGACCCTTGGAGCAGTTCCAAAGCCTGCAGGACATGCTCCAAGGGTAATTTCAATCATTCTTGCGCTCTATCGGTCTCTTTCGATGATTTTCTGATATACCAATTAATAAAAAACTTAGCAAATCATTTTCCTTGTCGGGCATGGTTTGGAAGCGGTTCAAGTGCATGACTGCCGGTATCGAGCATGAGAAGCTGACTTTTAGAGCGGCTCAGGTAAGTAGTAGTATGATATACTTCTATTTTCAATACATTTATGATGCTAGATTACTATTTTGATTATATATACTCTATTGTCGTAAAGTGCGACCAACAGCCACGGGGGACGCATCTATGCGGATACTATGTTTGCGAGACCATTCGCACGTTTACTTCTGAGCACAAGGATTACAGATACGACGTAAGGAATGAACATTCACACCTCTATTTTTACCCGTCATTCTTTGTTATCATGATTGATATTCATATTCATCTCCTCTTCTTATATAGTACACGGCCATGAGGGAGAATTACCTACCAGAGCAACGCGCGATTGCTGTTGCAGAGGAGCTTGCGAACTTTTTGAGGACGGAAGCTATAGAGGACAAAGGACGATTTAGTGTAGCTAGGGGCCATTACTGATGTTGGTCCATGTAATCGAATAGACGGGCTCTAGTCCCGATAATTCAGATCTCTATATAATTGTATATATATGCTCGCTTGTAAGATAAGTTAATCTTATATATATATATATGCATAAACATGTATATTTAGAATTATATGAAAACTAATTCCCGAACACCAAACGAGGCATCACGTTAATCTCCCGAACACCTAAACCCTAAAACCCTAAAATAAACAAAATCTGCAGAAACTCTTTAGTCCCGGTCCGTGTTAAGACCCGGGACTAAAGGGCCTGCCCCTGAGGGCGCTCTGAGGCGCCCACGTGGAGCACCTTTGGTCCTGGCTTGGAACAGGGCCGGGACTAAAGGTTAGGCCTTTAGTCCCGCCTCTTTGGTCCCGGTTGGTGAACCGGGACTAAAGCCCCTTACGGGTCGGGACTATAGGCCCTGTCCCCACTAGTGTCGAGACTTCAAATCCATGTCAATGGAAGCCACACCAACTGAAAGTAGCTTTCTATTTGCGTTTAAAGGAAGGATAGCTATAAAATTAAATAATCCCACCTCGCTCTTTTATAACAGATTTAGTAGTTTTTATAGATGAATGCGAGCCTAAGAGCAACGGATAGCGAGAGAGATCTCACAAAGTGGGGTGTGAGGTGTTGTCATGGTAGGGCTGGAGTTGCAAGTTCGTAGTGAGAACTTGAGGTGGAAGAACTAGGCCACACTGGGCGGAGTCGCGGCGGCGGATGAAAGCGTCCAGATGCACGCGAGCGGGAGATGGGAGGCTTGCCAGAGGACGCACATGATGGCACGGATGCGTGTGAGGCAGACGGCTACACAGACATGCAGGCCCGGGCAAGAAATTAGAGGCTCACTGGAGGACTCACACATCATCGCTTGGGTAGTGGCTCACATGCAATGAATGCAGAGATGAGATGGCTCGGTCGACACAGGAGGACGAGGGGACGATCTTAGAAGGAAGAGTCCGCTTTCGCCGCTGCCAGCGCCGGGAATGGATGAGAGGCTGGAGGATCTCACAATTCCACAAGCAAGGACGACAACGTCTTGCAGGGGCATAAAGCGGTAGGAAGCTGTGCCGGTGCCAAGTAGTGGAAAAAGTCATATGGGATGTTGTCGTTAGCATTTAAAATGTAGAATTATGAGCATTTCATGGTGATGGTGGCACTCGATGTTGTATCCCTCAACTAGAGCATGGCAACAGTGAAAGCACAACTTCTCCCTAGGTGGTTTTGGTAATTAATAACAACATATATGTCATTGGACTCATGATTCTATCTAATATATTCCATGAAAAGTTCAATGATGGATTGTCTAAGGATTGTGAGGAGAACCCCTAGATGCCAGGAACATCTATTGGCAGCTAGCTTAAAGACTCTACATTTTAAATTTTATGAGAAATGCATTTGAGTCCATAGGAAAGCCAATACTATTAAAAGGCGATGAGGTGTCTATGATGATCTAGTTACTCAACTGATTAAAGATTAGCCTCCAAAAATACTCATGAAATTCTCCCACAAATATTTTGTCCAAACCGCAAAGTGAAATTCGGTGCCACCAATATTTTCAAATCGGCTCTACCGATTTCTACCCTAGACACAACCTATGCCAAACCCTAACATCTCGGTACCACCAAGTTTTATTTTGGTCTGACCGAAAAATAGTGACCAACTCTCCGGATAGCCATTTCCTAAATAGGAATGTCCGAGTTTTCCAAATCGGTGCCACCGAGTTTGCTAACTTCCTAGGCCAGCCAAAATCCGACCCTCCGAGATTTCTATATCGGTCTCACCGAAAAGCCTAAAGTTGCCACATTTTGCACTAGTCGGTGCAACCGAGTTTTTTTACTTCGGTTTCACCGAGATGGGAAATAATGTTGTAACGGTTGGGATTTTGAAGATGTTTGTATATAGCCCTCCACCTACCTCTCATTCAAAGAGGAAGCAGTCAGAACGAACCAACACTTGCCCCATCCATTTTCTGAAAGGGAGCCACCTACTCATGTGTTGAGATCAATATATTCCAATCCTACGATATGAATCTTGATTTCTAGCCTCCCCAAGTTGCTTTCTACCCAATCAATCTCTTCTACCCAAGCCAAATATGTGAGAGAGTCATTGAGTGTTGAGGAGACAATATTTTGAAGCACAAGGGTAAGGACTTCATCATACTACCCCATCTGTTACCTTTTCGGAAGTGGTGTCTCCTAGACTGGTTAGGTGTCGGTTAGGAGCCTCCGACTTCGTGTGGGGTTGAACCAAGAAGTTTCTGAGGGCAAGGAGATCGCCTACTTCTTGAATATCTACCCCAAGTGAGTTATACGTCTCCAACATATCTACTTTTACGAACACTTTTGCTCTGGTTTTGACCTCTAATTTGCATGATTTTCACGAGACTAACCCGGATTGAAGTTGTCTTCAGCAAAACTACCTTGGTGTGATTTTTGTGTAGAAATAAAAGTCCAGAAATGAAATGAAACTGTTTGTGAATTATTTATGAAGCGAAGACCTGCCGGAGAAGTGCTGCCACAGGGCCACAATATAATAGGGTGCCCCGTTGCCGTGTCGTGATAGCTTGTGGGGCCCATGTGGCTACCCTAATTCCAGTCCTATAAAATCACATCTTCGAAGAAAAAAATTCAAAGAGAAGTGTTTATTGCATTTCACGAGATGGAGCCACTGCCACCTCCTGTTCTTCCTTCGGAGGGCTGATTTGGATTCCGTTTCGGGCTCCGGGGAGGGGGATTCGTTGTTGTCGTCATCACCAACCCTTCTTCATCAATACTGCCATGATGCTCACCACTGGGAGTGAGTAATTCCTTTGTTGGCTCGCTGGACAGCGGTGTGATTGGATGAGATTGATCATGTAATCAAGTTAAGTTTGATAGGGCTTGATCCCTAGTGTCCACTATGTTCTGAGATTGATGTTACTATGAATTTGCTCTGGTTAATGGAATTGGATCGTGAAGCGACTGTGGAAGAATTGAAGATGTTGCAACAACGCTCAAGCATGTGGCATTCGATTCAGCTGCCTATGCCCCAAAGAGTTCAACAAGATTATCCGTCTTGAGAATGCTAATAAAATTTGGGATACTTTGGTTGATATACATGAAGGTACCAAATCCATGAGGGAATCTAAGTTGGATGTGCTATAGAGTCAAATTGACAAGTTCAAGATGAAGGATGGTGAACGAGTCACTCAAATGTACTCTAGGCTCGCTCTCATCACAAATGAGACTGTCGGCTTAGGAAGTGAAGAGATGACCGAAAATTCATCATCAAGAAGATCCTTAGAGCTTTGGATGGAAAGTACGACACCATGTGCACATTGATCCAAATGAAGCCAAACTATAAAGATCTCAAGCCAATAGAAGTCATTGGAAGGATTGTTGCTCATGAAATGTCACTTAAAGACAAAGAAGAGCTTCCTAACAAGTCTAGTGGTTCTTACAAAGCTTCAACTGACACTCCCGCTACTTCAAATAAAAACATTTTTACCAATGAAGAGATAAGTTTCATGGTCAATAAATTCAACAATTTATACAAGAGTAGAGGCAACGAGAGGATCTCCAACTCAAGATATGAAGAGAAGCATTAATCTAGTCGTGACCGGAATTGTTACAATTGTGGAAGGCCCGAACACTACTCCAATAAGTGCATTTCCCCCATAAAAGAAGAGAAGAGTCACCAAGAAGACGAATCTCAAGAGACGAGTCACCTCGAAGAGAGAGAAGGAGTAGAGAAGATCTTAATGAATGAAGACCCTCCCGGAGAAGAAAGGACTCACAGAAGAAGGACATGTATGCCAAGAGCCACTCACTACGAATAGATAAGGATCATGTTGGTGAATGGGTATCCGGCTCCGAATCCGACAACCAATCCAAGAGAAGCTACCACTCCAACTCCTACTATAGTCAAGATGAAGGTCTTCCTGGACTAGCACTCGTATCCTCTAATTCCTATGACATATTAAATTCACCAAATGAAGGATTTGGAAATTAATTCATGGCTAAAGGTCCCAAGGTATCACACCCTAATTACTTTGATTTTCATAGTGATTAGGATGACTTACTTGGAGATGATGACTTTCTCTTAATGAAACTAGTGATATCAATGTAAATGAACTTGATGATAATCATGCTAGTCAAGGTAAGTCATGTGATGATGATAGGAAGAATATTGAGCGTCTAACTAAGGAATTAAACATTCTTAAGTTAGCCCATGAATCTACTCTAGAAGATCATAGAATGCATGTAAGAACTCATGACAATCTACACTTCGAGAATGGAAATTTAGAGCAAGAGCATGAGTTTCTTAAAGCTATCAATGACGAACTTTGAAAGAAGAGTTCTTCTTATCTGGCCAAATGATTACTCTTGTCTACTTTTGTTCCACAAGTTAAATCTAAGCAAACTAGTAACAAACGCAATAATGGTTCTTCATCTAGTAACAACAACACTAATGCTAAATCAAATGATGTTGTTTCTAGTAGCTCTATTTATTCCACTAATGATTCTCTTAGCCAAGTTACACTTGAGCAAGAAAACAATTTATTGAAAGGAATTATAAAGAGAGGTGCTTACAAGAGTCTTGATAAAAGTAAGCAATTTGAGAAAATTATACGCAGGCTAAGAGGACACTAGAAGAAGAAAGGCATTGGATACATCAATGTTAATGGAGTTGAATGGTAAGAAGTTCTTGAGGAGTGACTCCACCAACAAAATTCACTCTCATTCATTTTGGCAAGAACTATTTGCAATCAACTCCAACCCTATGCATTAGTTCAAGGAGTCACATATTACCTCAAAGGTAAGCAAGGGACAAGGTAATTAATGTATCAATGGACATCATATCATATGTACTTCACTCCATATCCATAGACATCCTTGTATTTGTTCCTTGTGTGGGACTAACCCATGTAGGTGATAAAAGTATGAAACAACAAGGATATCTCCCAACTCAAGATGATCTTCATCAATAATGAGCATCCACCACTACCATACCTACATGAAGTTTTCTACGACAAAACCCAAGGTTAGTTTGTCCCTCTTAGGGGGGATGTCACATCAAGGGGGAGCTTTACTCTAAGACTTGAGTCAAAGCATCTCACTAGATGTGAACACATTAAAATCTTTATGTAAAAGTGGTAAACCCACTTGTGCTTAAACGATGAGTATGACCTAGGATCAAGTATTCTTACTTGGGTCCTAAGTCAATATACTCATATATAGATGACTTCGTCATCGCCAAAGTGTTTGGTAGATACTAGAGTGGTTGTGCATGTTTGTCATGTTTTATTTGACATCTTATTGTGTGAGCATGTTGGTATGCATATTTTTATCCATTCAAGGACATCCAATTGTGGTTATTTGGATTTCATTTTATTTGGCCAATTGGATGTACGAGAATGCCTAAGTACCCCTCTCTAGCTATCTATGCTTTCTCGTCTCAAATTATATTCATGCTCCATCACCGAATTTGAGCAAGCACTTTTCAGACCCTCTGTGTGAGGAGCACTTGGAGTTGTTTTTGACAATGGCTGACTTCCAAAACCTCCCATGTGCAACTCAGTGTAACCAACTCCACAAACTCGGTTCCACCGATGCATTAGGGTTGATCTAGATTTTCACCTCGGTTCTATCGAGTGTCACTATCCTATGGAAATTAAGAAACTCGATGGCACCAATACTATGAGTTCATTGCTGTCGACAGTAGAAGGGTATATATACCCACGGACCCAAGACTGAAAAATAGTTCAAACCCTTGGCTTGCTGCAACCCTATGTTGCTGTCGCTCATGTCTATGGATGTCTTTCTCATATCCAGTGCGCTCTCACCGCCGAAGTCCGCCGCCGTCGATGGCGATCTGCCCCGCCGTCGCCGCCATAGCGAGTTCTTCACCAAGCTAGGTTAAGAACTCGGCCCCTTTTGCGCTCCCCATTCTAATTCTTGCACAATATGCTTTCTTCATCTTCATGCCATGGTTTGCAAAGCTTCTATCCATAGGAGATATCCAATAGATTAGGAAATTGAGAAATTTTAGGTTCACGGTTTCTCTATTTGCATTTCGGTAGCATCGAGTGCAAACGAATCAGTACCGTCTCACGTGTTATCATTTTTGGTGATTCCGACAATGATGGCCAAGTCCTTGTTAAAGAGAGTATGTCTCAGTGGCCCCGAAAATCAAATCTCGATGGAACCAAAACACACATGGCCGAATTCTAAGACTAAGATTTTGAGTTCTAATATTGCAAAATGAGTTGTGTTTTCTGATTCTTACTTTTTCCACTATTCAATATCTATTCATAGGTGCACCTTGTCAGTATGTTAGGTTCCGAGGACAGTCAGAATGCATACAGAGAGCAGAGTGTTGAGCTAGGTTCAGGCACTGGTCCCGAGAGAAGCGAGTCAGACCGAGGCACCCCCAGCTCCCATGATCTACCCAAGGCAGATACTAGGGCAAGGAAGAAGCTCAATTCAGATGAGGAAGATGCAGATTTTGTCCTTGGGGAGAGCACTTCCCTCAAGCAAAAGGAGAGGGCAACTACCAGGAAAATTCCTTAGTTTGTCGAACCCAATAGAGGGTTATCTCTATCTTCAGAGCAACCCTGACACTGGAAGGACAAAAGTATTAGCTAAGAAGTCAGGATAGAAGAGGCAAAGGACCAGGTTTTTCAAAGTTGTTGTGCAACCATCAACACCTTAGTACCAGTTGATGACAAGGAGGAAGAAGAAGAAGTTCATGCTAACCCACCTCCTTCCAAGCAGAGGAAATTAATGAAAGATTTTATGCCAAGGAATATAGCATCCAAGGCTTAGCCATCTGCTCCCAAGAGCAAGAAGCATGTGGCCTCTAAGCCAAACATGTCTACAAGATATATACTTGCAGCTCAGAAGAACAAGGGTTCTGCTTCAAGAGATGCTCCTCTAGAGGAAGAAGAATTTTTTTTGGTGAGGAAGCTGACACCTAACATGTCCATTTTACATCATGAATTATTATCGATATTTGTGTTACTCTTGTCCATTACTCTCTATTATCATACATTTCCTGTGACCTTTCTCTCTGAATTTGCAAGGTACATCACAAAGAGGGAAATACCTCGAAACTGGAATTATGGACTGGGAAACAGGGAAAAAGGCAGAAAAATCAACAGAATCCAAATGAACTAAAATTTCACGGAATTTTTTTCTGGAATATTTAAGAATTATTGGGCCTAAATATACGAGATGGGGCCACCTGTTGGCCACAAGGCAATAGGGCGCGGCCACCCCCCTCGCCGTGCCCTGATGCCTTGTGGGCCCCGTGTTGGCCTTCTAACGACCCTCTTCTCCCATATGGTGTGGCTTCACCTAGAAAACATCATAAGAAACCTTTCGGGACGAGGCGCCTCCATATCGAGGCGGAAACATGGGCACACACCCTTTTGCTCTCCGACAGAGAGATTCTGCCGGGGAAACTTCCCTCGCATAGAGGAAATCGATGCCACCGCTAGCACCAACGCTTCCTCCTTCGTGGGGGGACCAATATTCATCAAACTCTTCACCAGCACCATCTCATCTCTAAGCTTAGTTCATCTCTTGTTTTCAATCTTTGTCTCAAAACCTCACATTGGTACGTGTGGGTTACTAGTTGTGTTGGTTACATCTTGTAGTTGATGCTTGTTGGATTACTTGGTGGAATATATGTTCAGATCCTTAATTATTATTATTTCACCTCTCATCTGGAACATGTTGATGAGGTGTGACTAGTAACTATTGTTCCTGAGGACATGGGATAAGTCTTGTTATAAGTAATCATATAAAGTTCGTATTCATTCGATATTTTGATGATATGTATGTTGTTACTTCTCTTAGTGGTAACATGTGAACATCGACTACATGACACTTCACCGTGTTATGGGCCTAAGGGAAGGTATTGTGGAGTAACAAGTAGATGATGGGTTGCGAGAGTGACACAAGCTTAAACTCCAGTTTTATCTGTTGCTTCATGAGGGGCTGATTTGGATCGACACGTTTAATTCTATGGTTATATTTATGTTAATTCTTCTTTCGTAGTTGAGGATGCTTGCGAGAGAGGGTAATCATAATTTTGTTATTTTCAAGTAAGAACAACACCTTAGCACCAGTCAAACCTCATATCAAACTACCAAAGAGCAAACGCGAATCAACTCAATATGGTGAACATGACTAGACATAAATTCTCATTTATCCTCGGGAGCGCTTGCTTTATATGAGAGTACTTTCAAGCCTGTACTTTGCTACAAAAAGGATTCGGCTACCTTGTTGCACCTTTATATAAGAGTATCTCACCCAAAACTAGAAAAATTCAATCACACAAAACTTAACAGAAACCTCGTGAGATCCGTAAGTATAATAAGCAAATAAAAAACTTTAGGTTTTGTTACAAATTGATTCATACTTAATTATTGCATAAGGTACTATATTCTAAATTCTCCATGGCTTATACCCCCCCGATACAATACATAGCAAAATCAAAAGAAGCAAAGTATGCAAGCAAAAGCAGAATCTGTCTAAAACAAAATAGTCTGTAATGGTTAGCACAAATACCAAACTTTTGTAACTCAAACAATTCTGAAAAATAAGGAGGACCTCACGAATTTTTATGTTAATGATGTGCAAAAACTTCAGATCAAAAAACACGTTCCAGTAAAATCAAAGAAAATCTGCAGTGGATGTCATAGTTTCTGTTTTTGCACCGTATCAATTCTACTTATCATCCAAATCATCTGAAAGGCTTTACTTGGCACATTATTGAAATAAGAGACACAAAACATGATTAATGCAGTAGCTTAATCATGTGAATACAAAAAACATAAAGTATATGTGTTGGGTTGTCTCCTAACAAGCGCTTTTCTTTAAAGCCTTTTGGCCAGGCATAATAATATCGATGATGCTCACATGAGAATAGTAGATGAAACATGCAAAACAGCATCATGAATATTATGACGAGCACACTATTTTTATGGTACACTCGTAAATGTAAGGGAATAATTATTTTTATGAGAAACTTCCATCTAAAATTCTACATTGTAACCATGAGCATGAACCCAAGTGTTCAAGGTCGACCCTCACTTCTTCATGCATAACTTTCCAATCACTTCTCTTTTAAGAAGCAAGTAATTTTTTTGTGTTTTTCTAATTTTGTTTGTTTGTTAAACCCGCAAATAAAGAAATAAAACAAGAAAACATAAATAAAAAAAACAAAATCTACTTAGTGATAGAAGGAAACAAGGATACACGAAAATATTAACCCCACGTTATTGCTCCCCGGCAACTTCTTGTATCATAACAAAATCTACTTAGTCATAGAAGCCAACAAGCACACACGATAGTATACAGTACCAATTTTCATGTCTTAGATGCTTGAAACTTCTTGTAATATTTACTTGAGATTTTGTATCCCATTCAGTCTTATCCTATCCTGGTTTCACCTAAGGATCAAAAACTTCATCCACACATAACTTGAAAAGAACTCGTGAGATAGCTTAGCACACATAAGAATAAATATACACTTCATGTACGTCCAAGAAAAGTTTCATAATAATTTTAAAACAATTGGTACTGAATACTATCATTTCCACAATTTATATCTACCAATATAAGCCATGAAAACTTTAGGATAAGTAGAAAACAAAACTATGATAACAATCTGTCCAAATGGAACAGTGTTAGCAATTCATTTAAATAGTATACATGTGTATCTACAAAATTTCTTAATTTTAGTACAACCTATAGAATTTGTATGCGAGTATTATATAAAAATTTCATAAACTTTCCACGTTCCACTAAAATCTCATAATTCAAATACTATAGCAAAAGTTTCTGTTTTTATACAACACACCTCACACATGTATTCGAGCATGCTAAAGGCAATTATTTGAATTTTTTATTGAAAAACAAGATTATAAGTAACAAAAAGCAAAACACATATTATGGGACGAATAAAAATATAGATCCATGTAAGATATATCGATAGTGTTGAAGAAGAAAGATGGGATGCCTTCCGGGGCATCCCCAAGCTTACATGTTGAGTATTCCATGGATATTACCTTGGGAGTTCCTTGGTAATCCCCAATATTAGGCTCTTGATGCTCCATATTCTCCTCATATTGGCATCTCACCCAAAACTTGAAAACTTCAATCACACAAAACTTAACAGAAACCTCGTGAGATCCGTTAGTATAATAGGCAAATCATGATTATTGCATAATATATTGTATTCTAACTTCCCCATGGCTTATATGCCCTAATACAATCCATTGTATCATTAAAACAAGTAAACTATGCAAGCAAAAATAGAATCCCGCCAAAACAGAACAGTTTGTAATGATCGACACAAATACCAACCTTCCATAACCCAAAAAATTATGAAAACTTAGGAGGACCTGAGGAAATTTTATATTAATGCTACGCAAAAAGTTAAAATAAAAATATGTTCTAGTAAAATCAAAGAAAATTGGCATTGGACGTCAAAGTTTCTGTTTTTGCACCTTATCAATTCTACGTATTATCCAAACCATCCCAAAGGCTTCACTTGGCACAATATTGAAATAAGAGACACAAAACATGATTATGAAGTAGCTTAATATTGTTAACACACAAAAGCAGAAAGGATATGTGTTGGGTTGTCTCCCATTAAGCGCTTTTCTATAATGCCTTTTAGCTAGGCATAATAATATCAATGATGTTCACACAAGAATAATAGATGAAACATGCAAAAGAGCATCATGAATATTATGAAAAGCACATTATTTTTATGGTACAATGGTAAATGTAAGGGAATAGTTATTTTTATGACAAAATTCCATGAAAAAATCTACATTGGTTCCATGAGCATGAACACAAGTGTTCAAGGTCGATCCTCACTTCTTCAATGCATAACTATCCAATTGCTTCTCTTTTCAGAGGGAACTAAAACATTGTATTTTATTTTTCCAATTTTTTTGTTTGTTAAACCCGCAAATAAAGAAATAAAACAAGAAAATATAAACAAAACAAAAACAAAATCTACTTAGTCATAGAAGCAAACAAGCACACACGATAATACTAACCCACACTATTAATCCTCGACAACGGCGCTAGAAAAAAGCTTGATAATCCCCAAGTTCAAGGAATCATCATAGAAATTTCCAAATATGTAAGTGGTAAGTATGGAGTGTCGAACACACAAGGAGCTAAAGATAAGTCAATATTCTCTCAAGTCCTATTTGTCACCGATACGACTCTACATACACCGAATGTTTCCTTCTATCTAGTAACGAGAAAGAAAACTGCACTGTGGGTATAAAGAGGATAGCTTTGCATGATACTCGAGAATAAAAATATGAAAATAGTCATTGCCTAAATAAATTTATAATATATTACGATACATTACAAATAGAGAGTGTGGAATAATGATGGTATGGTGTGTGGAATCATCCTAGGCAATTGATAGCAAGATCGGTAATCATTCTTGCAATTTTATATGAGAGAGAGGCATGAGCTAACATACTTTCCGTACTTGGACCATATCAACTTATGTTCGGATCTCTAGCAAGCATCCGTAACTACTAGAAATCGTTAAGGTAAACCCAAGCATAGCATTAAACATCAAGTCCCCAATACTCTCATACGCAAACAACTCCCTTACTCGGGTGTAAGCTTCGGTCACTCTAGCCACCCACTACAAGCAAAATATGAACATATTGCAAACCCTACAGCATGAATTTATGAACTCATTGGCCGGCATGTTGCCTTGTGGGAGCCTCGGGCATCGTGTGGCATTAATTCTTCTTCCGAAAATTCAAATATATTCCAAAAAAATCTCCATAAAGTTTTATCGTGTTTGGACTCGTTTTGATATGGAATTTCTGCAAAACAAATAACTAGCACTCGACACTCAATAAGTAAGTTAGTCCCAAAAAATAGTATAAAATGTTGCCAAAAGTATATGAAAGTTGTAAGATATTGGCATGAATACTTCATATATTATCGATACGTTGGAGAAGTATCGCACTCTTACTTATCAAAAGGACTACGATTGATCCCCTCTACTTGTGGCGCATCAAGACTCTTTTCTGGCACTGTTACCGGGGAGTGAAGTGCCTTCAGTAAGTGGAAATTGGTAAGGAAACATTGTTGGTGTATGTTGAAATTTAGTGTTGGTTGTCACTATGGATGGTCAGCCTTTGAGTGGCTTATTCGGGGCATTTTTGCCTCAAACTGAAGTTGATGAAGTTGTTCCTCAACCAACTGAAAAAATCTATTATGAGATTCCTTCGGGTATGGTCGAGAAACTGTTGGCTAATCCTTATAACGGTTTAACTCATCCTAATTACCATTTGTTATATGTCGATCAGATTTGTGGATTGTTTAAGCTCTCAGGTCTACCCGGAGACAAAGTTAAGACGAAAGTTTTCCCTTTATCTTTGGAGGGGAAACCATTAATGTGGTACATGCTATTGGACGATATTGGGCCATGGGACTGGAATCGCTTGAAGCTGGAATTTCTTCAGCAGTTTTATCCTATGCATCTATTTCTTCATGATCGGAATTTTATTTATAATTGCTGGCCTCGTGAAGGAGAAAGTATTGATCAAGCTTGGGGGAAGCTTAAATCTATGATGCACACTTTCCCCAACCATGAGCTCTCAAAAGAATTGATTATAGAAAATAATTATGCTCGGCTTTGTCATGATGATTAAACATTACTCGATTCTTGTGCAGCTAGTTCCTACATGAAGGAGGCCATTGAATTAAAATGGGATCTTCTAGAAAAGATTAGACACAACTCTAAAGATTGGGAAATCAAGGAAGGTAAAGAGTCAGCCATAAAGCTTAATTTTGATTGTGTTAAATCTTTTCTGGAAACTGCTTGTTTCTATGATTTTGGCAATAAAATATGGTCTTGACTCTCAGATAGTAGCTAATTTCTATGAATATTTTGCGACGTATGTTGATCTTCCCAAGGAGAAGTGGTTTAAATATCACCCGCCCATTGAAAATTACCTGATGAACCTGTTAATATTAAGAGGGATGAAATGATTGTTAACCATGTTGATCCAATTGTTCCTACTGCTTACATTGAGAAACCTCCTTTTCGTGTTAAGATTAGGGAACATGCTAAGGCTACAACTACGGTTAATAAAAGTTACGTTAGGACACCTAAACCTTCTGAACAAATAAATGTTGAGCCTAATGTTGCTACTCCCTCTATCCATATATATATAGGTCCTAATGTGTTTTTCGAGGCTAACTTTGACCATATGTTAGAGCAATAATATATGACATGCAAGTTACACAAAGCATATCTTCAAATTTGTGCGTGAAAGGAGCTTTCAATTTTATAATTTTCACATTATACATTTCATATACTATTAATCTTATCAATAGTCAAAGGCAATCTCAAAAAATGCATTAGGCCTTATACATATGGATGGAGGGAGTATAGTTAAAGATCTCATAGTTGATAATATTGATGGGTGATACGTCTCCAACATATCTATAATTTTTTATTGTTCCATGATGTTACATTATCATTCTAGGATACTTTTGGGGTATTTATTTACCAATTTATATTCTTTTTTACCACTAACCTATTGACCCAGTGCTTTGTGCGAGTTGTTGTTTTGTGCTTGTTTTTCACTTTTTCAGGTTTTCAATACCAAACGAAGTCCAAATGACCTGAAACTTTTTGGAGATTTTTCTCGACCAAAAGAAGACCAATGAGTATCGGAAGAAGGCTGGAGGCCACCCGAGGTCCCCACAATCTAACACGGCACGACCTGTGGGCCCCTCATGACAAGTGGGTCCCTCGAGGCTCTCCAGACTCCATCCTCTGAGTTATAAATTATCATATATCGCAAAAAACTTAAAGGCAGTCCCGAAACACTTTCTGTGTCACCGCAAGGTTCTCTTCTGACGTGAGGCCATCTAGAGCTCCGTTTCGGCACCCTGACGGTGGAGGGATCGATCACGGAGGGCCTCTTAATAAACCTTGCTGCCCTCATGATGATGTGTGAGTAGTTCACCATAGACCTATGGGTCCATGGCTAGTACCTAGATGGCAATCTCTCTCTCTCTCTCTCTCTCTTTCTCTTGATCTTCAATACAATGATCATCGCTTCTTTGCTTTGATCCATATGATGTAATCCTTTTGTGCGGTGCGTTTGTTGGTATCCGATGAATTGTGGTTTTATATTCATATTTCATGATAAATATTTGAGTGTTCTCTAAATACTACTATGATTCCTATGTGCATGATTATGATAACTTTGTAATTCTCTCCGCTCTATTGAAATAGTTTGGCCAACTAGATTTATATTTCCTTGGTGAGAGAGGTGCGTTGTAGTAGGTTCAACCTAGCGAGTTTCTACATCCCAGTGACAGAAGGGGACAAGATGAGTATTTGTGTTGCTACTACTAAGGATAACACAATGGGGTTTATTCATATTGCTTGAGTTTACTTTGTCTACATCATGTCATCGTTCTCCATGCATTACTCTATTTTACTTAATACTCTAGATGCATGCTGGACAACGGGCGATGAGTGGAGTAATAGTAATTGGTGCAGACAGTAGTCCGTCTATTTGTTTATGGATGTGATGCATATATAGACATGATCATTGTCGTGAATATTGAATAACTGTCTTCTTTTCTATCAATTGCCCACTAGTAATTTGTTTACCCACCGTATGTTGTTTTCATGACAGATGCCATTAGGGAAAACTGTCACACCATTTGTTTGTACCACTTTGCTATCCTATGAGTTCATAAAATTTGGAACCAATTAAAACTTTTGGATGTGATCGAGATGGTTGAATTGATTGTTATTTGCTTGCTTGCTTATTTGGGTTTTTATTTACAAAAATTATCCTTCTCTCAAGACTCATCTTCTTACTCCAAATATTTGCCCACTGACCATTCCATGTGTATATGACCTAAAACTATTTTCAAAAAATATTATATTGACCCAAAAGCTTTAATTTAGTTTAATTTTTCAAAACGCCCTAAATTGAGGTTTGTACTACAAGCCCTAAAATTAGGGTAGATGGTTTGCCCCAAAGACTTTATTTTATTTCGATCCTATTATCAAGAAGACTTCCCAAAACCACAAAATTATCATTTTAAAAGTTATTTTCCTATTTCAAATAAGTACCTTTTTAATGCCAGAAATGGACATTTGTGAAGAATTTTTTTTATGATTCTAAAATATTTGAAAAAAATTGTGGCAACTCAATGGACATGTTTTTTCCATATATAAGAGTCTCAACACGTGGTCATTTTCAAAATATTGGACAAACCCCTCCAAACCCCTTTTTGTTAATTCAAATATTTGAAATATTTCCAAAAGAAGTATTCTCAAATAATTCCAAGGAAATTCTAGCAAGTCACACATGATATGTGTGATGATCTTGTCAAGTTCCGTCTCAATCCAAATTCATTTGATTCACCAAAATATTACAAAACATTCTTTGTTGAGAACCAAATTTGTCCAATTCTACATTACCAAAATATTCCAAAACATTATTTGTTGAAAACTTTTTGGGCACTCTCTAATCATCAAATAATGCCTCCACACCAAGTTGTGTAATAGGAGGAATGGTTTTGCATGGTCGGATCTACAAAAACCTGATTCTACCCATTTATAGGGTTTTCCATGTTTACATTACCAAGTTTCCTCAAATAGCCCGAAATCTTGTGATCATACCTATTTCTTCTCATTATTTTACCCTGTTAAATCTCACAGTAAGTGGGCAAATATATCTTTCCCAAAACTACATCAAACATCTTTTGGTGATTTGGTAGAATAACTGTTTTCACCCCTTCATCCATTCTCCTTCACCCCATCTTTTTACCAAAAATCCTCCTAGTTATCCTACACCCCGAGTAACTCCCACTCCTCGGTTACTCAATGATTTATAGGGTATAACCCATTTTTTACCTCTGGACAGCCTGGACAGGATCTCTTTCCCGCTCATTTCCATCTTCCTACCCCTCCCCTTACCACCAAAGCATCCAGAGGGCATCTTTATATGCACCAGTAGCTACTAGAAAAAGTGGGGGCAACTAGAGCACGCGGGCAAACAGCCATGTCAGCCATTTACATGCTCTAGAGCGCGCTACAGTGCCCAGTCGCTCGAGGTTGCCTCAGCGTCCATGACACGCCAGGCGGTCGGCCCCCTCCTCCTTCTCTCTCTGACAACCCTTGCCATGCATGTCCGAGCACCACCGCGTGCACTATTAGCCACTTGCGCCTCTCTCTCCTCTCCCTCTCTCTTCTCCTCGTCGTGGACCACACCCACCAATTCCCCTGACCCGCCATTTCTCCTCCCTTGATCACTACAACCATCGCTGCATACACCCGTAAGTTATAGTCATGGTGCACTGTCAGCCATCTATAAAAGACACCCCAACCCTCCATTTGACTCCGTTCGCCCCCTACCACCCGGAATTGGAGGCCCGTGCCACCCATTCATCCTCCACCTCCCTGTGTGCTCGAATCCGAGGAGGAGCTCCGCCATAGTGGGTTGATACGTCTCTAACATATCCATAATTTATGAAGTATTCGTTCCATGTTTGCCTATGTTTACAATACTTTTATATGGTTTTGATGCACTTTATATGATTTATTTAGAACTAACCCGGACTAATGTTGTTCTCAGCAGAATTACCATGGTGTTGTTTTTGTGTAGAAAATGGAAGTTCTCAGAATCGCCTAAAACTTTTTTATATTTTTTCAGGAGTAAATAAGATATATTGGAGCAAAGAACTACCGGAGGGGCGCCACCTATGGGACATAAGCCAACATGGTGCCCCTAGGTCGCACCCTGATGGCTTGTGGAGCCCACATGGCTCTGTTTGGCCTGATTCTAACACTAAAAAATAGTATATAAACCATAAACCCCAGAAATAAAGAGAGAACATCCGCTCCACCGCTGCAGCTCTCTATATCAATGCAAAACCCATATGGAGCATTTCCTATACCCTGTCAAAGAGGGGAAATCATGTTTGGTGGCCATTTTCATCATCCCGGCGGAGGCCATGACAAGGAGGGAGTAGTTCACCCTCGAGGCTAAGGGTATGTACCAGTAGATTTTTGTTTAATCTATCTCTCCCTCTCATGTTCTTGAGATGGTACGATCTTGATGTATCACATGCCTTGTTAATCTAGTTGGATTATATGATGTTTATTCCCTTGCTACCTTGTTGTGATGAATTGAAACTTTCCCTTTAAGATCTCATTGTGTTGGATTGTATATTTTAGTTTGAGAACACTAGATGTATCTCTTGCATGCGGATACCCGTAGTGACATTGGGGTATTCAAGTGATTCACTTGATCTACGTTATGGCATCAGCTTGCGGATTTCGGTGACCTTGGGGATCTATGAATATGAGTTCATTGCACGTTTTCATACTATGTTCTCTGATAGAAATCTTTGGGTGCCCCTTGAAGTTCTTTCTGTTGGATTGGATATGATAGACCTGAAATTGTTTGATACATGTCGCATAATTTACCCACGGTTACTTGAGGTGACATTAGAGTATCTAGGTGATATTTGGGTTGCTTGATATGTATCATGAATGTTATTCCAGTACGAACTCTAGGGCTGTTTTTGACACTTACAGGAATATCTCAAAAGATTGATCAGAAAGAATAACTTTGAGGTGGTTCTACTACCTACACCAATTTCTTCTTATTGTTATCCGCTATATAGGAACTTTGGAGTGATTCTTGGTTGCACGTTCAGGGGTGATCATATGATTCTATTATGTTAGCATTGTTGAGAGATTGCACTAGTGAAAGTATAAACCCTATGACTTATTACCAAGCATTTATACAATGTTTTGCTGGTTTTTGGACACTTGCTACCTTGCTTTTTTATGTCTTCATATTAAAAAACATATATCCACTATCCATACTACACTTGTATCACCATCTCTTCCCCGAACGAATTTACCTATACAATTTGTCATTTTATTCGGTGTGTTGGGGACACTAGAGATTTTTTGTATTTGATTGAAGGGTTGTTTGAGAGAGATCATCTTCATCCTACACCTCCCATGGATTGATAAACCTTAAGTCATCCACTTGAGAGAAAATTGCTACTGTCCTACAAAACTCTTCCCATGGAGGCCCAACATAGTCTACAAGAATAAAGATGTGTAGTAGACATCATGGGTCGTTGTCGACCCGATGGTACACAGCCCCATCGACCTCCATTCAGATTCCGTGGGATTCCCCACTATCCCAAGAACCTAAGCCCCTCCTAAATTTGTGCATCGCGAGAAGGTTCGAGCAATCCTACCTCGGCCTCCTCGACCGGTCGTGCGGGTTCCTCACCGCTGATGTTCCCCTCGTCCCCAGCAACCAACTCCACTCCCCCCGAGACGTGCGCCAGCGTGGCGAAGCCCCCGGAGCCCTCACGTATCCCAGCTGTGTCCTACATCACCGGCGGCAAGCTCCTCCCCCGCTCTGACCAAGGGATAGTGATGACAGGTGGCCCCCACCTTTCATCCTCTCCATCGCCTTTGTACCACTGACGGGTGGGACCCACCTGCCAGATTTGAAAACTAGGCCGCCGCGCGTACCAGTTCGGTGCTTTAAGTGAAGGCATGTTTTTCGTATACACCTTCTTCTTTGACGGTCTCGCCGGGCTAAATTGTTACCCGGTCGGGCAGTTGCACCCAGATTTGGCCCAAGCACACAGTAGCATTTTGCCTTTTTCATTTTCCAGTAACTTCCAAAATTTTCACAAGGTTCAATACTTATCCAAATGTGATTCAAATGCTCACCAATTTAACGGTATGATTTTCATCTCTGACCAAACATATTGTATGCCTTGTTCATATTTAAATCCTTGTTTTGAATATTAAAATTGTTTGTTAAAATGATTTTTATTATTTTTGACAGTCCCAAACTAAAACCTAATAATTTTTACAAATCTAACATCCACCCTAGTATTTTACAAAAATGGGTTGAAATTTTTCTAAGAGTTATATTTTCCTTGTTTTGTTGTGGTCTTATTTTTGCACGTTATTATCGCGACGATAGATTGCTTGGTTGACGAGTTAGTTGGACCAGAAGACTTTGTTGAGCCATGCAAGCAGCCCCTTGACCATGTATTGAAACCATTATTATGCATGTCATATGGCACTTTACATTGTTGCATTTGAATCATGTTGAATCGGTGACCACCTTGGTTGGTTGTCTCCGATAACTCCTTATTAATACTTGCACTAAGTATGACCCTACCTTCCTATGATGGTTGTGTGGGTGGGACATAGTTAGGATGCTAAGTAGTTTCTACACAAATGGGATGGGATTATGCATGGTGTTGGAAATAACGTTGTTTTCAAAGACTTCTCAAAAACTCCGTCGTGCGCCACTAATGCTTGAGGGAGATGGTGTTGAGCTAGGGAACTGCTTGATAAAGAAGTGGTGTACCGAGGCAAGTGAATGTGTTATTTTTGAAAACAGATTGGTTTAAGTTGTGACCTTTACTCCACCTTACATGTACGACCACGACACCCCTCATGGGATTGGGTTTGTTGATTACTGTGGTCAGTACTAGATGAGAGCCTGCATTAATAGTGGTGGGAGTGCCATGGTCACTCTTGATATGGGGTCGTGCCGGAAAGGATGACCATGGGTTCTTTTTACAGACAGCGGACACACCATTCATGCCTTCGGGGATGATACTTGCGGTGTACATCACGAGCGATGGCACCAACGAGTGGACTCTTAGTTAGTATCTTCATGGGAAAGGCCTTATTCAGGTAGTTACCTCGGGTACGGAAAATACCGTGAGTCATGGATTGAGTGTGCAAGCTGTGCAGAGTGTAAAACTATTTGTATAGCCATGCCAACGGTCAAGGACAGTTGGATGACCGCTCTTGGGATACGTCCATTGTTACAAAACTCTTTCTGTGTGTGTGTGGGTGTGAGAAAGAGGATATTTGAGCTAAGTCGAATGACTTGACATGATGGCGGAACATGAGATGTTCTACCCCTGTTTATGTTGGTATTTGTAAGTTGTTCATATGGATATCAGTCACCTCATTATGCATGCTTTCGTAAGATATTGATCATGTCATTGCACATAAAGTTAGCTTTGTGCAACTTACTTATTAGTGATATGTCATGCATTGTTATTACCATGTTCCAAAACATGGGTTGCTTGCGAGTACATTCAAACTACTCATTGGCTAGCCACTGGTTATTTAATTGGTCAGGTATGGAAGTGTTGGAAATATGCCCTATAGGCAGTGATAAAATAGTTATTATTATATTTCCTGTTTCAAGATAATCGTTTATTATACATGCTATAATTGTATTGAATGAAAACATAGATACATGTGTGGATACATAGAGAAAACAATGTGTCTAGCAGGCCTCTAGTTGGCTAGCCAGTTGATCAAGGATAGTCAAGGTTTTCTGACTATATGCAAGTGTTGTCACTTGATAAATGAATCACATCATTAGGAGAATCATGTGATGGACTAGACCCAAACTATGTGATCATTTCATTTTGTTGCTATTGTTTTCTGCGTGTCAAGTATTTATTCCTATGACCATGACATCATATAACTCACTGGCACCAGAGAAATACCTTGTGTATATCAAACATCGCAACATAACTGGGTGACTATAAAGGTGCTCTACAGGTATCTCCGAAGGTGTCCGTTGCGTTAGTATGGATCAAGACTGGGATTTGTCACTCCGTGTGACGGAGAGGTATCTCGGGGCCCACTCGGTAATACAACATCACAAACAAGCCTTGCAAGCAATGTGACTAAGTGTAAGTCACAGGATCTTGTATTACGGAACGAGTAAAGAGACTTGCCGGTAACGAGATTGAAATAGGTATGCGGATACCGACGATCGAATCTTGGGCAAGTAACATACGGAAGAACAAAGGGAATGACATACGTGATTATATGAATCCTTGGCACTGAGGTTCCACCAATAAGATCTTCGGAGAATATGTAGGATCCAATATGGGTATCTAGGTCCTGTTATTGGATATTCACCGAGGAGAGTCTTGGGTCATGTCTACATAGTTCTCGAACCCGCAGGGTCTGCACACTTAAGGTTCGATGATGTTTTAGTATAGTCGAGTTAAATTTGTGGTTACAGAACGTCATGAGGGTTTCCGGAATGGTCCGGAAACGAAGATTGATATATAGGATGGTTTCATTTGGTCACTGGAAGGTTTCGGGCATTTCCGGCATTGTACCGGGAGTGACGAACCAGTTCCGGGTATTCAACGGGAGGGGCTCACCCACCCGGGAGTGAGCCCAGTGACCCTAGGGTGGCGCACCAGCCCTTAGTGGGCTGGTGAGGCTAGCCCAATAGGGCCATGGTGCCACTAGTGGAAAAACAGCAAAGGAAAGAGAAAAAAAGGAAAGAGGGAGGTGGGAAGGAAGAGGAGGACTCCTCCTTCCCTAAACCGAATTGGCGTAGGAGTCCTCCTCTCTCTTCGGTCGGCACACCAAGGGGCTCCTTGAGCCCCAAGGTAGCCCCTCCCCTCCTCCAATATATACTGGTGGTTTTGGGTTTTTGATACACAACTTTGCCACGTGCAACTCAAACCTATACCACATAATTTTTCCTCTAGATCGGATTTCTCCGGAGCTCGGGTGGAGCCCTGCATGAGTAGATCGTCACCACCACCGGAGCTCCGTCACGCTGCCGGAGAACTCATCTACTTCTCCGTCTCTCTTGCTGGATCAAGAAGGCCGAGATCGTCATCAAGCTGTACGTGTGCTGAACGCGGAGGTGTTGTCCGTTCGGCGCTAGATCGGGACGGATGGTGGGATGACGGTGATTTGAATCACGAAGTTGTACCACTACATCAACCGCATTTCTTAACACTTCCCACTTAGAGATCTACGAGGGTACGTAGATCTAATTTCCTCTCGTAGATGGACATTACCATGATAGGTCTTCGTGTGCGTAGGAAACTTTTTTTTCCCATGCAACGCTCCCCAACAGTGGTATCAGAGCTAGGTTCATGCGTAGATGTTATCTCGAGTAGAACACAAAAGGTTTTGTGGACGTTGATGTTCGATTTGCTGCCCTCCTTAGTCTTTTCTCGATTCGGCGGTATTGTTGGATTGAAGCGGTCCGGACCGACATTACACGTACGCTTACGAAAGACTGGTTTCATCGACGGACATGCAACTCGTTGCATAAAGATGACTGGCGGGTGTCAGTTTCTTCAACTTTATTTGAATTGGTTTTGACCGAGGCGGTCCTTGGAGAGAGGTTAAATAGAAGTTTGCACATCTCCGTTGTGGTTTTTGCATAGGTAAGATGCGATCATACTAGATACCCATAGCCGCCACGTAAAACATGCAACAAAAAATTAGAGGACGTCTAACTTGTTTTGGTAGGGTATGCTTGTGATATGATATGGCCAATGAGGTGATGTGATATATTGGATGTATGAGATGATCATGTTGTAATAGTGAATATCGACTTGCACGTCGATGCTGCGGCAACCGGCAGGAGCCATAGGGTTGTTTATAAACTAATGTTTCTGTTTGCAGATGCGTTTACTATATTGCTAGGTCATAGCTTTCGTAGTAATAGCATAGTTAGCACGACAACCTCGATGATGGCATGATGATGGAGATCATGGTGTGGCGCCGGTGACAAGATGATCATGCCGGTGCCTTGGTGATGGAGATCAAGAAGCACAAGATGATGGCCATATCATGTCACTTATGAATTGCATGTGATGTTAATCCTTTTATGCACCTTATTTTGCTTAGAAAGACGTTAGCATTATAAGGTGATCTCTAAATAAAATTTCAACAGGAAATTGTGTTCTCCCCGACTGTGCACCATTGCGACAGTTCATTGTTTCGAGACACCATGTGATGATTGGGTGTGGTAGACTCAATGTTCACATACAACGGGTGCAAAACAGTTGCACACGCGGAACACTCGGGTTAAACATGACGAGCCTAACAAGTGCAGACATGGCCTCGGAACACATGAGACCGAAAGGTCGAGCATGAATCGTACAGTTGATATGATTAGCATAGAGATGCTTACCACTGAAACTATTCTCAACTCACGTGATGATCGGACTTGAGTTAGTGAATTTGGATCATCTACCACTCAAATGACTGGAGAGATGTCCTTTTTGAGTGGGAGTTCATCAGTAATTTGATTAGTTAAACTCTAATTATCTTAAACATAGTCTAAGTCCACTTTGCAATATTTGTGTTCAAGATCAATGGCTCACGCAGTAGCAACCCTGAATTTTAATACGTTCCTAGAGAAAGCTAAGTTGAACGATGATGGTAGCAACTTTGTCGACTCGGCTCGTAATCTAAATCTGCTCCTGCAAGCTGGGAAGAAGGATTGTGTCCTTAATGCTGCGCTAGGAGATGAACCACCCGCTAGGTCTAGCCAAGATGTTTTGAACACCTGGTTAACAAGTAAGGAGGACTACTCAGTAGTTCAATGTGCAGTCTTGCATGGCTTGGAACCGGGACTTCAACGTCGTTTTGAGCGTCATGGAGCATATAAGATGTTCCACGAGTTGAAGTTTATCTTTCGGAAGAACGCCCAGATCAAGAGGTATGAGTCCTACGATAAATTCTATGCTTGCAAGACGGAGGGGAATTCGTCTGGCAGTGAACATGTGCTCAAAATGTCAGGGTACTCAAATCGTCTAGCTGAGCTGGGGATTGAACTCCCGCAAGAGGCTATCACTGACAGAATTCTTCAATCACTGCCACCTAGCTATAAGAGCTTTGTGTTTAACTATAACAAGCAAGGGATGAACAAGTCACCCGACGAGTTATTCGCGATGCTGAAAGTCGCACAGTCCGAAATCCGGAAAGAGCATCAAGTGTTGATGGTTAATAAGACCACTGGTTTCAAGAGAAACGACAAAGGCAAGAAGGGTAAGTCCAAGAAGAGCGGAAAGGATGTTGCCAATCCGACGAAGAAACCCAAGGCTGGACCTAAGCCTGAAACAGAGTGTTATTATTGCAAGGGACTGGGTCACTCGAAGTGCAACTGCCCCAAGTATTTGGTTGATAAGAAGGCGGCCAAGGAAACAATCACGTATATTTTATATACATGTTATTGATGTGTACTTAACAAACTCTCGTAGTAGTGCCTGGGTATTTGATACTGCTTCTGTTGCTCATATTTGCAACTCAAAGCAGGAACTGCGGAATAAACGAAGGCTGGCAAAGGATGAAGTGACGATGCGCGTGGGAAATGGTTCCAAGGTTGATGCAATCGCCGTTGGCACAATCTCACTTCAGTTACCATCAGGATTAGTTATGAACTTAAATAATTGTTATTTAGTGCCCGCGTTGTGCATGAACATTATATCTGGATCTTGTTTATTGCGAGACGGTTACTCGTTTAAGTGAGAGAATAATGGTTGTTCTATTTCTATGAGTAATATATTTTATGGTCATGCACCTAATGTGAGAGGATTGTTCATATTGAATCTTGATAGAGATGATAGACATATATATAACATTGAGACCAAAAGATGTAGAGTTAACAATGATAGCGCCATGTTTTTGTGGCACTGCCGCTTAGGTCATATTGGTGTAAAGAGCATGAAGAAACTCCATTCCGATGGGCTTTTAGAGTCACTTGATTTTGAATCACTTAACACGTGCAAACCATGCCTCATGGGCAAGATGACTAAGACTCCGTTCTCCGGACCAATGGAGTGTGCAAGTGACTTGTTGGAGATCATACATACCGATGTATGCGGTCCAATGAGTGTGGAGGCGCGCGGCGGATAACATTATTTTCTCAACTGCACTGACGATTTCAGTGGGTATGGTTATATCTACTTGATGAAGCACAAGTATGAAACGTTTGACAAGTTCAAGCAATTTCAGAGTGAAATTGAAAATCATCGTAACAAGAAGATCAAGTTCCTACGTTCTGATCGTGGGGGTGAATATCTGAGTTTCGAGTTTGGTGCTCACCTAAGATAATGTGAAATTGTTTCACAGTTGACACCGCCTGGAACACCATAGCGTAATGGTGTGTCCGAACATCGTAATCGTAATTTGTTAGAAATGGTGCGATCTATGATGTCTCGTACCGATTTCCCGTTATCGTTTTGGGGTTATGCATTATAGACAGTTGCATTCACTTTAAATAGGGCACCATCAAAATCCGTTGAGACGACACCATACGAGCTGTGGTATGGCAAAACGCCAAAGTTGTCATTTCTTAAGGTTTGGGGATGTGATGCTTAAGTCAAAAAGCTTCAGCCTGAAAAGCTGGAACCCAAAGCGGAAAAGTGCGTCTTCATAGGTTACCCAAAGGAGACAGTTGGGTATACCTTCTATCTCAAATCCGATGGCAAAGTGTTTGTTGCTAAGAACGAGCTTTTCTTAAGAAGGAGTTTCCATCGAATGAATTGAGTGGGAGGAAGATAGAACTTGATGAGGTTGTCGAACCTCTAATCCCTCTGGATGGTGGTGCAGGGCAGGTGGAAACCTCTGTCGAAGCGACGCATGTTCAGGAGGAAGTTAATGATGATGATCATGAAACTTCGGATCAAGTTCCTATCGGACCTCGCAGGTCGACAAGATCACGTACTACTCGTGATTGGTACGGTAATCCTGTCTTATCAATCATGTTGTTAGAGAACAATGAACCTGCGAATTATGAAGAAGCAATGGTGGGCCCGGATTCCAACAAATGGCTGGAGGCCATGAAGTCCGAGATAGGATCTATGTATGAAAACAAATTCTGGACTTTGGAAGTATTACTTAAGGGCCGCAAGGCTATTCAGAACAAATGGATCTTTAAGAAGAAGACGGACGCGGACGATAATGTGACCGTTTATAAAGCTCGTCTTGCGGCAAATGGTTTTTCACAAGTTCAAGGAGTTGACTATGATGAGACGTTCTCACCGGTAGCGATGCTTAAGTCCGTCTGAATCATGGTAGCAATAGCTGCATTTTTCGATTTTGAAATCTGGCAGATGGATGTCAAAACGGTGTTCCCTAACAGTTTCTTAAGGAAGAGTTGCATATGATGCAAGCCGAAGGTTTTGTCGATCCAAAGAATGCTAAAAAAGTATGCAAGCTCCAGCAATCCATTTATGGACTGGTGCAAGCATCTCGGAGTTGGAATAAGCACTTTGATGAGGTGATCAAAGCATTTGGGTTTATACAAGTGGTTGGAGAATCTTGTATTTACAAGAAAGTGAGTGGGAGCTCTGTGGCGTTTCTAATATTATATGTGGATGACATATTGCTGATTGGAAACAACGTGGAGTTTTTGGAGAGCGTAAAGGATTACTTGAATAAAAGTTTCTCTATGAAGGACCTAGGAGAAGATGCTTACATTCTAGGCATTAAGATCTATAGGGATAGATCGAGACGCATGATAGGACTTTCACAAAGCACATACCTTGATAAAGTTTTGAAGATGTTCAAAATGGAAGAGTCCAAGAAGGGGTTCTTGCCAGTGTTACAAGGTATAAAATTGAGTAAGACTCAGTGCCCAGCAACTGCGGAAGATAGAGAACAAATGAGTTCCGTCCCCTATGCTTCAGCCATAGGTTCTATCATGTATGCAATTTGTGCACTAGACCACACGTCAGCTTGGCCATAAGTATGGCAGACATGTTTCAAAGTAATCCAGGAGTGGATCACTGTACGACGGTCAAGAATATTCTGAGGTACCTGAAAAGGACTAAGGAAATGTTTCTCGTTTATGGAAGTGACGAAGAGCTTGTTGTAAAGGGTTACGTTGACGCAAGCTTTGACACTGATCCAGATGACTCTAAGTCTCAAACCGGATACGTATTTATTATTAATGGGGGTGCGGTAAGCTGGTGCAGTTCCAAGCAAAGCGTCGGAGCAGATTCTACATGTGAAGCGGAGTACATGGCTGCCTCAGAGGCAGCTAAGGAGGCTGTCTGGATGAAGAAGTTCATGAGGGATCTTGGAGTTGTGCCGAGCGCACTAAATCCAATAACTCTGTTATGTGAAAACACTGGTGCCATTGCTTTAGAAAAGGAACCAAGGTTTCACAAGAAGACTACGTCGAAGGAGAGGACGTGAATATTTGCAAAGTGCACACGGATCTGAATGTAGCATATCCGCTAAACCTCTTCCATGGGCAAAACATGATCAACACCGGAACTGTATGGGTGTTAGATTTATTACAATGTAAATCGCATGGCGATGTGAGGACTAGATTATTGACTCTAGTGCAAGTGGTAGACTGTTGGAAATATGCCCTAGAGGCAATGATAAAATAGTTATTATTATAATCGTTTATTATCCATGCTATAATGTATTGAATGAAAACATAGATACATGTGTGGATACATAGACAAAACAATGTCCCTAGCAAGCCTCTAGTTGGCTAGCCATTTGATAAAGGATAGTCAAGGTTTTCTGACTATATGCAAGTGTTGTCACTTGATAACTGGATCACATCATTAGGAGAATCATGTGATGGACTAGACCCAATCTATGAACGTAGCATGTGATCGTGTCATTTTGTTGCTACTGTTTTCTACGTGTCAAGTATTATTCCTATGACCATGAGATCATATAACTCACTGGCACCAGAGGAATACCTTGTGTGTATCAAATGTCGCAACGTAACTGGGTGACTATAAAGGTGCTCTACATGTATCTCCGAAGGTGTCCGTTGAGTTAGTATAGATCAAGACTGGGATTTGTCACTCCGTGTGACGGAGAGGTATCTCGGGGTCCACTCGGTAATACAACATCACAAACAAGCCTTGAAAGCAATGTGACTAAGTGTAAGTCACAACATCTTGTGTTACGAAACGAGTAAAGAGACTTGGCGGGAACGAGATTGAAATAGGTATGCGGATACCGACGACCGAATCTCGGGCAAGTAACATACCGAAGGACAAAGGGAATGACATACGGGATTATATGAATCCTTGGCACTGAGGTTCAACCGATAAGATCTTCGGAGAATATGTAGGATCCAATATGGGCATCTAGGTCTCGCTATTGGATATTGACCGAGGAGTGTCTCTGGTCATGTCTACATAGTTCTCGAACCCACAGGGTGTGCACACTTAAGGTTCGATGATGTTTTAGTATAGTTGAGTTAAATGTGTGGTTACCGAATGTTGTTCGGAGTCTTGGCTGAGATCACAGACGACACGAGGGTTTCCGGAATGGTCCGGAAACGAAGATTGATATATAGGATGGTTTCATTTGGTCACCGAAAGGTTTCGGGCATTTCCGGGAGTGTACCGGGAGTGACGAATGGGTTCCGTGTATTCACCGGGAAGGGCCCACCACCCAGGAGTGAGCCCAGTGACCCTAGGGTGGTGCACCATCCCTTAGTGGTCTGGTGAGGCCAGCCCAATAGGGCCATGGCGCCACAAGTGGAAAAACAGGAAAGGAAAGAAAAAAGGAAAGAGAGAGGTGGGAAGGAAGAGGAGGACTCCTCCTTCCACAAACCGAATTGGAGTAGGAGTCCTCCTCTCCTTTCGGCCGGTGCACCAAGGGGCTCCTTGAGCCCCAAGGCTAACCCCTCCCCTCCTCCTTTATATACTGGTGGTTTTAGGGTTTTGAGACACAACTTTGCTACGTGCAACTCAAACCTATACCACATAGTTTTACCTCTAGATCGGATTTCTGCGGAGCTCGGGCGGGGCCCTACAGGAGTAGATCATCCCCACCACCGTACCGCCGTCACCCTGCCGGAGAACTCATCTACTTCTCCGTCTCTCTTGCTAGATCAAGAAGGCCGAGATCACCATCGAGTTGTACGTGTGCTGAACGCGGAGGTGCCGTCCGTTCGCTGCTAGATCGGGACGGATCATGGGACGATGGTGATTTGAATCACGAATCTGTACCACTACATCAACCGCGTTTCTTAACGCTTCCCGCTTAGCGATCTACTAGGGTACGTAGATATAATCTCCTCTCGTAGATGGACATCACCAAGATAGGTCTTCGTGTGCGTAGGAATTTTTTTGTTTCCCATGCAACGTTCCCCAACAGGAAGAACATGAGTATGATGAAGAGTTCGTTTGTGACGAACATGCAAACTAGGACGATTTCTAGTTAGTATGCCTATAGGGATAAGACAGATTGCATGGGTTCATGCTTTCGTTAAGGTTTTCCACTAGTAGCTATGTTTGGTGTGTTCGCCTTTGAGGCCCTATCTATGTATGACTTGACCTTAATGGTCTTTGTTTGAGTTAGATGATATGTATGGATGTAAAATTCTTGTTATTCAGCTTCTGCGTGTTTAATGAGGATTGATCTCTAGCATCACCATAGACGTGCACTCAGTGATCATGACTTATGACTCGGGGTCCCCACAGAGCTAGTATGAGAGCCATTGTGACTCTAGGAAGCCTTATTTAGCATGGACGTTAGTTAGGATAAAACCCCTTTCACAAACTATACTTAGTACCTATACTTATGATTTTCTGCACTTCTTGTCTCTTCTACTCGACTTCCAAAACCTTACTTACACCGCTCCCGTTTCAAACCTTGTAGATGGTGGTCGTACCCGAAGACCTCCTAGCATTCGGCTTTCCCCTCCTCCTGGAGAAGTGCCAGATCTGATGATCCCCCATTTTCCTCTACCACGAGCATTGGGTCGACGCCACCACGAAGGAGTACCACATTGATGTGGTCGTAAAGGCAAACGTCTCCCCGATGAGTAGTACCACATTGATGTGGTCGTAAAGGCAAACGTCTCCCCGATGAGTTGATTCTTTGAAGGACCACATATGGATACCTTGGTGATCGCAGTCAAGACAGCTGCACGGAAGGCAGTCATCGACCTTCAAGGCATCATCCCAGAGATGGCTTATGAGCCAACCACTCGGCACCTTCCTTTCATGAAGAATGGCATTGGAAAGAGTTGGACACTGGTCCCATCCACTGAGGATGGAACACCACTCAAGTTCCAGACCTACTTCAGCCTCTCCACCAATAGTGTGGCATACAACCTGATTAAGGAGTCTGTGAAGCTCCCCAAGGAACTTCACCACACTCGTGAGCTACTCCGACAAGATAAGACGAAGCTAGATAGGATCAAGAAGGATGTAGCCCCCAAGGGGTGACTAGCTATCGCTTAGACAGGAAAAGTACCCCCCAACTAGAGGTGCAGCCACTTCGGGAACATCTCAATGACATCACATGAGTGCGAAGGAGTTTTGTGTGCTCTACACTGACCCACCGATGAAACATCGTCGGGGTGGACCTCCTCGTTCTTCGACCCCTTCGACCAAGGACGACGCTCGTACGGATGATGACCAGGAGGAAGACTGAGAGGAGCGTGAGTACGAGACCGAGCACTCCACAACCTGAGTCCCAGAACCCCTAGAGTAGGGTAAGTCATGTACCCCTCATACAAAATCGAGTCCGTGTAATGGTTCATGTGAAGCCATGTATGCTTGTTGTTTGTTTCTATTGTTTTTGTTTTGATGCAAGTCGCGCCTTTGCCTTGAGCAATATGTAAGCGACTACATTGCCTATCTTGTCATAATGATATCTGTTTGGTCTTTCGACCTTTTTCTGATCACACATGCACTATACCAACCCCCTTAGACATGTTTTCTTCTTGTTACTATTGCCTCTTGTATATTCTAGTTTTTGTACTTGGCTGCTCCAAACAGATGGTGACTGCTACCCGCACAAACACTTTTGGCAACCTCAGTGCCGACAACTCTAGCAAGCAGCCGGGAGCTGGTGGGATTGCTCAAGGTGGAGATCAGTAGGAACAGACACAAGGCGACATTCCCCCGCCACCACCTCCACTAGAGAACATGACCATAGCTCAGTTTCTTGAAGTTCTCCGGGAGGAACACCAAGCCCACACTGCTGCTATCCAACAGATGGCTCGAATCCTTGTGAACAACCAGCAGCAAGGAAGGAACGGCAATGGCCGCTCCACCCTATCGGAATTCATGAGGAATTCACCCCCAACCTTCATCGAGACTATTGAACCGTTGCATGCCGATGACTGGATCCGCAGCATCGAGGACCTCCTTGCATTGGTCAATGACACATCCATTTTGCATCATGCTTTTATGTTGATTTTTGTCGCATTATGGGTTGTTATTACACATTACGGTACAATACTTATTCTGAAAAAGGGCCAAGTTTGAGATACCTATTTTGCACAACTCCAAAAGCCGTGAAAATCAACGATGAATTATTTTGGATTTTATATTAAATACTGGGCGGAAGAAGTACTAGAGGGGAGGCACCAGGAGGCCACAAGCCTGCCAGGCGCGCCCTACCCCCTGGCCGCGCCTGGGTGGCTTGTGGGCCCCCTGTTACCCCTCCGGCTCCCATCTTCTGCTATAAGGAGGGTTTCGTCCCAAAAAAAAATCAGGAGAGGGCTTTCGGGAAGAGACGTCTCCGCCACGAGGCAGAACTTGAGTAGAACCAATCTAGAGCTCTGGCAGGGCCGTCCTGCTGGGGAAAGTTCCCTCGCGGAGGGGGAAATCGTCGCCACGTCATCAACAACACTCCTCTTATCGGAGGGGACTCATCTCCATCAACATCTTCATCAGCACCATCTCATCTCCAAACCCTAGTTCATCTCTTGTAACCAATCTCCGTCTCGCGACTCCGATTGGTACTTGTAAGGTTGCTAGTAGTGTTAATTACTCTTTGTAGTTGATGCTAGTTGGATTACTCGGTGGAAGAACATATTATATCCTTAATGCTATTCAATACCTCTCTGGTCATGAACATAATTATGCTTTGTGAGTAGTTACGTTTGTTCTTGAGGAGATGGGATAAGTCTTGCTATAAGTAGTCATGTGAATTTGGTATTCGTTCGATATTTTGATGCGTTGTACGTTGTCTTTCCTCTAGTGGTGTTATGTGAACATCGACTACATAACACTTCAGCATTATTTGGGCCTAGAAGAAGGCATTGGGAAGTAATAAGTAGATGATGGGTTGCTAGAGTGACAGAACTTAAACCCTAGTTTATGCGTTGCTTCGTAAGGGGCTGATTTGGATCCACTAATTTAATGCTATGGTTAGACTTAGTCTTAATTCTTCTTTCGTAGTTGCGGATGCTTGCGAGAGGGGTTGACCATAAATGGGATGTTTTTCCAAGTAAGGACAGCACCCAAGCACCGGTCCACCCACGTATCAAACTATTAAAGTAGCGAATGCGAATCATATGAACATGACGAAAACTAGCTTGACAGAAATTCCCATGTGTCTTCGGGAGCGCTTTACCTTATATAAGAGTTCATCCAGGTTGTACCTTGCAACAAAAGGGATTGGGCCATCTTGCTGCACCTTTGGTACTTTTGTTACTTGCTACCCACTACGAATTATCTTATCACACAACTATCGGTTACCGATAATTTCAGTGCCTACAGAGAATACCTTGCTGAAAACCACTTGTCAGTTCCTTCTGCTCCTCATTGGGTTCGACACTCTTACTTATCAAAAGGACTACGATAGATCCCCTACCCTTGTGGGTAATCAGTCAACTGCAATGAGAATCATGAGATGGTTCTTTATGCCTCTGACTGCCTCAGAGCCCCCGCTAGAGATTGGTGCGATGGATTCAAGGTCATGCAAGGCGACCGTGTGATCACGTGGGCTGATTTCAAAGAAGGATTCCACACGGCCCACATTCCTTTGGGAATCATAGCCGTCAAGAAGTGGGAATTTCAAGCGTTTAAGCAAGGAAGTGGCTCTATCAAGGAGTACGTGCAGAAGATCAACCTCCTGTCAAGGTATGAACCTGAAGATGTCAGTAATGAGGCTGCCAAGATAGAACGCTTCATGCCAGGACTCCAGCAAGCACTGCAATATAATCTCGTTGTCTGGGACTGCAGAACCTTATTCGATCGAGCGAACAAGGCACTCATTCTTGAAGACAATCATCGTGCCATGGAAGACACTCACAAGCGCAAGATGATCAACAAGGGAAGTTCCAGCAACCAGAAGCCTCGCCCCTGGCAACCAGCCCCAGCAAAGCCAAACTATCAGCCTTAGCGGGCCAGGACCCCTGCACCTCATCCGAGCTACTAGTCTCAGTAGTATGCCAACCCCAGGCCAGCATAGAACAACCCCAATAACAACAGTGGTGGCAAAACCAACAACTTCGGGAAGGTCACGTGCTTTGGGTGTGATTAGGCTGGACTCATCTCAAAGTTGTGCCCCAATAAGAAGCCAAATGCACCATGCCCCAATGCGCCAAACCAATGACAAGGACGTAGAGCGCCACCTAGGAACCAAGCTCCCCGCAACCATCCCAACAATGGCAAGGGTCATGTGAACCACGTCACCGATGAGGAAGCCCAGGAAGACAAAAATGTTATACTGGTATGTTCCTTTTCAACTCAACCCCATCAATGGTTCTGTTTGATTGTGGTGCTTCACATTCTTTTTTCACCCGATAGTCTGCACTAGAAAGTGGTTTGAAGCCTACAACCCTGGGTAGTCATATGTTGATACAAACCCTGGGTTTCATTTTGAAGTCCAAGATAGGATGTCAAGGAGTTGGGATCAATATCAACGGGGTAGACTTCCCAGTAGACCTCATAATTTTGGGTTCGCCAGGCTTGGACATCATCCTTGGCATGAATTGGTTAACCAACCACCAAAGCTTGTTGGACTGTGCCTAGTGGACTATGACCATGACCAATAGCCAGGGAGATGAAGGCATGTATGTTCCCAACCCTATCTGCGCTCAAGCCCCGCAGGTCAATTGTCCAACGGGAATTGAGTTGGATCAAGTGCCAGTGGTATGTGAGTACACGAATGTCTTTCCTCATGAGCTACCCGGGAGGCCTCCTGACCGTGACATTGACTTCATCATTGAGCTAATGCCCGGAGTAGAACATAATTATGCTTTGTGAGTAGTTACGTTTGTTCCTGAGGACATGTGATAAGTCTTGCTATAAGTAGTCATGTGAATTTGGTATTCGTTCGATATTTTGATGCGTTGTATGTTGTCTTTCCTCTAGTGGTGTTATGTGAACGTCGACTACATAACACTTCACCATTATTTGGGCCTAGAAGAAGGCATTGAGAAGTAATAAGTAGATGATGGGTTGCTAGAGTGACACAAGCTTAAACCGTAGTTTATGCGTTGCTTCGTAAGGGGCTGATTTGGATCCACTAGTTTAATGCTATGGTTAGACTTAGTCTTAATTCTTCTTTCGTAGTTGCGGATGCTTGCGAGAGGGGTTGATCATAAGTGGGATGTTTGTCCAAGTAAGGACAGCACCCAAGCACCGGTCCACCCACGTATCAAATTATCAAAGTACCGAACGCGAATCATATGAACATGATGAAAACTAGCTTGACAGAAATTCCCATGTGCTCTCGGGAGCGCTTTACCTTATATAAGAGTTCGTCCAGGCTTGTCCCTTGCTACAAAAGGGATTGGGACATCTTGCTGCACCTTTGTTATTATTTTCACTTGCTACCCGCTACGAATTATCTTATCACACAACTATATGTTACCGATAATTTTAGTGCCTGGACAGAATAGCTTGCTGAAAACCACTTGTCAATTCCTTCTGCTCCTCGTTGGGTTCAACACTCTTACTTATCGAAAGGACTATGATAGATCCCCTACACTTGTGTGTCATCAAGACTCTTTTCTCACGCCGTTGCCGGGGACTGAAGCCCCTTTGGTAAGTGGAATTTGGTAAGGAAACTATGGAAACTAATCCTTTGAGGAGCTTGTTCAGGGTATCTTCACCTCGACCGGAAGAACAAGGAGTTGCACCTCGAACGGAAGAAGAAGGAGTTGATCCTCAACCTACTGCACCTACTGAAATTATTTATTATGAAATTCCTTCGGGTATGCTAGAGAAACTGTTGGCTAATCCTTTTACAGGAGATGGAACATCACATCCCGACTTGCATCTAATCTATGTAGATGAAGTTTGTGGTTTATTTAAGCTTGCAGGTTTGCCCAAGGATGAGGTCAAGAAGAAGGTATTTCCCTTATCTTTGAGAGATAAAGCATTGACATGGTATATGCTATGTGATGATACTGGGTCATGGAACTACAACCGATTGAAATTGGAATTTCATTAAAAGTTTTATCCTATGCATTTGGTCCATCATGATCGTAATTATATCTATAATGTTTGGCCTCGTGATAGAGAAAGTATCGCTCGATCTTGGGGTAGCCTTAAGTCAATGTTATATTCATGCCCCAACCATGAGCTCTCGAGAGAAATTGTTATTCAGAACTTCTATGCTCGGCTTTCTCATGATAATCGCACCATGCTTGACACTTCTTGTACCGGTTCCTTAATGAAGAGAGATATTGACTTCAAATGGAATTTATTGGAAAGAATTAAACACAACACTGAAGATTGGGAGTTTAATGAAGGTAAGGAGTCAGGTATGAATCTTAAGTTCAATTGCGTTAAATCCTTCGTTGAAACAAATACCTTTTGTGATTTTAGCGCTAAACATGGACTTCACTTTGAGATAGTAGCTTCATTATGTGAATCATTTGCTGATCATATTAATCTCCCTAAGGAGAAGTGGTTTAAATATCATCCTCCCATAGAAGTCAATGTAGTGAAACCCAATCCAGTTGAAGAGAAAGTCATTTCTTATAATGATCCTATTGTTCCTAGTGCTTACATTGAGAAACCACCTTTCCCTGTTAGAATAAAGGATCTTGCTAAAGCTTCAACTGTGATACGTAAGGGCTACATTAGAACACCTACACCCCCTGAGAAAATTAAAGTTGAACCTAGCATTGCTATTATTAAAGATCTCTTGACCGACAATGTTGATGGGCATGTTATTCACTTCTGTGAAGATGCTGATAGAATTGCTAAACCTCATGCTAGAGACAAACATAAGCCTGTTCTCAGCATGCTTGTTGTTTCTGTTAAGATAGGAGATCATTGTTATCATGGTTTATGTGACATGGGTGCTAGTGTTAGTGCAATACCTCAATCTTTATATAATGAAATTAAAGACGAGATTGCACCTGTAGAGATGGAATTTATCGATGTTACTATTCAGCTTGCCAATAGAGATACTATCTGCACTGTGGGAATTGTTAGAGATGTTGAAGTCTTGTGTGGTAAAACTAAGTATCCTGCTGATTTTCTCGTTCTTGCTACCACACAAGATAGGTTTTGTCCCATCATATTTGGTAGACCTTTTCTCAATACTGTTAATGCTCAGATTGATTGTGAGAAACCAACTGTTACTGTTGGCTTTGAAGGTGTGTCACATGAATTTAATTTTTCCAAGTTTGGTAGACAACCTCATGAAAAAAAATTGTCTAGTAAGGATGAAATTATTGCTCTAGCTTCTATCGTTGTGCCTCCTACTGATCCTGTAGAGCAATACTTGCTTGAGCATGAAAATGATATGCATATGGATGAAATGAATGAGATAGATAGAGTTATCTTTGAACAACATCCTATCCTCAAGAATAATTTGCCTGTCGAATTACTTGGAGATCCACCTCCACCAAAGGGTGATCCTGTGTCTGAGCATAAACAATTACCTGATACTCTTAAGTATGCTTATCTCAATGAAAAATAGATATATCCTGTTATTATTAGTGCTAGGCTTTGATAGCATGAAGAAAAGAAATTATTGAAAACTTTGAGGAAGCACCGTGCTGCTATTGGATATACTCTTGATGATCTTAAGGGCATTAGTCCCACTCTATGCCAGCATAAAATGAAAACTGATCCTGATTCCAAACCAGTTGCCGACCATCAACGAAGATTAAATCCTAAGATGAAAGAGGTGGTAAGAAAAGAAATACTAAAGCTCCTGGAAGCAGGTATTATCTATCATGTTGCTCATAGTGATTGGGTAAGTCCGGTGCATTGCGTCCCTAGGAAGAGAGGTATTACCGTTGTCCCTAATGATAAAGATAAATTGATCCCATAGAGAATTGTTATTGGCTATAGGATGGTAATTGATTTTAGGAAATTGAATAAAGCCACTAGGAAAGATCATTACCCTTTGCCTTTTATTGACCAAATGCTGGAAATATTGTCTAAACACACACACTTTTGCTGTCTACATGGTTATTCTGTTTTCTCCCAAATACCTGTTGCACAATCTGATCAGGAGAAAACCACTTTTACACGCCCTTTCGGTACCTTTGCTTATAGACGTATGCCTTTTGGTCTATGTAACGCACCTGCTACCTTTCAAAGATGTATGATGGCTATATTCTCTGACTTTTGTGAAAAGATTGTTGAGGTTTTCATGGATGATTTCTCCGTTTACGGATCTTCTTTTGATGATTGCTTGAGCAACCTTGATCGAGTTTTGCAGAGATGTAAAGATAACAACCTTGCCTTGAATTGGGAGAAGTGCCATTTATGGTTAATGAAGGCATCGTCTTAGGACATAAAATTTCTGAAAGAGGTATTGAAGTCAATAAGGTTAAAGTTGATACGACCGAGAAATTGCCATGCCCTACACACATTAAAGGTATAAGAAGTTTCCTTGGTCATGCTGGTTTCTATAGAAGGTTCATTAAAGACTTCTCTAAGATTCTAGGCCTCCTACCAATCTCTTGCAAAAGGATATTCCATTTTTTTATGATGATTGTGAAGAAGCATTTGAAATACTTAAGAAGGCCTTGATAACTGCACCTATTGTTCAACCACCTAATTGGAACCTACCTTTTGAAATTATGTGTGATGCTAGGGATTATGCTGTTGGTGCTGTTCTAGGACAAAGAGTTGACAAGAAATTGAATGTTATTCATTATGCTAGTAAAACACTAGACGATGCCCAAAGAAACTATGCTACTACTGAAAAAGAATTTTTAGCAGTCGTGTTTGCATGTGATAAATCTAGACTTATTAGATGGGTTCTCTTGCTACAAGAATTTAATTTGCATGTTGTTGATAGGAAGGGTGCTGAGAACCCCGTAGTAGATAACTTGTCTAGGTTGGAGAATGTTCTTGATGACCCACAACCTATTGATGATAGCTTTCCTGATGAACAATTGAATGTCATCAATGCTTCACGTAGTACACCTTGGTATGCTAATTATGCAAATTATATTGTTGCTAAATATATACCACCTAGTTTCACATACCAACAAAAGAAGAAATTCTTCTTTGATTCGAGATATTACTTTTGGGATGATCCTCACCTTTATAAAGAAGGAGTAGATGGTGTTATTAGACGTCGTGTACCTGAGCATGAACAGGGACAGATCCTACAGAAGTGTCACTCCGAGGCTTACGGAGGACACCATGCGGGAGATAGAAATGCACACAAGGTATTGCAATCCGGTTTTTATTGTCCTACTCTCTTCAATGATGCCCGTAAGTTTGTCTTGTCTTGTGATGAATGTCAAAGAATAGGTAATATCAGTAAACGTCACGAAATGCTTATGAATTATTCACTTTTCATTGAACCATTTGATGTTTGGGGTTTTGATTATATGGGACCTTTTCCAAAGTCTAACGGGTATACTCATATTCTAGTTGCTGTTGATTACGTTACTAAGTGGGTAGAAGCTATCCCAACTAGTAGTGCTGATCATAACACCTCCATTAGGATGCTTAAAGAAGTTATTTTCCCTAGATTTGGAGTCCCCAGATATTTGATGACTGATGGTGGTTCACATTTTATTCATGGTGCTTTCCGTAAAACGCTTGCTAAGTATGATGTCAACCATAGAATTGCATCTCCTTATCACCCCCAGTCCAGTAGTCATGTAGAGTTAAGTAATAGAGAGATTAAACTAATTCTGCAAAAGACTGTTAATAGGTCTAGAAAGAATTGGTATAAGAAGCTTGATGATGCACTGTGGGATTATATAACTGCTTATAAGAATCCCATGGGCATGTCTCTGTACAGAATGGTTTACGGTAAAGCGTGTCATTTACCTCTTGAGCTAGAGGATAAGGCTTATTGGGCAATCAAAGAGCTCAACTTTGATTTCAAACTTGCTGGTGATAAGAGGTTATTTGATATTAGCTCACTTGATGAATGGATAACTCAGGCATATGAAAATACCAAGTTGTTTAAAGAAAAAGTTAAGAGGTCGCACGATAAAAGGATACAAAAACGTGAGTTCAATGTAGGTGATTATGTCTTGCTATACAATTCTCGTTTAAGATTTTTTGCAGGCAAGCTTCTCTCTAAATGGGAAGGTCCTTACATTGTCGAAGAAGTGTATCGTTCCGGTGCCATCAAAATCAACAACACGGAAGGGAATTTTTTAGAGAGTTGTAAATGGGCAAAGAATCAAACATTATACCTCAGGTACTCCCATAAATGTTGAAAGCAATATTATTAATACCATAACTCTGGAGGAGTACATAAGGGATATTCACCAGCTCGTTTTAGACTCCAAAAACGAAGAGGTATGTGATTCGGTAAGTAAACCGACTCCAAAACTTTTCCAGTAGCAATTTTTCTCCGTTTTGGAATATTTAGAAAAATAGAAAAAATTAAAGTAGCCGTAAAGCGCATGAGGAGGCGACAAGCCTGCCAGGCGAGCCCTACCACCCTAGTCGCGCCTGGGTGGCTTGTGAGCACCTCGTGTGTCTCCCAGACTCCATTTTCTTGTGGAATACTCCTTTTGGTCGGGAAAAATTCATTATATATTCTCCCGAAAGGTATGACCCTCGGATCACGCAAATATCCTCAGTTGTCGTTTCAAGCTGCTGTGCAGACAGATCTAGATCGCTATGGCGTCCCCAAAAGTTCCGAAGGACAAGTTCTTCGAGAAGGTCATCAACCCCTACCTCGCGGGAGTGCTGCAACACCCTCGATCTATCGAGATGCATGAGGGGGTGCTGCACATCCGTGATATTTACGGTCCCAAGAAGACCGGAAGCGTAGAGGCGAGGCTCGAAGCAATGGAGCAGCAAGTCTTCAAGTGCCAAGGGATGGTGGAAAGCGGACTCAACGCCAACCACATGATGATCACGGAGTTCACCAACAAGCACAAGATCGATGCCAATGACATCGGGAAGCACCTCTCCAGGCTCTATGACAGAATTGATCACCTTCATGCCCAGATCTACGACCTGCACAACCAAAACTATGAGTATGAGTATAGATTTAAGTCAATACGGTTGGCTGCAGATTTGAGGATTCCGGAGACTCAATCATCTTTCCATGATGGAGCACCTATGCCTTGGAAGACGGAGAATCAGCCCCAGACTGCAACAACTCCACCACCATCACCTTCGAAGGAAGACAATTAAGCACAGGTATGGGCACTCCCATTGGCTTGTGCCAAGCTTGGGGGAGTTCCCCGGTATCGTATCACCATCACATCTTTTGCCTTTACCTTTATCTTAGTTCGATCCTTTTTGGTTTTATATTTTTCTAGTAGAATAAAGTTCTTTGTATGATCTAGGCTTGAGTTTTGCTTTATGTTACCCCCAATGTAATCGAGTTCATGAGTTATAATAAGGAGTGTTTTAGTTAAGGGCCTTGCTTCATGCCATGATATAAAGAAAAGAATAATAAAAGAATAAAAGCATGAAAGATCATGTAATGATCTTATGGGAAGTGATGGCTTCACATATAAAAAGAATGTTGACTGAAACTTGTTGTGGGTGGACAAACGTAGACCTTGGTCATTGTTGCAATTAATAGGAAGTAATAAAGAAAGAGAGGTTCACATATAAATATATCATCTTTGACAGCGTCTATGATTGTGAACACTCATTAAACTATTACATGCTTAGAGGTAGATGTTGGACAAGGAAGACAACATAATGAATTATGTTTGCTTGGTTCTGAACAATGTTATATGACTAGAGATCCCTTAGCATATGAAGATTGCTTCCACCTCATATCAGCCAAAACTTCCGCACTAAGTAGAGATACTACTTGTGCATCCATAAACCCTCAACTCAGTTTTGCCATGAGAGTCCACCATACCTACCTATGGATTGATTAAGATTCCTCAAGTAAGTTGTCATCGGTGCAAGCAATAAAAAATTGCTCCCTAAATATATATGATCTATTAGTGTGTGGAAAATAAGCTTTGTACGAACCTGTGATGAGGAAGACATAAAAGCGACAGAGGCAATATAGTGTGACGTTCCTCCACACTAAGAGATCACACATCCAAACCTCAAAAGCGCATGACAACCTCTGCTTCCCTCTACGAAGGGCCTATCTTGTACCTTTAAGTTTTATCTTTAAAAGAGTCATGGTGATCGACACCAATTTCTTATTTCGCCATTATCTTGGCTAACTTCATGTGCTAGGAAAAGATCTATATTTATATTTCAACTTGCAAGGAAGTACTCATGAAGTATTATTGTTGACATTACCTTTGAGGTAAATAGTTGGGAGGCGAAACTATAAGCCCCGTTCTTTCTCCGTGTCCAACTGAAACTTTGATCTCATGAGTACCACGTCAGTTTTAGCAATTTTAGAAGACTAAAAGATGATTGAGTATGTGGATTTTCTTTACAAGATCTTATTTGACTCTTTCCGATGTTATGATAAATTGCAATTGCTTCAATGACTAAAGACTATTGGTTGTTAATTCTCAATAAGGTTCTTGATCCATACTTTACATTGTGAAGGAATTGTCACTTTAGCATAAGAGTTTATTTGACGTTATTGCTGTTCTAAATATGATCATGATGCCTGCATGTCCGTATTTTGTTTTATCGACACCTCTATCTCTAAACATGTGGGCATATTTATTGATCTAGGCTTCCGCTTGAGGACAACCGAGGTCTAAGCTTGGGGGAGTTGATACGTCCATTTTTCATCATGCTTTTATATTGATATTTATCGCATTATGGGCTGCTATTACACATTACGGTACAATACTTATGCCTTTTCTCTCTTATTTTATAAGGTTTACATGAAGAGGGGAATGCCGACAGCTGGAATTCTGGGCTGAAAAAGGAGCAAGTTTGAGATACCTATTCTGCACAACTCCAAAAGCCGTGAAAATCAACGAGGATTTATTTCGGATTTTATATTAAATACTGGGCGGAAGAACTACTAGAGGGGAGCCACCAGGAGGCCACAAGCCTGCCCCCTGGCCGCGCCTGGGTGGCTTGTGGCCCCCCTGTTACCCCTCCTGTTCCCATCTTTTGCTATAAGGAGGGTTTCGTCCCAAAAAAAATCAGGAGAGGGCATTCGGGAAGAGACGCCGCCACCACGAGGCGGAACTTGAGTAGAACCAATCTAGAGCTCCGGCAGGGCCGTCCTGCCGGGGAAAGTTCCCTCGCGGAGGGGGAAATCATCGCCATCGTCATCACCAACACTCCTCTTATCGGAGGGGACTCATCTCCATCAACATCTTCTTCAGCACCATCTCATCTCCAAACCCTAGTTCATCTCTTGTAACCAATCTCTGTCTCGCGACTCCCATTGGTACTTGTAAGGTTGCTAGTAGTGTTAATTACTCGTTGTAGTTGATGCTAGTTGGATTACTTGGTGGAAGAACATATGTTCATATCCTTAATGCTATTCAATACCTCTCTGGTCATGAACATAATTATGCTTTGTGAGTAGTTACATTTTTCTTGAGGACATCGGATAAGTCTTGCTATAAGTAGACATGTGAATTTGGTATTCGTTCGATATTTTGATGCGTTGTATGTTGTCTTTACTCTAGTGGTGTTATGTGAACGTCGACTACATAACACTTCACCATTATTTGGTCCTAGAAGACGGCATTGGGAAGTAATAAGTAGATGATGGGTTGCTAGAGTGACAGAAGCTTAAACCCTAGTTTATGCGTTGCTTCATAAGGGGCTGATTTGGATCCACTAGTTTAATGCTATGGTTAGACTTAGTCTTAATTCTTCTTTCGTAGTTGCGGATGCTTGCGAGAGGGGTTGATCATAAGTGGGATGTTTTTCCAAGTAAGGACAGCACCCAAGCACCGGTCCACCCACGTATCGAACTATCAAAGTAGCGAATGTGAATCATATGAACATGAAGAAAACTAGCTTGACAGAAATTCCCATGTGTCTTCGGGAGCGCTTTACCTTATATAAGAGTTCATCCAAGCTTGTCCCTTGCTACAAAAGGGATTGGGCCATCTTGCTGCACCTTTGTTACTATTGTTACTTGCTACCCACTATGAATTATCTTATCACACAACTATCTGTTACCGATAATTTGAGTGCCCATAGAGAATACCTTGCTGAAAACCACTTGTCAGTTCCTTCTGCTCCTCATTGGGTTCGACACTCTTACTTATCAAAAGGACTACGATAGATCCCCTACACTTGTGGGTCATCAGTCAACTGCAATGAGGATCGTGAGATGGTTCTTTATGCCTCTGACTGCCTCAGAGCCACCACTAGAGCTTGGTGCGATGGATTCAAGGTCACGCAAGGCGACCGTGTGATCACGTGGGCTGATTTCAAAGAAGGATTCCACACGGCCCACATTCCTTTGGGAATCATAGCTGTCAAGAAGTGGGAATTTCAAGCGTTTAAGCAAGGAAGTGGCTCTGTCAAGGAGTACATGCAGAAGATCAACCTCCTGTCAAGGTATGCACCTGAAGATGTCAGTAATGAGGGTGCTAAGATAGAACGCTTCATGTCAGGACTCCAGCAAGCACTGCAATACAATCTTGTTGTGTGTGACTGCCGAACCTTGTTCGATCGAGTGAACAAGGCACTCATTCTTGAAGACAAGCATCGTGCCATGGAAGACACTCACAAGCGCAAGATGATCAACAAGGGCAGTTCCAGCAACCAGAAGCCTCGCCCCTGGCAACCAGCCCCAGCAAAGCCAAACTATCAGCCTCAGCAGGCCAGGACCCCTGCACCTTATCCGAGCTACTAGTCTGAGTAGTATGCCAACCCCAGGCCAGCATACAACAACCCCAATAACAACATTGGTGGCAAAACCAACAACTTCGGGAAGGTCACGTGCTTTGGGTGTGATTAGCTTGGACTCATCTCAAAGTTGTGCCCCAATAAGAAGCCAAATGCACCGTGCCCCAATGTGCCAAACCATGGAAAAGGAAGTAGAGCGCCACCCAGGAACCAAGCTCCCCGCAACCATCCCAACAATGGCAAGGGTCATGTGAACCACGTCAGCGATGACGAAGCCCAGGAAGACACAAATGTTATACTGGTATGTTCCTTTTCAACTCAACCCCAGCAATGGTTCTGTTTGATTGTGGTGCTTCACATTCTTTTGTCACCCGACAATTTGCACTAGAAAGTGGTATGAAGCCTACAACCCTGGGTAGTCATATGTTGATACAAACCCTGGGTTTCATTTTGACGTCCAAGATAGGATGTCAAGGAGTTGGGATCAATATCAACAGGGTAGACTTCCCAGTAGACCTCATAATTTTGGGTTCGCCAGGCTTGGACATCATCCTTGGCATGAATTGGTTAACCAACCACCAAAGCTTGTTGGATTGTGCCCAGTGGACTATGACCATGACCAAGAGCCAGTGAGATGAAGTCATGTATGTTCCCAACCCTATCTGCGCTCAAGCCCCGTAGGTCAATTGTCCAACGGGAATTGAGTTGGATCAAGTGCCACTGGTATGTGAGTACACGAATGTCTTTCCTCATGAGCTACCCAGGAGGCCTCCTGACCGTGACATTGACTTCATCATTGAGCTAATGCCCGGAGTAGGACTGATCTATAAGAAGCACTATAGAATGGGATCTAAAGAGTTGGTTGAACTGAATAAGCAACTAGCTGAGCAACTCAAGAAAGGGTTTATTCTCCGTAGTGCCTATCCTTCGGGAGCACCTATTCTATTTGTATCAAAGAGGGATGGAACTATTCGACTCTGTGCCAATTACCGTTCTCTCAATGAGATCACGATCAAGAGCAAATACCCACTCCCCAAGAATGAAGACATGTTCAATGAGTTGAACGATGCCAAGAAGTTTTCCAAGATCAGTCTCACGTCAGGGTACTACCAGTTGAAGATCATACCCCAAGATTTTTGAAGACAGCATTTGTGACACTGTATGGCACCTATGAGTACGCGGTCATGTCATTTGGGTTAACCAATGCCCTAGCCTACTTAATGAACCTCATGAACAAAGTCTTTATCGAGGATTTGGACAAGTTTGTTGTTGTCTTCATGGTCGACATGCTAGTCTTCTCAAAGTCTGAAGAAGAGCATGAGAAACACTTGAGGATGGTCCTCGGTAACCTTTGAGAGCACCAGCATTATGCCAAATTTAGTAAGTGTGAATTCTCGTTGTGTGACGTTGGATTCTTGGGTCATGTGTTGATAGCAGAAGGATCATCAGTGGATCCTGCCAAGATTGAAGCCATGACTGAATGGCAATCTCCAAGCAATGTGAAGGAGGCCAAAAGCTTCCTTAGAGTCACGGGATATTACCAAAAGTTTGTTGAAGGATTCTCAAGCATCGCCCGACCCATGACCCAATTCTTCAAGAAGGACAAGAAGATTGAATGGTCGCCGAAGTGCAAAGAAGAAAGGTTCCAGGAGCTCAAGAAGAGGTTGACAACGACCCCAGCTTTGGCCACCCCCGATATTCACAAGGACTTTGTGGTACATTGTGATGCATCGAGAACCGGGCTTGGTGGTGTTCTGATATAAGAAGGCAGAGTCATAACATATCTATTGAGATAACTATGTCCTCACGAAGAGAACTATGTCACTCATGATGTTGAGTTGGCAATAGTTGTTCATGCCTTGAAGACATGGCGACATTACCTTTTGGGAAAGGGGTGTGAAATATACATAGACCATAAGGGTTTGAAGTATATTTTCACTCAAAGGGAATTTAACATGAGGCAAGAAAGATGGTTGGAGTTGATCAAAAACTCGCAGTGTTCAATACCACACTAGAAAGGTGTAATGCCCCGGACACAACCGTCAGCGGTAGTTACTCCTGGCGAGATTTAGACTGGCCGCACATATTAATACTAGTCTTTTCTGTGCACTTTGTCCTCACTCATGCGCACCCAGGATCAGCTTCCCGGTCGGTCACCCATCCAAGAACTACTCCAAGCTGAGCATGCTTAACCTAGAAGTTTTGTTCAAATGGGCTCCCGGAAAAGAAGGAATTCCTTATTGATATGAGTAGTCTATCATCCCTAATGAGCCAGGCTATCACAAAAGGATAATGTGGTAGCACATGCGTGTATAAGAAAGGTGTGTTCCTTGAATGCTATGATTAAGGAAAGGCTACCTGTTCTGGTTTTGTCACGATAGATGTCCTCATGGAAGGACTTAGGTCTGAGTCTATCGCAACTAGGTGACGGCTTGAGAGGGGTTGGTCAGAATCGAGAGACGCGAGTTTACCCAGGTTCGGACCTTCTGATGGAGGTAAAAGCCTACGTCTTGCTTGTGTTTCCTTGATGAAGATCTCGATTATAATGGTGCAGAATCGCTACCTCCATTCTCGAGGGTGTCTAATGTGTCTATCTCTAATGACTTGTCTTGTCGGGACTTACCTTAATTTGTCCCTCTTCTTGGGCCTTCTGTGTGAGCCGCCTTCCGGGCCTCTCCATGATCCAATTTATGCCAACTTGCGCACTAGGCTTTGGGCCTCATCGTCCAGGTCAATCCGGCGAGCGGGGTTACCCACGAGCTGCCAGCTGATGGGCCGAGTCATACCTCCTGGTCGGGTGAAATCGTGGGGTATATTAGCCCCCAAGTTAGCTTGAATTTATTCATGGTAAGCTACTTAAATAAGAATAATAAATATGTTAAGATACCGGCTTGCTCCTTGGCCGTATTATTTCAATGTAGTGGCTCCTCGAAAATCCTGGTTTCTTCGAGTCGTCTTCACAATCATCTTGCTGTTCAATGTCCTTTGCAATGAAATATTGGGAATAAAACACCCATATGTCGTTGAGTCAGCCTCCAATGCGTTGGCTTGTTGAAAATATTGGAGATAGGAAAGCCATATGAAGTTGAGCCGGTTTCCATTGCTTCGGTTTTGACGAAAAATATAGGGAATAAAAATTCGTCCGTTGTTAAACCACTCCAACTTGTGAAGTCGGGTTGTTTGTATAGGCTCTGCTGGGTCTTGCTCTTTGATAATATAGGGTCATGATTGTTGGTGACGCCCTGTCAAACAACTACACTCCATTTGACTTGATAAAACTATTGGGAATAAAGAAATCCGTGTGATGTTGAGCCGGTCTTTCAATGCTTGAGCTAGATAGAAATATGTTGAGCCGGTCTTGCAATGCTTCAGCTCCACTTTAAATTTGATCTCTTGAGGAAGTTCTTCCTCTCACTTTTTTCATCTCCACATTACATGTAGCCCCCAAGCTCCAAGTTTTTCATTTCAAGATGACCAGGCGCTTCGGGTAGAAAAATATATTGGTTGTGTAGTACCCAAGTGTCGGGTTGTCTTGCGTGCTGCATCCTAGGACTTGTTATTGTCTTATACTCACTAAGAATAGATAAGGTCCAAGTTGGTGAATGGGTATCCGGCTCCCAATCCGACAACCAATCCGAGAGAAGCTACCACTCCAACTCCTACTATAGTCAAGGTGAACGTGTTGCTAGACTAGCACTCGTATCCTCTAATTCATATGACATATTAAATTCACCAAATGAAGGATTTGGAAATTCATTCATGGCTATAGGTCCCAAGGTATCACACCCTAATTACTTTGACTTCAATAGTGATGAGGATGACTTACTTGGAGATGATGAATTGCTCTTGATAAAACTAGTGATATGAATGTAAATGAACTTGATGATAATCATGCTAGTCAAGATAAGTCATGTGATGATGATAAGAAGAAGATTGAGCGTCTAACTAAGGAATTAAACATTCTTAAGTTAGCCCATGAATCTACACTAGAAGATCATAGAGTGCTTGTAAGAACTCATGAGAAGCTGCACTTCGAGAACCTGAATTTAGAGCAAGAGCATGAGTTTCTTAAAGCTATCAATGACGATCTTCGAAAGAAGAGTTCTTCTTATCTAGCCAAATGATTACTCTTGTCTAGTTTTGTTCCACAATTTAAATCTAAGTAAACTAGTAACAAAGGCAATAAGGGTTCTTGATCTAGTAACAACAACACTAATGCTAAATCAAATGATGTTGTTTCTAGTAGCTCTATTTATTCCACTAATGATTCTCTTAGCCAAGTTACACTTGAGCAAGAAAACAATTTATTGAAAGCAACTATAGAGAGAGGTGTATACAAGAGTCTTGATAAAAGTAAGCAATTTGAGGAAATTATACACAAGCAAAGAGGACACCGGAAGAAACAAGGCATTGGCTACATCAATGTCAATGGAGTTGAATGGCAAGAAGGTCAATACCCCAAACCAAAGTTTATTCCCCAAAAGGAGAAGTATGATCCTACTCTCCCCAAGGGAACAAATGCTCAAGATGACCTTCCACACAAGACAACAAGCTGAAGGGAAAGCACAAGCTTCAAGAGGAGATTGACTCATTTGAAGAAGAATCCGAAGCTATTGTCAAGTGGGTTCCCAAGGCCACCACTAGCTCTACTACATCAAGTGCCAACCCAACTCCAAGGATCCCCATCAAGTTGATGTGGGTCCCCTAGAAAAGAACAACTAGAGAAGTTCTTGAGGGTGACTCCGCCAACAAAATTCACTCTCATTCATTTTGGCAAGAACTATTTGCAATCAACTCCAACCCTATGCATTAGTTCAACGAGTTACATATTACCTCAAAGGTAAGCAAGGGACAAGGTAATTAATGTATCAGTGGACATAATCTCATATGTACTTCACTCCATGTCCATAGACATCCTTGTATTTGTTCCTTGCGTGGAACTAACCCATGTAGGTCAGAAAAGTATGAAACAACAAGGATAGCTCCCAACTCAAGATGATCTTCATCAACAATGAGCATCCACCACTACCATACCTACATGAAGTTTTCTACGACAAAACCCAAGGTTAGTTTGTCCCTCTTAGGGGAGATGTCAAATCAAGGGGGAGCTTTACTCTGAGACTTGAGTCAAAGCATCTCACAAGATGTGAACACATTAAAAGCTTTATGTAAAAGTGGTAAACCCACTTGTTGGGGATATTACCTCCGGTATGACCTACCCTATTGGGCCGGGTCAGGAAAGTGGCGAGCCATACATACATGACCAATATAAGCCTTGGCTTGGGCCTCGGGCGTGTTAAGACATCTTGTCAGAAGGCCGCCAGAGCCCATGGGCCGGACGGCTGTTCAAGATTGACGAAGAAGATAAGCCGCCAAGGAGTTTTCCTTGGCTTGGTGAACACGGAAACTTAGAGATAAGGAAGGCCATTATTTGTAACATGGCCAGGACTTTGTAAATCCTCGGGCCTCGACCTGTATATAAAGGCGAGTCTCTGGGGCAGATAGATCAATTTAGAAATCATCGAGAGCTAGGTCAGGCGAGTTACGCCCTCCTTGTAATGGAATCCACCATCAATATACACAGAGAAGGACGTAGTCTTTTACCTCCACACGAGGGGCCGAACCTGGGTAAATCCGAGTCTCGCTTCCGCTCACCCCCTTCGAGTCGCCACCAAGGTGTGATGGCTCCTTCACTAAGTCCTTTCATGAAGACATCTGCCTTGACAAAACCACGACAGTTGGCGCCCATCGTGGGACTTGCACACGGTGGAGTTGAGTTCTCAAAGGGATCCCTTCCAGGGTCAGGAAGCTACATGGTCGGCATCATGACAAAGAGCCGCCGTAGAAAATACTACATCAACAACTCACAATGGGGGCCTGAGGCCGATTCAATAGAATCTGGATACAGGGTCCCCTTTGGCAAGATCCACGTCTTCATTAGCAAGGTTGGGGCGCCCGTACCAGAGCCGGAAACCTTCACCGACATCATTGAGCCGGCCCGATACGCCCATCACACCGAACATCAGGTTAGGGGACGCCACATTTTCGTTGGTTTTACGCAAGGAACCGACCTACCGGACGGGCCGACGATCCAGGAGATCACCCCCGTCAACTCGGACGACGAGTCATCCATGGGTGACACAAATTCAATCTACCCTCTCCACGAGGGACAACTCGGAGGGTTACCTCAAGCAGTAACCTCTGAGGACTTCGTGGGGCAACACCGACAAGTCGTCATCTACATGGCGAGGGTTGCGCCGCCTCAACCAAAGCCGGCGGGAGACTATGAAGTTGGCACGTCGGGGAAGACTCTGACTATAGCCATGGCTGAACTGGCTGCAGATACGGCCAAACTCATGGCAATCACTATGACGGCGGAGAACCAGGAAACAGTCAATGCGGAACTGACGGAGCTAAGGGAAGAGATGGCGAAAATTCAGCGGGACGTAGAAGCGGAAGCCGCCAGGATAACAACGCAGCAGGTCTAGATCGCCGCGGAGACAGAGCGTTTGAATATTGAAGGCTGGCGGCTTGAGCAGCAGCAGTGTCCCTCCGATGCGATCCATCAGAGGAAACATCACGACGGCCTTCCAGCCGATTTAAACCCAACTTGCCTCTTCGGCAGCCCGCATACCCCCGGGATGGAACCTAATCGGCCTTGGCAGGTCGCCCGAGGAGGCGACCCGGCTCGGCCACCGCTCAACCCGCAACCGCCTCATCCAACGGAGACCCGTGCGCCCCGTTCTCAAACACCACAGGGTCACTTGTCGAACCCCATGGATAATGTATTGGTGGCAACCCTCCACCTGGAATCTCTCCCAATTCACGGAAACTCCCCGGTTGAGGTGGAGGCGAGAAATGCCATCGAGTTGCTGAAAGCAGCGGCGGTGCAACACGCGCAGTATTCTCATAGCCGCGACCGGCTACACTCCATGCGCCAGGTGAGTCACACCAGGAGTCGCCATGATGACCTGCCTGTGGTGACCAGCGAGCAATGACGCTTGCCGCATACCAATCCGCCTGGGATGCTCGACAGACGGTCTCAAGATCTTGTGGATGCGGCGCGAGCCACCCGCTTGATGAAAACAGCAGCTACGGTGGGTCAGGGTCATCTGGCTTACACCCTGCCTCCTCCCACGTTGACCGAGACACGAGGTAGGCACGTCGGGGTGCCCTGTCGAAAGCCCGCCCTTCGTAACGAGCGTATGCCGAAGGATTTGAAAGCACCATGGAAGGTACCCAATTACACAGCAGACCTCGAACCAGGGTCGTGGATTGAAAGTTACGAGCTTGCAATGGACATGCTCGACGTGAATGAGGCGGTCTGCGCTAAGTATTTTATCATGATGCTTGAGGGAACGGCGCGCACGTGGCTGAAAAACCTGCCGCCCAATTCCATCAACACCTGGGCCGAGTTGAAGGAATGCTTCATCAAAAATTTCCGAGGAACCTGTAAACGCCCGATGACCATCGTTGACCTACAGCACTACATCCAACGCCCGAATGAGTCGGCCCATCATTGGACACGGCGGGTTGCAAAAGTCATTCATTCATCAAATGGCATCTCCGCGGCTCACGCAGTGCTAATTCTAGAGAAAAATTGTCATTAGGAGCCTTTGGTGCTAAATCTTGGGCGACTCAAGCGTAAGGTGCAAGACATGGGCGAGTTGATGGATACCTTGACCAGGTACGCCAATTCGGACGACACTAAAGATCCCGGGGAATATGACGACAAAGTTAGCACCGGTAGGAGATGCGTGTCGTCAAAGGGCAAGCCCCGGTTCCAAGGGCGGAGCAACCACAACCACGCGGGACAAAGTAAAAGGCAACAACAGGAAGGTGTCACGGACTTCGTCGTTAACAGTAACGCTGGCAATGGGAACCAACGCCAGAAGAAAAGGGGCTTCAGCGGGAAGAAATCACGCAACTATCATGAGATGCTCAAAGGCCCCTGCCCGCAGCACGCCACCACCGAAGGTCCATCTACCCACTCTTCGGAGAATTGCTATGTGATGTAGGAATTTCGAGCTGAGGCGCTCAAGAAAGGTCAAGGAGATAACCAAGGTGGACATCAGGAACAGTTCGGCACGCCCGGGTCACACCGAAGCCCATTTGGTGGGTTTCCTAACCCGGGTCCGCAAGGTGGGTCACATTCTAATGCCGGGCAGTATCAGGTTCACAAGAATAAGCAGTACAACATGAAGGGCGTGTTTCAGCAACCACCCCCGCAAGGTAATCCCAAGCGGCAGGATGACAATGGCGGTTTTCAGAACAATCTTAAGCAGTTGAATAGGGGGCAATATCACGTGTTCACCACCAGCACTTGCAAACGGGACTGAAAGGTGAAACACAGATCTTTTATCGTTGTTGATCCGGCGCTCCCTAGGTACCTCAATTGGTCTGAACAACTTATCTGGAGTAGGGAGGATCACCCACCCCGGGTTGATAATCCCGGCGACTTGGCTTTGGTCGTGGCTCCCCATGTCAGAGGTTACAGCCTTTCCAAAGTCCTTATGGACGGAGACAACAATATTAAAATCTTATATTTCGATACCTTCCGGCGGATGAATTTCTTAGAAAGCGACTTGATGCCATCTTCCACGGACTTTCACGGCATGTTCCGTGTAAGTCGGCTTACCCTGTTGGGCGAATGAACATTAATGTTGCTTTTGGCACGGAGACTAATTACAGGAGCTAATCCCTCATGTTTGAGGTGGTCAAGATCAAGAGCCCTTACCACGCGCTGTTCGTAAGGTCGGCTTACGCTTGGTTCATGGCCCGCCCACGCTACGTCTACCTCAAGCTCAAAATGCCTGGCCCTATGGGGACCATCACGATTAATGGGGACAGAAAGATAGCTCAAGAATGTGAGGAAGGAGACGGAGCTTATGCCGAGTCGGCTTGCGCGGCCGAGGAGCTCAAGTTTCATCAAGCCAATATTGACACGACAGATATGACACTGCTCAAGAGACCCACAATCGATTTAGAGCCGCCCCTCAAGTTTAAACCAGCGGATGATACGAAGGTGATAGATTTCACGCCTGGTGACTCATCCAAGCAATTCACCATCGGGACGGGTCTAGATCCCAAATAGGAAAGCGCGCTCATCGAATTCATCCATGAGAATCGGGATATCTTCACATGGAAACCTTCAGACATGCCAGGTGTACCGAGAGAATATGCTGAGCACCATCTTAATATTTATCCTAAAATAAAGTCGGTTCAGTAGTACCTTCGCTGATTTAACGAAGAACGATGTAAGGCAATTGGGGAGGAAGTCTCCCGACTTCTTGCCGCTGGGTTCAACACTTAGGTTTTCCATACTGAATGGTTGGCTAACCCGGTCTTGGTGCTCAAGAAGAATGGCACTTTCCGCATGTGCATCAATTATACCGAACCTCAACAGGGCCTACCCAAGGACCCTTTCGCCCTCCCTCGCATTGATCAAATCATTGACTCTACGACGGGTTGCAAGCGATTGTGTTTTCTGGACGCTTACTCAGGATACCACCAGATCAAGATGGTTGTGGCGGGTCAGGAGAAAACGTCATTCATAACCCCCTTTGGAGCCTTTTTCTATGTGTCCATGCCGTTCGGGCTCAAGAGTGCAGGGGCGATTTATCAACGTTGCATCCAGAATTGCTTGCACAGCCAGATCGGGCTCAACGTTCACGCCTACGTTGACGATATCATGGTCAGATCCCAGAAGAAAGAATCACTTTTGGACGACCTCAGGGAGACTTTTGACAATTTGCACGTGTACCAGATGAAGCTTAACCCTACCAATTGTGTTTTTGGTGTTCCCGCAGGAAAGTTATTAGGTTTCCTGGTGTCAGAACGGGGCATCGAAGCTTACCCGGATAAAATTGAAGCGATCACTTCGCTAGGCAAGCCGGCCAACATCAATCAAGTTCAGCACATGGCGGGTCACATTGCGGCTTTAAGTCGGTTCATAAGTTGCCTTGGGGAGAAAGCCATTCCACTTTATCAGCTGCTCAAGAAGACTGATCGCTTTGTTTGGACGGATGAAGACAACGACGCTTTCGAAGTCTTGAAGCAACAACTAGCTAAGCCGACCGTATTGGCTGCTCCAACTGACAAGGAGCCTATGCTCGCGTGCATCGCGGCCAATTCTAAGGCGGTCAGCGTGGCAGTGGTCGTCGAGCGCAAAGAAGAAGGAAAGGAATACCCGGTTCAACTACCAGTCTACTTTATCAGTGAAGTCCTAACCCTCTCCAAATAGAGCTATCCACATTGGCAAAAGTTGGTCTTGTGGGTGTTTATGGCGAGTCGGAAGTTGAAACCTTACTTTCAAGAGCATCCTATCACAGTGGTCAGTTCTGCCCCTCGGTGATATCATACATAATCGAGAGGCGACTGGACGAATTGCTAAGTGTGCCATCGAGCTAGGGCTTCACCATGTGCGGTATAACCGTTGCACAACCATTAAGTCCCAAGCACTCGTGGATTTCATCAACGATTGGACCGAGTTGCAGATTCCAGAAGACTAACCTGATCACACATATTGGACTATTCATTTCGACGGATCTAGGCAGCTGGAAGGCTGAGGGGCTGGCGTGGTGTTGACTTCGCCTCAGGGTGACAAGTTTTGCTATGTCCTCCGACTCATGTTCCCATGTACCAACTATGCGGCGGAATACGAAGCTTTGCTCCATGAGTTGCGAATCACCAAAGAGATGAACCTCAGCCGAGTCAGATGCTTGGGCGACTCAGATCTAGTAGCACAACAAGTCTCTTGCACATGGGATTCCAGAGATCCCTTGATGGCGGCTTATAGGCGAGCCGTGCCGGACGTGGCGGGTCACTTTCATGGCTACCAGGTGGATCACATTGATTGTCGACTCAATGAGGCGGCGGATTCTCTCCCACGGCTCAGTTCACAGCATAAGTCGGTTCCCTCTAATGTGTTTTTGCATGTATTGCATAACCCGTCGGTAAGACTGCCTTCAGAGGAAGACTTGGTGGTTCCTGATCCTGAGTCTCAATTGGTGGCGGCTCTCCGTGCTACCCCAGATTGGGCAATCCCCTATATGGCGTATCTGGCGTGCGGCGAGTTACCTACTGATGAGTTGTTGGCCCGCCAAATTGTCCGTCGATGCAAGTCCATGGTCATACATAAAGGCGAGTTACACAAGCGAAGCACTTCTGGGTTTTTTCAAAGGTGTGTCTCTTCTGAGGAAGGGTGTGCGATCCTCAATGAGATTCATGCAGGTAATTGTGGTCATCACGCCGGGTCACGCTCTCTGGTATCCAAAGACTTTAGGAATGGGTTTCACTGGTTGACAGCCCATGTGGACGCCGATGATATAGTTCGCGGATGTGATGGTTGCCAAAAATTTGAACGTCAGATGCATGTGCCTGCTCAGGACTTAGAGATGATCCCAATTACATGGCCGTTTGCGATCTGGGGGCTGGACATGGTTTGTCCTTTCAAGATGTCGTCCAATAAAAAGACTCACCTATTGGTGTAAGTTGACAAGTTCACCAAGTGGGTTGAAGCAGAGCCGGTTAGCATCTGTGATGCAGACACGACCGTCAAGTTCCTGAAGAAGTTGATTTTTCGCTTCGGGTATCCTCATAGTATTATTACTGATAATGGTACTAACCTGTCAAAGGGTGCCATGCAAGAATTTTGTGCAAGGGAGCACATCCGGCTTGACGTTTCTGTAGTTGCACACCCTTAGTCCAATGGACGGGCTGAAAGGGCGAATCAAGAAATATTCCGAGGACTCAAGCCCCGACTTATGGTACCCTTGGAACGTACCCCGAGATGTTGGGTTGAAGAATTGCCTTCCGTTTTATGGAGCATCAAAACCACGCCAAATCGATCTACCGGTTTCACGCCCTTTTTCCTGGTCTACGGGGTAGAGGCAATATTACCAAGTGACATCAGACACGATTCACCACGAGTCGCCGCTTATGTGGAACAAGACAACGAGTTAGCACGACAAGACTCGTTGGACGCTGATACGCCTCCAACGTATCTATAATTTTTTATGGTGCCACGCTATTATCTTGTCAACTTTGGATGCTTTATATGCATGAATATGCTATTTTGGGACTAACCTATTAACTCAGTGCCAAGTGCGAGTTTGTGTTTTTTTCCATGTTTTTTACCCTTTTTCAGACGGAGTCCAAATGGAATAAAACTTCACGATAAATGTTTTGGACCAAAAGAGACCCCCGAAGGTTTGGAAGAAGGCCACAAGAGCCACGAGGGAGTCACGACCCCCACCCCCCTAGGCCGCACCTACCAGGCTTGTGACCTCCTCGTGGGCCCAACCAACGTAATTCCACCGCCATAAATTCCTATAAATTCAGAAACCCCCAAAAATAAACCTAGATCAAGAGTTCCGCCGCCACAATTCTCTGTAGCCACCAAAAACCAATCTGGAGCCCGTCTGGGCACCCAAGCGGAGGGGGAATCCATCTCCGGTGGCCATCTTCATCATCCCGGCGATCTCTATGACGAGGAGGGAGTAATTCTCCCTCGGGGCTGAGGGTATGTACCAGTAGCTATGTGTTTGATCTCTCTCTCTCTCGTGTTCTTGAGATGTCTTGATATCGATGTACCGTGGGCTTTTCTACTATAGTTGGATCTTATGATGTTCTTCCCCGTCTCCCTTCTTGTAATGAGTTGAGTTTCCCCTTTGAAGTTATCTTATCGGATTGAGTCTTTGAGAACACTTGATGTATGTCTTGCGTGTGTCTATCTGTGGTGATCAACTTGCGGGTTTTTGACATTGGGAACCTATGCATATGGGCTAGCACACGTTTGGATATTCATGTGAGTACTCGATGTATGTTTTGGTGATCAAATTGCGGGTTTCGTGACATTGGGAACCTATGCATATGGGTTGGCACACGTTTTGACTCTCCGGTAGAAATTTCGGGGCACTCTTTGGAGTTCTATGTATTGGTTGAATAGACGATTCTGAGATTGTGTGATGCATGTCGTATAATCTTGCCCACGGATACTTGAGGTGACAATGGAGTATCTAGGTGACATTAGGGTCTTGGTTGATATGTATCTCTAGGTGACATTATTCTAGTACGAACTCTGTGATGGATCAAACAGAAAGAATAGCTTCGTGTTATTTTACTACGGACTCTTGAATAGATAGATCAGAAAGAATAACTTTGTGGTGGTTTCGTACCCGACAATAATCTCTTCGTTTGTTCTTTGCTATTAGTGACTTTGGAGTAACACTTTGTTGCATGTGGAGGGCTAGTTATATGATCCAATTATGTTATCATTTTTTAGAGAACTTCACTAGTGAAAGTATGAACACTAGGCCTTGTTTCCACGCATTGCAATACTGTTCGTGCTCACTTTTGTTATTAGTTACCTTGCTATTTCATAATTTTAGATTATAAAAACCTATATCTACCATCCATATTGCACTTGTATCACCATCTCTTCGCCGAACTAGTGCACCTATACATTTTACCATTGTATTGGGTGTGTTGGGGACACAAGAGACTCTTTGTTATTTGGTTGCAGGGTTGCTTGAGATAGACCATCTTCATCCTATGCCTCCTGCGGATTGATAAACCTTAGGTCACCCACTCGAGGGAAAACTGCTGATGTCCTACAAACCTCTGCACTTGGAGGCCCAACAACGTCTACAAGGAGAAGGTTGCCTAGTAGACATCAAGCTCTTTTCTGGCGCCGTTGCCGGGGAGGTTAGCGCTTGAAGGTATATCTTTAGATCTTGCAATCGAATCTTTTGTTTCTTGTTCTTTCACTAGAAAACTATGAAAAATGGAATTGAGGATGCCTAATATGCTCCATCTTTTTAATGTCTTTCGTGAGCATGATGGGAAGGAAAATTGTGCTCAAGTGCTGAAAGAAGAATTACATAGAATGCTTGGCATAGAATATGTGAATGATGAGCATGATTTCAATGTTGTTAGCATGAATTCATTGAATACCCATGATGCTAATGATATGCAAAGCCACAAGCTTGGGGATGCTATATTTGATGAAGATGATCTTTTTAGTTCTTCCACTTTGAATGATCAAAATCATTTTGATGAAAGCATGCCCCCTATCTATGATGATTATTGTGAGGATACTTATTCTATAAAGAAGAGGGATGATAAAAGTTGTCATGCTCTCGAGAACCCCTTTGCTAAACCTTGCTTTTTCATTGTGGACACAATTTGTAGTGCTCAAGTCTTTTACGATACTCCCACTACTATTCTTGAGAATAGATTTCCTTATGTGGAGAGTAGTAAAATTCTTATGCTTCTAGATCATGAAAAGAAAGCCTTAGGTGCTGGTTATATTTTTGAATTCATTCATGATGCTACTAAAAATTACTATGAGAGAGGATCATATGCTTCTACTTATTGCAATAGTATCAAGCTTCCTCTCCATGTGTTGAAATTTTTGAAGCTATGCTTGTTTTGCCTTCCTATGCTAGTTGATTCTTGCTCCAACAAGTTGTTTGTTCACAAAATCCCTATGCATAAGAAGTGGGTTAGACTTAAATGTGCTAGCCATATGCTCCATGTTGCTCTCTTTGTGCTTCAATCCTTATCTTTTATGTGAGCATCATTGAAATCATCATGCCTAGCTAAGGGCGTTAAACAATAGCGCTTGTTGGGAGGCAACCCAATGAATTTATTTTTTCTTTTTGATTTCTGTTTTGTTTTTTCCACACCATCATAATTCTGTCATGATTGTATTTTTTGTGTTTAATTAGAGTTTGTGCCAAGTAAAGCCTTTATGATTAGTTTGGGTGATAGCTCTTTAATCATGCTCAAAAGACAGAAACTTTCTGCTCACGAAATTATTTTTAATTTTTATCCAGAGAGATATTTTGAGTAGATTATTTTTTCCGCTGATTGATACGCAAATTTTCCTAATTTTCATATTTTTCAGAATTTTTGGAGGTGCATAAGTATGGTTCTCATTCAGATCATTACAGACTGTTCTGTTTTTGATAGATTCTGTTTTCAATGCATAGTTTGCTTGTTTTGGTGTTTCCGTAGATTATATTGAGTAATATAAGTTGTGGAAATATTAAGATACAGTAGTAATTGTTTGAAAATAATTATGAGTCTTGTTTTTACAGTACCCAAGTGATTGATTTGCTCGTTATCATACTAACCCATCTCACGAAGTTCCGTTAAGTTTTGTGTTGTGAAGTTTTCAAGTTTTGGGTAGAGTTTCGATGGACTACGGAACAAGGAGTGGCAAGAGCCTAAGCTTGGGGTTGCCCAAGGCACCCTAAATCTATATTCAAGGACACCAAAGAGCCTAAACTTGGGGATGCCCCGAGAAGGCATCTCCTCTTTCGTCTTCAATCCATCGGTAACTTTACTTGGGGCTATATTTTTTATTCACCACATGATATGTGTTTTTCTTGGAGCGTCATTTTATTTGGTTAGAATAAGTTACTTAGGATCTGAAATTATTAGATGGGAGAGTCTCCACATAGCCAAATAGTTGTTCAACTACTCATTGAGCTTCACTTATATCTTTTGGAGTAGTTTGTATTTTGCTCTAGTGCTTCACTTATATCTTTGAAGAGCATTGCAAGAGAAGTTTGATTCCTCTCAATTGGTTTTGAGATATGGATATGGTAATATTAGAGTTATGCTAGTGGGGTGTTGTGAATCTAGAAATACTTGTGTTGAAGTTAGTGATTCCCGTCGCATACATGTATGGTGAACCACTATGTTAGGAAGTCGGAGCATAATTGATTTATTGATTGTCATCCTTTGTGTGGCGGTCGGGATCGCGCGATGGTTAACACCTACCAACCCTTCTCCTAGGAGTATGCGTTTAGCACTTTGTTTCGATTACTAAAAAAAACTTTCGCAATAAGTATATGAGTTCTTCATGACTTGTGTGAGTCCATGGTATAGATGCAATTTCACCTTCCACCATTGCTAGCCTCTCTAGTACCGCGCAACTTTTGCCGGTGGACAAACCCACCATATACCTTCCTCAAAACAGCCACCATACCTACCTATTATGACATTTTCATAGCCATTCCGAGATATATTGCCATGCAACTCCCATCATTCCATCTCATGACATGTGCTGTCACTTTCATATTGCCATTGCATGATCGTAATATAGCTATTGAGATGTTTCAACGTCATACGCTAAGCTAGATCATTGCACATCCCGATACACTGCTGGAGGCATTTCATATAGAGTCATCATTACTCTAAGTATTGAGTTGTCAGTAAATAAAAGTGTGATGATCATCATTATTAGAGCATTGTTCCATGTGAGTAAATAAAAAAAAAGAGGCCAAAGATGCCCACCAAAAAAAGGGAGGCCAAAGAGCGTGAACAAAAAAATGAGAGAAAAAAAGAGAAGGGCAATGCTACTATCCTTTTCCACACTTGTGCTTCAAAATAGCACCATGTTCTTCATGATAGAGAGTCTCTTGTTTTGACACTTCCATATACTAGTGGGAATTTTCATTATATAACTTGGCTTGTATATTCCAATGATGGGCTTCCTCAAAATTGCCCTAGGTCTTCGTGAGCAAGCAAGTTGGGTGCACACCCACTAGTTCTCCTTTTGAGATTTCACACACTTATAGCTCTGACTGCATCCGTTGCATGGTAACCCCTACTCATTCACATTGATATCTATTGATGGGCATCTCCATAGCCCGTTGATACGCGAGTCGATGTGACCATCTCCTTCCTTTTGCCTCACAACCTCCACCACACTCTATTCAACGTATAGTGCTATATCCATGGCTCACGCTCATGTATTGTGTGAGAGTTAAAAAAGTTTGAGAAAGTAAGAGTGCGAAAACAATTAATTGGCCAATACCGGGGTTGTGCAAGATTTAAATTCGTTGTGTGGGGATGATGGAGCATAGCCAGACTATATGATTTTGTAGGGATAACTTTCTCTCGCCTTGTTATTTCGAAAGTTCATGATTACCTTGCTAGTTTGCTTGAAGTATTATTGTTTTCATGTCAATAGTAAACTATTGTTTTGAATCTTACGTATCTGAGCATTCATGCCACAAGAAAGAAGTTACAAAGGACAAATATGTTAGGTAGCATTCCACATCAAAAATTTGGTCTTTATCACTTCCCTACTCAAGGACGAGCAGGAGTTAAGCTTGGGGATGCTTGATACGTCTCCAACGTATCTATAATTTTTGATGGTTCCATGTTATTATCTTGTCAACTTTGGATGCTTTATATGCGTGAATATGCTATTTTGGGACTAACCAATTAACTCAGTGCCAAGTGCAAATTTCTGTTTTTTCCGTGTTTTTGACCGTTTTTCAGACGGAGTCCAAATGGAATAAAACTTTACGATGATTTTTTTGGACCAAAAGAGACCCCCGATGGTTTGGAAGAAGGCCAGAAGATCCACGAGGGAGTCACAAGCCCGGGAGGCGCTACTCCCCCTAGGTCGTACCTACCAGGATTGTGACCTCCTCGTGGGCCCAACCGACGTAATTCCATCGCCATAAATTCCTATAAATTCAGAAACCCCAAAAACAAACCAAGATCGGGAGTTCCGCCGCCGCAAGCCCCTGTAGTCACCAAAAACCAATCTGGAGCCCGTTCCGGCACCCTACCGGAGGGGGAATCCATCCCCGATGGCCATCTTCATCATCCCGGCGATCTCCATGACGAGGAGGGAGTAGTTCTCCCTCGGGGCTGAGGGTATGTACCAGTAGCTATGTGTTTGATCTCTCTCTCTCGTGTTCTTGAGATGTCTTGATCTCGATGTACCGCGGGCTTTGCTACTATAGTTGGATCTTATGATGTTCTTGCCCCTCTCCCTTCTTGTAATGAATTGAGTTTCCCCTTTGAAGTTATCTTATCGGATTGAGTCTTTGAGAACACTTGATGTATGTCTTGCACGTGTCTATCTGTGGTGATCAACTTGCGGGTTTGTGACATTGGGAACCTATGCATATGGGCTGGCACATGTTTGGATATTCAAGTGAGTACTCGATGTATGTTTTGGTGATCAACTTGCGGGTTTCGTGACATTGGGAACATATGCATATGGGTTGGCACACGTTTTGACTCTCCGGTAGAAATTTCGGGGCACTCTTTCATGTTCTATGTGTTGGTTGAATAGATGATTCTGATATTGTGTGATGCATATCGTATAATCTTGCCAACGGATACTTGAGGTGACAATGGAGTATCTAGGTGACATTAGGGTCTTGGTTGATTTGTATCTTAAGGTGTTATTCTAGTACGAACTCTATGATGGATCGAACGGAAAGAATAGCTTCGTGTTATTTTACTACGGACTCTTGAATAGATCGATCAGAAAGAATAACTCTGTGGTGGTTTCGTACCCGACAATAATCTCTTCGTTTGTTCTCCGCTATGAGTGACTTTGGAGTGACACTTTGTTGCATGTTCAGGGCTAGTTATATGATCCAATTATGTTATCGTTGTTGAGAGAACTTCACTAGTGAAAGTATGAACCCTAGGCCTTGTTTCCACACATTGCAATACCGTTCGTGCTCACTTTTGTTATTAGTTACCTTGCTGTTTTTATAATTACAGATTATAAAAACCTATATCTACCATCCATATTGCACTTGTATCACCATCTCTTTGCCGAACTAGTGCACCTATACAATTTACCATTGTATTGGGTGTGTTGGGGACACAAGAGACTCTTTCTTTTTTGTTTGCAGGGTTGCTTGAGAGAGACCATCTTCATCCTACGCCTCCTGCGGATTGATAAACCTTAGGTCACCCACTTGAGGGGAAATTGCTACTGTCCTACAAACCTCTGCACTTGGAGGCCCAACAACGTCTACCAGGAGAAGGTTGCATAGTAGACATCAGACGCCTTGGAGGAGGAATGTGATTTGGCCGCGTCACGATCGGCGATTTATCAACAAGACTTGCGACGCTATCATAGCCACTGAGTCAAGAGCCGCGCTTTTCAAGAGGGCGACTTAGTGCTCCGGTTGATTCAATATCATACTGGTATGCATAAGTTATCCACTTCATAGGAAGGACCCTTTGTCGTCAGCAAGAATCTCCATAACGGGTCTTATTATTTGGTGGATCTTCGCCCGGATAGGCCAACAACATAGCTTGAGACAACCCGTCCATGGAACATCGCCCACTTGCAGCCATATTATAATTAGAGCCACTGGCTCCTTACCTATATTTACAATTTCTAATTTGTAATTCTTTATTTTATTTATAAAGCAATAAATCCGGCGCCCACAAACTTTGGGGTCTTTTGTCGTTTCTGCTTCTTGAAAGCATGAGTCTTTATTGCTCTACAAGTCGTTCAAGCATGGATGCTATTAGCATCAAAGAGCACAAGTCGCCACGTTGCGCTTATTTCAAAACTGGATGTTGATACGCAAAAGAGTACCAAATTTGCCACGCTGCACGGTTCAAACATGGGCACCTTATATGGTTTTGAAAATTAAGCCGGCTTACTTGGGGGCTACTAGCTCCCAAGTCGTTTTGCAGTAAGCGCGTATACACTTCTGCAATCCTATGTTTGGTTTTTCCCTAATCATAGGTCACTTGGGGGCTTCCACTCACTGAGTTCAGCCTGAATACCCTCTTGGCTAGCGAAAAATGAACGCATTACAATGGTTATACTTGACTGTGTGTTCGACGACTCGCCCTATGGTCCCATGTACTCTTGGTGAGTCAATCCACTTTTGGACCCTGAACTTGCTTTGGTTAAAACATGAAAGATACTGGCGAGAACTGACACACGGAAAATAGACAAACCATGGGTTCACTGAACCTACTTCACTGAAGCCTGACTCGCGCGTGATTAGTCGGTCTAAACAACTAGGGCTGTTGCGAAAGCCTTCTTGGGGTAGCACTAGAGTTTTGCAAACTTGTCTTGTCCTGTCGTAACTCATCGAGCCGACGAACTTTATGACTATCTTTGTGGCATCGCCCAAAGGTTTCATAAAAAATTTATAACCCGCCGCGACTCACTGAGCCGGCTTATTGTTTAAAACCCGCCGCGACTCACTGAGACGGCTTATTGTTTCTCTCTGACGAACAGGGTAAAGAACATTGTTTTGTCAAAACATGACAAAGCTTTGGGAAGGTCTATTCATATTAATGAAGGATGAAATTTCCAAACACAAATTGCAAGGTACGGTTATCATATTGTTTTCCTGAATCCTAAGACTATTACATGGCTCTCCAGGCCATACCGGGCATCATATCCCGGTCAGAAAGGGATCAAAATATTCTTGGAGGCTCAGCTTCGTGACAATTCAGTTCAAGCCATCTCCGGGTCACCCTGCTTCGACCTTTCGCTGTCTTTGATCTGTAAGTCGCCCTGTTTCCAATTACAATTTGTCAAGGCGGCAAACTCGTCTTCATCAGTCAAGATGGTGGACAGATCAACGTCAAAGTCGAAAAGATTCTTACGACGTCGAGGACTCAGGCTGGTGACTTCAAACGAGGGAGGAGTTACTCTTTTGTTGTGTTCATCATAAGCCGCCTGGTATTTGCCTAAGTCTAGGCCGGCTGCTAGCTGAGTCGCTGCGGAGCGAGACTCTTTTACGCAGTGATGATAGTCCTCCTCGGTGAAATCTAACGCATCATCTTTCAACTCTGGAAAACCAACAGGTATCTCCTCCGGCTTAAGTTCGGGAGCATAGGCCACACACCGGCTTAGGGTGGTCAGTGCTCCTTTACAGACGACTGGCCTTTTTAATTCTTCTACCTGAGGCGACAATGTTGACAGGCAACCCAGCATGTCCTTGATGGATTTTATGGGCTCCCTGTTACCCATCACGGCCTTCATAGTCATCATGCCTCCCGTGTATAACTTCTCTGTGGAAGTATAAATCCCTTTCAGCTTCAGAATGCAGTCATTCTGCAGGGTGGGGGCTCGTGGACCTACGAATGGCAAAATGAGATAATTAGCATTTGCAATATTCAGTGCAGTACTTTTTATAAAAAGGGAATTGACCCTTACCAAATATAGCTTGGGTCATGTTGGAGATCTGATGCTTTAAGCCGGAGAGGTTTTGAAGAGCGGCTTTTAGCTATTCTTCAACTTGTTCCTTCTGTTTCAAGATGGCGGCTTGTTCAGCATGGGCCGTATCTTCAAACTTTTTGTGTTCAACTTTCATCTTCTCCATGTCAACCAGGGCCATACGAAAGTTCGGCTAAACTTTCTTTTAAACCGGCCAAGGTTGAGTCGGACCGAGTCAAGGATTCCTGCGAACAAACAATTGGAGAAGCAAGTTTCAGGACCATTGCAAGCAACATCCCTCACACTTGGGGGCTAATGTATGACTTAATTCTTTTTAAGTCATACCTTCATCCAAGACCCGGCTCATCTTTCAAAAGATGACCCGGCCCTTGGGGGCTACAGGTTGAAGAAATTTTATATTCAAAGACCTGGCTCATCTTTCAAAAGATGACCCGGCCCTTGGGGGCTACAGGTTGAAGAAATTTTATATTCAAAGACCCGACTCATCTTTCAAAATATGACCCGGCCCTTGGGGGCTACAGGTTGAAGAAATTTTATATACAAAGACCGGGCTCATCTTTCAAAAGATGACTCGGCCCTTGGGGGCTACAGGTTGAAGAAATTTTAAAAGACCCGGCTCATCTTTCGAAAAGATGACCCGGCCCTTGGGGGCCAGGCTTTTCTCCATCTCAGGGCTTGCTTCCACGCGTCTCACAAAACGGAGTATAATTCTTCAAACTCCCATTTTTCATAATGGGGAAGCTTCAGCTTGGTGATATCCTTCTCTACAAATGTTTGAGCATCTTTTGGCGTATGCCTGGTTAACACCACGGTTGCAGGTTTAGAATAACCAGTACTAGTAACAATGACTGCGTCTGGATCTTCGGGCGCCTTAGGAGGACTGGACAGGTTGACGTTTTCAATCACCTCCTTTTGAGGGCTTGAAGGCTCGACCCGGATATCAGGAATATCATCAAAAGTATCACCTTGGATTTCAGCTCGATCTTATGGAGCCTCTGGGATGGAGGTGCCATTTCCAGACATTTCAGCCACTTTGGGAGCTGAAGATGAGTCGCTTGTCTTCCTCTTCTTTGCTTGCGCTCTGTGATACAAAGGCACAAATATTGGAACATAAGACATTGATCATTGAAAGAACATGTTAGTAAAGAATCTTACACGTGAACACGAATCATTGGGGCGAGAGTCGACATTGCTGAGTCGCCGAACGAAGGAGGTGAGACCTGATGAACAAGAATTCAAGGATTGAATAAATTTCCAGAATACCTTACACAAGAAGGAAAAGATGTTCGCAGAAACATACTTCGCTTTGCCGTTTCCGACCAGTTGTTCTTTCAGGTAAGGCGGACACTAGGTCTCTAGAATGGCTTCGAGTATGGCGTTTAGGTGTGTAACTCCCCTTCTTCAAAAGGAAATTGGGGTCCACATGAGCATCCGGGTGAGACATGAGAACTTTCTTACAAATACGTCTGGCCGGTTTGGGGAGAGGAGAAGTTGAGACGGAAGAAACGGAAATTACCTCGACATCTTCATCATGGCTCTCATAATCATCATCCTATAAACAAAAGGCGGCAAAGCATAAGTATAGGCCAAAATCAAGCAATAAAGCCAAGAAACTTTACCTCTGACTGCTCCTCAACAGCACGAGACTCGCCAACGATGGATGACTCTTTGGCTGCAGCTTTGCCTTTGCTCTTCTTCTTCTTCGTCTTGGAAGGAGGTTTGGTTGTATTTTTGACAATAGTCTTGGTTCTCCGGGTCGAGAACGCCGAATCCCTCGGATTTAAACATGATGAAAGGCTCAGGACCGAAATATAGATGACTATATGAAAAAGTTACATTTTGGAGCCGGGTTGTTTACCTCTGGAGCCGGGTTGGTGATGCAGAAGGGTTTGAGCACAATTTTGGAACAATTTTCAATAGGCTCGCCACATAATGTCTTGATGATATTAACGATGTCTTCTTACAAGAGCCTCACATTGTAAAAACATTGGGGTGGTTCAAGTCGCCATCATACTCACACATCAAGCCATTTTGGTGCCTTAAGGGCAGAATCCTCCATTCTACCCAACAGCAGATCAAGTCAATCCCGGTAAGACCATTGGTGGTAAGGGCCCTCAGTTTTCCAAAGATGGGAACGAATGTGACTTCTTCTTCTTCGGTCAATTTTTCGGGCAACTCAAAGTCCATGGGTAGGCGATCTTCCCTGAAGCGTGGCAGAGGGTTCTCGTTGGGTGGAGAAGTGTCGCGGCAGTAGAATCAAGTTTTTGCCCATCCTTTGGGATGACTAGGCAAAGTGACAGCCGGAAACCCGCATTCACGACGCCGCTAAATGTTGACTCCCCCCAGCTCTAAGCTTGGTCCATGGGCAAATTTTGTCTGGCGGTCCGGAACAGTAGCACGGTGGGCTCAATCTGTAGATAAGGTTCACAGAAAACTTGAAACTGGCAAAGATTACTGATGGAATTTGGTCCCAAGTCTTGAGGATGAAGGTGGAAAAAATGCAGGGCGTCTCTAAAATTTTTCGAGTCGGGCGACTTGAAACCTCACTCCAAGTGATCAGCAAACACGATACCTCTCCTTCGGCAGGTTGGGGAATTGTTTCCCCGAAGGCAGTTTGCCACCCAATAATTTCCTTGGGATCTAAATTACCCGTTTTTACAAATTTGTCAAGATAGGCATCATTGACCTCTCTGGCAGCCAGTTGCATTTCGAGATAGTGCCCATAACTACAAAAGGAAGGAGCAGGGCAGGTTGTCAGGAACTGCGGAGCGGCGACTCGCCAGCCAAAATTATCTAAGGTGTATATAGAGGGATATTACAACTCGCAAGCCAAAATTATCTATGGTGTATCTACAGGGATATTACAACTCGCCAGCTAAATGATCAAAGGTGTATCTACTGGGATATTCGAACTCGCTATGGCGAAAGGAGACGGGTTACGGCTCTAAAAAAGGTTTTTTCCTTAGGGATATTCTTGATTGAAGGACAAACATGTTTCTAACACCAGGCGATAATCTATAGATCTACGGGTGTTCCCAATGGAGAAAATAATATTGGCCGGAGGGTCAAATGCTACAGAATGCAAAACAACACTGTGGAAAATGGTGCATATATCTATTAGCGGCAAAGGAACAACGGATTGATAGGAAACATGACAAGAATTACCGCGATTATCATTTCATATATGTGTCTATGATACCACATCTAGATGGGCTAAAAATCAAGGGGATTCTATGTTCATGGAGTTCTAGAGCTGCCCTAAGAAGTGCAAGGATTCAGATCTACTCCTAATGAGAGAAGGACATTTACCTGAAAGTAGAAGGAGATGCCGGGCTAGGAATGAGGAAGTCCTGCGACGGCGGTCGCGCCCTCGACTGGCTCACGAAACAGCTGGACCGTGACGACCTCCGACGGGGCTTCAGCAGCGATGAGGTGGTCGAGGTGCGGTTGGACAAGATGATGCTGCCGAAAGAAGGAAGTGGGGGTAGGCAGCATTGGCTTCCCACTCCCTGTGGCTATTTAAAGGGCCGAGGCAAGACAAGGAAAAAATGGCACGCGTGGGAATCAAGGCGACGGATTGAAACCTGGAGATGATGGCGCCTAAATTTTCGGGATGACAGGATAAGGACGAAAAAGGTTTTGTTGGGAAGTGATGTCACCGGAATTCTTGGAATAGTGGAGAAAGTGATGTCGTCAACAATGACCTGGCGACTCAAACAAATTGAGGAAGCTGGCGGCTTGTCATTCATTGAAGGAAAGATGGAAATGTATGAGTCACCGAGGATACGAGTGAAGGTTGGTTGGCGTGAATAAATTCAAGTCAAACTGGGGCCTAATGTTGGGGATATTACATGCGGTATAAACCCTCCCTATTGGGCCGGGTCAGGAAAGTGGCGACTCATACATACATGACCAATATAAGCCTTGGCTTGGGCCTGGGGTGTGTTAAGAGATCTTGTCAGAAGGCCGCCAGAGCCCATGAGGCGGATGGCGGTTCATGATTGACGAAGAAGATAAGTCGCCAAGGAGTTTTCCTTGGCTTGGTGAACACGTCGACTTAGAGATAAGGAAGGCCACGATTTCTAACGTGGCCAGGACTTTGTAAACCCTGGGGACTCGACCTGTATATAAAGGCGAGTCACTGGGGCAGATAGATCAAGTTAGAAATCATCAAGAGCTAGGTCAGGCGAGTTACTCCCTCCTTGTAATCGAATCCATCATCAATATACACAAAGCAGGACGTAGGATTTTACCTCCACACGAGTGGCCGAAGCTGGGTAAATCTGAGTCTCGCTTCCGCTCACCCCCTTTGAGTCGCCACCAAGGTGCGATGGCTCCTTCACTAAGTCCTTTCACGAGGACATCTGCCATGACAAAACCATGTCAATACTTGTACTTAAGAGATGAGTGCAACCTACGATCAAGTATTCTTACTTGGCTCCTACGTCAATATACTCATATACAGCTGACTTCGTCATCGCCAAAGTGCTTGGTAGACACTAGAGTGGTTGTGCATGTTTGTCAGGTTTTATTTGACATCTTATAGTGTGAGCATGTTGGTATGCATATTTTTATCCATTCAAGGACATCCAATTGTTTTTATTTGGCAAATTGGATGTACAAGAATGCCTATGTACCCCTCTCTAACTATCTATGATTTCTTGTATCGAATTATATTCATGCTTCATCATCGAATTTGAGCAAGGACTTTTCGGACCTCTTGTGTGAGGAGCACTTGGAGTGGTTTTTGACAATGGGTAACTTCCAAAACCTCCCATGTGCAACTTAGTGTAACTAACTCCACAAACTCAGTTCCACATATGCACTAGGGTTGATCTGGTTTTTCACCTCGGTACCATCGAGTGTCACTATCCTATGGGAGTTAAGAAACTCGATGGAACCGATATTGTGAGTTCATTGTTGCCGACAGTAGAAGGGTATATATACCCGCGGACCCAAGACTAAAAAATGCTTCAAACCCTTGGCTTCCAGCAACCCTATCTTGCCACCGCTCATGTCTATGGATGTCATTCTCATCTCTAGTGCACTCTCACCACCGAAGTCCGCCACGGTCGATGGCGATTTGCCCCGTTGTCACCGCCATAGCGAGTTCTTCACCAAGCTAGGTTAATAACTCGGCCCCTTTTGTGATCCCCATTCTAATTCTTGCACAATATGTTTTGTCCATCTTCATTCCATGGTTTGCAAAGCTTCTATCCATAGGAGAGATCCAATAGATTAGGAAAATGAGAAATTTTAGGTTCAGGGTTTCGCTGTTTGCATTTTGGTAGCACCGAGTGCAAACGAATCGGTACCACATATTCGGGTTTTAGGGCCCTTAGAACTATATCGATGAGACCGTGTTATCATTTTTGGTGATTCTGACAATGATGGCCAAGTCCCTGTTAAAGAGAGTCTGTCTCAGTGGTCCCGAAAATCAAATCTCGGTGGAACCTAAACCCACATGGCAGAATTCTAAGACTAAGATTTTGAGTTCTAATTTTGCAAAATGAGTTGTGTTTTCTGATTCTTATCTTTTCCACTATTCAAAATGTATTCATAGGTTCACCTTGTCAGTATGTTAGATTCTGAGGATAGTTAGAATGCATACAGAGAGCAGAGCGTTGAGCTTGGTTTAGGCAGTCGTCTTGAGAGAAGCGAGTCAGACTTAGGCACCCCCAGCTCCCATGATCTACCAAAGGAAGCTACTAGGGCAAGGAAGAAGCTCAATTCATATGAGGAAGATGCAGATTTTGTCCTTGGCGAGAGCACTTCCCTCAAGCAAAAGGAGAAGGCAACTACCAGGAAAATTCCTGAGTTTCTTGAACCCAAGAGAGGGTTGTCTCTATCTTCAGAGCAACCCAGTGGCACAAGAAGTACAAAAGTATTGGCCAAGAAGTTGGGATAGAAGAGGCAAAGGACCAGGTTTTTGAAAGTTGTTGTGCAACCATCAACACCTTAGTACCAGTTGAGGACGAGGAGGAAGAAGAAGAAGTTCATGCTAACCCACCTCCTTCCAAGAATTGGACATTAATGAAAGATGTTATCCCAAGGAATCCAGCATCCAAGGCCAATCCATCTGCTCCCAAAAGCAAGAAGCATGTAGCCTCTAAACGAAAGAGGAATACAAGATATATACTTGCAGCTGAGAAGAACAAGGGTTCTGCTTCAAGAGATGCTCCTGCAGAGGAAGAATAAATTTTTGTGGTGAGGAAGTTGAGACCTAATACGTCCATTTTAATTATGAATTATTATTGATATTTGTGTTACTCTTGTCCATTACTCTCTATTATCATACAATTCCTGTGACCTTTCTCTCTGAATTTGCAAGGTACATCATTATTGCATAAGGTACTGTATTCTAACTTCTCCATGGCTTATACCCCCCCCCCCGAAAATATACATAGCAAAATCAAAACAAGCAAAGTATGGAAGCAAAAATAGAATCTGTCAAAACAAAAGTCTATAATGGTTAGCACAAATACCAAACTTTTGTAACTCAAAGAATTCTGAAAAATAACGAGGACCTCACGAAATTTTATGTTAATGATGTGCAAAAACTTCAGATCAAAAACATGTTCCAGTAAAATCAAAGAAAATCTGTTGTGGATGTCAAAGTTTTTGTTTTTCCACCGTATCAATTCTACTTATCATCCAAATCACCCGAAAGGCTTTACTCGGCACATTATTGAAATAAGATAAACAAAACATGATTAATGCATTAGCTTAATCATGTGGATACACAAAAACATAAAGGATATGTGTTGGGTTGTCTCCCAACAAGCGCTTTTCGTTAAAGCCTTTTAGCTAGACATGATAATATCAATGATGCTCACATAAGAATAGTAGATGAAACTTGCAAAAGAGCATCATAAACATTATGGCGAGCACACTATTTTTCTGGTACAATGATAAATGTAAGGGAATAATTTTTTTTATGAGAAACTTCCATGAAAAATTATACATTTTTTCCATGAGCATGAACCCAAGTGTTCAAGGTCGACCCTTACTTCTTCAATGCATAACTTTCCAATCGCATCTCTTTTAAGAGGCAAGTAAAAAAATTGTGTTTTCTATTTTTTTATTTTTTTGTTTGTTAAATCCGCAAATGAAAAAATAAAACAAGAAAACAAAAACAAAACAAAAACAAAATATACTTAGTGATAGAAGAAAACAAGCATACAGGATAATATTAACCCCACACCACTACTGGAAAACAGTTTTTTGCCATGTGCCTAATCTTTGCCGTCTGCTAGCTGATGGCAAAGAGTGTCCTTGCCGTCAGCTTCAACAAAGGAGACGACAAAGCACTGGCTGATGGCATAGAGTGTTTTTGCCATTAGTCACATCTTTTTTATGAGTTAGTAGACGACAAAGAGTCTCACAGCGGATGACAAAGATGTAGATGGGCCCACCTGACCGCGGGGTGGCTAGGTGAAACTGGAGTCCCTTCTTTGTCGTCTGTTAGCGGGCGGCAAAGAGTCCGGAGGCAGACAGCAAAGAGTCTAGACTCTTTGCCGTCCACCGGCAGACGACAAAGAGCTAACTACGTTAATAGCTCTTTCCCCCCACCCCGCCCCTCTCTCTCTCACCCACACTGTGTAACGGCACCCCGCCCCTCTCTCTCTCTCCCAATCCCCGACGCCAATCGGCCGCCGCCACCGCCGTCACGCCGCTGCCCCTGTCGCCCCCACCGCCGCCCCTATCGCCCCCGCCGCCACCGTCGTGCCACCACCATCGTCCCGCCGGTGCCCCACCTCGCCCCCGCTGCCGCTGCCCCACCACCGTCGCGCCGCCGCCCCTAGCGCCCCCGGCACCGCCCCGCCACCCCCGCCACCCCGACCCCTCCACAGCTGCCCCTCCCGGTGAGCCCCCACACCCCCACCCCCACCCCCCCCCCCCGCACCCCTATTATTTTTAGTAGTTTTAGTAGTTGTTCTTGTTAGTAGTTTTAGTGGTAGATTTAGTCAGTTGGTAGATTTAGTAGGTCGTTTAGTGGTAGACTTTGTTTTCTTAATTAGTGGTAGCTTGTTAAATTAGTTAGGTTAGTTAGTTAGCTTGGTTAGTTAGGTGGAGGAGGAGAAGAGGAGGAGGAGGAGGACGAGAACAGGAGAAGAAGAAGAGGACTAGGAGGAGGAGAAGAAAAAGAAGAAGAAGAAGAAGAAGAGGAGAAGAAAAAAATAAGAAGGAGAAGAAGAAGAAGAAGAAGAGAACAAAAAAATAAGAAGGAGAAGAAGTAAAGAAGAAGAGAAGAACAGAATAAGAAAAAAATAATAAGGAGAAGTTAGTGATCTTGGTTAGTTAGCTAGATTCTTTTTTAGTTACTTAGTGATAGATTCTGTTTTTGTTATTTTTTTGTTGTTTAGTGCTATCTAGGTTTAGCGATACGTTTAGTTAGCTTGGTTAGTTAGGTTAGTTAGTTAGTTAGCTTAATAGAAAGAATAGGAAGAAGAAGAAGAGGAGGAGGAGGAGAAGAGGTGAAGAGGAGGAGGAGAATAAGAAGAAGAAGAAGAAGAAGAAGAGGAAGAGGAGACAAAAATAATAATAAGAAGAAGAAAAGAAAAGGAGAAGAAGAAGAGAAGAAGAAGAGAAGAAGAGAAGAAGAATACCTTCTCCTCCTTCTCCTTCTTCTCCTCCTCCTCCTTCTCCTTCTTCTTGATTTATTCTTCTTCTCCTCATCCTCCTCTTTCTTCTCCTCTATCTTATTCTCCTTACCTTATTTTCCCCAACAATGAGATAATTAGCCCATTTAGCTACAAAATGGCATAAAAACCTTGGTTAGATCGTGAGTATTATATTCTTCACTTGTTTTCATCTAAAATGACATAATTAGAATATTTGTGTTGATCGGGTGGATTTACATGTGATAGTTGTCTCGTCGCTGTGAGGTCTGCTGTGCAAAGACCTCCCCGTGCGTTGTACGACCTCGGCCCCTGCATTTGTGGGTCAGTACAAATTTCATCTCCTCCCCGCACCTTCATTTACTGTGGCTCGGTTTCCGGATGAAACTTTCTAGATTTAGGTAATTAAATTAATTTATCAATATACATAACCAGTATGCGTCTCCCGTTCGAAAGGGCGACACCTATAAATATGCATGTCTTTGCATATTTATAATAGCCATCCTTTCGAATTGTCCAACATTATCCATGTATCTGATGCTGCATTTGGATTTGCATATTTATAACAACCATCTATAAATATGCGTTCGTTTTCCCGTATACTTAGTGATAGAAGAAAACAAGCATACAGGATAATATTAACCCCACACCACTACTGGAAAACAGTTTTTTGCCATGTGCCTAATCTTTGCCGTCTGCTAGCTGATGGCAAAGAGTGTCCTTGCCGTCAGCTTCAACAAAGGAGACGACAAAGCACTGGCTGATGGCATAGAGTGTTTTTGCCATTAGTCACATCTTTTTTATGAGTTAGTAGACGACAAAGAGTCTCACAGCGGATGACAAAGATGTAGATGGGCCCACCTGACCGCGGGGTGGCTAGGTGAAACTGGAGTCCCTTCTTTGTCGTCTGTTAGCGGGCGGCAAAGAGTCCGGAGGCAGACAGCAAAGAGTCTAGACTCTTTGCCGTCCACCGGCAGACGACAAAGAGCTAACTACGTTAATAGCTCTTTCCCCCCACCCCGCCCCTCTCTCTCTCACCCACACTGTGTAACGGCACCCCGCCCCTCTCTCTCTCTCCCAATCCCCGACGCCAATCGGCCGCCGCCACCGCCGTCACGCCGCTGCCCCTGTCGCCCCCACCGCCGCCCCTATCGCCCCCGCCGCCACCGTCGTGCCACCACCATCGTCCCGCCGGTGCCCCACCTCGCCCCCGCTGCCGCTGCCCCACCACCGTCGCGCCGCCGCCCCTAGCGCCCCCGGCACCGCCCCGCCACCCCCCGCCACCCCGACCCCTCCACAGCTGCCCCTCCCGGTGAGCCCCCACACCCCCACCCCCACCCCCCCCCCCCCCCCGCACCCCTATTATTTTTAGTAGTTTTAGTAGTTGTTCTTGTTAGTAGTTTTAGTGGTAGATTTAGTCAGTTGGTAGATTTAGTAGGTCGTTTAGTGGTAGACTTTGTTTTCTTAATTAGTGGTAGCTTGTTAAATTAGTTAGGTTAGTTAGTTAGCTTGGTTAGTTAGGTGGAGGAGGAGAAGAGGAGGAGGAGGAGGACGAGAACAGGAGAAGAAGAAGAGGACTAGGAGGAGGAGAAGAAAAAGAAGAAGAAGAAGAAGAAGAGGAGAAGAAAAAAATAAGAAGGAGAAGAAGAAGAAGAAGAAGAGAACAAAAAAATAAGAAGGAGAAGAAGTAAAGAAGAAGAGAAGAACAGAATAAGAAAAAAATAATAAGGAGAAGTTAGTGATCTTGGTTAGTTAGCTAGATTCTTTTTTAGTTACTTAGTGATAGATTCTGTTTTTGTTATTTTTTTGTTGTTTAGTGCTATCTAGGTTTAGCGATACGTTTAGTTAGCTTGGTTAGTTAGGTTAGTTAGTTAGTTAGCTTAATAGAAAGAATAGGAAGAAGAAGAAGAGGAGGAGGAGGAGAAGAGGTGAAGAGGAGGAGGAGAATAAGAAGAAGAAGAAGAAGAAGAAGAGGAAGAGGAGACAAAAATAATAATAAGAAGAAGAAAAGAAAAGGAGAAGAAGAAGAGAAGAAGAAGAGAAGAAGAGAAGAAGAATACCTTCTCCTCCTTCTCCTTCTTCTCCTCCTCCTCCTTCTCCTTCTTCTTGATTTATTCTTCTTCTCCTCATCCTCCTCTTTCTTCTCCTCTATCTTATTCTCCTTACCTTATTTTCCCCAACAATGAGATAATTAGCCCATTTAGCTACAAAATGGCATAAAAACCTTGGTTAGATCGTGAGTATTATATTCTTCACTTGTTTTCATCTAAAATGACATAATTAGAATATTTGTGTTGATCGGGTGGATTTACATGTGATAGTTGTCTCGTCGCTGTGAGGTCTGCTGTGCAAAGACCTCCCCGTGCGTTGTACGACCTCGGCCCCTGCATTTGTGGGTCAGTACAAATTTCATCTCCTCCCCGCACCTTCATTTACTGTGGCTCGGTTTCCGGATGAAACTTTCTAGATTTAGGTAATTAAATTAATTTATCAATATACATAACCAGTATGCGTCTCCCGTTCGAAAGGGCGACACCTATAAATATGCATGTCTTTGCATATTTATAATAGCCATCCTTTCGAATTGTCCAACATTATCCATGTATCTGATGCTGCATTTGGATTTGCATATTTATAACAACCATCTATAAATATGCGTTCGTTTTCCCGTATACTGTGCTCTGGATCCGATGCGGAATTTCGTCAGTGCCTCTTTGTTGTTCTCCGGATGCACATCCTCTCTGTTTATTGCGGAGATGTGTATCAGGAGAACAGCGGGGAGGTGCTGCCGAAATTTTGCGTTGGATCGGGAGCAGAGCATGGGAAAACGAACCCAATCTATACATACTCGGTTGGGATTAGGACCTATCTTTATCTATTAGCGTGTAGGTTGCGTGGACGTAATAAAAATGGCGAACTTGATTAATCGATGAATATAAATGCTAAATTATATATAAATATATTTTTGTTTTCTTTAGTAGCTAGGCAAGATGAGTGATCGTGCGTGGATGTATACCGGTCACCCTGGTCAGAAAGAGATGACGAAAGAATGGTTTGTAAAAACAAAGGAATTTGTGAAAGCCGCATTCGCAAATGGCCAGGAAAGAAACTACTGCCCTGTCCTGGATGCGACAACTATAAAAAGACGACAGAGGCTGTAATGATTAAACAGCTGCAGAGGAGGGGGTTTAAGCCTAATTATATGGTGTGGACATTTCATGGTGAGTCTATACAACGCACAAGAGCTGAGTTGGTCCGTCATCGCACGGACGATCATGGTACCGGGATCGAAGACATGGTGCAAGACTTTGATGATGCTCGGGACTCTGAAGATGAGATGGAGGAATCTGCAAAGGCCTTTTATGAAATGTTGGAGTCTTCAAAACGTCCTCTCCATGAGCACACTAAGCTCTGTCAGCTGGATGCAATTGCACAAGTAATGGCTCTGAAGGCTCAGTTCAACTTGGGAAGAGAATGTTACGACGCGATGATGACACTATTTGGACGCTTCCTACCCAAAGGCCATGTCATGCCTGCAAACCTGTACCAGTCGGACAAAATACTTCGTGTACTTAAGATGCCCTATGAGAAGATAGATGCATGTGAGAAAGGATGTGTCTTATTTAGGAAGGAGTATTCACGCTTGGACTATTGTCCCAATTGCGAGTCTTGCAGGTATCTTGTGGTAGACGACGGTCTGGGTGAGAAGAGGCAGACCAAAATCGCAGTTAGTGTTCTTCGGTATATGCCAATCGTACCAAGACTTCAACGTCTTTTCATGGTCGAAGAGACAGTCAAACAGATGACATGGCACAAATTGGGCAAAAGAACCGAGCTAGATGCGGATGGGAATAAGATGGTGGTACACACATCGGATGGGGAAGCGTGGAAACATTTCGATGGATTGCATCAGGATAAAGCGGCAGATCGAAGGAATCCTCAAGTCTGCATCGCCACGGATGGTTTTAATCCCTTCGGCATGACGGCAACCAAATATAGTGTTGGAAATATGCCCTGGAGTCAATAATAAATTAGTTATTATTTTATTTCTTAGTTCATGATAATTGTTTATTATCCATTCTATAATTGTATTGAATGAAGACTTATATACATGTGTGGATACATAGACAAAACACTGTCCCTAGCAAGCCTTTAGTTGGCTAGCCAGTTGATCAAAGATAGTCAGGGTCTTGTGATTATGAACAAGGTGTTGTTGCTTGATAACTGGATCACGTCATTAGGAGAATCACGTGATGGACTAGACCCAAACTAATAGACGTAGCATGTTGATCGTGTCATTTTGTTGCTACTGTTTTCTGCGTGTCAAGTATTTGTTCCTATGACCATGAGATCATATAACTCACTGACACCGGAGGAATGCTTTGTGTGTATCAAACGTCGCAACGTAACTGGGTGACTATAAAGATGCTCTACAGGTATGCCGAAGGTATTAGTTGAGTTAATATGGATCGAGACTGGGATTTGTCACTCCGTGTGACGAAGAGGTATCTCGGGGCCCACTCGGTAATACAACATCACACACAAGCCTTGCAAGCAATGTTACTTAGTGTAAGTTGCGGGATCTTGTATTACGGAACGAGTAAAGAGACTTGCCGGTAAACGAGATTGAAATAGGTATGCGGATACTGACGATCGAATCTCGGGCAAGTAAAATACCGAAGGACAAAGGGAATGACATACGGGATTATATGAATCCTTGGCACTGAGGTTCAAACAATAAGATCTTCGTAGAATATGTAGGATCCAATATGGGCATCCAGGTCTACATAGTTCTCGAACCCGCAGGGTCTGTACACTTAAGGTTCGACGTTGTTTTATGCGTATTTGAGTTATATGGTTGGTTACCGAATGTTGTTCGGAGTCCCGGATGAGATCACGGACTTCACGAGGGTTTCCGGAATGGTCCGGAAATGAAGATCGATATATAGGATGACCTCATTTGATTACCGGAAGGTTTTCTGAGATACCGGGAATGTACCGGGAATGACGAATGGGTTCCGGGAGTTCACCGGGGGGGGCAACCCACCCCGGGGAAGCCCATAGGCCTTGGGAGTGTCGCACCAGACCTTAGTGGGCTGGTGGGACAGCCCAAGAAGGCCCTATGCGCCATAGGAAGAAAATCAAAGAGAAAAGGAAAAAAAGAAGGGAGGAGGTGGGAAAGGGAAGAAGGACTCCACCTTCCAAACCAAGTTGGATTCGGTTTGGAAGGGGAGACCTTCCCTCCTTGGCTCGACCGACCCCCTTGGGAGTCCTTGGACCCCAAGGAAAGGCTCCCCCTCCTCCCCCTATATATACGGAGGTTTTAGGGCTCATTTGAGACAACTTTGCCACGGCAGCCCGACCACATATCTCCACGGTTTTACCTCTAGATCGCGTTTCTGCGGAGCTCGGGTGGAGCCCTGCCGAGACAAGATCATCACCAACCTCCGAAGCGCCGTAACGCTGCAGGAGAACTCTTCTACCTCTCCATCTCTCTTGCTGGATCAAGAAGGCCGAGATCATCGTCGAGCTGTACGTGTGCTGAACGCGGAGGTGCCGTCCGTTCGGCACTAGATCGTGGGACTGATCGCGGGACGGTTCGCAGGGCGGATCGAGGGACGTGAGAACGTTCCACTACATCAACCGCGTTCACTAACGCTTCTGCTGTACGGTCTACAAGGGTACGTAGATCGGAAATCCCCTCTCGTAGATGGACATCACCATGATAGGTCTTCGTGCGCGTAGGAAAATTTTTGTTTCCCATGCGACGTTCTCCAACAGTGGCATCATGAGCTAGGTACATGCGTAGATGTCTTCTCGAGTAGAACACAAAAGTTTTTGTGGGAGGTGATGTGCGTTTTGCTGCCTTCCTTAGTCTTTTCTTGATTCCGCGGTATTGTTGGATCAAAGCGGCTCAGACCGACATTACTCGTACGCTTACGAGAGACTGGTTTCATCGCTACGAGTAACTCCGTTGCTCAAAGATGACCGGCGAGTGCCGGTTTCTCCAACTTTAGTTGAATCGGATTTGACCGAGGAGGTCCTTGGATGAGGTTAAATAGAAATTCATATATCTCCGTTGTGGTGTTTGCGTAAGTAAGATGCGATCCTACTAGATACCCATGGTCACCACGTAAAACATGCAACAACAATTAGAGGACGTCTAACTTGTTTTTGCAGGGTATGCTTGTGATGTGATATGGCCAACGATGTGATGTGATATATTGGATGTATGAGATGATCATGTTGTAATAGTTAATATCGACTTGCACGTCGATGGTACGACAACAGACAGGAGCCATAGGGTTGTATTTAAACTAACGTTTGTGCTTGCAGATGCGTTTACTATATTGCTAGGACGTAGCTTTAGTAGTAATAGCATGAGTATCACGAAAACCCCGATGGCGACACGTTGATGGAGATCATGATTATGGAGATCATGGTGTGAGGCCGGTGACAAGAAGATCGTGCCGGTGCTTTGGTGATGGAGATCAAGAAGCACATGATGATGGCCATATCATGTCACTTATGAATTGCATGTCATGTTAATCCTTTATGCACCTTATCTTGCTTAGAACGACGGTAGCATTATGAGGTGATCTCTCACTAAAATTTCAAGACCAAATTGTGTTCTCCCCGACTGTGCACCGTTGCGACAGTTCTTCGTTTCGAGACAACACGTGATGATCGGGTGTGATAGACTCAATGTTCACATACAACGGGTGCAAAACAGTTGCACACGCAGAACACTCGGGTTAAGCTTGATGATCCTAGCATGTGCAGACATGGCCTCGGAACACATGAGACCGACAAGTCGCGCATGAATCGTATAGTTGATATGATTAGCATAGAGATGCTTACCACTGAAACTATTCTCGACTCGCGTGATGATCGGACTTGAGATAGTGGATTTGGATCATGTACCACTCAAATGACTAGAGAGATGTACTTTTTAAGTGGGAGTTCTTAAGTAATATGATTAAATTGAACTAATTGTCATGAACATAGTCTAATGGTCTTTGGGAATTACGATGTAGCTTGTGCTATAGCTCTACTGTTTTTATATGTTCCTAGAGAAAATTTAGTTGAAAGTTGATAGTAGCAAACTTTGCAGACTGAGTCTGTAAAACCGAGGATTGTCCTCGTTGCTGCGCAGAAGGCTTATGTCCTTAATGCACCACTCGGTGTGCTGCACCTCAAGCGTCGTCTGTGCATGTTGTGAACATCCGGCATACCCGTTTCTGATGACTACATGATAGTTCAGTGCAAAATACTTAATGGCTTAGAAGCAAGGCACCGAAGACATTTTGAAACGTCACGGAACATAAGTGATGTTCTAAAGAGATGAAATTGTGATTTCATACTCATGCCCTTGTTGAGAGGTACGAGACCTCCGACAAGATTCTTTGTCCACAAAGTAAAGGAGAAAATCTCAATCGTTGAGCGTGTGCTCAGATTGTCTGAGTACAACAATCACTTGAAACAAGTGGGAGTTAATCTTCCAGATGAGATAGTGATGGTTCTCCAAAGTCATTTCCACCAAGCTGTGAGAGCTTCGTGATGAACTATAACATATCAAGGACAGATACAATGATCCTTGAGCGATTCGCGATGTTTGACACTGCGAAAGTAGAAATCAAGAAGGAGCATCAGTAGTTGATGGTTTGTAAAACCACTAAGTTTCAAGAAAGGCAAGGGCTAGAAGGGATACTTCGTGAAATGGCAAAACAGTTGCTGCACTAATGAAGAGACCCAAGATTAAACCCAAACCCGAGACTAAGTGCTTCTGTAATGAGGGGAACAGTCACTGAGGCGGAGCAACTCTAGATACTTGGTAGATAAGAAGGCTGGCAAAAGTCGAAAGAAGTATGTTTGACATACATGATGTTGATGTGTACTTTACTAGTACTCCTAGTAGCATGAGGGTATTGGATACCGGTTCGGTTACTAAGTGATTAGTAACACGAAATGAAAGCTACGGCATAAACGGAGACTAGCTAAAGGCGAGGTGACGATACGTGTTGGAAGTGTTTCCAAGGTTGATATGATCAAACGTCGCACGCTCCCTCTACCATCGGGATTGGTGTTAAACCTAAATAATTGTTATTTGGTGCTTGCGTTAAGCATGAACATGATTGGATCATGTTTATTGGAATACGATTATTCATTTAAAGAGATAATGGTTACTCTATTTTCTTGAATAATCACCTTCAATGGTTTATTGAATCTCGATCGTAGTGTTACACATGTTCATGATATTGGTGCCAAAAGATACGAGGTAATGATGATAGTGCCACTTACTTGTGGCACTGCCGCTTGAGTCATGTTGGTATAAATTGCATGAAGAGGCTCCATGCTGATGGATCTTTATACTCACTTGATTTTGAATCACTAGTGACATGCAAATCATACCACATGAGCAAGGACTTGTTTTCATTGAGATGAAATAAGATAGTAACTTGTTGGAAGTGATACACTTTGATGTATGCAGTCTAATGGGTGCTGAGGCACGCAGTGGATATCATTATGTTCTTACTTCAATGACGATTTGAGTAGATACTAGAGTATTTGCTTAATGAATCACAAGTCTGAAATATTGAAAAGTTCAATTCTGTTTCGGAGTGAAGTTCGTCGTAACAAGAGGATAAACTGTCTGCGATATGATCATAGAAACGATATCTGAGTTACGAGTTTTGGTACGCAGTTAAGACACTGTGGAAATTGTTTCGAGGTTCATGCCACCTAGAACATCATAGTGTGATGATGTGTCTGAACGTCATAGCCGCACACTATTTGGTATGGTGCATGCTATGATGTCTCTTATCGAATTACCACTATCGTTTATGGGTTAAGCATTAGAGCCAACCGCATTCACTTTAAATAAGGCACCACGTATTTCCGTTGAGATCACACAGTATAGACTGAGGTTTAGAGAAATCTAAACTGTCATTTCTTGAAAGTTTGGGGTTCCGACACTTATGTGAAAAAGTTTCAGTCTGGTAAGCTCGAACCCAAAGCGGATAAATGCATCTTCATCCAAAACAGTTGGGTACATCTCCTATCTCAGATCCAAAAGCAAAGTGTTTGTTTCTAGAAACGGATCCTTTCTCGAGGAAAGGTTTCTCTTGAAAGAATTGAGTGGGAGGGTGGTAGAACTTGATGAGGTTATTTGAACCGTCACTTCAACCAGTGTGTAGCAGGGCGCAGGAAGTTGTTCCTGTGGCGCCTACACCAATTGAAGTGAAAGCTGATGATGGTGATCATCGAGCATCGGATCAAGTTACTACAAACCCCGTAGGTTGACAAGGTCGCGTACTACTACAGAGTGGTACGGTAACCCTGTCTTGGAGGTCATGTTGTTGAGCAAGAGTGAACCTACGAGTTATGAAGAAAGCAATGGTGGGCCCAGATTCCGACAAATGGCTGGAAGCCATGAAATCCGAGAGAGGATCCATGTATGAAAACAAAGTGTAGACTTTGGAAGAACTACTTGATGGTCATAGGACTATTGAGTAAAGATGGATCTTTAAAAGGAAGATAGACGATGATAGTAATAAGTCACTATTAAGAAAAGCTCGACTTGTCGCAAAGATGTTTCCGACAAAATCAAACAGTTGACTATGATGAGACTTTCTCACTCGTAGTGATGCTATAAGTCTGTTAGAATTATGTTAGTAGTTGCTGCATTATTTATGAAATATTGCACATAGGATGTCAAAACATTGTTTCCTCGACGGTTTCCTTAAGCAAACATTGTATGAGATACAACCATGAGGTTTTGTCGATCCTAAAGATACTAGCAAGTATGCAAGCTCCAGCGATCCTTAATTGGACTAGTGCAAGCATCTCGGAGTTGGAATATACACTTTGATGAGATGATCAAAGATTTTGGGTTTGTACAAGGTTTATGAGAAACTTGTATTTCCGAAGAAGTGAGTGGGAGCACTATAGAATTTCTGATAAGTATATGTGGTTGACATATTGTAGGATCAGAAGTAATGTAGAATTTCTGTAAAGCATACAAGGTTGTTTGAAAGGAGTTTTCAAAGGAATACCTGGATTGCGCTACATGAACGTTGAGCATCAAAGATCTATGGAGATAGATCGAAAGCGCTTGATAGAAGTTTCAACAAGATGCATGCCTTGACAAGTTTTTGAAGGAGTTCAAAAATGGATCAGCAAAGAAGGAGTTCTTGGTTGCGTTGTAAGGTGTGAATTTGAGTAAGACTCAAAACCCGACCATAGCAGAATAAAGAGAATAGACGAAGGTCGTCTTCTATGCCTTAGCCGTAGACTCTAAAGTATGCCATGCTGAGTACCGCACCTGATGTGTGCATTGCAGCAAGTCTGTTAAGAGGTACACAGATTGATCCAGGATTGAATCACTGATCAACGGTCAAAATTTATCCTTAGTAACTGATGGACTAAGGAATTTTTCTCGATTATGGAGGTGGTTAAAGAGTTCGTCGTAAAGGGTTACGTCGATGTAAGCTTTGACACTAATCCGAATAACTATGAGTAGTGAAACGGATTTGTATAGTAGAGTAGATATTTGGAGTATTTCCGAATAGCACATAGTAGCAGCATCTATAAGATGACATAAAGATTTGTAAAGAACACACGGATCTGAAAATTTCAGAACCGTTGACTAAAACCTCTCTCATGAGCAAGACGTGATCAGACCCCATAACTATATGGGTGTTGGATTCGTTGGAATCACATGGTGATGTGAACTAGATTATTGACTCTAGTGCAAGTGGGAGACTATTGGAAATATGCCCTAGAGGCAATAATAAATTAGTTATTATTATATTTCTTAGTTCATGATAATCGTTTATTATCCATGCTATAATTGTATTGAATTCAGACTTATATACATGTGTGGATACATAGACAAAACACTGTCCCTAGCAAGCCTCTAGTTGGCTAGCCAGTTGATCAAAGATAGTCAGGGTCTTCTGATTATGAACAAGGTGTTGTTGCTTGATAACTGGATCACGTCATTAGGAGAATCACGTGATGGACTAGACCCAAACTAATAGACGTAGCATGTTGATCGTGTCATTTTGTTGCTACTGTTTTCTGCGTGTCAAGTATTTTTTCCTATGACCATGAGATCATATAACTCACTGACACCGGAGGAATGCTTTTTGTGTATCAAACGTCGCAACGTAACTGGGTGACTATAAAGATGCTCTACAGGTATCTCCGAAGGTATTTGTTGAGTTAATATGGATCGAGACTGGGATTTGTCACTCCGTGTGACGGAGAGGTATCTCGGGGCCCACTCGGTAATACAACATCACACAGAAGCCTTGCAAGCAATGTGACTTAGTGTAAGTTGCGGGATCTTGTATTACGAAACGAGTAAGGAGACTTGCCGGTAAACGAGATTGAAATAGGTATGCGGATACTGACGATCGAATCTCGGGCAAGTAACATACCGAAGGACAAAGGGAATGACATATGGGATTATATGAATCCTTGGCACTCAGGTTCAAACAATAAGATCTTCATAGAATATGTAGGATCCAATATGGGCATATTTCCAAATGTGTATTTGAGTTATATGGTTGGTTACCGAATGTTGTTCGGAGTCCCGAATGAGATCACGGACATCATGAGGGTTTCCGGAATGGTCCGGAAACGAAGATTGATATATAGGATGACCTCATTTGATTACCGGAAGGTTTTCGGAGTTACTGGGAATGTACCGGGAATGACGAATGGGTTCCGGGAGTTCACCGGGGTGGGGGGGGGCAACCCACCCCTGGGAAGCCCATAGGCCTTGGGGGTGGCGCACCAGCCCTTAGTCGGCTGGTGGGACAGCCCAAGAAGGCCCTATGCGCCATAGGAAGAAAATCAAAGAGAAAAGGAAAAAAAGGAGGAGGTGGGAAAGGGAAGAAGGACTCCACCTTCCAAACCAAGTTGGATTCGGTTTGGAAGGGGAGACCTTCCCCCCTTGGCTCGGCCAACCCCCTTGGGAGTCCTTGGACCCCAAGGCAAGGTTCCCCCTCCTCCCCCTATATATACGGAGGTTTTAGGGCTGATTTGAGACAACTTTGCCACGGCAGCCCGACCACATATCTCCATGGTTTTACCTCTAGATCGCGTTTCTGCGGAGCTCGGGCGGAGCCCTCCCATGACAAGATCATCACCAACCTCCGGAGCGCCATCACGCTGCCAGAGAACTCTTCTACCTCTTCGTCTCTCTTGCTGGATCAAGAAGGCTGAGATCATCGTCGAGCTGTACGTGTGCTAAACACGGAGGTGCCGTCCGTTCGGCACTAGATCGTGGAACTAATCGCGGGACGGTTTGCGGGGCGGATCGAGGGACGTGAGGACGTTCCACTACATCAACCGCGTTCACTAACGCTTCTGCTGTACGGTCTACAAGGGTACGTAGATCGGAAATCCCCTCTCGTAGATGGACATCACCATGATAGGTCTTCGTGCGCGTAGGAAAATTTTTGTTTCCCATGCGACGTTCTCCAACATATAGTTGATGGCATGTATTTGTCATTCTACTCAATCTCCAAGGAAGATTTGATTATGCAAAGAAAGAACATATTTCTAACGTTGATAATTCCAAGGCCCAATTATCCGGGGAAGAATATGAATGTGTACCTGCAGCCGCTTAAGGATGAATTGGAAGACGCTTGGGATAATGGTGTCAAGACATACGATGCCGCTAGAAAACAAAACTTCAAAATGCATGTGTGGTACATGTACTCTATGCATGACTTGCCGGCGTATGCATCATTCTCTGGATGGTGTGTGCATGGAAGGTTCCCGTGCCCCCAATGCAAGGCAACTCTTCAGTTTGATTGGTTGCAGGAGGGTCGGAAGTACTCTTGCTTTGACTTGCATAGACAGTTCCTGGATCCTGACCATCAGTTCAGAAAAGACAAGAAGAACTTTACCAAAGGTAAAGTTATCAAAAACTTGGCACCACCTACGTTGACAGGCCAACAGATCCTGGATCAGTTAAACGGCCTCGAACCTGATCCAGAGCGTCCAGGGTATTTCAAGGGGTATAATTCAAAACACGCCTAGACTCACAAGCCATGCTTCTGGGATCTGCCTTACTTCAAAGACCTCCTTCTTCCACACAATATTGACATGACGCATGCTGAAAAAGAATATCGAAGAGGCTATTTTTGGTACATTGTTCGACATAGATGGGAAGACAAAGGGTAATACTAAGGCTAGAGTCGATCAAGGGACACTATGTCATAGACCGTTAAAAAACATGCGAGAAGGAAAAGGAAAGCAGAAATGGTCGAAGCCAAAGGCCTGATTCAATCTTGGAAGGCCAGCTATGAGGGAAATTATCTCGTGGGTCAAAATGCACTTGATGTTCCCCGATGGGTATCCAGGGAATCTAAACATGGGAGCGAGTCTTGAAAAATTAAAAATCTTTGGTCTCAAGAGTCATGATTGGCACATATGGCTAGAGCGAGTAATGCCGGTGATGTTACGTGGCTTTATTCCTGAGGATGAATTGCTAGTACTGGCGGAGCTGAGCTATTTCTTCCGTGTTCTTTGTGCGAAAGAATTGTTGCCTGGCGTGGTAGAAGACATGGAGGAGTTTGCACCGGAGTTTTTGTGCAAGTTAGAGAAGATCTTTCCACCGGGCTTCTTTAATCCAATGCAGAATTTGATTTTAAATCTACCCACCGAGGCAAGATTGGGTAGGCCCGTGCAAGATCGTTAGTGCTATGCAACTCAGAGGATGCAGAAGACCCTTCGAGCTAAATGTAAAAATAAGCGTAGAATTGAAGCATCGATGGCTGAGGCATTCCTTACTGAGGAGGTGGCAAACTTTGTGACACCACACGATGAAGCCAAAAATCATCATTTGCATAATCCGAAGCCTCGGCACAATAATGCAGACCCTAAAAAAGGTGGGTCCAACCTCAGCCTATTCAAAGGGAAGCTCGCACCAGCCGGTGCTTCGAAACCAATAACGTTGGATGTCGAAGAATGGCGGGACATTTCGTTGTATATCTTGAACAACCTAATAGAAGTGCCGCCGTACATCGGGTGAGTTCTCGGCACATTTTCCAGTAACTTCTAATTCCTTTGAACTGCTCTAATTCCCGGATATTTCAAACTGCCATTACGTCACCAAATTCTCGGATGGAGCGGTGATCGAAAATGATTCCGTCGAAGATTATGAGCTTCTGTCAAAGACAGGAGGCGGTTATACCGGTTTCATCTCTTGGTTCAAACAAACGGTAATTATCAATAATGGAACATTTCATTTCTTAGTCTAACTTGCGGCTAATGCAACAATCGTTCCGTATTAAACTTGTAGGCTAATTCAGAGTCTATGGACGCAGAATTGAGACAAGTCGCTAATGTTTTTGACTATAAGGTCCATTCATTTGAGAAATACAACATCAACGGGTATCTCTTTCGTACCTTGGGCAAAGAGCTATCTATGCCCGACCGGAAATCTTCAAATTGTGGTGCCTCTACTATCAGCGAAGGTGTTATCGAGTATTATGGAAGAGTTGAAGCAATTTATGAACTTCAATTCTATGGTGAAAACCCACCGAATGTCGTAGTCTTGAAATGTTATTGGTTCCAGCCGAAGGAGACTAGAAGGACTCATGAACATATATGACTAGTCGAAATCAATCCAAACACCCATTTAGATGTTCCCGATATCTATATTACGGCTCAACAGGCGACCCAAGTTTTCTATCTACCATGGGCATGCCAAACGGATAAGAATCTGGAAGGTTTGTATGTTGTTTATGAAGTGCCGCCACATGTCAGACCACCTCTCCCAAATGAACAGGATTATGAACCTCACATTAACCCAGGCACATATGATGGAGAATTCTTACAAGAAACACGTCTTTCCAAGAAATGTTTCAAGAACCGCCGTGCTTCACCCAAGAACATGGAAGTAGACAGCGACAATGAATCCGACTCCACCCCTGAGCTGGAACCAGAAGACCTGGAACTCGTAGAGGTTACCGATGGGGATGACCTGTCAATGCTTCAATGATTAAAGAAAGGCCTTTCACAACTTCACGCCGTTGAACCCGACGAGCACGTCATTCATGAAGACATGCGTGATATTGATGATGATGATACATTTATTGATGATGATTATTAGTTTGTAAGATTCACAACTTAAATTATATATATTGTAATCTTTATTATTCATGTCAGATATTCAATTTTTTTATGTTGTACTAATTTCTTTTAATCTTTATCATGGCACGTCACCAGGTGTTGAAAGATGGTGGGCGCTGGTCCAGAGCGCTCAATGGGTTCTTCCCAGCCGCCCCGCACGAGGGGTGGTACTTCCCTTCCACCCTTATGTCTCCGTAGAGCCTTGGCAGACAGCTTGTCGACACCACCTGTGGGTTCTTCTTCGTCGGCGGCATTGCCCATTGGGAGAGGTACTGGTCAGGTAGGGAAGAAGGGGAAGGGTACAGGGAGAGGTGGTGGGCGCGGAAGATCCAGGAGGACTCTTGAGCCGTCCTAGACACCACCACCAGCTCATTCACCCAAGCATAGGACTACTATGGTCGACCCGTTTGCGGAGGAGGCTACGGGCACTCCGGTCCAGGAGCCTGGTGTTGATGGGCATTCGTGCCATGAGACTCCAGTCCAGGATCAGCCTTGGGTTGATGTGCATTCAGCCCACGAGACTACGGTTCCGGAGGCTTCACCCGGCGTGGAGAGGCCCGGATGGGATACCTGGCCGGATCAGACCGAGTTGCTGGATTGGACCGAGGGTCCGGGTGGCTCAGGGGGCGGGGATGGCGGGGATGAGTTTACGGATAGTGAGGGTGATGTGTAGGTGGACGGGGCCACCGTGTACAAGGTTGGTAGTATACGTCCCCCGGTCGTGTCGGCTACCCGCGAGCAGAGGTCGGTGATTAAACCTGAAGGAGATAGGTAAGTACATTTACTCTTTTTTTAGCTTTTTCCTTCAAGTTTGTTCAAATATCTAATGCGTTGACCTTATCATACTGCAGGGGATGGGTACACCCTCTTGGAGTCTGCAGGCCGAACTCCGTCCTTGGTGTGCTTTGCCGGACAAATTTCCCAGGGTTTGTCACGTTGCCTGGTGAGGGTCAGGTTCCTACACTAGGATTTTCCTCAGAGCACTACCAGGCTGCGCAGGCCTGGCCGGAGGAGATTATAAATGGTGTCTTGTGCCACACGAGGGCCGAGATGGTGATCAAGAGCTTTTGGGTAAATTATCCTTTTACACAATCTAAAATTAACAATATAGCTAATTATTGTACTAATCGGTGTTTTCACGTTTGATTGCAGACCTTCTGTAGGTGTGAGGATGGATATGAGGAGGAGGCGGCCAAGGTTCTCGAGGCCGAGTGTAGGCGGTTACTACAGAACTTACGCCACGAGGCTCGGCCGCAGGCTATTCGAGACTACTACGCCACGCGTGGTATTAAGAAGCAGAAGAAGGATTGCCGCGGAAAGTTTCTCAAGAAGGAGCAATACATGAAGGTAATTACCTATTCTTAAGTCCTTCTACGTAATTTTCTTGATTTCATTCATAGGCGTAGCGCCCAAAATTCTTTCTAATAACTTACAGGTGCCCTCGAGAAGGTGTGCGGATAAGATGGACTGTTGGGAGGCGTTAGTTGATGAGTGGTGCATAGAGAGCTCGCGAGCCGTCCACGAGAATGCGAAGGTTCGGCGTAGCCAAATGGTTCGTGTGCCACACCATCAAGGCAGCGCCAACTTACTTCAGTTCGGACGAAACTGGGTATTTGATTTGCTTCATGATTCATGTAATTCGTTCTTCATGCTAATATTTTGTTCCTCTCTTTTCGGCGCATCACAATAATATGGAGATGCCACACTTGTACGACCTTTATGGCATGGCCCATACTGCCTCGTACAAGAACACCAAGGCATTCTCTGAGTATAACCTGGATGATCCCAATAACTTCACCAACATATCATCCCACCACAAGCTCGTGGCATACAGGGACGAGAGGAAGGCTACGAAAGGGGATGACTTTAACCCTAGCCAGGAACCTTTGGATCCACAGCTGGTGATGATATCTGGTGGCGGGAGGCCCCATGGCTTGATAGCCATTGAAGATGGGATAATACGTTGTCCACTCACTCTCTCGGAGATCAAGGTGCGCCAGTCGAGCAGCTGTCCTCAGATAACGCGTCGTCCATGGCCAGTCGATCTTGCCATCGAGGTTAGTTGTACGGACTAAGAACACTTTCATCCATTTCATTATGTGTGTCACCATAGATCATTACTGTGGTAACGAGGAATGGTGTTTGAGGCTGCTCTTCAGAAAGAGAGATTGGCAAACCAGGCTGTTCTTGAGAAAGAGAGATCGGCAAACCAGGCTGCTCTTGAGAAAGAGAGATTGGCAAGCCAGGCTGCTCTTCAGGCTGCTCTTGATGAGACGGACCAGACCACAGCACGATTGATTGAGGAGGAGAGGTCCCGGAATGAGGCGGGTCAACGGGCCCTGTACGAGCTTTTTGTGGTATGTTTTTTTTCACATTAGCCAAATCATGTGTGTAATGTCTGTTTCATTACTAACTAATACGACCCACTCTTCACGGTCTGTGCGAGAAGAGCGGTCAAGTCCCTCCGCCGATGCCCGTCTTCTCTTCGATTGGCACAGTGAGTTTCATTATAAACTAGTATTAATAATTGAGTCTTCTCTTCGATGCTAACTGAGACATTGCAAAATATATATTCTGCAGAATAACTCCCGAGCGGCATTGCACGACCCTTCTCCAGGTGTTTCTCCTCCTTGATGACCACTACGGTAAGTTTCTCTTCTCCTCTTTCATATTATCCTTGCCTTAATTTCCTCAACAATGACATAATTAGCCCATTTAGCTCCACAAAGACATAGTTAGATAATTTAGCTCCAAGAAGAGGAGAAGAGGGGAAATGAAAAGGAAGAACAAAAAGAAGAAGAGAAAGAGAAGAGAAGGAGAAGGAGAAGAAGGAGGAGGACAAGAATAAGAAGGAGGAGGAGGAGGAGGAGGAGAAGGAGGAGAAGGCCAAGGACCTTCTAGTCCTTCTCCTCCTCCTCCTCCTTGTCCTCCTTCTTATTTATTTCTTCTTCTTCTCCTCCTCCTCCTCTTTCTTCTCCTCTTTCATATTCTCCTTGCCTTAATTTCCCCAACAATGACATAATTAGCCCATTTAGCTCCAAAATACCATAATAACCTCAAAATGGCATATGAACCTTGTTTAGCTCCTTAATATTATATACTTAGCTTGTTTTCCTCTAAAATGGGATAATTAGCCCATTTAGCTACAAAAATACATAGTTAGCTAATTTAGCTCCAAGAAGAGGAGAAGAGGAGAAGAAATAGGAAAAATGAACATAAAGAAGAAGAAGAAGAGGAGAAGAAGGAGGAGGAGGAGGAGAAGGAGGTGGAGGAGAAGGAGGAGGAGGAGGAGGAGGAGAAGGAGGAGAAGGACAAGGTCCTTCTAGTCCTTCTCCTCCTCCACCTCCTCCTCCTTCTCCTCCTTCTTCTTTATTTATTCTTCTTCTCCTCCTCCTCCTCTTTCTTCTCCTCTTTCCTATTCTCCTTGCCTTAATTTCCCCAACAATGACATAATTAGGCAATTTAGCTCCAAAAAGACATAATAAGCTCAAAATGACATAAGAACCTTGGTTAGCTCATTAATATTATATACTTAGCTTGTTTTCCTTTATAATGACATAGTTAGCTAATTTAGCTCCAAGAAGAGGAGAAGAGGAGAAATGATAAGGAATAACAAAAAGAAGAAGAGAAAGATAAGAGAAGGAGAAGGAGAAGAAGGAGGAGGAGAAGGAGGAGAAGGAGGAGGAGGAGGAGGTGAAGGAGGAGAAGGCCAAGGACCTTCTAGTCCTTCTCCTCCTCCTCCTCCTTGTCCTCCTTCTTATTTATTTCTTCTTCTTCTCCTCCTCCTCCTCTTTCTTCTCCCCTTTCATATTCTACTTGCCTTAATTTCCCCAACAATGACATAATTAGCCCATTTAGCTCCAAAATGCCATAATAACATCAAAATCGCATAAGAACCTTGGTTAGCTCATTAATATTATATACTTACCTTGTTTTCCTCTAAAATGGGATAATTAGCCCATTAACTCCAAAAAGACATAGTTAGCTAATTTAGCTCCAAGAAGAGGAGAAGAGGAGAAGAAATAGGAAAAATGAAAAGAAAGAAGAAGAAGAAGAGAAGAACGAGAAGGAGAAGGAGGAGGAGGAGGAGGAGGAGAAGGAGGAGAAGGCCAAGGACCTTCTAGTCCTTCTCCTACTCCTCCTCCTTCTCCTCCTTCTTCTTTCTTTCTTCTTCTTCTTCTTCTCCTACTCTTTCTTCTCCTATGTCATATTCTCCTTGCCTTAATTTCCCCCAACAATGACATAATTAGCCAATTTAGCTCCAAAAAGACATTATAAGCTCAAAATGGCCTAAGAACCTTAGTTAGCTCATTAATATTATATACTTAGCTTGTATTCGTCTATAATGACATAGTTAGCTAATTTAGCTCCAAGAAGAGGAGAAGAGGAGAAATGAAAAGGAAGAACAAAAAGAAGAAGAGAAAGAGAAGGGAAGGAGAAGGAGAAGAAGGAGGAGGAGAAGAAGGAGAAGGAGGAGGAGGAGAAGGAGGAGAAGGACAAGGACCTACTAGTCCTTCTCCTCCTCCTCCTCCTTCTCCTCCTTCTTGTTTATTTCTTTTTCTTCTCCTCCTCCTCCTCTTTCTTCTCCTCTTTCATATTCTACTTGCCTTAATTTCCCCAACAATGACATAATTAGCCCATTTAGCTCCAAAATGCCATAATAACCTCAAAATGGCATAAGAACCCATGTTAGCTCATCAATATTATATACTTAGCTTGTTTTCCTTTAAAATGGGATAATTAGCCCATTTAGCTCGAAAAAGACATAGTTAGCTAATTTAGGTCCAAGAAGAGGAAAAGAGGAGAAGAAATAGGAAAAATGAAAAGAAAGAAGAAGAAGAAGAAGAGAAGAAGGAGAAGGGGGAGGAGGAGGAGGCGAAGGAGGAGAAGGCCAAGGACCTTCTAGTCCTTCTCCTCCTCCTCCTTCTCCTCCTTCTAGTTTATTTCTTCTTATTCTTCTCCTCCTCCTCTTTGTTTTCCTCTTTCATATTCTCCTTGCCTTAATTTCCCCAACAATGACATAATTAGCCAATTTAGCTCCAAAAAGACATTATAAGCTCAAAATGGCATAAGAACCTGGGTTAGCACATTAATATTATATACTTAGCTTGTTTTCCTCTGTAATGACATAGTTAGCTAATTTAGCTCCAAGAAGAGGAGAAGAGGAGAAATGGTAAGGAAGAACAAAAAGAAGAGAAAGAGAAGAGAAGGAGAAGGAGAAGAAGAAGGAGGAGAAGAAGAAGAGAAGGAGAAGGAGGAGAAGGAGCCATCCTTATTCTCCTTCTTCTTCCCTCCTTCTTCTCCTCTTCTTCTTCAATTTAGCTTATTTTCCCCAACAAAGACATACTTAGCCAATTATCATCCAAAATGACATAATTAGCTTAGTTAGGTAAAAACATCATAAGAACCTTGGTTAGCTCAATAAAATGACTAATTAAGCTCCTAAAAGACATAATAAGCTCAAAATGGCATAAGAACCTTGGTTAGCTCATTAATATTATATACTTAACTTGTTTTCCTCTAGAATGACATAATTAGCCCATTTTGCTGCAAAAAGACATAGTTAGCTAATTTAGCTCCAAGAAGAGGAGAAGAGGAGAAATGAAAAGAAGGAAGAAGAAGAAGAAGAAGAGAAGAAGAAGAGAAGGAGAAGGAGAAGGAGAAGAAGAAGGAGCAGGAGGAGAAGAAGAGAAGAACAGGGAGAAGGAGGAGACAAATGAGAAGGAGCCCTCCTTATTCTCCTTCTTCTTATCTCCTTCTTCTTCTCCTCCTTCTTCTCCTTCTTCTTCTCTTCTTATTTTTTCTTCTTCTCCTCCTCCTTCTCCTTCTCCTTCCCCTCCTCCACCTCCTCCTCCTCCTTCTTGTTTTTCTTCTCCTTGTTCTCTTCTTGCTTCTTCTCTTTCTTCTTCAATTTAGCTTATTTGTCATATATATGTTGTTGTTCTTCTTCTTCTGACTTTTTTATTCCCATTTTGCAGATTGGATGTACTACATGCATGGAAGCTAGCATTGGAGTGCTTTAGTTCCCGTTTTTATTTGAGTTGATGAACAATGTGGAACTATATGTATATGTATATATGGATGAACAATATATGTGCAACTATATGTATGTATATATGGATGAAACTTTGTATGTGTTGGTTCTTTTGATATATGGTATGTAGGTTGATGAACAAATGGCATTGATGAGCTTTATATGTATATCATATATGTGTTGTGACCTATTTATCATATATGTGCTATGAATTATATATATATATGTGCTGTGAAATAGAAAAAATAAACAAAAATGTGATAATATAGGCTCTTTGCCGTCTGCCAGCTGATGGCAAAGTCCTTTGCCATCAGCTGACCGACAGCAATGGTGCCACGTGGCGCCCAGCTGTGCAACCTGGGCAGCAGCAACTGGCCATATAGTATATTTGCCGTCTGCTTCCAGGGGGGCAGACGACAAAGAAGAGGGCACAGAGGAGGGGGGAGCAGGTGGAGGCTACCAGCAAAGAAGAGGGGGAGGCACACGGCACAGAAGAGGGGGGAGGATGACGGCAAAGAAGAGGAGGGAGGCAGACGACACATAGGAGGGGGGAGGAGGAGGGGGAGGAAGACGACAAAGAAGAGGGGGGACGTAGGTGACACAGAAGAGGGGAGGCAGATGGCAACGCCTCCGTTAGCCCCTAATGGAGGCAACGCCTGGCGGCTGCCGTCTCGAGATATTTGCCGACTGCTCTCATGGAAAGCTGACGGCAAAGCTCTTTGTCGTCCGCTTCGGTGAGGCAGACGGGAAAGAAGCTGCAATGCCGTCGTAGGCTAACGCAGAAATTTTGCCGACACTGAGATTATTTGCCATCTGTGATGTACTCTTTGCCGTCTGTGATATACTCATTGCCGTCTGTGATGGCAGACGGCAAAGAAGCTAATTCCTGTAGTGCACTATTGCTCCCCGGCAACGGCGCCATAAAACAGCTTGATAGTCACCAAGTTCAGGGAATCATCATAGAAATTTACAAAGATGGAAGTGGTAAGTATGGAGTGTCGAATGCGCAAGGAGCTAAAGGTAAGAATAATATTCTCTCAAGTCCTATCTGCCACCGATATTGGATAATAAAAATATGAGAACACTTGTTATACGTGAAGCACAGGAGTGATCATCAAACTACTCTAAACAATATGTAATTTAAGTTCATAGAGAATTCTTCAATGAACCCAGGATTATCTCATACCATAATGGTGCATATAATAAAAGGGAATAGTAAACACAAAATATGCTCCTAGAATAACACATGTGAACAAATGAAAACTTAGGATCAACATTGGCGAACTGATATTTTTTTACGAAGAGAGGTGGTATGCGTAGCATCCCCAAGCTTAGATGCTTGAAACTTCTTGTAATTTTGTATCATGTGCAATCTTGTCCTATCCTGGTTTCACCTAAGGCTCAAAAACTTCATCCACACAAAACTTTAAAAGAACTCGTCAGATAGGTTAGCACACATAAGAATAAATCTACACTTCATGTACTTACAAGAAAAGTTTCATAATAATTTTAAAATAATTGGTACTGTATACTATCATTTCCGCAATTTCTATGTACCAATATAAGCCATGAAAATTCTAGGATAAGTAGAAGACAAAACTATGATATCAATTTGTCCAAATGGAACATTGTTAGCAGTTCATTTAAATAGTGTACATTTGTATCTACAAAAATTCTTGATTCTAGTACAACCTAAAGAATTTGTATGAGAGTATTATATAAAAATTTCATAAACTTTCCTCGTTCCACTAAAATCTCATAATACAAATACTATAGCAAAAGTTTCTGTTTTTATACAGCACACCTCACACATGCATTTCAAGCATGCTAAAGGCAATTATTTGAACGTTTTATTTACAAATAAGATAATAAGTAATAGCAAGAAAATACTAACAAAATAAAATGAAGCTCCGAGCTAAACACATATTATGGGAAGAATAAAAATATAGCTCCATGTAAGATATATCGATATTGTAGAAGAAGAAAGAGGGGATGCCTTTCGGGGCATCCCCAAGCTTATATGCTTGAGTATTCCATGGATATTACCTTGGGAGTTCCTTGGTAATTATTAATATTAGTGTCTTGATGCTCCTTATGCTCCTCATATTGGCATCTCACCCAAAACTTGAAAACTTCAATCACACAAAACTTAACAGAAACCTTGTGAGATCCTTAGTATAATAGGCAAATCATAAACTTTAGGTACTATTATAAATTGATTCATATTAGTTATTGCTTAATATGCTGTATTCTAACTTCCCCATGGCTTATATGCCCTAATAAAATCCATAGCATCATTAAAACAAGTAAACTATCCAAGCAAAAATAGAATCTGGCTAAACAGAACAATTTGTAATGATCACCACAAATACCAAACTTTCGTAACCCAAAAATTATGAAAACTTAGGAGGACCTAAAGAATTTGTATATTAATGTTGTGCAAAAATATAAAATAAAAAATATATTCTAGTAAAATCACAGAAATTTGGCATTGGACGTCAAAGTTTCTGTTTTGGCACTGTATCAATTCTACGTATTATCCAAACCATCCCAAAGGGTTTACTTGGCACAATATTGAAATAAGAGATGGAAAACATGATTAATACAGTATCTTAATATTGTGAACACACAAAAGCTGAAAGGATAAGTGTTGGGTTGTCTCCCAACAAGCACTTTTCCATAAATCCTTTTAGCTAGGCATAATAATATCAATGATGCTCACATAAGAATAGTAGATGAAACATGCAAAAGAGCATCATGAATATTATGACAAGAACATTATTTTTATGGTACAGTGGTAAATGCAAGGGAACAGTTATTTTTATGAGAAACTTCCATGAAAAATTCTACATTGGTTCCATGAGCATGAACACAAGTGTTCAATGTCGACCCTCACTTCTTCAACGCATAACTATCCAATTGCTTCTCTTTTAAGAGGGAAGTAAAAAATGTGTTTTTAATTTTCCAATTTATTTCTTTGGTAAACCCGCAAATAAATAAATAAAACAAGAAAATATAAACAAAAAAAAACAAAATCTACTTATTCATAGAAGCAAACAAGCATACACGATAATACTAACCCCACAATATTGCTCCTCGGCAACGGCGCTAGGAAAAAGCTTGATAATCCCCAAGTTCAAGGAACCATCATAGAAATTTCCAAAGATGGAAGTGGTAAGTATGGAGTGTCGAACCCACAAGGAGCTAAAGGTAAGATCAGTATTCTCTCAAGTCCTATCTGTCCCGGATACGACTCTAAATACACCGAATGTTTCCCTCTATCTAGTAACGAGAAATAAAACTAGATTGTGGGTATAAAGAGGATAGCTTTGCATGATACTGGAGAATAAAAATATGAAAATAGTCTTAGCCTAAATAAAGTTAGAATATATTCTGATATATTACAAATAGAGAGTGTGGAATAATGATGGTATGGTGTGTGGAATCATCCTAGGCAATTCATAACAAGTTCGGTAATGATTCTTGCAATTTTATATGAGGGAGAGGCATGAGCTAACTTACTTTCCATACTTGGATCATATGATCTTATGATAGGATATCCAGCAAGCATCCGCAACTACTAGAAATTTTTAAGGTAAACCCAACCATAGCATTAAACATCAAGTCCCCTTACTCCCATACGCAAACAACTCCCTTACTCGTGTGTAAGCTTCTGTCACTCTAGCCACCCACTACAAGCAAATAATGAACATACTGCAAACCCTACAGCGGGAATTTATGAACTCATTGGCTGCCATGTTGCCTTGTGGGAGCCTTGGGCATCGTGTGGCATTAATTCTTCTTCCCAAAATTCACATATATTCCAAAAAATCTCTATAAATTTTTATCGTGTTTGGACTCCTTTTGATATGGAATTTCTGCAAAACATAAAACACATACGAAACAGGAACTAGCACTCGGCACTCAACAAGTAAGTTAGTCCCAAAAAGTAATATAAAATGTTTCCAAAATTATATGAAAGTTGTAGAATATTGGCATGAATACTTCGTAAATAATCGATATGTTGGAGACGTATCGCAGTCTTACTTATCAAAAGGACTATGATTGATTCCCTATACTTGTGGGTCATCAAGACTCTTTTCTAGCAATGTTACCGGGGAGTGAAGTGCCTTTGGTAAGTGGAAATTGGTAAGGAAACATTTTCGGTACATGCTGAAATTTAGTGTTGCTTGTCACTATGGACGGTCACCATTTGAGTGGGTTGTTCGGGGCATTTTTTCCTCAAACTGAAGTTGATGAAGTTGTTCCTCAACCTATTGAAAATATCTATTATGAGATTCCTTCAGGTATGGTAGGGAAACTGTTGGCAAATCCTTATAACGGTTCAACTCATCCTAATTACCATTTGATATATGCCGATCATATTTGTGGATTGTTTAAGCTTTCATGTCTACCCAGAGACAAAGTTTAGACGAAAGGTTTCCCTTTATCTTTGGTGGGGTAAAGATTAATGTGGTACATGCTATTGGATGATATTAGGCCATGGGACTGGAATCGCTTGAAGCTGAATTTCTTCAGCAGTTTTATCATATGCATCTATTTCATCATGATCAGAATTTTATTTATCATTGCTGGCCTCGTCAAGGAGAAAGTATCGATCAAGCTTGGGGGAAGCTTAAATCTACGATGCACACTTGCCCAAACCATGAGCTCTCAAGATAATTGATTATAGAAAATAATTATGCTCGGCTTTCTCATGATGATTAAACATTACTCAATTCTTGTGCTACTAGTTCCTACATGAAGGAGGCTATTGAATTGAAATGGGATCTTCTAGAAAATATTAAACGCAACTCTAAAGATTGGGAAATCGAGGAAGGTAAAGAGTCAGACATAAAGCTTAATTTTGATTGTGTTAAATCTTTTGTGGAAATTGCGTCTTTCTATGATTTTGGCAATAAAATATTGTCCTGACTCTCAGATAGTAGCTAATTTCTATGAATACTTTGCTACCTATGTTGATCTTCCCAAGGAGAAGTGGTTTAAATATCATCCTCCCATTGAAAAATTACCCAATGAACCTGTTAATATTAAGAGGGAAGAAATGATTGTTAACCATGTTGATCCAATTGTTCCTATTGCTTACATTGAGAAACCTCCTTTTCGTGTTAAGATTAGGGAACATGCTAAAGCTACAACTACGGTTAATAAAAGATATGTTAGGACACCTAAACCTTGTGAACAAATAAATGTTGAGCCTAATATTGCTACTCCCTCTATCCATATATATAGGTCCTAATGCGTTTTTCGAGGCTAACTTTGACCATATGTTAGAGCAATAATATATGACATGCAAGTTACACAAAGCATATCTTCAAATTCGTGCATGAAAGGAGCTTTCAATGATATAATTTTTACATTATACATTTCATATACTATTAATCTTATCAATAGTCAAAGTCAATCTCGAAAAATACATTAGGCCCTATAAATATGGATGGAGGGAGTATAGTTACAGATCTCATAGTTGATAATATTGATGGGTGATACGTCTCCAACACATCTATAATTTTTTGTTTTTCCATCACGTTATATTATCATTCTAGGATACTTTTGGGGTATTTATTTACCAATTTATATTCTTTTTAGCACTAACCAATTGGCCCAGTTCTCTGTGCCAGTTGTTGTTTTGTGCTTGTTTTTCACTTTTTCAAGTTTTCAATACCAAACGAAGTCCAATTGACATCAAACTTTTTGGAGATTTTTCTGGACCAAAAGAAGACCAATGAGTATCGGAAGAAGGTTGGAGGCCACCCAAGGTCCCCACAAGCCAACACGGCGCGGCATGTGCACTCCTGATGGCATGTGGGTGCCTTCAGGCTCTCCCGACTCCGTTCTCTGAGTTATAAATTTTCATATATCCCAAAAAACCTAAAGGCAGTCCCGAAACACTTTCTATGCCGCCGCAAGTTTCTGTTCCTACAAGAGGCCATCTAGAGCTCCATTCCGGCACCCTGCTGATGGTGGGATCGATCACGGAGGGCCTCTTCATCAACCTTGTTGCCCTCTTGATGATGTGTGAGTAGTTCACCATAGATCTATGGGTCCATGGCTAGTACCTAGATGGCAATCTCTCTCTCTCTCTCTTGATCTTCAATACAATGATGATCGCTTCTTTGCCTTGATCCATATGATGTAATCCTTTTGTGCGGTGCTTTTGTTGGGATCCAATTAATTGTGGATTTATATTCATACTATTCAGGATAAATATATGAGTCTTCTCTGAATATTACTATGATTCTTGTGTGCATGATTATGATAACTTTGCAATTCTCTCCGCTCTATTGAAATAGTTTGGCCAACTAGATTGATATTTCCTCGATGAGAGAGGTGCGTTGTAGTAGGTTCAACCTAGCGAGTTTCTATATCCGAGTGAAAGAAGGGGACAAGATGAGTCTTTGTGTTGCTGCTACTAAGGATAACACAATGGGGTTTATTCATATTGCTTGAGTTTACTTTGTCTACATCATGTCATTGTTCTCCATGCATTACTCTACTTTACTTAATACTCTAGATGAATGTTGGCAATGAGCGATGAGTGGAGTAATAGTAATAGGTGCGGACAGTAGTCGGTCTATTTGTTTATGGATGTGATGCGTATATACACATGATCATTGCCGTGAATATCGAATAACAACGTGTTTTTCTATCAATTGCCGAGTAGTAATTTGTTTACCCACCGTACGTTGTTTTCATGAGAGATACCATTAGGGAAAATTGTCACACCATATGTCTGTACCACTTTGCTATGCTATGAGTTCATGAAATTTGGAACCAATTAAAATATTTCGATGTGCTTGAGATGGTTGAATTGATTGTTATTTGCTTGCTTGCTCATTTGGGTTTTTATTTAAAAAATTATCCTTCTCTCAAGACTCGTCTTCTTACTCCAAATATTTCCCATTGACCATGCCATGTGTATATGACCTAAAACTATTTTCACAAAATATTATATTGACCCAAAAGCTTTTATTTAATTTAAGTTTTCAAAAACCCCTGAATTGAGGTTTGTACTACATGCCCTCAAATTAGGGTAGATGGTTTGCCCCAAAGATTTTATTTTATTTCGATCCTATTATCAAGAAAACTTCCCAAAACCACAAAATTATTATTTTAAAAGTTACTTTCCTATTTTAAATAAATACCTTTTTAAGGCCAGAAATGGTCATTTGTGAAAAAAAGTTATGATTCTAAAATATTTGAAAAAAGTTTAGGGAAACATGTTTTTCCATATATAAGAGGTTCAACACATGGTCATGTTCAAAATATTGGACAAACCCCTCCAAACCCCTTTTTGTTCATTCAAATATTTGAAATATTTGCATAAGAAATATTCTCAAATAATTCCAAGAAAATTCTAGCAAGTCACACATGATATATGTGATGATCTTGCCAAGTTCTGTCTCAATCCAAATTGATTTGATTCACCAAAATATTCCAAAACATTCTTTGTTGAGAACCAAATTTGTCCAACTCTACATTTCCAAGTTTTCTCAGCCAATCCCAAACTTTTTGGGCACTCTCTAGTTATCAAATAATACCTCGACACAAAGTTGTGCAATAGGAGGAACAATTTTGCATGGTTGGATCTACAAAAACCCGATTCTACCCATTTCTAAGGTTTTCCATGTTTACATTACCAAGTTTCTTCAAATAGCCTCAAATCTTGTGATCATACCTATTTCTACTCATTATTTGACTCTGTTAATTTTCACAGTAAGTGGCCAAAGATATCTTTCCCAAAACTACATCAAACATCTTTTGGTGATTTGGTAAAACAACTGTTTTCACCCTTTCCTCCATTCTCCTTCACCCTATCTTTTTACCAAAAAACCTCCTAGTTATCCTACACCCCGAGTAACTCCCGCTCCTCGGTAACTCAAAGATTTATAGGGTAAAACCCCATTTTCTACCTCTGGACAGCCTCGACAGGAGCTCTTTCCCGCTCATTTCCATCTTCGTACTCTTCTCCTTACAACCTAAGCATACAAAGTGCATCTTCATATGCACTAGTAGCTACTGGACAAAGTGGGGCAACCAAAGTGCGCGGACAAACAACCATGTCGGCCATTTGCATGCTCTAGAGCACGCTACAGTGCCCAGTTGCACTATAGCAGCACCCATCCCAACACCCTGACAACATTTGGAGGCGGCGTTGTGTCGCCCGAGGCTGCTTCAGCGTCCACGACACGCCAGGCGGTCGGCCCCCTCCTCCTTCTCTCTCCGACGGACCCTGCCATGCATGTCCGAGCGCCGCTGCGTGGGCTATTAGCCGCTTGCGCCTTTGGCCCACCTCTGCTCTCTCTCCTCTCGCTCTCTCTTCTCCTGGTCGTGGACTGCACCCACCAATGCCCCTGACATGCCATTTCCCCTCCCTTGGTCACAACGACCATCGCTGCATACACCCGTGAGTTATACTCATGGTGCACCGTCAGCCATTTATAAAATCCACCCCAACCCTCCATTTAACTCCGTCCGCCCCCTACCACCCGGAATTGGAGGCCCGTGCCATCCATTCATCCTCCACCTCCCTCTGCGCTTGAATGTGAGAAAGAGCTCTACCACAGTGGGTTGATACATCTCTAACGTATCCATAATTTATGAAGTATTCGTTCCATGTTTGCCTATGTTTACAATACTTTTATATGGTTTTGATGCACTTCATATGATTTATTTAGAACTAACCCGGACTAATGTTGTTCTCAGCAGAATTACCATGGTGTTGTTTTGTGCAGAAAATGGAAGTTCTCAGAATCGCCCGAAACTTTTTTTAATTTTTTTTTTGGAGTAAATAAGATATATTTGTCACACCCTGTTTTCCACCCCAAGTTTTATGTATTGCAAAATCAGAGCTTGTTAAAACTTTTCCAAATAATGTTGTGAGTGCAATGTCAACCCTTGTTTGAGTGTATGCTTGCTTGTTTGATGACTCAACCCATGAAAAACTTATTATTTTGCTCTCATCAAAAACCCTTTTTCCTTTACATCAAGATCACCTTCATCATGTTGGGATACACTACTAGCTCAGGAAGCCAAGTGGCACTTTCAACTAAAGTTGGTGATCAGATCCTAATATCATTTTCATTCATTAAAAACACTATTTAGTGATTTAAAATATTATTTTTCGATTTTATATCTATGTCTATTTATAAGGCCAGTAATGATATTTCCACAAGGAAAACTACTTTCCTGCCTTAGGAAATTCTGAGTAAATTCATGGAAGCTCAGAAGGACATATATTTTCCATACATAAGATTTTCAACCCTATTTTATATTAATATTATTTGAGTAAAACCATGAAAACCATTTCTGTCTGTTTTAGCTTTATGAGATGTTTCCAAAAGAAAGTATCTCAGTAAATTCCCATAAAATTACAGGAGCCCTCCCAAACCATATTAGGTGCTCACCTAAAATCTCACCTTGATCCCAGGTGGGTAAGTGCACTTAGAGAGCCCAAAACCCTCTTTGTAAAGAGTAGAGTTGGAACAACTCTACATTGCAAAGTTTCTCCAATAGAGCTGAAACTTTGCAGAGGTGTTTAACACCCCAAATGAGGACTCCACACCAAAAATGGGATTTGTGAGACTCAGTTTGACCACACTTCCTTTGTAAGGGACAATACTGGTCACTTTGAGACATTTTCAAGTTTGCAAAGCCCAACTTGTTCAATGGAGCTCATATTTGGTGGAACCCCATGTTTTTACCCCAAGACCAAACCTGTTAAGTTTCTTTTACAGTGGAGGAGTGGAAGCACCCCAAGTCACTGTCGAACCCCTACTGACAGGAAGGTAACAACCTTCCTAGCCACTGTTTTACCCAATGTCAAGGCCCCAAACTTGGTGGGTTAGAGCACCAGAACACCCTGAGCACCCAGTCAACCAGCCCCTCCCCAATTCCAAGCACAAGTGACAAGAACTCCAATTTGAGCTGCAGGACACTACTTGCAAGACTAGTGTTCCTTGCTCCCTTGACCAGCTCGAGCTCCCGCTAAACCACAACGGCTAGGCACACTCCCAGCAACACTGAGGACATGGAGGACACGTCCCAAGTGCCCCAGAGCGAGCCTGTATGCCGTGGCATGCCAAAACTGCGCTCTGGGCGCGCTGCACAGAGCCACCCGCAAGGGGCCGATGCTCCAGCTGGTCCCAGCCTCCCCAGTTGTGTCCAAGCACTCCCCCGACAGCCCCTCAGTGCAAAGTTACCCCCGGGACCCTCTCCCCCTCGCGCAAGAGCTCAGGCGACGCGTGCCAGTGCGCGCCCGACGCGGCCGAGCATGCACGGTCGCTGCAGCTCGTCCCCACTCACTTTCCCTCTGCGGCCGTTGCATCAGGAGGCCCTAAACCACGTCCCGAACCGGTGGTTTCACGGCCAGCGCCTCACTGTGCTTGCACGCGTGCCACGGTGAGTCACCAGCGTGCCCGAGTAGGGTCACCGTCGTTGGCCTATAAATAGACCCCCCCCGGCACTCCAGAACCCTCCAAGCAGCTTCAGCACAACCCGTAGACACTCCCTAGCCGCCCAATCGAGCTCACAGAGCCCCGGTGCTCGAGATCGACCGAGGCCCCTCCGCCTCGGAGCTCCGGTCGATCTCCGGCTACACGTCGGCTCCTGCGCTGCCCGACCTCTCATTACACTCCCCTCGACACCAGGAACGTTTCCCCTAACTCTCCCGAGCAAATCCATACCTCTAGCCCCTAGTTCAACACGAACCCGAAACCCTTCCGCCACGAGCACCTCGTCGCCGGCGACCCAGACCACCTCCGGTGACGTCCCGACCACGAGCAGGTAGGCGGAGGCACGAGGAACCCGTTCCCGTTCCTAGCTAGGCCTGAGGACAACGGCAGCCTCGCCGGCGTCCATCTCCACCTCTCTGGCCAGAGGTAGGAGAAGGACCCGACAGGTGGAGCCCACCTGTCGGTGTCCTGGGGCAGCCAGCGCGCACAGCCGCTGACATTGACCCCAGGGGCCCGCAGGTCAGGTTTGAACCTGGCCCGCGCGCGCCTGATGGCCAGGCCTGCTGGCTGGGCCGGCTGGATCTGTTTCCCTGGCCTTTTTCTTTTGTTTTAATCCAGCAAACTAAATGATTTTGATAAAAAGATTTAGCCAGTAGAAAAATATAATTCTTCCACCAGTATTTTTCTAAAAATGAGTAGTATTTGATTCTGTAATAGTTGACATTTATCAATAACAGAAACTATTTTGGTATAATAAAATGATATTAAAAAGCACTTGTTTGCTTCTGTTTGCTTTTAAATAAATATGCTTAGCTAATAAAACAGTAGGGAACATTTTTCGAAATAATAACCAGAATTTATTCAAGCCTTGCAACATTTTTAAAAGCACTTTGTGAACTGTTTTAGTAAAAGCTAGTATTTATTTATTCCTTTCTCGACGGTAGAGTTACCGAGTGACGGAGGATCCGGAGCGGAAGACCTCGAAGACCCCGGATACCTAGCTGACCAAGGCAAGCAGCCCTTTTTCCATGACTTAAGTAAATAAAATGATGCATGCTAGAATAGCAAGTATTTTCTGTTGCATGTAATCACGATGCCGGTTCATCATTGATGAGATGGTACCGGAGGCTTCTTCGAAGCCCTTGCATTATAGTAGTGATATGCACATAGCTACTCGGAGCACAAATATGATGAGCTTGATCCTACCATCTACGAGGATCATGCTACTGTCATGTTGACTAGTAGAGTAAAATCACTGCATTGAGCTTGACCCTACCCCGTGAGGGTCATGATATTTTCATGTTGACATGTAATGTTAAGGCATATCATCTCAAGCATAATGATGAGTTAAATAAAGAGTTTATGAAAACCCCGTTGATTGCCACTAATGCCCGAGGGTGATGATGAATTGGTGATCACTTTTGGTGAAGTGATGCACCGGTGATTTTGGTGTGAGTATGGTTTCGGAAATGGATTAGATTTATGATGTGTCGACCGTCCCAACCTTACCCAGTACGACCACGATACCCCTTTATGGGATGGGGCTTTGTTGATTACTCTGGTCGGTGCTAGCAAAGAGCCACATTACTAGTGGCGGGAGTGATCGGTGTCACTCTCGTGATGGGGTCGTGCCAGGTAGGACGACTATGCCATTATTATGAGTTCTAGGCACACCGTTGGTCCCTGCATGGTTGTTACAGTCCAGAGTCGGTACTCGGAAGACATACAACATGTGGGCTGGGTACCAATCGAGTGGATCTCTTTGTCTCGTATCGTCAGGGGAAAGATGATGATCGGATACTTACCTCGGGTATATGTGATATACCGCGAGTCGTGGATGACACGGAAGTATTCCGTTTCTCGTGGGTCCAGCGTACTACCTCTGCAGAGTGTAAACTATTCGAATAGCCGTGTCCACGGTCAAGGACAATTGGGTGGTGCTGCTTAAACTACGTCCTGAGTTTCCGCATAAACCAAGTGTGTGTGTGTGGTGTTAAAAAGGTGTCGTTATAATCATGATAATCACAATAATATGATCAAGTTCGATGACTTGACATATAGGGTAAACCCGGATGGTTTAGCCCTCATTAATACCTTGAGATTATGACAAGTCCGATGACATGGCATTTAGGGTGAACCCGGTGTGTTCAACCCTTTACGGATATGTGAATATCTATAACCTGATATTCACAAGCAATTCTTTAACCTGATGCATATACATGATCATACCACCCCATCGCATTCCACTCAAGGATAACTGTCACTATTATTCATTACCATTTATGTCATGGGCTGTTTGCGAGTACATTCAAAGTACTCATTGGCTTGCCACTAGTTATGTTATTGACCACACATGGAAGGACCGGAGTTTGGCGATGAGTACGACGTCGGAGACGGACCTACGATCTAGGACGCTTCTGAGTCAGAATCCCTGTCGGTGTAGGCCTGATGGCATGGGCACCGCTTAGCCCTTACGAGTTTCCGCTACTCGATGTATACCTTTATTTGGCTTTAGGCCTTGCTCTTGAACCCGACCTTCTGGTCATTTGATGTAATAATTTGGCACTTGGATGTAAGTCTCTATTATTCAGTATCTGTGTTCAGTGAACATTGATCCTTGGGGTCACTGGGCACGGCAAACTCGACTTGCTAGTCGGGGTCCGCATAGAACTGGTATCAGAGCCATCCTGTCTATAGGAAGCCTTAGATAGCATGGACGTTAACCAAGAACGTTAGGATGTCAGCCTTGCACAAGACTCTTGCACATACAACCTCCTGACTTCTCTCCTATGCCTTGTAGATGGCTGCTGTACCTGAGACGCTTCTGGAGACCGGCTTTCCACTACTTCTAGTGGATTGTCTCGAGAAGTGCCACGTATGACGCACGCCCATCTTCCTCTACCACGAGCATTGGGTCAACGCCGACACCAAGGAATATCACGTGGACGTGATAGTGAAGGCTAATGACTCCCCGTCTAGTTGGTTCTTTGAAGGACCACAGATGGGAGAGCTGATGTTGGCAGTGGAGACGGCTGCACTTGAGGCGCTCGTGCAACTACTCAGCATCCTCCCTGAGATGGCTAATGAGCCTGTCACTCGTCATCTACCTTTCATTAAGGAAGGAGTGGATGGGAGTTGGACAGTCACCCCCGCCACGGAGGATGGGATGCCACTGAGGTTTCAGACCTACTTCAGTCCCTCGTCAGACACCCTAACACACTTCCAGGTTAAGGAATCAGTCAAGCTTCGCCAAGAGCTACACCTAGTCAAAGGCCTGCTCCACACTGAGAAGATGCAGAACCGCAAAGTAAAGAAGGCAAGCGCACCTGAAGGGAGGGCAGCTGTTGCCACTAGAGGTGGTGTGTTACCCATCCAGGCAGTCCCTCTTCAGAGTCGTCGCCTGACAGCGGAAGAGTACACTGAGATCTTCACCGCCTCGCCCAAGAGACGCCGAGACGTGCGGATTCTTTCTTCCACTCCTATAAAGGAAGAGGATCTTGATGAAGATGAGGATCCTGTTGAGTCCGCCTTTGAGACCGAGAAGTCCACCGCATAGATTTTAGCGTAGGCAATCGGAGTACCCGAGTATAGGGTATCCTTGTATCCGTTTTTAAATTGCGTATGTGTGCTTGATGTAAGTCACCTATTGCCTTGGGCAGTCTGTAAGTGACTACGTCACCTAGTTGTCATGAATGCAATTTCCAGTTTGTCAAAAACTTTGGTTTTAAAAACATGGCACATGCACGTATTGGACCCCCTCTTACTAGGAGCAAATCCTTGTACTCCCGAGCAAGGTGGCATTTTGACCTGTCTGTTTCTATGACAGGATGGTGAAGGCAACCCGCAACAGCGCCTTCGGCAACCCCGGCGCCGGCTCTTCATGGACGCCGCAGGGAACCGAAGGAGAAGCTCACGCTGGAGGTCACCACGAGCAGCCTAGAGACCTTCCGCCACCACCTCCTCCTGAGAACTTGACGATGGCTTAGTTCCTTCAAGCTCTTCGAGAGGAGCGTCAAGCCAGCAATGCCGCTATCCAGCAGCTGAGCCAAGTCCTGGTGGACAACCCGCCGCGGAATGAGTATGGCGGTGGTCGCTCTACTCTTTCTGAGTTCATGCACACTACGCCCCCCATATTCACGGAGTCGACTGAACCCCTGGACGCCGATGACTGGATTCGCACCATTGAAGACCTCCTTGCGCTGGTCAAGTGCACCGATGATCATGAGAAGGTCCTTTATGCTTCTCACTGTCTCGGAGGCACCACGAGGGCATGGTGGGATGGATTCCAGATCATGCGGGCAGGGCAAGTCATCACGTGGGAGATGTTCAAGTAAGGATTTCGCGCGGCTCACATTCCGCTTGGACTGATGACCATTAAGAAGCGTGAATTCCGAGCCTTAAGGCAGGGCGGTGGAACTGTTAAGGAGTACCTGCAGAAGTTTAATCTCTTGTCAAGGTACGCACCTGAAGATGTTAACACTGAGGCCGCTAAGGTGGAACTCTTCATGGAAGGGTTACAGCAGTCCCTGCAATACCAGCTGGTGGTTTGCGACTGCCAGACTTTTAGCGAGTTGGTTAACAAAGCGCTTATGCTGGAAGACAAGCGTCGTGCAATAGACGACACCTGCAAGCGCATGCTGATAGGCTGTGGAGAACCTGGTAATGCAAGACCAAGACCGTGGCAGTCAACACCTGCAAGACCCAACTTTCAGCAGCAACAATACAAGTACCCGGTGTTCCGCCAGAATTATCAGCCTCAGCAGCAAGTCAAGCCAGTAGTCAAACCGCCGAACAACGGTGGAGTCAAGACCAACCCTCTAGGGCAAGTCACCTGCTTTGGGTGTGGTCAGACTGGGCACTATTCCAGGCAGTGCCCCAACAAGAAGCCCGACACACCGTGTCCCAATGCACCCAACCCCGGTCAAGGTGCACCAGGGAGGAACCAGGCCCCCCGCAACCAACAGTTCAATGGTAGGGGCCGGATCAATCACATCACTGCAGAAGAAGCATAGGAAGACCCGGACTGCATTCTGGGTACGTTCCTCGTCAACTCAACTCCAGCAACAGTGTTGTTTGATTGTGGTGCTTCACATTCTTTTGTTACTCAAGGGTTGGCAGAGAAATGCGGTTTAAAACCCACTTTACTCCGCGGACAGATGGCAATTCAAACCCCAGGAGCAGTATTAAGAACGAACCTAGGGTGTAGAAGGGTCGAGATAGTTATCAATGGGACGAGTTTCTTGGCAGACCTCATCATGCTTAAATCACAAGGTGTGGAAGTAATCCTCAGTATGGATTGGTTGGCCAAGCACCAGAGTCTTTTGGACTGTGCCAACAAAGCCATCACCATGATAAGCAACCAAGGGGTCAAGGTCAAGTTTGTCTCTGAACCAGTATCGGCTCACGCACCCCGAGTCAACAGACTCTCCGAGGTAGAGCTTGATCGAGTGCCTATAGTCTGTGAATACCCGGACGACTTTCCTCACGAGCTACCCGGAATGCCTCCTGACCGAGACCTTGAGTTCATCATTGATCTTATGCCCGGATCGAGGCCTATTTATAAAAAGACTTACAGGATGGGTTCCGAGGAGTTGGCAGAGCTGAAGAAACAGCTCGATGAGTAACTCAGGAAAGGGTTCATTCGTCCGAGTGCGTCACCTTGGGGATCACCTGTTCTGTTTGTTTCAAAGAAGGATGGTACCATTCGACTCTGCGTCGACTACCGTTCCCTTAATGAAGTAACAATTAAGAACAAGTACCCGCTCCCCAAGATCGAAGACCTGTTTGACCAGTTAAATGGGGCCAGGGTATTTTCCAAGATCGATCTCCGATCAGGATACTACCCGTTGAAGATCCGACTAGAAGATATACCCAAGACTGCATTCGTGACCCGGTACGGTCTGTATGAATGCACGGTCATGCCCTTCGGTTTGACAAATGCCCCAGCCTACTTCATGTACCTCATGAACAAGGTCTTCATGGAATATTTGGACAAGTTTGTCTTCATGTTCATCGATGACATACTAATCTTCTCCAAGTCCGAAGAAGAGCATGAGCAACACCCGAGGCTAGTTCTGGGAAAGCTTCGAGAGCACCAACTTTTCGCCAAATTCAGCAAGTGTAGAGCACCAACTTTACGCCAAATTCAGCAAGTGTCAGTTCTGGCTGAACGAAGTTGGATTTCTGGGTCATACCCTGACGGCACGCCGTTTAGCCATGGATCAGTCCAAGATTTCTACAATGGCCAACTGGGAATCAACCAAGGACGTGAAGGATGTCAGGAGTTTCCTCGGGCTCGCGGGATACTACCGCAAGTTTGTCGAGGGATTCTCCAGCATCGCTCGACCTATGACTCAGCTCTTGAAGAAAGGCCGGAAGTTCGAGTGGACACCGGCGTGTGAAGCAACCTTCCAGGGGTTGAAGAAGAGGCTAACTACTGCTCCGGTATTGGCTACCCCAGACATCAGCAAGGAATTCGTGATATATTGTGATGCCTCGGGAACCGGGCTCGATGGAGTCATGATTCAAGATGGCAGGGTCGTGGCGTACTTGTCACGACAACTGCGACCGCATGAGGAGAACTACGCCACCCATGATCTCGAGCTAGCAGCAGTAGTGCATGCTCTAAAGACGTGGCGACATTACCTTCTAGGAAAGCGATGCGAGATATATACAGACCACAAAAGTCTGAAGTACATCTTCACCCAGAGAAAGCTGAACATGAGACAACGGAGATGGCTTGAGTTAATCAAGGGTTACGACCTCAGCATTCAGTACCATCCCGGCAAGGCGAACGTGGTAGCCGATGCCCTGAGCTGGAAGGCAGGCTCCTTGAATGTCGCGCTCAAGGAAAGGTTACCCGCCTTGTATGAAGAGATGGAGGGCTTAGGACTTGAGATAGTCGAACCAGGGTACCTGGCCAACCTTGAAGTCAAGCCTACTCTAGCAGACGACATCATGGAAGCCCAGAAGGGGCACAAGAGTATCGAAGGCCTCAAGAGGAAGGTGCGAGAAGGCAAAGCCCCAGGATTCTCGATTGATGAGCAAGGAGTATTGTGGTACGGGAAACGCTTATGCGTACCCAACAAGGCCGAACTTAAGGACTTGATCCTGCAAGAGGCACATGACACACCGTACTCTATCCATCCAGGTGGTACCAAGATGTACCAAGACATCTGAGAACGATTCTGGTGGCATGGCATGAAGAGGGGAATTGGCTCCTATGTCGCTAAATGCGATGTATGTCAGCGAGTCAAGGCTGAACACCAACGACCCGCTGGATTGCTACAACCTCTTCAAGTGCCAGAATGTAAGTGGGATAGAGTCGACATGGACTTCATCACCGGGTTGCCCCGGTCGAATAAGGGTCATAACTCCATTTGGGTCATAGTTGATCATTTGACCAAGGTGGCCCATTTCATCCTCGTTAACACCACTTACGACGGCAGCCAGCTGGCCAGTCTGTACATTCATCGAGTGGTGAGTCTCCATGGAGTCCCCAATGAGATTGTGTCCGACCGCGGCACGCAGTTCACCTCAAGATTCTGGAAGAAGTTTCAAGAAGCTCTCGGAACCAAACTCTCCTTCAGTACGGCTTTCCACCCGCAGACGGGCGGACAGACCGAGATGGTAAATCAGATACTTGAGGACATGCTCCGCGCTTGTGTTTTGGCCCATGGTGCCAAGTGGAAAGACTGTCTACCATTTGCTGAGTTCTCTTACAACAACAGCTACCAGCCCAGTCTTCAAATGGCCCCATCCGAAGCATTATATGGGCGGAAATGCCGCACCCCGCTCAATTGGTCCGAAACCGGTGAAGGGCTAGTTTTCGGGCCAGAAGCACTGCAGGAAGCAGGGGACAAGGTTCAGCTTGTCCGAGAGAACTTGGAGGCAACTAAGTCAAGGCAAAATAGCTATGCGGACCCTCGCCGTAGAAACGTGGAGTTTGTTCCTGGAGACCAAGTGTACTTGCGAGTCACGCCTCTCAAGGGGACCAAGTGTTTCCATGTCAAGGGGAAGCTAGCTCCAAGGTTCATTGGACCCTTCAAGATCATGGCAAGGCGCGGGGAAGTAGCTTATCAGTTGGAGCTACCTCCTGAACTTTCGGGTGTGCGCAACGTGTTTCACGTGTCACAGCTCAGGAAGTGTTTGCAAGTGCCGAACCGTCCCAATCTTTACAAGGACATTGATCATCAAGCTATTGACCTTCAACCAGATCTTACCTACCGCGAGAGACCGATCCGCATTTTGGACGAAGCACAGCGTTGCACCAGAAGCCGCACCATCAAGTTTTTCAAGGTTCAGTGGAGCAACCATACCGAAGCAGTAGCCACGTGGGAGCGTGAAGACTATCTCCGATCAGAATTTCCCGAGTTGTTTAACGCTTAGCTTAGGAATCTCGGGGATGAGATTCTTGTAAGGGGGATAGGTCCGTCACACCCTGTTTTCCACCCCAAGTTTTCTGTATTGCAAAATCAGAGCTTGTTAAAACTTTTCCAAATAATGTTGTGAGTGCAATGTCAACCCTTGTTTGAGTGTATGCTTGCTTGTTTGTTGACTCAACCCATGAAAAACTTATTATTTTGCTCTCATCAAAAACCCTTTTTCCTTTACATCAAGATCACCTTCATCATGTTGGGATACACTACTAGCTCATGAAGCCAAGTGGAACATTCAACTAAAGTTGGTGATCTGATCCTAATATCATTTTCATTCATTAAAAACACTATTTAGTGATTTAAAATATTACTTTTCTAGTTTATATCTATGTCTTTTTCTAAGGCCAGTAATGATATTTCCACAAGGAAAATTACTTTGATGCCTTAGGAAATTCTGAGTAAATTCATGGAAGCTCAGAAGGACATATATTTTCCATACATCAGATTTTCAACCCCATTTTATATTAATATTATTTGAGTAAAATGCTGAAAACCATTTCTGTCTGTTTTAGCTTTTTGAGATGTTTCCAAAGGAAAGTATCTCAGTAAATTCCCATAAAATTACAGGAGCCCTCCCAAACCATATTAGGTGCTCACCTCAAATCTCACCTTGATCCAAGGTGGGTAAGTGCACATAGAGAGCCCAAAACCCTCTTTGTCCATAGTAGAGTTGGAACAACTCTACATTGCAAAGTTTGTCCAATAGAGCTGAGACTTTGCAGAGGTGTTTAACACCCCAAATGAGGACTCCACACCAAAAATGGGATTTGTGAGACTCTGTTTGACCACACTTCCTTTGTAAGGGACAGTACTGGTCACTTTGAGACATTTTCAAGTTTGCAAAGCCAAACTTGTTCAGTGGAGCTCATATTTGGTGGAACCCCATGTTTTTACCCCAAGACCAAACCTGTTAAGTTTCATTTACAGTGGTGGAGTGGAAGCACCCCAAGTCACTGTCGAACACCTATTGACAGGAAGGTAAAAACCTTCCTAGCCACTGTTTTACCCATTGTCAAGGCCCCAAACTTGGAGGGTTAGAGCACCAGAACACCTTGAGCACCTAGTCAACCAGCCCCTCCCCAATTCCAAGCACAAGTGACAAGAACTCCAATTTGAGCTGCACTAGTGTTCCTTGCTCCCTTGACCAGCTCAAGATCCCACTAAACCACAACGGCTAGGAACACTCACAGCAACACTCAGGACATGGAGGACACGTCCCAAGTGCCCCAGAGCGAGCCAGCATGTCGTGGCATGCCAAAACTACGCTCTGGGAGCGCTGCAGAGAGCCACCCACAAGGGGCTGACGCTCCGACCGGTCCCAGCCTCCCCAGTTGTGTCCAAGCACTCCCCCGACAGCCCCTCAGTGCAAAGCTACCCCAGGGACACTCTCCCCCTCGCGCAAGAGCTCAGGTGACGCGTGCCCGTGCGCGCCCGACACGGCCGAGCATGCACGGTCGCTGCAGTTCGTCCCCACTCACTTTCCCTCTGCGGCCGTTGCATCAGGACGCCCTAAACCACGTCCCGAACCCATGGTTTCGCGGCCAGCGCCTCACTGTGCTTGCACGTGTGCCACGGTGAGTCATCGGCGTGCCCGAGTCGGGTCACCGCCGTTGGCCTATAAATAGACCCCCCCGGCACTCCAGCACCCTCCAACAGCTTCAGCACAACCAGTAGACACTTCCTAGCCACCCAATCGAGCTCACAGAGCCTCGGTGCTCGAGATCGACCGAGGCCCCTCCGCCTCGGAGCTCCGGTCGATCTCCAGCTATACGTCGGCTCCTGCGCTGTCCGACCTCTCATTACACTCCCCTCGACACCAGGAACGTTTCCCCTAACTCTCCTGAGCAAATCCATACCTCTAGCCCCTAGTTCAACACGAACCCGAAACCCTTCTGCCACGAGCACCTCGTCGCCGGCGATCCAGACCACCTCCGATGACGTCCCGACCACGAGCAGGTAGGCGGAGGCACGACGAACCAGTTCCCGTTCCTAGCTAGGCCTGAGGACAACGGCAGCCTCGCGGGCGTCCATATCCACCTCTCTGGCCAGAGGTAGGAGAAGGAGCCCACCTGTCGGTGTCCTGGGGCAGCCAGCGCGCACAGCCGCTGACATTGACCCCAGGGGCCCGCAGGTCAGGTTTGAACCTGGCCCACGCGCGCCTGGTGGCCAGGCCCACTGGCTGGGCCGGCTGGATCTGTTTCCCTGGCCTTTTTCTTTTGTTTTAATCCAGCAAACTAAATGATTTTTATAAAAAGATTTAGCCAGTAGAAAAATATAATTCTTGAACCAGTATTTTTCTAAAAATGAGTAGTATTTGATTCTGTAATAGTTGACATTTATCAATAACAGAAACTATTTTGGTATAATAAATGAAATTAAAAAGCACTTGTTTGCTTCTGTTTGCTTTTAAATAAATATGCTTAGCTAATAAAACAGTAGGGAACATTTTTCAAAATAATAACCTGAATTTATTCAAGCCTTGCAACATTTTTAAAAGCACTTTGTGAACTGTTTTAGTAAAAGCTAGTATTTATTTATTCCTTTCTCGACGGTAGAGTTACCGAGTGACGGGGGATCCGGAGCGGAAGATCTCGAAGACCCCGGATACCTAGCTGACCAAGGCAAGCAGCCCTTTTGCCATGACTTAAGTAAATAAAATGATGCATGCTAGAATAGCAAGTATTTTCCGTTGCATGTAATCACGATGCCGGTTCATCATTGATGTGATGGTACCGAAGGCTTCTTCGAAGCCCTTGCATTATAGTAGTGATATTCACATAGCTCCTCAGAGCACAAATATGATGAGCTTGATCCTACCATCTACGAGGATCATGCTACTTTCATGTTGACTAGTAGAGTAAAATCACTGCATTGAGCTTGACCCTACCCCGTGAGGGTCATGATATTTTCATGTTGACAAGTAATGTTAAGGCATATCATCTCAAGCATAATGATGAGTTAAATAAAGAGTTTATGAAAACCCCTTCGGGTGCCACTAATGCCCGAGGGTGATGATGAGTTGGTGATCACTTTTGGTGAAGTGATGCACCCGTGATTTTGGTGTGAGTATGGTTTTGGAAATGGATTAGATTTATGATGTGTCGACCGTCCCAACCTTACCCAGTACGACCACGATACCCCTTTATGGGACGGGGCTTTGTTGATTACTCTGGTCGGTGCTAGCAAAGAGCCACATTACTAGTGGCGGGAGTGATCGGTGTCACTCTCGTGATGGGGTCGTGCCAGGTAGGACGACTATGCCATTATTATGAGTGTCAGGCACACCGTTGGTCCCTGCATGGTTGTTACAGTCCAGAGTCGGTGCTCGTAAGACGTACAACATGTGGGATGGGTACCAACCGAGTGGATCTCTTTGTCTAGTATCGTCATGGGAAATATGATGATCGGATACTTACCTCGGGTATATGTGATATACCGCGAGTCGTGGATGACACAGAAGAATTCCGTTTCTCGTGGGTCTAGCGTACTACCTCTCCAGAGTGTAAACTATTCGAATAGCCGTGTCCACGGTCAAGGACAGTTGGGTGGTGCTGCTTAAACTACGTCATGAGTTTCCGCATAAACAAAGTGTGTGTGTGTGGTGTTAAAAAGGTGTCGTTATAATCATGATAATCACAATAATATGATCAAGTTCGGTGACTTGACATATAGGGTAAACCCGGATGGTTTAGCCGTCATTAATACCTTGAGATTATGACAAGTCCGATGACTTGGCATTTAGGGTGAACCCGGTGTGTTCTACCCTTTACGGATATGTCAATATCTATAACCTGATATTCACAAGCAATTCTTTAACCTGATTCATATACATGATCATACCACCCCATCGCATTCCACTCAAGATAACTGTCACTGTTATTCATTACCATTTATGTCATGGGCTGTTTGCGAGTACATTCAAAGTACTCATTTGCTTGCCACTGGTTATGTTATTGACCAGACATGGAAGGACCGGAGTTTGGCGATGAGTACGCCGTCGGAGACGGACCTGCGATCTAGGACGCTTCCGAATCAGAATGCCTGTCGGTGTAGGCCTGATTGCATGGGCACCGCTTAGCCCTTACGAGTTTCTGCTACTCGATGTATCCCTTTATTTGGCTTTAGGCCGTGCTCTTGAACCCGACCTTCTGGTCATTTGATGTAATAATTTGGTACTTGGATGTAAGACTCTATTATTCAGTATCTGTGTTCATTGAACATTGATCCTTGGGGTCACTGGGCGCGGCGAACTCGACTTGCTAGTCGGGGTCCCCACAATATTGCAGCAAAGAACTACCGGAGGGGCGTCACCTATGGGACACAAACCAACAGGGTGCCCCTAGGTCGTGCCTTGATAGCCTGTGGATCCCACATGGCTCCATTTGGCGTGATTCCAACACCGAAAAAACTATATATATCAGAAACCCTAGAAATAAAGAGAGAACATCTGCTCCACTGCCGCAACTCTCTATATCAATAAAAAACCATATGGAGCCTTTCCTGTACCCCGTCGAAGAAGGGAAATCATGTTCGGTGGCCATTTTCATCATCCCGGTGGAGGCCATGACAAGGAGGGAGTAGTTCACCCTCGGGGCTGAGGGTATGTACCAGTAGCTTTGTTATTAATCTATCTCTCTCTCTCATGTTCTTGAGATGCACTACAAGAATCACCTTCTTTGCCATCTGCCATCGCAGACGGCAAAGACAAATACCCGGACGACAAAGACAGTACCACAGACGGCAAAGATTGTCACGGCCGGCAAATTTTCTGCGTCAGCCTACGACGGCATAGGACCTTCTTTGCCGTCTGCCCCCCTAAAGCGGACGGCAAAGCTCTTTGCCGTCATCTTTCCTGAGGAGCAGTCGGCAAAGAGTTTGGGATGGCAGCCGAGAGGCGTTGCCTCCGTTAGGGGTTAACGGAGCCTTTGCCGTCTGCCTCCTCGGCAATCTTTGCCGTCTACCTACCGGTCAAGCTTTGCCGTCCGCCTTCTCCTCCCCTCCCCTCCCCCCTCCATCTTTGTCGTCTGCCCCCTTGACTATCTTTGCCGTCTGCCGTGTCCTCCCCTCCCCCCTCTCTCCACTTTTGTCTTCTGCCCCCTCCTCTGTGCGCTCTTCCTTGCCGTCTGCCCACCCAGCAGGCAGAGGGCAAAGAGACTATATGGCCAGCTGCTACTGCCCAGGTTCCACAGCTGGGCGCCACGTGGCACCTTTGCCGGCTGCTGGCTCATGGCAAAGGCCTTTGCCATCAGCTGGCAGACGGCAAGGACCTATATTGTCCCATTTTTATTTATTTTTTCTATTGCACATCACATATACATATAATTCAGAGCAGATATATCATAAATAGATCACAACACATATATGATATACATATAAAGCTCATCAATGCCATTTGTTCATCAACGTACATCCTATATATCAAAAGAACCAACACATACAAAGTTTCATCCATATATACATACATATAGTTGCACATATATTGTTCATCAACACATTGTTCATCAACACATACAAAGAACAAACACATTGTTCATCAACTCAAATAAAAACGGAAACTAAAGCACTCCAACGCCAGCTTCCATGCATGTAGTACATCCAATCTGCAAAATGGGAATAAGAAAGTAAGTAGAAGAAGAACAACAACATATATATGACAAATAAGCTAAATTGAAGAAGAAGGAGAAGAAGCAATAAGAGAACAAGGAGAAGAAAAACAAGAAGGAGGAGGAGGAGGAGGGGAAGGGGAAGGAGAAGGAGAAGGAGGAGGAGAAGAAGAAAAAAGAAGAGAAGAAGAAGGAGAAGAAGGAGGAGAAGAAGGAGAGAAGAAGTAGGAGGAGAAGAAGCTTCTCCTCCTCCTCCTTCTTCTTCTCCTCCTCCTCCTTATTCTTCTCCTTCTCCTTCTATTCTTCTTCTCTTCTTCTTCTTCTTCTTCCTTCTCCTTCTTTTTGAGCTAAATATTCCAATTATGTCAGTTTAGAGGAAAACAAGCTAAGTATATAATATTCATGAGCTAACCAAGGTTCTTATGCCATTTTGAGCTTATTATGGTATTTTGGAGCTAAATGGGCTAATTATGTCATTGTTGGGTTAATTAAAGCAAGGATAATATGTAAGAGGTGAAGAAAGAGGAGGAGGAGGAGAAGAAGAAGAAATCAAGAAGAAGGAGGAGAAGGAGGAGGAGGAGAAGGATAGAAGGTCCTTGGCCTTCTCCTCCTCCTCCTCCTCCTCCTCCTCCTCCTTCTTCTCTTCTTCTTCATCTCTTCTTCTTCTTTCTTTTCATTTTGCCTATTTCTTCTCCTCTTCTCCAACTGTTGGAGCTAAATTACCTAATTATGTCTTTTTTGAGCTAAATGGGCTAATTATGTCATTTTAGAGAAAAACAAGCTAAGTATATAATACTCATGAGCTAACCAAGGTTCTTATGCCATTTTGAGCTTATTATGGTATTTTGGAGCTAAATGGGCTAATTATGTCATTGTTGGGTTAATTAAAGCAAGTATAATATGAAAGAGGATAATAAAGAGGAGGAGGAGGAGAAGAAGAAGAAATCAAGAAGAAGGAGGAGGAGGAGGAGAAGGAGGAGGAGGAGAAGGATAGAAGGTCCTTGGCCTTCTCCTCCTCCTCCTCCTCCTCCTCCTCCTTCTTCTCTTCTTCTTCATCTCTTCTTCTTGTTTCTTTTCGTTTTGCCTATTTCTTCTCCTCTTCTCCTATTGTTGGAGCTAAATTGCCTAATTATGTATTTTTTGAGCTAAATGGGCTAATTATGTCATTTTAGAGCAAAAAAAGCTAAGTATATAATATTCATGAGCTAACCAAGGTTCTTATGCCATTTTGAGCTTATTATGGTATTTTGGAGCTAAATGGGATAATTATGTCATTGTTGGGTTAATTAAAGCAAGGATAATACGAAAGAGGAGAAGAAAGAGGAGGAGGAGGAGAAGGATAGAAGGTCCTTGTCCTTCTCCTCCTCCTCCTCCTCCTCCTCCTACTCCTCCTTCTTCTCTTCTTCTTCATCTATTCTTCTTCTTTCTTTTCATTTTGCCTATTTCTTCTCCTCTTGTCCTCTTGTTGGAGCTAAATTACCTACTTATGTCTTCTTTGAGCTAAATATTCCAATTATGTCATTTTAGAGGAAAACAAGCTAACTATATCATATTCATGAGCTAACCAAGGTTCTTATGCCATTTTGAGCTTATTATGGTATTTTGGAGCTAAATGGGCTAATTATGTCATCGTTGGGTTAATTAAAGCAAGGATAATATGAAAGAGGAGAAGAAAGAGGAGGAGGAGGAGAAGAAGAAATCAAGAAGAAGGAGGAGGAGGAGGAGAAGGATAGAAGGTCCTTGGCCTTCTCCTCCTCCTCCTCCTCCTCCTCCTCCTTCTCTTCTTCTTCATCTCTTCTTCTTCTTTCTTTTCATTTTGCCTATTTATTCTCCTCTTCTCCTCTTGTTGGAGCTAAATTACCTAATTATGTCTTTTTTGAGCTAAATGGGCTAATTATGTCATTTTAGAGAAAAACAAGCTAAGTATATAATATTCATGAGCTAACCAAGGTTCTTATGCCATTTTGAGCTTATTATGGTATTTTGGAGCTAAATGGGCTAATTATGTCATTGTTGGGTTAATTAAAGCAAGGATAATATGAAAGAGGAGAAGAAAGAGGAGGAGGAGGAGAAGAAGAAGAAATCAAGAAGAAGGAGGAGGAGGAGGAGAAGGAGGAGGAGGAGAAGGATAGAAGGTCCTTGGCCTTCTCCTCCTCCTCCTTTGTTATGACCGGCTTGGCCTATGGCCGGCGTAGGCCCATTGGGCGTTAATATTAGCGGCTTGGCCCGCAAGTTATCTTAGGTAAATTACTTTAGGAAAGTTATCTTAGGCTCGACTTATAAATACTAGTTGTAAGACATCAATTGAGATCAAGCAATAAAGATATTATCTTCTGTTGCCCGGCTCTCCAAGGAGCCGGAACCCTAGCCTCCGCCGCACCTAACCCTAGCCGCGACGGCGCCATCTCGCCGGCTAGTCCGCTCCAGCCCTCGCTCCCCTCCTCCCTGCCCTTACAACCTACGCCGGAGGCCCGGTAGGAACCCTAGTCCTACCAATTTGGTATCCAGAGATTCCAGGCTGATCATGTCGCTCCCTCCACCACCGCCGCCGCTCAACACCACCACCGCCCCACTGCCGCAAACCACCACCACCGCCCCGCCGCCGCTGCCGCTCACGTCCGGGACCGCTCCCTCGCCAGTGCCGATCATCACCGCGGAGGAGCCGCTCCCCATACTCTCGCCCGAGGCGATATCGGGCACCCTGCGGGAGCTTGTCCAAGAGGTCCGAGGCATCAGCCTCTACCTCGTTGGGACCCAACCCCCGCCGCCGAGCGTCGCCCCCACTACCTATAGGCCGCCGTCGCTGCCGTGGGCCACCCCGGCCTTCCAGCCACTCCACGGAGGGGCGCCGCCTCCGCAGCCGCAGCAGCTGCTGCAGCACTACCACGCCGCGGGCACTCCCTGGCCGGTGTGGCCGGCCACAACCGCGCCGCTGGGGGGGCTGCCCCACCAGTCGCCACCGGCCACCACGGCGCAGGCTCCGGCGCCGCACCAGCAGCCGCCGCCGCCATCGACAGCAGCACCTCCGGCGCCCCGAACCACCGGTCGGCCCCTGCACCAGGTGTAGTTCCCGTCATCTCCATCGCCAATTCCTGCGTGGGCAGCCGGATCATCTTCGGGTCCGATCTATACCCCGGCACCGGAACACCCGGCGCCCTCTCTGCCGTTCGAGCGGTCCTCCAGCTCGGCGCCCTACGGCCCGGAGTTTCCCGACCCGGCATACGCGAGGCCACCGACATCCGCAGCTCCCGGACAGGGCGGGCCGACATCTCCTCGGTTCGCTAAGCTGAACTTCACCACTTACGACGGCGCGGAAGACCCCCTCAACTGGCTCAACCAGTGCGAGCAGTTCTTTCGGGGCCAGCGGACGCTCGCGTCGGATCGCACCTGGCTCGCGTCCTATCATCTCCGTGGTACTGCCCAGACTTGGTACTACGCCCTCGAGCAGGACGAGGGCGGCATGCCACCGTGGGACCGCTTTCGCGAGCTCTGCCTTCTCCGGTTTGCCCCCCCCCCATCCGTGGCAGCCGACTGGCAGCCCTCGGCCGCTTACCGTTTACCTCAACGGTCCAGGACTACGCCGACCGATTCCAAGCCCTGGCATGCCACGCGCCAGGCATATCCGCGTCTCAGCGTGCTGAGCTCTTTGTGGGTGGCCTACCGGACCATATTCGCGTGGATGTCGAGCTCCGGGAACCCCTCGACCTTCAGTCCGCCATGTACTACGCCCGGGCCTTCGAGCAGCGGGCCCAGGCACTGCAGCAACCGCCCGGACGGGGCGGCCGCCAGCTCAGTCGACCCGTGTCGACCCTTCCAGCACCGGGCCGGCCTCCGCCAGCCGCAACGGCCGCACCTCCGGCCGCCACACGGACCTTCCGCAGGTTGTCCCCGGCCGAGCAGTAGGAGCGTCGACGTCAGGGTCTCTGCTTTAACTGCGATGAGCCCTACACGCCGACACATGTCTGCCCCCGCATCTTCTACTTGGAGACGGTCGACTACACCGAGGCGGACGAGACGAACGACACACCAGACCCGGCCGCAGATTCTACGACGACGGCCTGCGTCGTCTCTCTCCACGCCCTCGCCGGCATCCGCCATGAGCGGACCATGTTGCTCCCCGTGACGATCCATGGCGAGCAGCTGGTCGCCCTGCTGGATACGGGCACCACTCATAACTTCCTGCCCGAGGCAACCATGCGTCGTCTAGCTATTCCGACCACGGGCGGGGAGCGCCTTCGGATCACGGTGGCCAACGGTGACCGCCTCCAGTGTCATGGACTCGCCCGCGACGTTCCCATCACCATCAGGGGCGAACACTTCTCCATTAGCTGTGCCGGCATCGACCTCGGCTGTTTTGACTTCATCCTCGGTGTGGACTTTCTCCGGACCCTCGGGCCCATCATGTGGGACTTCGACGCCCTTACGATGACATTCTAGCGGCTGGGACGCCAAATTGGCCTTGGCCTCCTCCTCCTCCTCCTCCTCCTCTTCCTCCTCTTTATGTCTTTTTTGAGCTAAATTACCTAATTATGTCTTTTTTGAGCTAAATTACCTAATTATGTCTTCTTGGAGCTAAATTGGCTAATTATCTCATTTTAGAGGAAAACTAGCTAAGTTTGGAGGAGAAACACCACGGTTGCTCGCGCCGGCTTCGTTTGGAGACGGTTGCCTTAGAGAAGGGTCGTGCGATGCCGCTCGGGAGTTATTCTGCAGAAAACATATTTTGAAATGTCTCAGTTAGCATGATGACACTCAATTATTAATACTAGTTTATAATGAAACTCACCGTGCCAATCGAAGAGAAGACGGGCATCGGCGGAGGGACTTGACCGCTCTTCTCGCACAGACCCTGAAGAGTGGGTCGTATTAGTTAGTATTGAAAGAGACATTACACACATGATTTGGCTAATGTGAAAAAAAACATACCACAAAAAGCTCGTACAGGGCCCGTTGACCCGCCTCATTCCGGGCCCTCTCCTCCTCAAGCAATCGTGCCGTGCTCTGGTCCCTCTCATCAAGAGCAGCCTGAAGAGCAGCCTGGCTTGCCAATCTCTCTTTCTCAAGAGCAGCCTGGTTTGCCGCTCTCTCTTTCTGAAGAGTAGCCTGAAAAACCATTCCTCGTTACCACAGTAATGATCTACGGTGACACACATAATGAAATGGATGAAAGTGTTCTTAGTCCGTACAACTAACCTCGATGGCAAGTTCGACTGGCCGTGGACGACGCGTTATCTCAGGACAGTTGCTCGACTGGCGCGCCTTGATCTCCGGAAGAGTGAGTGGACAAAGTATTATCCCATCTCCAATGGCTATTGAGCCATGGGGCCTCCTGCCACTAGATATCATCACCAGGTCTGGATTCAAAGGTTCCTGGCTAGGGTTAAAGTCATCCCCTTTCGTAGCCTTCCCCGCGTCCCTGTATGCCACGAGCTTCTGGTGAGATGATATGTTGGTGAAGTTACTGGGATCATCCAGGTCAGACTCAGAGAATGCCTTCGCCTTCTTGTACGAGGCAGTATGGGCCATGCCATAAAGGTCGTACAAGTGTGGCATCTCAGTCTTCTTGTGATTCGCCTAAAAGAGAGGAACAAAATATTAGCATAAGAATGAATTGCATGAATCATGAAGCAAATCACATACCCAGTTTCGTCCAAACTGAAGTAAGTTGGCGCTGCCTTGATGGTGTGGCACACCAACCATTTGGCTACGCCGATCCTTCGCATTATCGTGGACGGCTCGCCAGCTGCTTGTGCACCACTCATCAACCAACGCCTCCCAACAATCCATCTGATCCGCACACCATCTCGGGGGAACCTGTAAGTTATTAGAAAGAATTTTCAGCGCTACGCCTATGAATGAAATAAAGAAAACTACGTAGAAGGACTTAAGAATAGGTAATTACCTTCATGTATTGCTCCTTCTTCAGAAACTTTCCGCGGCAATCCTTCTTCTCCTTCTTAATACCACGCGTGGCGTAGTAATCTCGAATAGCCTGCGGCCGAGCCTCGTCGCGCAAGTTCTGTAGCAACCGCCTACACTCGACCTCGAGAACCCTGGCCGCCGCCTCCTCATATCCATCCTCATACCTATAGAAGGTCTGCAATCAAACGTGAAAACACCGATTAGTACCATAATTAGCTATATTGTTAATTTTAGATTATGTAAAAGAATAATTTACCCAAAAGCTCCTGATCACCATCTCGGCCCTCGTGTGGCACAAGACACCATCTATAATCTCCTCCGGCGGGGCCTGCGCAGCCTGGTAGTGCTCCCAGGTAAATCCTAGTGTAGGAACCTGACCCTCACCAGGCAACGTGACAAACACCGGGAAATTTGTCCGGCAAAGCACACCAAGGACGGAGTTCGGCCTACGGACTCCAAGAGGGTGTACCCATCCCCTGCAGTATGATAAGGTCAGCGCAATAGATATTTGAACAAACTTGAAGGCAAAAGCTAAAAAAAGGGTAAATGTACTTACCTATCTCCTTCAGGTTTAATCACCGGCCTCTGCTCGCGGGTAGCTGGGGCGACCGGGAGACGTGTACTACCACGCTTATACATGGTAGCCGGGGCCCCGTCCACCTGCACATCGCCCTCGCTATCCGTAAGCTCATCCCCGCCATCCCCGCCCCCTGAGCCACCCGGACCCTCGGTCCAATCCGGCAACTCGGTACGATCCGGCCAAGGCTCCCATCCGGACCTCTCCACGTCGGGTGAAGCCTCCGGAACCGTAGTCTCCTCCGGCTGCTCCTGGGCCGAGTGCACCTCGACCCGAGGCTGCTCCTGGGCCGGAGTCTCATGGGACGAATGCCCGTGAACACCAGGCTCCTGGACCGGAGTCCCCGTAGCCTCCTCCGCAAACGGGTTGACCATACTAGTCCTATGCTCGGGTGAATGAGCTGGTGGTGGTGGCGAGGACGGCTCAACATTCCTCCTGGATCTTCCGCGGCCACCACCTCTCCCTGTACCCTTCCCCTTCTTCCCTACCCGACCAGCACCTCTCCCAGCGGGCAATGCCGCCGACGAAGAAAACCCACGGCTGGTGTCGAAAGACTGTCTGCCAAGGCTCTACGGAGAGATAGGGGTGGAATAGAAGTACCACCCCTCGTGCGGGGCGCCTGGGAAGAACCCGTCGAGCGATCTGGACCAGCGCCCACCATCTTTCAACACATGCCATGATAAAGATTAAAAGAAATTAGTACAACATAAAAAAATTGAATGACTGACATGAATAATAAAGATTAAAATATATATAATTTAAGTTGTGAATCTTACAAACTAATAATCATCATCAATAAATGCATCATCATCATCACTATCACGCATGTCTTCATGAATGACGTGCTCATCGGGTTCAACGGCGTGAAGTTCTGAAATGCCTTCCTTTAATCGTTGACGCATTCACAGGTCATCCGCATCAGTAACCTCTACGAGTTCCAGGTCTTCTGGTTCCGGCTCAGGGCTGGAGTCGGATTCATTGTCGCTGTCTACTTCCATGTTCTTGGATGAAGCACGGCGGTTCTTGAAACGTTTCTTGGAAAGACGTGTTTCCTGGAAGAATTCTCCATCATATGTGTCTGGGTTAATGTGAGGTTCATAATCCTGTTCATTTGGGAGAGGTGGTCTGACATGTGGCGGCACTTCATAAACAACATACCAACCTTCCAGATTCTTATCCGTTTGGCATGCCCACGGTAGGTAGAAAACCTGGGTCGCCTGTTGAGCCGTAATATAGACATCGGGAACATCTAAATGGGTGTTTGGATTGATTTCGACTAGTCCTATATGTTCATGAGTCCTTCTAGTCTCCTTCGGCTGGAACCAATAACATTTGAAGACTACGACGTTCGGTGGGTTTTCACCATAGAATTGAAGTTCATAAATTGCTTCAACTCTTCCATAATACTCGATAACACCTTCGCCGATAGCAGAGACACCACAATTTGTAGATTTCCGATCGGGCATAGATAGCTCTTTGCCAAAGGTAAGAAAGAGATACCCGTTGATGTTGTATTTCTCAAATGAACGGACCTTATAGTCAAAACCATTAGCGACTTGTCTCAATTCGGCGTCCATAGACTCTGAATTAGCCTACAAGTTTAATACGAAACGGTTGTTGCATTAGCCGCAAGTTAGACCAAAAATGAAATGGTCCATTATTGATAATTACCGTTTGTTTGAACCAAGAGATGAAACCGGGATAGCCGCCTCCTGTCTTTGACAGAAGCTCATACTCTTCGACGAAATCATTTTCGATCACCGCTCCATCCGAGAATTTGACGACGTAACGGCTGTTTGAAATATCCGGGAATAAGAGCAGTTCAAATGAATTAGAAGTTACGGTAAAATGTGCCGAGAACTCACTCGATGTACGGCCGCACTTCTGTTAGGTTGTTGAAGATATACAACGAAATGTTCCGCCATTCTTCGATATCCAACATTACTGCTTTCGAAGCACCAGCTAGTGCGAGCTTCCCTCTGAATAGGCTGAGGTTGGACCCACCTTTTTTAGGGTCTCCATCATTGTGCCGAGGCTTCGGATTATGCAAATGATGATTTTTGGCTTCGTAGTGTGCTGTCACAAAGTTTGCCACCTCCTCAGTAATGAATGCCTCAGCCATCGATGCTTCAATTCTACGCTTATTTTTACATTTAGCTCGAAGGGTCTTCTGCATCCTCTCAGTTGCAAAGCACCAACGATTTTGCACGGGCCCACCCAATCTTGCCTCGGTCGGTAGATGTAAAATCAAATGCTGCATTGGATTAAAGAAGCCCGGTGGAAAGATCTTCTCTAACTAGTGTCATCATCGCGTCGTAGCATTCTCTTCCCAAGTTGAACTGAGCCTTCAGAGCCATTACTTGTGCAAGTGCATCCAGCTGACACAGCTCGGTGTGCTCATGGAGAGGACGTTTTGAAGACTCCAACATTTCATAAAAGGCCTTTGCAGATTCCTCCATCTCATCTTCCGAATCCCGAGCATCATCAAAGTCTTGCACCATGTCTTCGATCCTTGTACCATGCTCGTCCGTGCGATGACGGACCACCTCAGCTCTTGTGCGTTGTATAGACTCACCATGAAATGTCCACACCGTATAATTAGGCTTAAAACCCCTCCTCTGCAGGTGTTTAATCATTATAGCCTCTGTCGTCTTTTTATAGTTGTCGCATCCAGGACAGGGGCAATAGTTTCTATCCTGGCCATTTGCGAATGCGGCTTTCACAAATTCCTTTGTTTTTAAAAACCATTCTTTCGTCAACTCTTTCTGACTAGGGTGACCGGTATACATCCACACACGATCACTCATCTTGTGTAGCTACTAAAGACAGAAGAAATATATTTATATATAATTTAGCATTTATATTCATCTTTCTCCATTTTTATTACGTCCAGGCAACCTACACGCTAATAGGTAAAGATAGGTCCTAATCCCACCCGAGTATGTGTAGATTGGGTTCGTTTTCCCATGCTCTGCTCCGGATCCAACGCAAAATTTCGGCAGCACCTCCCCGCTATTCTCCTGATACACGTCTCCGCAATAAACAGAGAGGATGTGCATCCGGAGAACAACAGGGAGGCACTGACGAAATTCCGCTTCGGATCCAGAGCACAGCATACGGGAAAACGAACCCAATCTACACATACTCGGGCTGTCCATGGATAATGTTGGACAATTCGAAAGGATGGCGGTTATAAATATGCAAAGACATGCATATTTATAGATGTTGCCCTTTCGAACGGGAGACGCATACTAGTCACACATACTGATAAATTAATTGAATTACCTAAATCTAGAAAGTTGCATCCGGAAACCGAGCCACAGTAAATGAAGGGGCAGGGAGAAGATGAAATTTGTACTAACCCACGAATGCAGGGGCGGAGCTCGTACAACAATTACCTAATTATGTTGGAGCTAAATTACCTAATTATGTCTTTTTTGAGCTAAATGGGCTAATTATCCCATTTTAGAGGAAAACAAGCTAAGTATATAATATTAATGAGCTGGGTTATGTCATTGTCCTATACTACTTCTTTTCTTCTTCTCCTTCTTATTTTTGTCTTCTCCTCCTCCTCCTCTTCTTCTTCTTCTTCATCTTCTTCTCCTCCTCCTCTTCTCCTCTTCTCCTCCTCCTCCTCTTCACCTCCTCCTCCTCCTCTTCTTCTTCTTCCTATTCTTTCTATTAAGCAGGTCCAGAAGTTGTCCTTTTGGTCCAGAGGACTTTCCAGGTTACCTATACTAATTTTCAGGTTATGTCATTGTTGGGTTAATTAGCCCATTTTCCTATATCTTCTCTTCTTCTCTTCTTCTTCTCTTCTTCTTTTATTCTTCTTTTCTTCTACTAAATCTACTAATTAACTAACAGAATCTACCACTAAAACTACTAATTAACTACTAATCTACCACTAAACTACCTACTAAATCTACTAATTAACTAACAGAAACTACCTACTAAATCTACTAATTTATTCTTCTTCTTCTTATTATTATTTTATTTTTTCTTTTTTCCCCTTATTCATCTTCTCCTTCTTCTTGTTTTCTACTTCTCTTTTTCTACTTCTTCTTCTTCTTCTTCTTCTTCTTCTTCTTCTTCTTATTTTCTTTTTTCCTCTTATTCTTCTCTTCCTCTCCTATTTTTCTTCTTCTTCTTCTTCTTGGTTCTTCTCCTTCCCTTCCTTTTCCTTCTTCTTCTTTTCCTTCTTCTTCTTATTTTCTTCTTCTCCTTTCTCCTTCTTCTTCATCTCCTTTCTCCTTCTTCTTCTTCTTCTAAACCTAAACTAACTAAACCTAAACTAAAACTGAAACTAAAACTAAAACTAAACTAAAACTAAAACTAACCTAACTAAAACTGAAACTAACCTAACTAAATCTGAAACTAACCTAACTAAAACTGAAACTAACTAAACGAAAACTGAAACTAACCTAACTAAACCTAAACTAAAACTGAAACTAAAACTAAACTAAAAGTAAGAACTAATCAAACAAAAATTATTAAAAAAAGAAGAAACAGAAACTTACCAGGGGGAGGAGGGCCGCAGGGGGAGGAGGGCGGCGGTGGAGGAGGGTGCAGGGCGGCGGTGGGGTGGGGTGGGGAGGTGGGGTGCAAGTGGCGTCGGCGGCGGCGGCGGCGGGGGCGCAGGGAGGAGGAGGAGGGCCGCAGGGGGGGGGGGCGCAGGGCGGCGGTGGGGTGGGGAGGTGGGGTGGGGGTGGCGTCGGCGGCGGCGGCGGTGGGGCGGCGGCGGTGCTGGGGGCCGGGGGCTGCTGCGGCGGCGCTGAGGGGAGAGCAGTGAGAGAGAGTGCGTGGGAGAGAGGAGAGAGGTGGGGCGCGCGGCGACCGTTAACGTTTGGGGGGTCCATCCCCTTTGCCGTCTGCCACGGACGGCAAAGTTAGTCAGGAAGATGGCAAAGGGGTGGGTGGGGCCGGGGTGGGATGGGGAGAGAGGAGGGGTGGGGTGGGATAGCTTTGCCGTCTGCCATCCCTACCTTTGCCGTCTGTTGAGAGACGACAAAGAGGTGGCTGATGGAAAATATGTATTTTGCCATCAGCCTCCTCTTTACCGTCTGTTTTTGCCAACACACGGTAAAGAGGTTCTTCGCCGTCTGCTGGCTGATGGCAAAGATTTGGCAGACGACAAATATAGGAATTCTAGTAGTGATGGCATGATCTTGATGTATCACGGGCCTTGTTAATCTAGATGGATCATATGATGGTATTCCCTAGCTACCTTGTTGTGATGAATTGAAACTTTCCCTTTAAGATCTCATTGTGTTGGATTGAATATTTTTAGTTTGAGAACACTTGAATTGAAACTTTCCATTTAAGAGGCTAGTTTGGATTTTAAGATTGAAGATTCGAAGACTTGAGTCACGATTCTGACAACTTTGCTAGTTATGATAAACCATGATGGAGATCCGGCCATTTTTGGCTGTCAAAGATTTATTTGCTCCTCTAAAAGTTTGTTCTTTAACCCAGTTTGAAGATCGACATGATATATATATATATGATGCATGATGCAATGTAGGATGATGTATGATTGAACTGGTCATAATATGACTGCAACTTTCATGACCCGGTCATTCATGATGAGCCGATAAAAAAGGTACTTGTACCTAAAAAGTTAGGAGGTAATATCATGTAGAAATAGTAATATAGCATAACTAATAGGCCGGCTCAGTGAGACATGGTAAAAGGAGGCTGACTTTCGAGGCTCAAGTCTTGCTTCAATGAAGCGGGTATGATAACCCATGGTTTCTCCTAGCTTTAAGTATGTCGGGTCTCACATGCTGCATCCAATGTTTTAACCTTGATCAATCAGGGTCCAAAGTGGATTGATTTGTCGAGAGTACACGGGGTCATGTGATGAGAGTCGCATCAATCATACTCGTAGGTTTAACAATTTTGTGGCGTCTTTGCCGGATCAAGAGGGTGAGAAAGCTAAACTCGATGAGTTGGAAGCCCCCAAGTGTCCTATGATCTTGGTAAAGTTGAGCATAGGATATATAGGAGACAATGCTACTATTGCAAAACATCTGGGTTCAGATAAGCCGGCTTGATTCCATTGATCATAATAGATGATAATATGATTATCCAATAAAGGAAGATACCTATGCTTGAACAGCGCATCATGGCAGATGGTTCTCTTTGGCAATCTTTAATTTTTAACCCATTAGGTAGGGCACCATTGTTCAAACTATGCATCGTGGTAGCTAGTCCTTTTGGGCGACTTGAAATCTTTTGCCAATAAGGTAGTAGTCCCCGGGACTTCGTTATCTTCCCTGCAATGACCGGGGGTTCTAGAATTTTTGAGCCCGGTTAAATCTGTCGGGGCATGTCTGTGTAGCCCCCGAGTTTTAAGTCGACTCGTGGAGGTGGGTTGAGAGTCTTCATACTTTTTATGGCATAAGCCAGCATAAGGTTGACGACTGAATGATGGAATTTACTAAAACTGGAGACGATTTGGCGAGTTGATGATCTTGGTGATGCTCATCGTATATCTTTTGGAAACTGTCGTGCCCAAATTTAGTTCATATGCCTCGTGACCCATGCTTTATTATTCTCATGTAGTCTAGCTCTCCTGGCTCCTCCTGGTCCATTTTTTCTTTGTCGTAGGATTTTGAATTACCGGCTCAATGTTGGCCGGCTCAAATTGAAGCTTCTCCAGGGATTTTTCCTTCATGGAAAGATCTTCTGTTTCTTTTGATATGTTGAAGTAGAACTTATCGCTGGGATAATATGCCAATGTGTCTATCCATTGAGCAACCTGGCGCGAGTGGAGGCTGGTACGTATTTTGGCGATGTTGCATAAGGCATGATTACGAATGTCACTTTTTTCTTTACTTCAGTGTTGTTGAAAGAGACAGGCCGCGGGAGCGGCTTGCCTGCATTCATAGGACAACTTGAGCATGTTGGTGTGGCTCCAGCATGTTGATGTAGACCGGACCGCGGGGACAGCGGCTTGAGCGCGTCCATTGGGCGGCTCGTACGGGCGTATGTAGTCCCGACGTGTTGATGTAGATGTGGAAATCACCTGCGATGTTTGAAAATTAGCACGAATAGAGTTCGAACGTGGCATTGTAAGCCAACGAAGACAGTGATTCGGCCGCGTCATTCGGAAGCCGGTGTGGACGACGAGTTGGCTGTGGTGTTGTAATCTAGCATGGACAACGAGTTGGCCACGACATTGTAAGCTAGTGAGGACATTGATTAGGACACGCCATTGTAAGCTGGTGTGGACGGCGAGTTGGCCACGTCATGTGTAAGCTGGCGTGGACGGCGAGTTCATTTAAAAACATGGGTAGACGACGAGTCAGTCGTGTTGGGTTGATGTAGATTGTACCATGGGGCGACGACTTTCACACGTCCGTTGGAAGATGTGGCCTGGACGGATTCCGACGCATGACAATATTGGCGCAGCTCCATATCCAGAATATTATATCACCTTTGTAGTGAGAACTTGTCATGCGCAGAAAAAAATTGCAAAAAAAGTAATTGTTCTCACAATAAAAGTTGTACTAATAAAATAAGAAAGGTGGATAGCACCTCGTATTTTCAATGGATAAACGTGAGAAAGCTTTTGACATATTTGATATAGACTAGGCCGCGGGGGCGGTGGCTTGCGAGCATCCGTTGGGTGGCTCCAGCAAGGATACATGGACCCGACGTGTGGATGCGGATGCGGGGGTCGGTTGTAGCATTGTAAGCTAGTGTGGATGCACGAGTTCCCGCGGCTTTTGAGGCATGCATGGACAAGAGTCGACCACAACATTGCACGCAAGTGCGGACTCGTGAGTCGTTCGCAATGTTGATGTAGACTTGACCACGGGGGGACGGTAGAACCGATCGCGACATTGGTGTAGGATCTAAAATATGTCTAGAGGGGGATGATTAGACTAATTGACAAGATAAAACCTTAGCCTTTTCCCATTTTTTAGTGTGGGCCAGTTTCAGCAATTATGACTAGTCAAGTACACCCTATATATGCACATCTAAGAGTATATAGCAGCGGAAAGTAAAACATGCAAGTGTGAAGTAAGGAAGGGTAGGGAGATCAAACGCATAAGGTTGACACGGCAATTTTTTGCATGGTTCTGATAGTTGGTGCTATCGTACGTCGTCGGTGGAGACGTCAACCCATAGAGGGTAACAGCTGCGAGAGTCCATGGAGGGCTCCACCCACAAGGGGTCCACGAAGAAGCGGCCTTGCCTATTACACCACGGCTTCCGTCCACATAGGACTAGCCTGACTCAGGGTAGATCTTCATGAAGTAAGCGATCTCCTTGCCCTTACAAACATCTTGGTTCAACACCACAACACGAAGTAGGAGGCTCCCAAGCGACACCTAACCCTCCAAAAGGTAATAGATGTGGTAGAATGATGAACTCCTTGCTCTTCTGCTTCCAAGATAGTCTTATCCATACTAAATCACTCTCTCATAGATTTGACATGTGTAGGAGAGATTGATTTGGTGAAAAGCAACTTGGGAGGCTAGAAATCAAGGTTCAAATGGTAGGAATGGAATCTCTTGATCTCAACACATGAGTAGGTGGCTCTCTCTCAGAAAAATCAATCTCGCAATGAAGTGTGTGTTCTGAGTGCTTCCTCTGTGAATGAGAGATAGGTGGAGGGGTATATAGGGAGCACCCAAAATCCAACCGTTACACCTAAAGTGACCAACTCGGTGACACCGAAGTTACAAACTCGGTGCTATCGACTTGCTCAAAAGGGGCAACTTTTCAATCTCGGTGGAACCGATATACACAACTTGGTAGAACCGAAAAGGTGGCTAATGGTGAGATGACCCAACTGACTGACACCTATACTCAAACTCGGAAATTCCGATTTTGTGTATCGAGGCAACAAAAGGTTGGTCACCTAAATTCGGTAGCATCGAAGCAGAATCGGTTGTACTTAAATGGTAGGTTTGGCTAGGGTTCTGTCTGGGATGAAAATCGGTAGGGCTGAATATGGAAACTTGGTGGCACCAATTTTGGACATTTGGCTTAGGACAGAAGTGTTATGTGGGAGAATGGCTGAGTATTTTTGGTGGCTATCTGTGAGAACTTGAGCAACCAATTCATTTTAATACCTCATCCCCTTTTAATAGTATTGGCTTTCCTATGGATTGAAATGTGATTTCTCACAGTGTAAATTGAAGAGTCTTCTTGCTTGAAGCTTGAGCCAATTTTATTCCTTCCTTCATCAAGGGGCATCTCCACATAAACCTTTAGCCAATGCATCTTTTGAACTTTTCTAAAATATACTTGGATAAGATCATTAGTCCAATGATGTATATGTTATGATCAATTATCAAGACCACCGTAGGGAGCATTTGTGCCTTCAATAGGACACCAACACAGACGCACGGGTCGCACGCATCATTGTGAGCTGGTGCGAACGTGAGCATAGACAGTAGAGCCGTCCATGGCGTTGGACGTCGGTGTGGTCACGCGAGTCGCACGCGGCGTTGTAAGCGCGTGCGGATGCCCATGTCGACCGCAGGGGCGGCGACTTGCATTCGCATCCATCGTGTAATATGACTGGATGCGTAAAATATATTCTGGGCCTAAGTGATTGTTCTTAAAGAAAGGAAAAATGATATCTGCTAATGATACGTGATATATTTTGTCGACGCATAATCTTGATCTAGACTGGTCAGGTAGGACTGGGGCGAAACCATGGTGGCAAGGCGGGGTGTGGAAGCGGAGGCGAGCGTGACGGGTGTGGCAGAGCTGGCTGTAGGGCGCAACACAGCGGGCGAGGTGAAGCTGGCGGAAAGCGCGGTCAACCCGGGGCCGGCTCGTGCTGGGCATGCGATGGCGAGGTTGTAGTAGTGAAGCGGAGCACGACAGCAGAGGCGAGACATGGCTATGGTAGTGGCTGGATTGAGGCGAGGTTGCAACGGCGAAGCGATCCATGGTGGAGGCAAGGTGTGGTGGAGCTGGCTTGGGACGCCACCATGGTGATACGAAGATGATCCATGGCGCCGGCGGCTAGTGTGGAAAGGTGCGGCCATGGCCAACACCTGGCTCTAGGCGAGGCTGTAGGCAAGGTGTGCCATGATGGGTGCTAGCAAGCGAGGCCAGCTCGGGGCGAGAGGCGGACAGCGGTTGACGCGGCAAGGCGAGACCGGCTCGGACGCGAGTCCAAGGCCGAGTCTGTGTCCATGTCTATATCCGGGTCACCAGTCATCTTTCCTTTCCTTCTGCTTTCTAGTTGTTGAATCTATGTGATCTCTATGTGCAGCGACTTTGGCCTGGTAGAAACTCAAGTCGATTTGTAGCATCCATAGGGACTAGTCCTCGCGTGTCTTGTCGATCATGCTATTTTCGGCGAGTTATGCATGCGATTTCACGGGGCTGCGTGTAGAACTTGCCACTGAATCTCGATCTGGTAATCTTGATCCATTGTATGGGACGTGTCGAGTCCTTGTGTCCGTGTTTTTTGAAGGTATCCATGCATATGATCTGCCTGGCCAATGAAGTTGCTTTCATTTGTGTCATGAAGATTTGAATCATCAAAATCTGAATCCATACTTTCCTGGCCCTATGATGGTCCCATGACGAGTCATCGTTCATGACCATTTCATGTCGGCTCTTCTTCATCTCATCATCAGGAGCTTCTTGATCCCTTGGGAAATCCCTTCAAGAACTTAACACCATCGTGCTTCACCCCATAGTGGGCGCCAATTTTCGTGGTTTTGTCACGACAGATGTCCTCGTGAAAGGACTTAGGTGTGAGGCCATCAAAACTAGGTGTTGGCTTGAGAGGTGTTGGTTTAACTCGAGAGACGCGAGTTTACCCAGGTTCGGCCCCTTTGATGGAGGTAAAAGCCTACATCTTGCTTGTGTTTCATTGATGAATATCTCGATTACAAGGGTGCGAATTCTTTACCTCTAATCTCCAGGGTGTCTAATGTGTCTATCTCTAATGACTTGTCTTGTCAAGACTTAACCTAACTTGTTCCTCTTGGGGTGCCATGTCCCTCGTTATATAAGTTGAAGGGGTAGGCTTACATAGAGTCCTACTAGGACTAGGACTAGATTCTCTTGAATCCTAATCCAGGTCTAGTTTCTCTTGGAGGGGATTCCTCCTCTTCTTGGGCCTTCTCTGTGAGCCTCCTTCCAGGCCTCTCCATGAGCCGCCTTACATCGGCCTGCACACTAGGCCTTGGGCATTGTCGTCTAGGTCGATCCGGCGAGCAGGGTGACCCACAAACCGCAATCTAACGGGTCGTGGCATACCTCATGTTCGGGTCATACCTCGTGGCCGGGTCAAACCGTGGGGTATAGCCAAGACACTACCCGCCCTATATGAAGAACTTTAAAGCTTCATATTGAAACTAGTTGCACCAGGATTTCTTGCCAAACTCGAAGCGAAGCCTACATTGATGGATGATATCAAGGACGGTCGGAAAGGACACAAAAGCATCGAAGGCATCAAGAAGAAGATCAACAAAGGCAAGGCCCCAGGATTCTCAGTGAATGAACAAGGATTCATATGGTTTGGAAATCTCATCTATGTATCCAACAAAGATGATCTCAAGAGTTTGATCTTGCAAGAAGCCCATGAAACTCCATATTCCATGCATCCTCGAGGAACCAATACCTCAAACCAAGACTGTGGTGGCATGGCATGAAGAGCGAGATAGCCACATATGTCACTAAGTGTGACGTATGCCAGAGGGTGAAAGCTGAGCATCACCGACCCGCTGGGTTGCTACAACCTATCAAGGTGCTTGAGTGGAAGTGGGACAAGGTCGGGATGGACTTCATCACCGTATTGCCCAGGTCAAGGAAAGGGCATGATTCCATTTGGATCATTGTCGATCACTTAAAGAAGGTAACCCACTTCATCCCCCTCAAGACAACCTACAATGGGAACCAACTGGCCAACCTATACATCAACTGGATCTTGAGCCTCCACAGAGTTCCTAAGGAGATCATGTCAGATCGAGGTACCCAGTTTACCTCGGGATTTTGGAACAGATTCACTGAAGCCTTGAGGACCAAGCTATCTTTCAGCACCGCTTTTCACCCTCAGACAGGCGGACAGACGGAATGAGTAAACCAACTAATCAAAGACATGCTTAGTGCTTGTGTTTTGGCATACGGAGCTCAATGGGAAGACTTCTTACCCTTTGTCGAGTTCTCGTACAACAACAGCTATCAGCCCAGTGTTCAGATGGCACCATTTGAGTAGTTGTATGGATGCAAGTTCCGCACCCCCCCTCAACTGGTGAGAAAGTTCCACTTGTCAAAGAAAGTCTCGAGACCACCAAGTCAAGACATAAGACCTACACCGACTCACATTGCTGAGACATGAGTTTCCGTGTTGGGAGTATGTCTACCTTCGAGTCACACCTCTCAAGGGAATGAAGTGCTTCCATGTCAAGGTAAAGCTCGCACCAAGGTACATCAGCCCCTTCAAGTTCAGAGGTAGGCGAGGAGAAGTTGCCTACCATCTAGAGTTACCCTCTGAGCTTTCGGATGTGCGCAACGTTTTCTACGTGTCATAACTCCGAAAGTGCCTCCAAGTTTACAACCACCCCAATCTCTACAAGGACATTGATCATCAAGCCATCGACCTTCAGCCAGACCTCAGTTATCGTGAGAGACCAGTTTGCATCTTGGATGAAGCCGAGCGTTGCACCAGAAGCCGCACCATCAAGAAGCAACATGCGAGCGTGAAGAGTACCTCAGATTAGAGTTCCCTTATCTCTTTAGTACTCAGCTAGGAATCTCGGGGATGATATTCTTGTAAGGGGGGTAGCTCTGTCACACCATGTGTTTGTACCACCTTGCTATGCTGAGAGTTTATAAAATTTGGAACCAATTAAAACTTTTTGGTGTGCTCGAGATGCTTGAATTGATTATAATTTGCTTGCTTGCTTACTTGGGTTTTTATTTACAAAAATGCTCCTTCTCTCAAGCCTCGTATTGTTGCTCCAAATCATTGCCCAATGACCATGCCATGTGTATAGGACATTAAACTTTATCTACAAAATATTATTTTGACCCAAAAAGATATTCTTTAATTTAAGTTTTCAAAAACCCTGAATTGAGGTTTGTATTACAAATCCTCAAATTAGGGTAGACGGTTTGCCCAAAGATTTTATTTGTATCCTATTATCAAAAATACTTCCCAAAACCACAAAATTATTATTTCAAAAGTTATTTTCCTATTTTAAGTAAATACGGTTTACCCCAAAGTCTTTTGTGAAGAAAAAATATTATTATGCTTCTACAATATTTTTGAAAATTTAGGGAATCTTAGTGGACATATATTTCCATACATAAGAGTTTCAATACATGGTCATGTTCAAAAGATTGGACAAAACCCTCCAAAACCCTTTTTCTTCATTTCAATTATTTGAAATATTTCTATAAGAAATATTCTCAAATAATTCCAATAAAATACTAGCAAGTCACACATGATATATGTGATGATCTTGCCAAGTTTAATCTTAATCCAAATTGATTTCATTCTCCGAAATATTCCAAAACCTTCTATGTCCAAAACCAAATTTGAGCAACTCTAAATTGCTAATTGATCCCCAAAAAGGCCTTCGCCCCATATTTTACCACAACTCCTGCTAGTTACCCTGCACCCCCAGTAACTCCCTCTCGTCAGTAGCTCAATGATTTATAGGGTAAACCCCCAATTTTTACCTCCGGACAGCCTTGACATGTGCCCTTTCCCCCTCATTTCCATCTTAATACCCCTCTCATTACCACCTAAGCATCCGAAGGGCATCTTCATATGCACCAGCAGCAACTGGACAAAGTGGGGCACCCAGAGCACGTGGGAAAATGGTCATTCCGTCCATTTGCAAGATCTGGAGAGCGCTATAATGCGCAACCGCATTGTAGCGGCGACCATCCTACTGCTCCGGCAAAATTGGGAGGTGTAACCGTGTCGCCCGAGGTTTCCTCGACGTCCACGACATGCTAGGCGGGCGGCTACCTCCTCATTCTCTCTTCGGTAGCCCTTGTCACGCGTGTTAGAGCGTCGCCACGTGTGCTAGTAGCCGCTCGTGCCTGTGGCCCGCATCACGCTCGCTCTCCTATCCATCTCTCTTCTCTTGGTCGACGACCGCCCCCACGAACGCCCCTCACACGCCATTTCCCCTTCCCTTGGTTGCTAGAGCCATCGCCGCGGACACTCGTGAGCTGCGCTTACGGTGCACCATCGTCCAACTATAAAATCCACCCCTCGACCCTCCATTCGACTTTCTCCGCCCCCTACCACCCAAAATTAGAGGTCCGCACCACCCATTCATACATTACCTCCCTCGACACTCGACTACGAGCAGGAGCTCTGCCACGGTGGGCCATCGACGACCAGACGGTACAGAGCCCCATCAACCTCCATTCTTCTTCCCTGAGATTCCACTCGATCCTAGGAACCTAACCCCCCTCCTAGATATATGCATCACGGGCAGTTCGAGCAATCCAACCTCGGCCTCCTTGGCCGGCCACGCGGGTACCTGACCACCGGCGAACCCCACTTCCCCGGAAAGCATCTCCACTCGATCGAGACGCGCGCTAGCATGATGCCACCTCCCCTGGTGCCCTCAGGTATTCCAGTCATGCCCCACATCACCCGCACCAAGCTCCTCCCCCGCTCCGGCCAAGGGTTAGTGATGACAGGCCGGCCTCACCTCTCATCCCCTCCTCATATCTAGACCAGTCCCACCAGCCAAATTTGAAAACCAAGTCGCGCCACATACCGGTTCGATGCGTTAAGTGAAGGCGTATTTTGCTAATACTACTTTCGCGTCGATGGTCTGGCCAGGCTAAATTGTACTGGTCCGGGTAGTTGCGCCCAGATTTGGCCCAAGCGCACAGTAGAATTTTGCCTTTTTATTTTTCAAGTAACTTCCAAAAATTCCACAAGGTTGAATACTTATCCAAATGCAATGATTCAAATTCTTAAATTCCTCTAAAATTATTACCTACTTAACGGTATGATTTTTATCTATGACCAAAAAATATTTTATGCACTTTTCATATTTAAAACCTTGTTTTGAGTATAAAAAGTCTGTTTTAAAATGCTTTTTATTATTTTGACAATCCCAAACTAAAACCTAATATTTTTTACAAAAAAACATCCACCCTAGTATTTTACAAAAATGGGTTGACATTTTTCTAAGTGTTATATTTTCCTGTTTTGTCGTGGTCTTATTTTTTTCCCATTATTATCGCGGCGATAGATTGCGTGGTTGACAAGGGAGTTGGACGAGAAGACTTTGAAGACCTTGGAGACTTTGTTGAGCCAAGCAAGCACCCCCGCGGCCATGTCTAGAAACCATTTTTATGCATTTCATATGGCACCTTACTTTATTGCATTTCAATCATGTTGAGTCGGTGACCACCCTGGTGGGTTGTCTCCGATAACTCCTTGTTGATACTTGCACTAAGCATGACCCTACCTTCCTATGAGGGTTGTGTGGGTGGTAAGTAGTTAGGATGCTAAGTAGTTGCTATGCAAATGGAATGGGATTATTCATGGTGTTGGAAACAAGAGTGTTTTCAAAGACTTTTCGAAGAACCTGTCAGGGGCACTAATCCCGAGGGAGATGGTGTTGAGCTAGGTAACCACTTGAGAAAGAAGTGGTGCATCGAGGCAAGTGAGTGTGTTTATTTTGAAAACGGATTGGTTTAAGTTGCGACCATTACTCCAACCTTATATGTACGACCATGATACCCCTCATGGGACTGGGCTTTGTTGATTACTGTGGTCGGTACTCGCTGGGTGCCCGCATTACTAGTGGTGCGAGTGAAGTGGTCATTCTCTATACGGGGTCATGCCAGAAAGGACGACCATGGGTTGTTTTTACAAACAACGGGCACACCGTTGCATGCCCTCATGGATGGTACTTGCGATGTACATCACGAGGGATGGCGCCAACGAGTGGACTCTTAGTTAGTATTGTCATGGAAAAGGCATTGTTCGGGTACTTTCCTTAGGTATGGAAAATACCGTGAGTCGTGGATTGACACGGAAGTTTCCCGAGTCTTCTGGGTAAAGTGTGCAACCTCTGTAGAGTTCAAAACTATTCGAATAGTTGTGTCCACGGTCAAGGACAGTTGGATGACCTCTCTTGGGCTACGTCCATTATTACAAGACTGTGTGTGTGGGTGTGTGAAAGAGGATATGTGAGCTAAGTCGGATAACTTGACATGATTATGGAACATGAGTTGTTCTACCCCTGTTTATGTTGATATTTGTAACATGTTCATATGGGTATCAGTCACCTCATGATGCATTCTTTCATAAGATATTTATCATGTCATTGCACTTAAAATTAGCTTTGTGCATCTTACCTATTAGTTATATGTCATGCATTGTTATTACCTTGTTCCAAAACATGGGTTGCTTGCAAGTACATTCAAAGTACTCATTGGTTGCCACTGTTTATTTAATTGGACAGGCATGGAAGAACAGGAGTATGGTGAAGAGTTCGTTGTTGATGAACATGCGAACTTGCATGCTTTATAGTCAGAATGCCTATAGGGATAAGGGAGATGTCATGGGTTCATGCTTTCGTTTAGGATTTCCGTTGCTAGCTATGTTTGGTGTGTTGTCCTTCGAGGCCCTATCTATGGATGTAAGACTCTTGTTATTTAGCTTTTGTGTGTTCAGTGAGCATTGATCTGTTGGTTCATTGTACACGTGCACTCGGTGATCACGACTTATGGGTCAGGGTCCCCACAAAAACTATGCCCCCCGAGTCTATTCACAATATATTTAAAAAAACTTCAATACCTTGATGCCCTTTATCGGTTTTCATTTTACTTTGCAATTTACAATTATCTACACATCTCACTTGCTTGTGAATAACGACAGCAAGGGGATTAACAACCCTTTTGCCCACATTGGGTGCAAGTGGTTTGTTCTTTTGTGTGCAACCACTAAAGACAATTGTTATGGATATTCGTATTGGTTCAATAAACCTTGGTTTCATAACTAAAGAAAATATTTACCCACATTACGGTACGATAACCTGTTCCTCTTCATGGAAAACAAAATGCATATCAAAATTATCACGAGGGATTTCGGGCGCCATTGCCAGGGAATATTATCACCAATTACCAAGTTACTTCAAACAAATTTTCATTCACTTATTCCTGTTTTTATTTTCTGGTATATTTAGTTTGTCTCATAAAAAATAAAAAATACAAAAAAATTATCTTTGCTTGTCACTAGTTCACGTTGCTTGCTTTGCTCTCTAGTTTACTTGTCATATTTGTTACTTTGCTTGCTCGGTCACCATGTCTCAAGATACTACTAAATTGTGTGATTTCTCAAATACTAATAACAAATATATTAATGCACCCTCCACTAGTGTGGAGGCTTTTGATATTAATGCTGCATTGTTGAATCTTGTCATGAAAGATCAATTTTTAGGAAGTCCTAATGAGGATCCCGCTTCACATCTTAATACCTTTGTTGAACTTTGTGATACGCAAATTAAAAAGGATATGGATAATGATATTTTGAAATTAAAATTGTTTCCTTTTTCACTAAGAGAAAAAGCTAAAGCTTGGTTTTTATCTTTACCATGTAATAGTATTGGAACATTGGATAAGTGTAAAGATTCTTTTATTGCCAAGTTTTTTCCTCCTACTAAGATCATCTCCCTTAGAAATCAAATAATGAATTTTAAAAAGCATGATCAAGAACATATTGCACAAGCTTGGGAGAGAATTACATTGATGATAAGGAATTGCCCCACTCATGCTTAAACTTGTGTATGATTATCCAAAACTTCTATGCTGGACTAAACTTTGTGTCTAGAAATATTCTAGATTTTGCTACAGGTGGTACCTTTATGACTGTGACCTTACGAGAGGCTACAAAACTTCTAGACAACATCATGACCAATTATTCTCAATGGCATACCGAGAGACCTCCAACTGGTAAGAAGGTAAATTTTGTTGAGGAAACCGCAACTTTGAGCGAAAAAGTGGATGCTCTTATGAATGTTGTTGCTAAGAAAAATACTTACGTTGATCCCAATGATATGCCCTTGTCTACTTTGGTTGAGAAAAATAATGATGCTATTGATGTGAACATTGTCCCGCGAAATAATTTCAACAACAATGATTATAGAGGTAATTTCAATTCTAGGATGTATCCTGGTAATTCCTCTAAAAAATATGCAAATTATTATGGAAATTATTCCACAAATTCTAATAGGATACCCTTTGATCTGGAGAACAAAATTAAGGAATTCATTAATTCTCAAAAGGTTTTCAATACTATGGTAGAACAAAAATAGCATGTTGTTGATACTTTGGCTAAAAGCATGGATATAATTGATCTTGATGTAGAAACTCTTAAATTAAAGCTTTGCCTCCTAACCATGATTTTAAGGAAACTATTAAATCAATCCAAGTTTATATTAATGAAAGTAAGGAGAGGACCGCTAAGTTGAAAGCTAAAGGGGAATTCCTAGAAAAAGCACCTCCACACGATTTTTATCGGAATCATGATCAAGATCCTAAAATGATTGGTACTTTTCCTATTTAATCTTTGTTTAATTCAGTTAATATTAATGATAGGGACTCGAGATGATACACATCTAGTTAAGGATCGTCCCGTTTGCTTGGGGTGATGATTTTGATGCTAAAAAGGTGGGTTTGGAGAGGTCAAGACTTTAACTAGTGATGTGCCCACTATCTTGGATTGTAAGAACTTTAATTATGATAATTTCTATTTAGTATAATATATTTCCTTTCTGCAATACATTATTAGGTCACCGAATGCTTACGAACAAAACAAAGCTTTTAGTCAACATATAGTAGAAGCTATGGTAAAAGCTTATGATGAGGAACTTGAGCTTGAAGTTTCTATTACTACAAAGTTGCATCATCACTGGGAACCTACTAACAAAATTGAGATAAATAATTATGAATGCAATGTTTTGTGTGAACTTGGTGCTAGTGTTTCAACTATACCTAAATCTTTATGTGATGTGCTTGGTCTCACTAATATTGAAGAGTGTTCCCTAAACTTGCATCTTGAGAATTCTGCCATTAAGAAACCCTTAGGTAGAATTAATGATGTGCTAATAATTGAAAATAAAATCTATGTGTCTGTAGATTTCATTGTGCTTTATATTGATTGCAATCCTACTTGTCACATTACACTTGGAAAACATGTGATAGCCCGAGACCTACGCTCTAGAAGGTTCCCCTTTTGTTCTATTGCCACCGTGCAATTAGGTTGTCTGTCGGATTCATCATCGCATCATTCGCATCATCCACATTGCATCAGCACTCCGTTGCCGCCAGTTTTCAAAACTTGCATCCATTATTAGTTGTCGGTTCTCTCCGTTTTCGTCATTGACCGTTTGGAGACCGACCACACACGCACGCGCCCGCGGCATCAATAAAATCTTGTATTTTAAAAGTGTGTAGGAAACTTTCTCGGATTAGGTTCAAACTTGGTGTGCAGTCTAAATATAGTATTGGAAGGCCACTTGCCTATTTTTGTTGCAATTGGAGTACGTTTCATACCCGAACGGGCGACCGTAGCGGCACCGTCATCGGTTTATCGTCGCACGTTTTTTGGTGTTTTACAAATCCGGTGTCAGGCTGCAAACTTCCCTCTCTTCCCGACCTAGCATATTCTACACACCCCAAAACATCCACCAAGCCTGCCCCTTCATTTCGAACCGTCCGATTGACATCCGACGGCCCGAAAACGGACGAAAAACCAAAACCCTAGCCAAAACTGTTGTAAATGGACATTCCGACGTCCAAATTGGGAAGCCCCAATCCACAGCTCGAAATCCATGCGCAGCTTCCTCCCACCTCCACCTCCACCCACCTCCACCGCGCGGGCCCGCTAGGCCCAGATCGGGCCCGGTCGATCCCATCTCTTCTCCGCCGCGTGGAACTGAGCCGCGAGCACCGCGCAACAGCACCTCCTCCCCGAGCCATAAGCAGCCCCACCCCCCCCCCCCACGCAGCTTCGCCCAGATCCGGCTGCCCCATCGTCGCCTGCCGCCCCAACGGCTCGCTGGAGCGCTGCCATCCGCCCGCTCGCCCCCGAGCAGTAGCATCTCGTGCTGCCTCCCGCCGGCCCCGTGCTCAGCTCCAGGCACACCTCCAACTCAAGCTCCGCCCAAGATCTGTTCCAGATCCGTCCTTCCCCGCCATGGATCCGCCCCCAGGCCCCGTCTCGAACCTCCCCGCGCCTCCGCATCGCCCCTGGCCGACCTCCTCGCCGTGAGCACTGTCAGGGCTCGTCCTCAGCGAGCAACGCGAGGAGAACGACGATGCTTCAATCTGCGCCCTACCAGACCGGCCCACCTCCCTGCCGAGGTCCAGCCGGCTTGCCTACCCCTCGGCCCAGCCTGGCCTCGCCTTCGCCCCAGTCTGCCCCACGCTCCAGGCCGAGGGATCGCATTCTTCCCGAAAGCCCAGCTCAGTCTCGTCCCCTCCAGATCTGGCCTTTGGGCCGAGGTGAGCACCCGGGCCATATTCCCCGCTCGTGCACATTTTTATTAACTTGTGCCTTGCCTTGTTAGGCCCGTGTAGGGCGATTCAGCCCAGTACCGTTTTTTTAAGCACTTGTGATTTTCTTTAATTTCAGTAAAATGCAATATTTCCAAACGGAAGTAGTTTTTAATTCGTGCATCGGATCGAGATGAGTTATATATGTAACTTGGCTAGAATTTCGTGTAGATTAGTATTTTTCATCTCTCATGCATATCTAGAGTTGTTAGGTGTGTTGTTTGCATCGGTTTGTGTGTTGATGCGATAGAAACGGTTTAGATCGTATTTAATTAACCATAGCTCCGTTGGAGATGTGCCATATATGTAAATGGACTAGAACAATGAGTAGAATCACATCAACCACTTTGTTAACAAACATAAAATGCGGCTAGGATAGATCTGGACTGATTACTAAGTTAAAACATGGGGTCTTTTCGGAGATGCTATATGTCGTTTCCGGACTCATTTAAAATGCCTAGATAAGTAGATTATTTGCGCTTCACCCCTTGCCATGTTTAACAACATTTAATATTGTCGTATACCTAAACAAGAGAGAACTAAATAATTCGTATGTGGAGTTTGCGTGATGTGAATTGACATGCCAGGCCTTGCATAATTTTAACTGAAAATGCATCATTTTAGGGTGTGCATCATGTCGTGCATGTGCATGGTGAACATCGTGTGTTGATGCTTGTTTACAGTTGCTTCATCTCGATAGAGTTCCGCAAGCGTGTTGGAATGTGTGGAGCCGTTCGACTACGTCGGTTCGTCTACTTCACGGAGTCATTCTTCTTCCAAGAGGGATCTCAGGCAAGATGATAATTTCCCTAGATACCATTACTATCATTGTCATGCTAGTTGTCTTGTTTCTTTCGTTATGTCTCGTCGCCTACCACCTATTATATGTCAGCCTCTCAACATTGCCATTTAACCTTTAACCTGTTCGCAACCTAGCAAACCACTGATTGGTTAAGTTATCGCTTGCTTAACCATTTAATAGCGTTGCTAGTTGTAGGTGCAATTGCTTCCATGTGATAACATGGGTTCCTTGTTATATCACCCTATTGATGCTATTTAATCAATGCACCTATATATTAGGTAAAAGGTGGAAGGCTTGGCTTTCTAGCCTGGTGTTTTGTTCCACCTTTGCCACCTTAGTTTCGGCTACCAGTGTTATGTTCCATAAATGAGCGTTCCTAACATGCTTGGGGTTGTTATGGGGACCCCCTAGATTCTCGTTTTGGGATAAAGCTTGCCTGACAAGGCCAAACATTGGTACTATATTTGCCCAACATAATGATACTGATGTTAATGTGACGCATAGGGAGTTAGCACTACCCGAGGAATAATTCAACATAATACCGAGGGTGCCAGTGCTGATGGTGTTGGTTCCAAAGAGAGCAACTTATTAACGCTACCCAAGGCAACTCGTAGTGTGTGGTAACCATTCCTCATCCGTCGTGTCCTGAGAACGAGATAGGTGGCTCCTTTTACCTGTCTCGAGCGTCTTGTACGAGGGATTGTGAAGATACTTCGGGATATCTTGAGGTTGAGGTTTTCCAATAGGAACCCAAGGAGATCACGGGTTTCCCTGATCGAGGTCATTCCGTCGCAGCGTGTGATAGTTTGTGATGGACTAGTTGGAGCACCCCTACAGGGTCAAATCCTTCGAAAAGCCATGCCCGGGATTATGTGGCAACGTGGAAACTTTGTTTAACATACGGTTCTTCTATATAAATAGAAGTAAACTTAATAAAAAAACTTGACAACTAAGTGTGTAACCATGAATGTCTCATTCATGAGCTCCTTCTCCGACCGAGGACACGGTGGGGTTATGTTTGACGTAAGTAGGTGTTCAGCATCATTCATTTATCATTAGTAGTTCACGTCCGCTATGCATAGATCCCCCTCTTTATTCTTGTACTCCTTAGTAAGCCACCGCAAATAACTGATTAGTCGCTTGCTGCAGCCCCACCACTTAACCATGCCTCACCCATTAAGCTTTGCTAGTCTTGATACCTTTGGAATGAGATTGTTGAGTCGGTGTGGCTCACAGATTACTACAACACCAGTTGCAGGTACAGGTAAAGGATATTACGACGTGAGCGCGATGATTGTTCATTTGGAGTTTCTTCTTCTTCTTTGTCAATCTAGGATGGGTTCCAGGCCGACAGCCTGGGATAGCAAGGATGGATGTCGTTCCTTTATTGTTTTTTCGTCCATAGACGGACCCTGCTGTTCTTCATGATGATTGTACGTATTGTACTCATGTGACTCTGATGTAGCTTGTGGCGAGTGTAGGCCAACTCCTTATACTCATCTTTTCAGTACATGTACTTGTAATAATATCCATTCTTGTGAAACGAGGAGATCCGTTTCTATCCTTGTCGAGGCCCTCGTGCCAAAATAAAGATAGGACTACATCTTGGGCGTCACAAGTTGGTATCAAAGCAGTACCGACCTAGGAGCCCCCTTGATTGATCGAACATGGCCGAGTCGAGTCTAGTTATATATCGGAGAGTAGGATTCTTTTTTTCTCCTCTACTATGCTCTGGTAAGGGATCTTGACGTAAGGATTTTAATTCTACTCCTCTTCTCACTCTAATTTTTTTGGATCACGCTTATATTTTTGGAATCTATATGATGTCGATGTGATGGAGTTCTGTCTTGGTGCCTCCTGCTATGTTGATTTTATTCCCGGGAGTTCAGCTCCAAGGGATTCTTGAGTACATTGTTATCATTCAGATTTCTTAGTATCTCAGGACGAAGGCTGTTGGAAATTGCTTCAATACTGGTAGTGGCGAGATAACCCCGACATCCCAGTACTGATGCAGAGAGTTCGGGGGTACTGCCATACTTGGTATCATTGCGATTACGAGGGACTGAGATAGATGAGTTTCCAAGATCTCTAGTTATGTGTTGACGGATGTGATACACTGGACGAGTAGTGTTATTGCTAGGAGTTGAGTGCTGGATTTTACTCCATGTATCCGTGGACCCGATTGCATGACGAGAAAACTTTCGGAAGTTCTTAGGTGGGAATTCAAGTAGTTACTTATAAGACAATCTTCCAACAGATGCATGATGTGAGGTTGGGGTTCGACATCTAGTGGACTCGTTTGTTCATGGTCGTCTTACAACGGTTCTTGTTGTGTCTTAAAGAGTCCTTGTAGCTTGCTACGACTTGGGTACACTTCATATGTCGTGTGCACTGCCTTGTACATGATGGATATTGTAAGATAGAGCCCGTGCGAACCTCATCCACCAAAATATCAAATGGAATCTCTGTCATGAATTTGTTCTGGCTTGTTTCGTAAGCCTCATCCTTTGTTTTCTTGGAGTATGGTTATTCGACTTACCTTGATGTCAAATGGTGATTTCATATCTTTTCCAAGAGGTGTTCCCATATTTGTATGGGAATGCTGATTCTTTTACTCATTCAAATTGTCTAATCAATTCTTTTCATCTGGTGTGCTTCTCTTCAAGTGGATTCAATCATCTCCAATGTTGCAAGATTAGTCTCTCATATCTTTCCAGAGTTCATCTCATCTGTCCCAAGTTGTCTTTGTTTTCTCGTCCTCCCTCCCTTTTTCTCCAATGATTTAATTATCATCCAAGTGCCTTTCTTTTCATCAATGCTTCCGTGCTCTTTTCCTCCATATTGTTTCCGGTGATTCTTGTGAAGATTCTCAGGAGTTGCTAGTTCATCATTCTTCATTCTTGCTTTTCTTCTCCGGTGGGTTCAATTCAACCTTTAGGGTTCATCATATCCTTTTCTTCCTCTGGTGATTTCTGTGTAGGGATTTCTTATTCAAGTCTTCTTGTTTTTCATATCTCTCTGTTCTATCCGGTGTGTTCAAGATTCTTAGAGTTTCTTGTTTTTCAATCCTTTCAATTATTTCGAGGTTCTCACATCATCAAGCTTTCAGTTATACACGTGTTATATCTCTCTTCCTGAGCAATTGTTTGAACGCTGTTTTCTTTTGAGTGAGCCCATAACCACATGTTTCTTCTCGGATCTTATCTGGATCTTCTGGAGTGTCTTGGTTATTCTGGTGGTGTCCCTTCTCATCATTCTCAGCTTGGAAGACCAAAGGTGTGTTTCTCTTAAATCTTGGTTCATTCTCTTGAAGATACATGATTTCACCTTTGTGTTATCATCTTGAATTGTTCTCGATCATGTGTAATCCCTTCTTGCTATCCGGTGCATTTCGGAGTTGTTTTCATTCTCGGCCCTCCAAAGGCCATTATGTTAGAAGATTTCTTCATTCTCAGCTTTCATTCTCAAATTCTTCTCAATTGTTGTCTCTTGTTTCGTAACTCAATTATTCCGGTGCCTTGTTCAAGTTTCGTCTAGGTGGATCATGATCTGTTCATTCTCAAGTATATTCATTCATTCATGGTTGTCTCATTCGTTTCAATTCTTATGGGTGTTTCTTTCAAGATTTCTTCTAGTTTGTGGTCATATCTCTCCTCAGTCGATTCAAGAAGAATAAGTGGTATGCTAAATCTGTTGCTTGTCATCAATTTAACTTGATGAAGGATAAGCATAACATAATTATTAATCTTGTTTCATAGTGATTTCAATTCTTCTTCCGGAGTGGCTCATGATATCAATTCTTTTCCCAACTTCCCCATCTTTTCTTATCATTTACCCTTTGAGGTGACGTTATAGTGTTCTTGTTAGTGGAGGAACCTTGAAGAGAGTTTGTTTCAAGAATGAGATAATTAAACCCACCAACTCTTTGATCATGAGATATTTCAACCCATGATTTCTTCATTGAGCTATCTTGGTTTAGACTTCACCTAAAGCTTTGTCTAAGGATTGCTACTATTATTGTGATTATCGTTGACCCAAGTTCTCAATATATCCTCTTGGTGTAAGAAGTTTTGCATATCATGTTGCTCCCAATCCTTGTTTCCGTTAGTGGTTGGTTGTCACCTTATTATTGTGAGATGTTTTCATAAGTCTACTACAAGCTTATTCGTTCCATTGTTGGTTTGCCAACAACTCCGTTCAATTCTCCTTGTCCCAAGACTCTTCAATTCAACTGTGATGGAAATTGTCATTTTCTTCTCCATTCTCTTCTTCTCAATGGTCTAGTCTCTATTCTCTTGTTCACGAGTTGTTGTGATGTGCTCTCATATATCTATCATCTTGTTCTATCAAGATCATGTTATTTCCTTCCTTATCAATTTAGTTGTTTTGTTGTGAATCTTGATTTTTCCATCTTATCAAATTTTGTCCCCTTTTCCTACCGAAGTGCTGCCGAAATTTTGATTGAATTCTTGCTTGTTCTTCATGTCATTCTTCAACCTCTTTGCAACCTTCAAGAATCGTTGGTTTCACTCGTTTGTCAAAGAAGCTACTAAGTTTTACCTCTTGATTTCTCGTCCTTTCACCCCTTTCATTCTTAGATCTCGGGGCGAGATCTCTTATTAGTGTAGGAGATTTGTGACAGCCCGAGACCGACACTCCAAGAGATTCCCGTTTTATTCCGTTGTTGTCGTGCGATTAGATTGTCTATCGCATTCATTATTCGCATCATCCGCATTGCATCGGCACTCCGTTGCTGCCAGTTTTCAAAACTTGCATCCGTTATAAGTCGCCGGTTTTCTCCGTTTTCGTCGTTAATCGTTTGGAGATCGACCACACATGCACGCGCCCGCGGCATCGATAAAATATTGTTTTTTAAAAGTGTGTATGAAACTTTCTCAGATTGGGTTGAAACTTGGCGGGCGGTCTTAATATATTATAGCAAGGCTGCCTCCCAATTTTCGTCGCAATCAGAGTCCGTTTGAAACCCGAACGGTCGACCGTAGCGACACCGTCATCGGTTTATCATCAATCATTTTTTGGTGTTTTAAAAATCCGGTGCCGGGCCGCAAACTTCCCTCTATTCCCGACTTAGCCTATTCTACACACCCCAAAACATCCGCCAAGCCTACCGCTTTGTTTCGGACCGTCCGATCGAGATCCGACATCCCGAAAACGGATGAAAACCCCAAACCGTACCCAAAACTGCTATAAATGGACATTCCCACATCTAAATTGGGCAGCCCCAACCCCCACCTCGAAATCCTTGCGCAGCTTCCTCCCACCTCCAGATCTGCCCGCCTCCACCGCACGGGCCCGCCAAGACCAGATCGGGCCCGGCTGAGCCCATCTCTTCTCCGCCGCCGAGAACCGAGCCCGAGCACCGCGCAACGGCAGCTCCTCCGCCCAAGATCTATGTCAGATCCATTCTTCCCCACCATGGATCCACCCCCAAGCCCCGTCCCGAGCCTCCCCGCGCCTCTGCATTGCCCCTTGTCGGCCTCCTCGTCGCGAGCACTGCCAGGGCTCGTCCTCAGCGAGCGACGCGAGGAGAACGACGATGCTTCGACCTGTGCCCTACCAGACCAGTCCACCTCCTTGCCGAGGCCCAGCCGGCCTGCCTACCCCTCAACCTAGCCTAGCCTTTCCTTTGCCCCGCCCTGCCCCGTGCTATAGGCCCATCGCTCGCCTCCTTTCCCGACGGCCCACCTGCACCGACCGACCCAGCTCGGCCTCGTCCCCTCCAAATCTGGCATTTGGGCCGAGGTGAGCACCCGAGCCCTATTCCCCGCTCGTGTGCATTTTTATTAACTTGCGCCATGCCCTGTTAGGCCCATGTAGGGCAGATTCGGCCGAGTAGTGTTTTTTTAAGCACCTGTGATTTTCTTTAATTTCAGTAAAATGCTGTATTTTCAAACGACTGTAGTTTTAAATCCGTACGTCGGATCATGACGAGTTATATATGTAACTTGGCAAGAATTTCGCGTAGATTAATAGTTTAAAACTCTCATGCATATTTCAAGCTATTAGATGTGCTATTTGCATCTGTTTGCGTGTCAACGCGAGAGAAACAGTTTAGGTCGTTGTTAATTAACAGTAGCTCCGTTGGAGATGAGCCATATATGTAAATGGACTAGAACAACGAGTAGAATCACGTGGAACTCTTTGTTTTGCTGTTTAACAAACATAAAATGCGGTTAGGACAGATCTGGACATATTACTAAGTTAACACATGGGGTCTTTTCGGAAATGCTATATGTCGTTTCTGGCCTCATTTAAAATGCCTAGATAGGTAGATTATTTGTGCTCCACCCGTTGCCATGTTTAACAATATTTTATATTCCCGTGTACCTAACCAAGAGCGAACTAAATAATTCGTATGTGGAGTTTCATCAATATGCAACTCGTTGCATATTGAGCTTCACTGAATGTGTAGCGTTTGCGTGATGTGAATTGCCATGCCAAGCCTTGCATAATTTTAACTGGACATGCATCATATTAGGGTGTGCATCACATCATGCATGTGCGTGGTGAATATCATGTGTTGATGCTTGTTTCCGATTGCGTCATCTCGACTGAGTTCCGCAAGCGTGTCAGAATGTGAGGACCCGTTCGCCTACGTCCGTTCGTCTCCTTCACGGAGTCTTTCTTCTTCCAAGCGGGATCTCGGGCAAGATGATAATTTCCCTAGATACCATTACTGTCATTGCCATGCTAATTTTCTCGTTTCTTTTGTTATGTCTCGTGGCCAACCACCTGTTATATGCAACATTGCCATGAAACCTTCAACCTGTTCACAACCTAGCAAACCACTGATTGGCTATGTTACCGCTTGCTTAACAATTTGATAGCATTGCTAGTTGCAGGTGCAGTTGCTTCCATGTGATAACATGGGTTCCTTGTTATATCACCCTATTAATGCTAGCTAATCAATGGACGTATATATTTGGTACAAGGTGAAAGGCTTGGCTTTCTAGCCTGGTGTTTTATTCCACCTTTACCTCCTTAGTTTAGGCTAGTGGTGTTATGTTCCATAAATGAGTGCTCCTAACATGCTCTGGGTTGTAATGAGGACCCCTTAGATTCTCGTTTTGGGATAAAGCTCCTCTGGCAAGACCCAACATTGGTACTATATTTGCCCAACATGATAATACTGATGTTAAAGTGACGCATAGGGAGTTAGCGCTTCCCGAGGAGTAATTCAATATAATACAGGTGGGCCAGTGCTGATGGTGTTGGTCCCAAACAGAGCAGCTTATTAACGCTACCCGGGGCAACTCGTCGTTTGGCGTCGTAACCATCGCTCATCCGTCGTGTCCTAAGAACGAGATACGCGGCTCCTATCGGGATGTCGGCACGTGGGGCGTCCTTGTTGGACTTGTTTTTCCTTTCTCGAGCGTCTTGTGCTAGGGATTCCGAGGATGCTTTGGGTTATCTCGAGGTTGAGGTTTTCCAATGGGAACCCGAGGAGATCATGGGTTTCCCTGATCGAGGTCATTCCATTGCAGCGTGTGGTAGTTTGTGATGGTCTATTTGCAACACCCCTGCAGGGTTAAATCTTTCGAAAGTTGTGCTCGTGGTTATGTCACGATTTGGAAACTTTGTTTAACATTCGGTTCTAGATAATTTGAATTAAACTTAATTAAAAAACTTCCAACTGAGTGCGTAACCGTGATTGTCTCTTTCGTGAGCTCCTTCTCCGATCAAGGACATGGTGGGGTTATGTTTGACGTAAGTAGGTGTTCAGGATCATTCATTTGATCATCAGTAGTTCACGTCCACTATGTGTAGATCATTTCCCCTCTTTATTCTTGTACTCATAAGTTAGCCACCTCAAATAACTGCTTAGTCGCTTGCTGCAACCTCACCACTTAACCATGCCTAACCCATTAAGCTATGCTAGTCTTGATACCTTTGGAAATGAGATTGTTGAGTCCATGTGGCTCATAGATTACTACAACACGAGTTGCAGGTACAGGTAAAGGATATAAAGACGTGAGCGCGATGATTGTGCATTTGAAGTTTCTTCTTCTTCCTCGTTGATCTAGGATGGGTTCCAGGTTGGCAGCCTGGGATAGCAAGGATTGACATTGTTCTTTTATCGTTTGTTTTCATCTATAGACGGACCGTGCTCTTGTTCATGAAGATTATATGTATTGTACTGATGTGACTCTAATGTAGCTTGTGGCGAGTGTAAGACAACTCCTTATACTCATCTTTTCATTACATGTACTTGTAACTATATCCATTCTTATAAGACGACGAGATGCGTTTCTATCCTTGTTGAGACCCTCGCACCAAAATAAGGGTAGGACCGCATCTTGGGCGTCACAAAACCCGTGCTACGAACTATAGGTGCAATCATTGACATGAAAGAGGGAAACATAAGATTCCAATTCCCATTAAATAAAGGAATGGAATACTTCCCTAGAAATAGGATTAGACTACCATATGAATCAATCGTGAGAGCGACTTATGGGTTGAGTGTCAAATATTACAACACTGGAAACTATGCAATTTGCCTAGCTAGGGGCATAAAACAATAGCGCTTGTTGGGAGGCAACCCAATAGTTATCTCTATTTTTGCTTTTACTTTCTGTTTTTTTGTGATAACATGATTGTTGCTAATGTAATTATTGTGTTTTATGTCTCAATTAGTGTTTGTTCCAAGTAAATCCTTTGGGGTGATTTGTATGATGCGTAGAATTGATACGGTGAAAAAATGGAAACTTTGACGTCCAGTGCATAGTTTCTCTGATTTTACTGGCATGTATTTTTAGGGTGGAATTTTACACAGTACTGGTATACAAATTCGTCATGTCTTGCTAATTCTTCAGAAGTTTCGGAATTATAGGAAGTACAGGTTCATGACATATCACTACAGATTGTACTGTTTTAGACAAATTCTGTTTTTTGCTTGCATAGTTTGCTTGTTTTGATGATGCTATGGATTGTATCAGGGGTATAAGCCATGGAGAAGTTATAATATAGCACCTATGCTATAATAAAATAAGAATCAACTTATAACAGTGTAAAGTATTTGATATGTTGCTTATACTAACGGATCTCACGAAGTTTTGTTGAGTTTTATGTGATTCAAGTTCTGAAGTTTTGGGTATTATTGCGATGGACAAAGATATGAGGAGCAGCAAAATCCTAAGCTTGAGGATTCCCAAGGAACCCCAAGGTAATATTTTCGGAAGACTCAAGCGTCTAATATTGGTGATGGCCTGGAAGGGACTTCCTCTTTTGTCTCAATCCATCGGTATGTCACATGGAGCTACATTTTTATTCATCACATGATATGAGTTTTGCTTGGAGCATTGTTTGCTTTTTTTTGCTTTTACTTTCAGTTTTCCAAAATCATTGTTTTCTGGCCACACCTATTTGAGAGAGACACACCATTATCATAATTTGTTAGAATACTCTATGTGCTTCACTTATATCTTTTGAGCTTAGCAGTTGCTCTAGTACTTCACTTTTATATTTTTTACCGTGGTGGTGTGTAGATTTTATAGAAATATTATGCTCCTGTTCTTCACTAATATTTGTTTGAGAGTTAATGAAATAGTTCAGGTAATTTTCATGGCTCATAAGACGAGACCAAAAATAATAGGTGTTTAGTGAGTGATAATTAAAACCATCAGGTAGCACATATAGAGAAATTATGGGTTAATGATATTGATGTGGTTATATGGAAAAGGTGTGAGTGCATTATTATTAATTCAGAGAGGTATCAATATTAAGATATTTTAACTTCTTGTTCATCTAAAAGTTAAAAAGGCATGGTTCTCATGTTTGAGCATTTTTATTTCTCGTTGAAATCCTAGTGTTGTTCCTCGTCGGGGGCGCTCGATGGTTAACTCTTACCAACCCCCTCCCTCAGGGCATGCGAGTACTAATTTGATTTGTGATAAAACTAATAAAAATTTGCAATAAGTATATGAGTTCTTTATGACTAACTAGCAAAAAATCCCGTGCGTTGCAATGGAAGAGAAAATAACACATGCTTTGAACGTAATATATTTTCACATGGCATCACATTTGTGTTGTCGACGATGGCCTGAGTGCTCACACAACGAAAATGCGTTTGAATGTACAATCACTCGGAATAAGATGAGAAATATGTTGTTTCTCTCCACAAGATTTTCCAAAGGTGTGCATGTGTGGTTAACGATGTTTTCTTTCCTCTCAGTTTGGTTTTAATTTAATGGATATTGATTGCAATTCATATGGTCGTCGGAAAGAGAGAGAAAAAAACCGTGCACTACAGATTAAGTTTGCATCAAAAATAATATTTAAGAAGTATTCAACAGCTAAAAATAACATTCTATTTAGATTCTACACATTTTTTCAATCAAATTTCATATATAACATGTTAAAATCGGAGTTACGGTTTAAAATATATGGATAATTTTGTTTTACATAAAATATGGATTGATTAACTAAAAAGTCAGGGTTTTTTTGTTAAAACAAAAAAACGTTTCGGCTGACTTAAATAGGGACGGCGGGTTGATTACTTGAAACATCAGGGAGTTTTCTGTAAAATGCAAAAAAACGGTTCGGCTGTGACTAAAAGATGGACCGCGGGTTGATTATCTAAAACTGTGAGGACGTTTTTGCAAAGCGACAAAAAACAGTTCGTTCTGACTTAAAGTTGGACTGCGGGTTAATTTACTGAAACTACGAGGGCTTTTCTGCAAAATGACCGACGACGGACGACAGAAGCACTGCGTGCTTTATTATTAGGGGAGATGTGATACCATGGGCATACGCAATCTCGGAACCGTGCACTGCCCAATCTCACCTCGAAGATTGGTGCAACTCTCGATGGTGCATCCAAACCCCGTGTGATGACACACTCTGTTGCACATAAGCCTCATTATATCTTCTTCAAAACAGACACCATACCTACCTATCAAGGCAGTTCCATAGCCATTCCTAGATATATTGGCTTACAAATTCCATCGTCAATTTGCATGTCTAGTTTGTTGATCACCATATTGTTTTGCATGATCATATAGAGCTGACATAGTACTTGTGGCAAAGCCATATTTTTGATACATGTCACGCTAGATCTTTGCGCCTCCTAGTACACTGCCAAAGGCATTCATACAGGGTCATGTCGTCCTATCAGTCTGCATATTGAGTTGTAAGTAAATAAAAGTGTGATGATCATCATTATTAGAGCATTGTCCGAGTGAGGAAACAAAAAAATGGGAGAGGCCAAATGAGCCCACCAAAAAAATGAATGAGAGAAAAAGAGAGAAGGAACTTTACTACTATCCTTTACCACAGTTGTGCCTCAAAGTGGCACCTTGTTATTCATATAGATAGTCTCATGTTATACGATTCATATGCTAGTGGGAATCACTTTCTCATAAACTTGGCTTGTATATTCTGATGACGGGCTTCCTCAAATGCCCGAGGACTTCATGAGCAAGCAAGTTGCATGCCAACCCCACTTAACTTCATTTGAGCATTCATACACTTATAGCTCTAGTGCATCATTTGGATGGCAATCCCTACTCCTTCCGTCATTATCTATCGGCGGGCATCTCCATAACCCGTTGGTATGCCTAGTTGATGTGAGACTATCTTCCCCACTTTTTGCCCCTTTGATACCTACCACAATTTTCTATTCCACCTATATGCTATGTCCAATGGTTCACGCTCATGTATTGCATGAAGAATAAAAAGTTGGTGCATATTTAAAAAGTATGATCCAATTGCCTCACTTGGGGACCATGGTGCTTAAAATTTCTATTAATGTGGTGAAGATGGAGCCATGCCTTGTTAATATAATAAGATGAATGGGGTAAAGCAATCTTTGAGGATCGTATACTTTGAAAGATTAACAATTTTGTTGCTCATATTTATAAGTATTTCTATGTTAATGTTTGTTAATTCATCGTTTCTCAATGAGCATACATGCATAAGGTTACATAATGGGTAGCATGTCACATAAAAAATTCTGTTTTTATCATTTACCTACTCGAGCACGAGCAGGAATAAAGTTTGGGGATGCTTGATACGTCTCCAACGTATCTATAATTTTTTTTTGTTCCATACTAATAATATCATTCTAGGATACTTTTCGGGTATTTATTTACCAATTTATATTATTTTTGAGCACTAACCTATTGACCTAGTGCCAGGGCTAGTTGTTGTTTTCTTCATGTTGTTCACTTTTCAGGTTTCACTAACAAACGAAGTCCAATTGACCTGGAAATTTTTGAAAAAAAATTCCGGACCAAAGAAGACGAACGAGAATTAGAACAACATTGGAGGCCACCCGACGGTCCCACAAGCCAACATGGCGTGACCTTGGGGCACCATGATGGCTTGTGGGCCCCTCGAGGCTCTCCCGACTCCGTTCTGTGCCTTATGAATTCTCGTTTATCCCAAAAACCCTAAAGGCAGTCCCGAAACACTTTGTACGCTGCCGCAGGTCTCTGTTCCTGCAGGAGGCCATCTGGAGCTCCGTTGCAGCACCCTCCCAGAGGGGGATCGATCATGGAGGGCCTCTTCATCAACCTTGTTTCCCTCATGATGATGTGTGAGTAGTTCACCATAGACCTACTGGTCATGGCTAGTACATAGATGGCAATCTCTCTCTCTTGATCTTCAATACAATGATCATCGCATCTTCGCTTTGATCCATATGATATAATCCTTTTGTGTGGTGCGTTTGTTGCGATCCAATGAATTGTGGGTTTATTTTCAGATTATTTATGATAATTATTTCAGTCTTCTCTGAATACTGATATGATTCTTATGTGCATCATTATGATAGCTTCGCAATTCTGTATGATCTATTGAAATAGTTTGCTCAACTAGATTGATTTTTCTTTAGTAAGAGAGGTGTATCGTAGTAGGTTCAACCTCGTGAGTTTCTTTATCCCAGTGACAGAAGGGGACAAGATGTGTCTTTGTCTTGATGCCACTAAGGTTAAAACGATGATTTTTATTCATGTTGCTTCAGTTTACTTTGTCTACATCATGTCATCGTTCTCCATGCATTACTCTATTTTACTTAATACTCTAGATGCATGTTGGATAGCGGTCGATGAGTGGAGTAATAGTAATAGGTGCAGGCAGGAGTTGTCCTATTTGCTTATGGACGTGATGCATATATGCGGAAGATCATTGCCGTGAATATCACATAACTTCCGCTTTTCTATCAATTTCCCAACACTAATTTGTTTACCGACCGTATGTTGTTTTCATGTGAGATGTCATGAGGGAAAACTATGGCCTTGGGGTCTATTCACCATATATATACAAAACCTTCAAAACCTTGCTGCCATTTACATGTTTTCTTTTTATTTTGCAATTTATAATTATTGACAATTATATACACATCTCACTTTCTTGCAAACAACAAGACCAAGGGGATTGACAACCCTCTTGCCCGTGTTGGGTGCAAGTTGTTTGTTCTTTGTGTGCAGCCGCTGAAGATGGTTGTAGTTTATATTCCTATTGGTTCAATAAACCTTGGTTTCATAAATGAGGTAAATACTTACCCACATTGTGTTGCGATGACCCATTCCTCTTCATGGAAAACCCAACACAGGTCACAAGTATCAATGGGCTCGATTAAAAACCTGTTAGAATTGCAAAACCTGTTAGAAACAAGTGAGATGAGCTCGATAAAAAGAAACTAGTGGTAGGCATGTTTGTCATCTCAGTTAAAATTGGAAATCATTGCTATCATGGCATGTGTAATGTTGGTGCTTGTGTTAGTGTTATACCTTTCACATTATATCAAGTAGTTATGAATGATATAGCACCCTATGAGATTGAAGATATTGATGTCACTATTAAACTTGCAAACCATGATACTATTTCACCACCTGGGATTGTTAGAGATGATGAAGTCTTGTGTGGAAAAGTCAAGTACCCCACTTATTTCCCGATAGTTGGTTCAGAACAAGGTAACTTTTGTCCCATCATATTTGGTAGACCTTTATTGTATAGTTTTGATGCTGAAATTAATTGTGCGATGTCAAAGTGCGCGTTAGTGATATGTCTCATTAGTTTAATTTCTCCAAGTTTAGTAAACAGCCACATGAAAAAGAATTGTCTATTATGGATTAAATAATTGGTCTTGCTTATATTGTTGTACCTCTTACCGATCAACTAGAACAATATTTGCTAGACCATGAGAATGATATGCATTTATATGAAAGGAATGAAATAGATAAGATATTCTTTGATCCACAACCTATCACTAAGGACAACCTACCAGTTGATACTTTAGGGGATCCTCCTCCACCCAAGGGAGATCCTGGTGTTAGAGCTTAATACATTACATCATACTTTGAAATATGCTTATCTTGATGAAAATAAGATATATCCTATTATTATCAGTACTAACCTTTCAGAGCATGAAGAAAAGAGACTACTTAAAATTTTATGTAAGCACAGGGAAGATATTGGATATACTCTTGATGATTTTAAGGCCATCAACCCCATTCTCTGTCAGCACAAGATTAATATGGAATTGGATACTAAACCCGTTGTTTATCATCAACTCAATCTCAATCTTAAGAAGAAAGGGGTGGTAATAACTCAAATACTAAAACTTCTGGAGGCAGGTATAATCTATCCTATTGCTGATAGTAGATGGGTGAGCCATGTTCATTGTGTTGCGAAGAAAGGTGCTATAACTATTGTTCCTAATGATAAAAAAGAACTTATTCCACAAAGGATAGTAACTGGTTATAGGATGGTAACTGATTTTAGGAAATTAAATAAAGCTACTAGAAAAGATCATTACCCCTTGCCTTTTATTGATCAAATGTTAGAAATATTATCTAAGCACACACACTTTTGCTTCCTTGATGGATATTCTGGATTCTCTCAAATACGTGTGTCAAAATAGGACCAAGCGAAAACTACCTTTACCTGCCCTTTCAGAAATTATGCTTATAAGCGTATGCCTTTGGTATATGCAATGCACATGCTACCTATCAAATATGTATGACTACTATATTCTTTGACTTCTGTTAAAAGATTGTTGGGGTTTTCATGGATGATTTTTCTATTTACGGGACTTATTTTGATGATGCAATAGATAAAATGCCATGCCCAAAAGGTACCAAAGGTATAAGAAGTTTCCTCGATCATGTTGGTTTCTATAGGCATTTCTAGGCCATTTACTAATATTCTTAAAAAATATATTCCTTTCGTTTTTTATAATGATTGTGTAGAAGCCTTCAAAATAATTAATAAAACTTTAATTTGTGCACCTATTGTTCAACCACCTGATTGGAACTTACACTTTGAAATTATGTGTCATGTTAATGGTTATGTTGTTCGAGATGTTCTAGGGCAAAGAGTAGATAGGAAACCGAATGTTATTCATTATGCGAGTAAGACACTAGATACTGCTCAAAGAAAGTATGCTACTACTGAAAAAGAATCTTTAGCACTTGTGTTTGCATGTGATAAGTTTAGACCTTACATAGTTGATTCTAAAGTAACTATTCACACTCATCATGCTGCTATTAAATACTTTATGGAAAAGAAAGATGCTAAACCTAGACTTATCACATGGGTGCTTTTACACCAAGAATTTGACTTGCACGCCATTGATAGGAAGGGATCAGGAAACCCGGTAGCGCATAACTTGTCTAGGATGGAAATTGTTCTTGATGACCCACTCCTTATTAATGACAATTTTCCTGATGAGCAACTTGTTGTTTTAAATACTTCACATAGTACTCCTTGGTACGGGGATTATCCTAATTACATTGTTGCTAAATATATTCTGCCTAGCTTCACCTATCAACAAAAGAAGAAATTTATCTTATGATTTACGATATTACTATGGGGATGACCCACATCTTTATAAAGAAGGAGTAGATGGTGTTATTAGACATTTTATACCTGAGCATGAACAGGAACAGATCCTAAGGAAGAGTCATGTCGAGGCCTATGAAGGACACCATGCTGGTGACAGAACTGCACACAAGGTATTACAATCCTATTTCTATTGGCCTACTCTTTTTAAATATGCTCGTAAGTATGTCCTTTCATGTGATGAATGTCAAAGTGTTGGTAACATTGGTAAACGCCAGGAAATACCTATGAATTTTTCAGTTGCTATTGGACCATTTGATGTTTGGAGCTTTGATTTTATGGGACCTTTTCCTTCCTCTAATAGGTATACTCATATCTGAGTTGTTATTGATTACGTTGCTAAGTGGGTAGAACTTATTCCAACTAGTAGTGTTGATCATAACACTTCTATTAAAATGCTTAAAGACATCATTTTCCCAAGGTTTGGAGTCCCTAGATATTTAATGGTTGATGGAGGTTCACATTTTATTCATGGTGCTTTTCCTAAACTCCTAGCTAAATATGATGTTATCAAAAAGTTGCATCACCTTATCAGCCTCAGTCTAGTGACCAAGTTGAATTGAGCAACCAGAAATAAACCTAATATTTCAAAAGATTGTTAATAGGTCTAGAAAGAATTGGTCTAAGAAACTTGATGATGGTTTATGGGCTTATAGAACTACTTATAAAAATACCATGGGGATATCTCCTTATAAAATGGTTTATGGAAAAGCTTGCCACTTACCTCTTGAGTTAGAACAGAAAGCTTATTGGGCAATTAAAGAACTTAACTATGACTTTAAACTTGTCGGTGAAAAGAGGTTATTTTATATTAGCTCACTAGATGAATGGAGGACACAAATCTATGAAAATGCCAAGTTATTTAAATAAAAAGTTAAAAGATGGCATGATGAGAGAATCCAAAAACGAGAAGTCAATAAAGGAGATCACGTGCTTTTGTACAATTCTCGTTTCAGATTCTTTGTTGGTAAAGTCCTTTCCAAATGGTAAGGCCCATATGTTGTTGAGGAGGTCTATCGCCCTGATGTTATAAAGATTAATAACTTCGAAGGCAAAAATCTGTGAGTGGTAAATGGGCAAAGAATTAAGCATTACATCTCATGTACGCCCATTAATATTGAAACTAACATTATCCAAGTGACAACATCAAAGGAGCACATACGAGAGACCTTCTAGAACGCTCGATAAACCTAAAAAGGAGTATATACAGGAAATGGTAAAAAAGAAAACTCCAAAAATTCCAAAAAATATGTTTTGTTGGTTTTGGTATTTTAAAAAATTCCAAAAATAAAAAGGAGTTGGGGGGACCCATGAGGGAGCCACAAGGCAATAAGGCGCGGCTACCCCCGTGGCCGCTCCATGATGCCTTATGGGGCCCACTTGTGCCTCCTGGACTCCTTTTCTTCTCGAACATGTATTCTAACCTAGAAAAAATCATTATATATACTCCTGGTTGTTTTAACCACTACATCGTGAGATTTTCCTTTGTTCTTGTTTCGGGTTGTCTTCGCCATGAGAATACCAAGCTCCTCCAAGGATAAGTTCTTTGAGAAGGTCATCAACCCATACCGCCCAGAGGTGATGAAACACCCTCAGGCCATTGAGATGCATTAGGGGGTTCTTCTCATCCATGATTCCCAAGAACCAAAGAAGGAGGGAAGCGAGAAGGCCAGGCTTGCGGCGGTGGAGCAGGAAATCTTCAACTGCCAAAGGATGGTTGAACATGGTTTGAGTGCTAATTGCTCTATGATCACAGACTTCAACGGGAGAACAAGATGGACACCTAGAAGATGGGAGAGGCCCTCTTCAATATTCAAGAGAGGATTGAATACGTCCAAGCTCAAATCTTTGAGCTCCAAACCAAAAACTGTTTATGTGAATTTAGGTTTAAGAGGATGAGCATCGTTGCTGATTTCAGGGTCATGGAGACAAGGTTTTCTTTCTATGATTGTAATCCAATGCCGTGGAAGGAGGAAAACCAACCTCTTGAATCATCACCATCATAACCCGAGAGGGATGCGTGAGTACATGGGTATGGCCACCACCCTTAGCTTGTTCCAATCTTGGGGGTGGTGCCCGAGTATTGTATCACCATCACTTCCACCGTTACCATCTATCTTACTTTGATCATTAGTTGTTTCGTGATTTATAGAAATAAATTCCAGATTACTTTGCTTACAATTTTTTTCTTTGAGATTCATCTATCCTTGTAGTCGAGTATGAGAGTTTTATAATAAAGATTAGTTGAGTTTGTGAGTTTTACTTGTGTGCACCCATCATCATAGGATGGCAATAAAAAAGGAAACATAAATATCATATGCTTAACTCGTGAGAAGTAATGACTGCATACGAAAAAGGGTATAAGTGCTGAAAGTTGTTGATAGTAAACGAACATAGTATTAGTCACTGATGCAATATAAGAAAGATTATGATTGAGGAGAGAAGACTCACATATAAATACACTATCTTGGACATCTTTGATGATTGTTACCCCACACCTAATATTATATAATGATCAAGTGTTCATGTTGGACAAGGAAGACAACATAATGATTATGGTAGCTTACATTCACATAGAAGTTATACGGTCATGGATCCTTTAACATGTGGTGCTTACTTTAGATCTTTTTCTAGCCCAAAGAAATGTCGCATTAAGTAGACATACTATTTGTGCATTCTTAACTGTGAAACCCAGTCTCTTGCCATGACAGTCCACCATACCTACCTATGGATTGAGTAAGATCCGTCAAGTAAGTTGCCATCGGTGCATCAAACAATAAAAAAATTGCTCCTAAACATGTCTGATATTTTATTGTAAGGGAAAATAAGCTTTGTACGATATTGTGATGCAAAAGAAATAAAAGCAATGGACTTCATAATATAGTTTCGTATCACAAGGGGAAATATAAAGTGATGTTCCTTTGCATTAAGAGTTTTCACAACCAAAAACTTAAAAGCGCATGAGAACCTCTGCTTCCCTCTATGAAGGGCCGATCTTTTATCTTCGGGAGTTCATTCTTGTGTGTGAGTCAATAACGTTTATTCCCCTTCCTACCTATTAAGTCTATAGTGGCAAGCACCAAGTGTTGAGGAAACATCAAGACTTATATATCCAAGTGGATGTAGATTATCATGATTTTTTATTGTTGACAATATCCTTGGGGTAAATAAGTTGGGTGGCAAAAACATTTGAGCCCCTATCTTCCTATGTGTCCTATGGAAACATGAGCTCCAAAAATATGTCTTGAGTGCGAGGAATCGTGGAAGATTAAATGATAGTTGAGTATGTGAACTTGCCAAAAAAGAAAGATCTTACATAGACTCTCCTCTGAAATATGATGAATTATGATTGCCCCAGTGACTGACAACATAGTTTGTTGATTGTCAATAAAGTGTAAGGTTCTTACTCTAATAGTTGTGAATGGATTGTTACTTGTTTATGAGGAGCTATGCGATGAAATACTTGCTGACATGCTAATATTCATGTTGCTCTCATATGTTCATATTTTGTTTTATCGACACCTCTCACTCAAATCATGTGGTCATTATTTTTGAGTTTGTCTTCCGCTTGAGGACAAGCAAGGTCTAAGCTTGGGGGAGTTGATACGTCCATTTTGCATCATGAATTATTATTGATATTTGTGTTATTCTTGTCCATTACTCTCTATTGTCATACAATTCTTATGCCCTTTCTGTTTGAATATGCAAGGTACATCACAAAGAGGGAAATATCTGGAAAATGGAATCCTGGACCGGGAAACAAAGAAAAAACCAGAAAAATCAACAGACTCCAAATGAATTGAGATTTCATTGAGAGTTTTTCTGGAATATTTAAGAATTATGGGGACAAAAATATACCATAAGGGGCCCCTCTTAGCCACAAGGTAATAGGGCGCGGCCACCCCCCCCCCCCCAAGTCGTGCCTTGATGCCTTGTGGGCCCCCTTCTAGCCCTCTGACGTCACTTTTCTCCTATATGGTGTTGTCGGTGTACTAAGGACTGGGGGTCCCTAGGCTGGCAACTCCTTGTCGGAGTCATTCCATAACCCCGAGGAAAACATGACCAAGGCTAGGGCGGGGCGGTGAACGTCCCCACCGGCCTCCTTGGGTGTCCACTCATGGCACCCGACAAGACCCCAGCTCATCAAGGTGTCGTTCCACCTCACCCGGGGGATGATTGTCTACATCAGCCGAGGTGCCGAGCGGGCAGGTGGATGGGCAGGGCTGGCTGAGACATGTGGTTATGGCAGTTGGCACGTCCGACTCGTGGTGACACATGTCCTGCAGCGTGGCACCAAGATAGAGAGGCAGTTGGGCGAGCAACACCGAGAGAGAGGCAATACTTGCGAGGAGATGCCATCCGCACACCACCTCACGTCGCATTTTATGTGTGTGTCCCAGTCCGTCAGAGTTAGGTATTTCCCACTACCACTCTGGCAGAGCAGTCCCATCGCCGCAATTCACACTATACACCTAGTAAAATGACTATTTTAGCCACCATGGTAACCCCTTTGTCCTATAAAAGGAGGTACATGGCTACCTTTACGGAGGTGGAGACTCTCGTCAATCACACGCATAGCTGAGCCCTCGAGCATCCTTGCCGGCCAGCTGCACTCCCGTGTCTATTTTTACTTAATCAATCACCACCAACAGGACGTAGGGTATTACACTCCCAAGCGGCCCGAACCTGTATAAACCCTCTCGTGTGTGGCCTTGCCGACCAATGTTGTGTGAGCACCGACCCCCCCCCCCAGCAGAACCTTAAAAGAGGCCTCTAGGGTCCAATAGATTATCGCGGGTATATTCCCCCGACATATTTGGCGCGCCAGGTAGGGGGGCTTTTCTATGCGCGTACCTTCATCGACATCTCCACATGCTTTTCTTATCACCAGTAGCACCCAAGAAGACCAGGGGTGGCACGACGGCCGCCCTTCGACATCCAAGCTACCGACGTCGGTCGCAACGAGCGAAGGAAGAGAGGGCTCTCACTAGGCACATCTCGCTGATGAGTGCAACCACATTACTGCGAGGAGCTCTATGAGCCATGGTCCGAACCCCACCGTCGTGCTAGCACAAGTCGCTCCGGCTACGACCAAGCAGGACGCCATTGCCACGGCCACCGCTGCAGCGGCGGCTCCCAAACCTCCTTTGTGTCCTTCCTTAGACGGCTGCCACCCACGCCTACGTGACAACATCACGCGGACAAGACTCCTATGCAAGAAGTGCAGAACCAAGCTCAGTCACCTCCCCCTAGGAAGGGTTGCCGACAGGCGACGGCACGGGAGAGTGCTCTTTCTGGCACTGCCAAGAATAAGAGCGCTACCCGTGCCTCGGACCGCCCGCTCCCCAAGATCACGGGAGAAGCTCTAGTGCAGGCTCAGTTGTTGTTGAACTTTCCGCCTGTGTCGCGGTTGCTGGAGGACTGGAGGGCGACCATCTAGAGCCTATTGAGCTTTGCCAACAAGGACAAGCCAGATGTGGCAAGTTCCTCACGTGCACAACACGCGACCCTATGGGGCCCACTGCCGGAACTAATATCGACGGGGCCCGCGTGGTGTAATCGCCCATGTGGCAGCAGCAAACTGCCCGCCGCCCGATGAACAAGACAAGGTGTATCAAGCCTCGACAGCCACGTGACTCAAGCAGGATCAGTGTCAAGTCTTGAAGGACCAGCATAGGGAGGATGTGCATACCACAATCGATAGGCGGACTGAGACACGCCGCTAGTCTGATGGTCATGCGGACCCAGCCGTCGACGATCCCACGCCCGGGGTACCCGATAGCTTGCCTTACAAGGCACGGTGCCCGACGTTCACCTGTGAGCTGCGGCAAGAATGCTCGCCTTCGTGCAAAGCCTTCAAGCCAGAACTGCTGGGCAAGTATGATGGAAACATCAACTCATCGGAGTTCCTAGGCATCTACACCATTGTGGTGCAGGCAGTCGGGTGTCGAGATGAGAAGGTTGTCGCCAACTACTTTCCATTGGCACTCAAGCCCAATGTGTGGAGCTGGCTGGTGAACTTGCCGGAGGAGTCCATCTCCTCCTGGGTAAACTTGTGCAACCAGTTCATTGGGGCCTACCATGGGGTCCACAAGCTCCGAGGACTGCCTAGCGATCTGCACGCATTGCCTCAGCGGGAAGGCGAAACTCTCTGGAAATACATCTAGAGATTCAACCGCGTGCAGCAGAATATCCCGGACATCCACCTTGCTGTGGTGATTTCTACATTCCACACGAATGTACGCAATCGCTGCATGCGCGAGGACATGAGCATCAACAAGGTGTGGGGCGTCGTTGAGCTCTATGCCCTGGGCGACAAGTGTGCATGGGCTGAAGAAGGAAGAAGGCTCCTAGGGGAGCACGCTGGCGCGGATGTTGACCCCGACCATAATGAGGGCGCGCCGGCCTCCTGGAACAAGGGACGTAAGTGCAACAAGAAGCGCAAAGGGAAGATAGTAATGGTGGTCGAGAGCTCTGGCAATCCTAACATCGGCAAGAAGTCCAAGCCTCGGGGCCGGCAAGGATGTTGCGCCATGCTCCGGGGACGACGAAGACGCGGCAGGCAAGAACACCGGCAAGCCGTACTGCAAGATCCACCTCGCCAAGGGCCGCGACATCAATGAGTGCAGCCAAGTAGAATAACTTGCTGAGAAGCAAAAGCAAGAGTATGAAAGGCGTCACAAGGAGAAGGGTCAAGACGGTGCAAGAGGGTCCGACAAGTAGAACCTCGACGACCGAGGTGGCCGCCGCGGCAAGACCAAGCAACAGAAGAAGAAGCCTGTCAGGGGCCGAGACAACCGCTTGGGAAGTAATGATGATGAGGATGGAGAGGAATCTGACATACAGGAGTTCCAGTAGGCTATAGATGCTATGTGTGTTGACGGAGGTGCATCTCTGCACTCCTAGCACACACAGCTTAAGCAATGGGTTCGCGAAGTCAACGAGGCAGAGCTAGCGGCAGAAGCAAGGAGGCGTCTCAAGTGATCCAACACTCTCATCATCTTCGATGCTTAGGACCACACTAATCGCATCACCGCGGTCGGGTGCGTGCTGATGTTGGTCTCGCCAACACTTCGGAACCTTACAGTCAGAGATATGAAGGTCGATAGTGATCAAGAGGCTGCAAATCTCCGATTCAGATCTTAAACCCATAAGCTCCTTCCAACGACTGGACAAGGGAGGTTTTAGTCGAAGGTAAAGATAACCCTTCCGGTCACATTCGGCAGCAAGCTCAATTTCAGGACACAAAAGGTCACCTTCGATGTCGCTAAAATGGCACTGGCGTATAACGGAATCCTGGGTCGTCCTGCTCTAGCCAAGTTCATGGTTGCGTCTCACCACACCTACAACATGCTCAAGATGACAGTGCTGATGATCATCATCACCATCCAAGTATAAAAAGAAAGACGTGGTCCTTTGCGTCGACAAGATCTCCATGCGATGAACCTTGTCCTCAAGATCAGCCTAGGCGAGTGGTGCGGGCTCTGCGTCGTTCACGGCCTCCTGGAGCTTGCTGGAGTACAACATGGCCTACTTCTCGAGCGCGGCCTTGTGCTCAAGCTCCAGGACCTGGACCTACTTGTCTAGCTCGACCCCGAGATTTTCGGCGAGGTCTTTTTCCCGAGCCACGAGATCTTGTTCCTGGCAGTCCAAGGAGATCTTGTACACCATCAACTCCGTGTTCTCCTCCAAGATTTCCACGTTGATCTGCCGCAAGGTCTGGTCAGCCTCGGCCCACCGATTGACGAGGTCGGCCTCGGCCAATTTGATCGCAACCAGCTGTTCGCAAAGATCCTTGCGGGCCTCGGCAAACCACGACTGTGTTTCGGCATGGAGCACCCGAAATCTCCTTTGCCGGCTGCAAGGAGGGCCTCTCAATGATCCAGCTCTCCGAGCAGCTTCTGTAGTGCGCCTACACCTGCCAGAAGTCCTTGTCCAAGGACGCCAAGATCGCATGCTCCTTGGCCTTGTCACTCCCACCGTATGGATATATAGGCCCCTCCCCTCCAGGGGTGGCCACTTCCTCATCTGCGGGCACTCCCTCGGAGAAGGCCTTAAAGATGGGGTTGCCGGGAGAGCTGATGAACTTTAAGTAGCCCACCCACAAGTACCGTCTCAAGGGCGGATCCGTCGTCGTCGATGAGCTGGCAGCACTCATACGGGCAACATGGAGCACAAAAGGCATGTTCTCCCCGGGCGCCCCGGCAAGAGGGACACCTCCGACATCGGCCGCCATGTCCTCAGTCGGCCCCTCGAGGACATGTTTACCGGTATCCCTGGGGGGTGCATCTGCTCCTCCTCCGTGCGATGCAGCTGTCCTCCCCAGACGCCTCTTTGGCAATCCCCATAACGCCGACTCTGACGCCGAGGTCCTCCGGAGCCGACGGACCTTAAAACAAGAACGAAAACAGTTGAACTGAGGAGGTTCAAGAAGACAAAAAATGGAAGGATGGCTGCTCACATCCTGGCAGAAGAGAACTTACTAGTGGGTTCCTGCTGGGGGCACCCCACTCTCTCCCGCGGCGGCCTCCATCGTTGTCGCTTCATCGGGGGTCCTTCCCATGAGCGTGTCAACAATCAGTGTGGCCTCCACAGCAGGGTCCACCGCGAGAAGACTCCCCACGGGGGTCAAGCCCTCGCGTGCGACCTCTAGGTGTTCCGCCTCCACCTGCACGGGGGTAGGAGTAGGGGCATCGGCATCGACCCCGTCCTATGTTACACACTGAGGGGAGGCCCCTTGCCGGGAGCTAGGCGGGGAAAAGAAATCTACGATCTTCTTCTCGGGTGACGCGTTCCGCCCGGATGGGGTGCTTGTCGTGCCTCTGGTGCCTAATGTTCGACCCGCCATCCTCGCCATCCTCTGCGCGAGAGTCTCCTCACCCCTATAGCAAGAAAATGGAACAAGGGTCAATTAGGAACAATCAAAGATAATAAGAAAAGGCCGCTCGGGACCGGCACTTACTCCTCGTCTTCGTCCTCCGAGCAGAAGGCGGACAGCTCCCACCTGCCTCCTTGCTGCGGGGCGGGAGCCGGCAACGGGGAAGGATCCATTTCCCCTCCTGCACGGGCGACAGGACTTGCCACAGGCTGGGCGTGAGACTGTCGCGCTCGCCGAGGACGGGCAATAATCGCGGCAGGTTCCTCCTCTTCCTCTTCATCCTCGACCTCTAGGGGACGGGAACAGCAGACCGGCTCCCCCGTGAGAGCCTTGCAGTGCACATGTGTCCTCTTAGGGGCAACCCGCACCGAGGGCTCTTCGGGCTCCTTCTCCCCACCAGCATCGACACCCGTGTTGTTGGCACCTCCAGTGAGGACGGGCCCCTTCGGGTGATCATGAGTCAATGCCTCGATGTGGACACCCTCATGCTCCCCCTCTTTGGGTGTGGCTGCTCCCGAGCTGATGCCGCCGATATCCAGGCCCCCTTCTAAGGCTCATAATCCTATGAAGCAATCTCCTCCAGTGGGGTGGGGCGTGTCATCTGCACCTCATTCCTGAGGCGCACATATGTCGGCGTTCTGGGACGGGGTTACCCGGACCTGCCTGCGTGTGGCCCAGGGCTGGCCCACTTCGTCAACACAAGGTCAGCAAGGAACAGCACCACCCTGAACAAGGCCCTCGAGAGGGTCCATGCCTAGCAAGGAAGAGTGACATCAAGACCCGCAGGGGCCCTCCTCAGGACCCTTCTGTAGAGGCGGAGATTTGAAGGCAAGATCCGGCCTCAGGAGTCAAGGATGACGCCATCGAAGGGGAGGCGGTCAGAAGATGGGAGGATAGGACAGCTTCCCCTTTTGGAGCAAAGAAGGCGGGAGCGAATCAGGACCCCAAAGGCGTCTCCTAAATGTTTCCCTTCTGCTGCAACAAGACCATGGTCGCCCGCCGGCAGGAAGGACGTCATCCCTGCGCTCACCTCTGCGGCGTTGGCAGCGGCTTTGCAGGCGAAAACCAGTTTCGACAAGCGAAGCATGTTCCATTGTCTGCCACCGAAACTGGCCGTTGTGGGATCCCTTCCCTCCTACGATAAGGGAAGAGGACCCTCGCCTCCACTATAAATAGAGGGGTAGGATACCTGAGAGAGGGGAGATCATATCATCGTAACCCTAGAGCAACACAACAACCCACTTAGCCTCCGGAAGCTCAGGAGCACTGTACTATCTCGTTCATCAACCTCCGTGAGAGGCAATCCACCAAAAGCAGGAGTAGGGTTTTACGCTTCGCAGCGGCCCGAACCTTGGGTAAACTACTTTGTTCTGAGTTCGCCTCACCTTCGAGTGAGTTCTCCGCCGTTTGCATTGAGTAGCGGGCTAGGCGAGGCGAAGCAGGGAGAGACCTTTGTACATGCCCCAGTGTTCGGATCCTTAGGGTTTTGCGGAGCCCAAAATCCGACATTTGGCGCGCTAGGTAGGGGGCATGTGAAGGCTTTCTTCCAGCTTCCTCCTTCCCAGACCGTTGCACTGATGGCCAGCGACCAACCGGCTTCTCCGAGCCTCATCGAGTTGGTCTCCGACCGCCACGTCACAGCGGCTGGAGGCTCGCATACCGGCGTCAAGGGACCAGGCGGCTCCTACCAGGCCGTCAACATCGTCTCCACCGTGACGGCTACCCGTGCCACCCAAGCGGCCCGTGCACCCGTAGTACGACGCATCAACTTGGGAGACCTGAGCGTGCACGACGCGTTGCAGATGGCAGGAGAGATGCTCCGCCAATGACCGACACTAGGGGGCTTCGATGCCTAGGCGGACCAAAGTATGGAGCTAATCTCCATCGCCCAGAAGGTCATCTAGCCTGGTGAATCCTTAGAACCACAGGTGCCGGGCGCCAGGGGTTCGCACCGCGTGCCGGCTCCCGAGCCTGCAAACTTCGGGGCCCTGCCCGCTCTGGGCAGGGCCGAGAGAGATGCGCTCCGCGCTTCCCTTCACCTTCTCTAGACCTCAGTGACTGCCCCGGAAGAACACCACACCGACAACCACCAGGGGAGATCATATCATCATAACCCTAGAGAAACATACCAACCCACTTGGCCTCCGGAGGCTCAGGAGCACTGTACTATCTCGTTCATCAACCTCCATGAGAGGGAATCCACCACAAGAGGAGTAGGGTTTTACGCTTCGCAACGGCCCAAACCTAGGTAAACTACTGTGTTATGAGTTCGCCTCACCTTCGAGTGAGTTCTTCGATGTTTCCATCGAGTAGCGGGCTAGGCGAGGCGAAGCAGGGAGAGACCTTCGTACACGCCCCAGTGTTCGATTCTTAGGGTTTTGCGGAGCCCGAAATTTGACAATGTCCACGAGACTATCAAACCACTTTTGTACGTCCTGCCTCGCCACGGTCTCCCACTCGGGGTTCACCCCACTCGCGTCGCACCGAGGCATCATCGCCACATCATGTACAAGTGGGAGTTGTTGCAGAGGGGGACAACGGTCGGCGTAAGAACGTACTTCCCCTCCGAGTGGAGAAGATGGTGCCTGAAGTAGGAGAGATCCACGAAGGTCAGGTGCTGGCAAGCCTGGGACGGATCTGCATGATGTATGTCAGACCGACCTACTCCCAAGCAAAGCGCTTCTGATCTTGGAGGGGGCTATGTGCCTGGCGAGGAAATGTGATCCCACCATTTCAATGGTGAGCCTCGGCGCCTTCAGTCGAAGCACACGCGCGATCTCTATTTCCAGCTTTGCATCATCCTTGGCGAGATCATTGTTGGGAATATGCCCTAGAAGCAATGATAAAATAGTTATTATTATATTTCCTGTTTCAAGATAATCGTTGATTATCCATGCTATAATTGTAATGAATGAAAGCATAGATACATGTGTGGATATATAGACAAAACAATGTCCCTAGTAAGCATCTAGTTGACTAGCCAATTGATCAAGGATGGTTAAGGTTTTCTCACCATACGTAAGTGTTATGACTTGATGACAGGAACACATTATTAGGAGAATGATGTGATGGACAAGACCCAAACTATGAACGTAGCATGTGGTCGTGTCATTTCATTGCTATTGTTTTCTGCGTGTGAAGTATTCATTCCTATGACCATGAGATCATGTAAGTCACTGACACCGGAGGAATACCATGTGTGTATAAAACATCGCAATGTTACTGGGTGACTATGAAAGTGTTCTACAGGTACCTCTGAAGGTGTCCGTTGAGTTAGCATGGATCAAGACTGGGATTTGTCACTCCGTGTGACGAAGAAATATCTTCGGGCCCACTCGGTAATACAACATCACATATAAGCCTTGTAAGCAATGTGGCTAATGTGTTAGTCACGGGATCTTGTATTACGGTACGAGTAAAGAGACTTGCCGGTAACGAGATTGAAATAGGTATAGGGATACCGAGGATCAAATCTCGGGCACGTAACATACCGAAGGACAAAGGGAATGATATACGGGATTATATGAATCCTGGGCACGGAGATTCAACCGATAAGATCTTCGTAGAATATGTAGGATCCAATATGGACATCCAGGTCCTGCTATTGGATATTGACCGGGGAGTGTCTCCGGTCATGTCTGCATAGTTCTCGAACTCGCAGGGTGTGCACACTTAAGGTTCGGTGACGTTTTGGTATAGTTTAGTTGTAAGTATTGGTGACCGAAGGTTGTTCGGTGTCCCGGATGAGATCACGGACGTCACGAGGGTTTCTGGAGTTGTCCGGAAACAAATATTGATATATATGATTGTTTCATTTGGTCTCCGGAAAGATTTCGGGCATTACCGGGAGTGTACCGGGAGTGACGAATGGGTTCCGAGTTTTTACCATGAGGGGCCCACCCACCTGGGAGTGAGCCTAATAGCCCAAGGGTGGTGCACCATCCCTTAGTGGTCTGGTGAGGCCATCCCAAGTGGGCTATGTTGGCTAGGAGAAAAAACCAAAGGAAAAGAAAAGAAAAAATAGAGGTAGGTGGGAACGAAGGAGGGGACTCCTCCTTCCCAAACCGAATTGGAGTTGGAGTCTCCTCCTCCTCTCTCGCCGGCGCCCTAGGGGCTCCCTTGAGCCCCAAGGCTAGTCCCTCCCCTCCTCCTATATATACTAGAGGTTTTAGGGTTTTTGAGACACAACTTTGCCACGTGCAACCCTAAACCTCTACTTCGTAGTTCTTCCCCTAGATCGGTTTTCTGCGGAGCTCGTGCGGAGCCCTGAAGGAATAGATCATCACAATCACCGGCGTGCCGACACGCTACCGGAGAACTCATCTACTTTGCCGTCTCTCTTGCTGCATCAAGAAGGTAGAGATCGTCATCGAGTTGTACGTGTGCTGAACGTGGAGGTGCCGTCCGTTCGGCGCTAGATAGGAACGGATCATGGGACGACCGTGATTTGAATCACAAAGCTGTTCCACCACATCAACCGCATTTCTTAACGCTTCCCGCTTAGAGATCTACAAGGGTATGTGGATCCGATCTCCCTCTCATAGATGAACATGACCATGATAGGTCCTCGTGTGCGTAGGAAAATTTTTGTTTCCCATGCAACGTTCTCCAAGAGTGGTATCAGAGCTAGGTTCATGCGTATATGTAATCTCGAGTAGAACACAAAAGTTTTTGTTCACGTTGATGTTTGATTTGCTTACCTCCTTAGTCTTTTCTTGATTCAACGGTATGGTTGGATTGAAACGCCCCGGACCAACATTACTCATACGCTTACGAGAGACCGGTTTCATCGACTAACATGCAGCTTGTTGCGTGAAGATGACTGGCGGGTGTATGTTTCTTCAACCTTAGTTGAATTGGATTTGACCGAGGCGGTCCTTGGAGAGACGGTTGTCTTTAAACTAACATTTGTGTTTCCATATGCGTTTACTATATTGCTAGGTTGTAGCTTTAGTAGTAATACATAGATAGCACGACAACCTTAATGGCGGCACGATGCTGGAGATCATGGTGTGGCGCCGGTGACGATGAACATCATGTCGGTGCTTTGGTGATGGAGATCAAGAAGCACAAGATCATGACCATATCATGTCACTTATGAATTGCAAGTCATGTTAATCCTTTTATGCACCTTATCTTGCTTAGTACTACGGTAGCATTATAAGGTGATCCCTCACTAAATTTCAAGATGAAAGTGTGTTCTCCCCGACTGTGCACCGTTGCGACAGTTCGTCGTTTCGAGACACCATGTGATGATCGGGTGTGATAGACTCAACGTTCACATACAACGGGTGCAAAATAGTTGCACACGCGGAACACTCGGGTTAAGCTTGACGAGCCTAGCATGTGCAGGCATGGCCTCGGAACACAAGAGACCGAAAGGTCGAGCATGAATCGTATAGTTGATATCAATAGCATAGAGATGTTTTCCACTGAAACTACACTCAACTCACGTGATGATCGGACTTGAGTTAGTGGATTTCGATCATGCCACACTCAAGTAACTAGAGGGATGTCTATTTGAGTGGGATTTTATTAGTAATTTGATTAGTTAAACTCTAATTGTCTTGAACATAGTCTAAGTCCACGTTGCAATATTTTACGTTGTAGATCAATGGCTCACGCAGTAGCAACCCTGAATTTTAATACGTTCCTAGAGAAAGCTAAGCTGAACGATGATGGTAGCAACTTTGTAGACTGCGCTCATAATCTTAGGCTCATCCTACAAGCTGGGAAAAAGAATTATGTCCTTGATGCAGCGCTAGGAGATGAACCACCCGCTACGTCTGATCAAGATGCTTTGAACGCTTGGCAAGCACGTAAGGAGGACAGCTCAGTAGTTCAATGTGCAGTCTTGTATGGCTTAGAACTGGGACTTCAACGACGCTTTGAACGTCATGGAGCATATGATATGTTCCAGGAGTTGAAGTTTATCTTTCAGAAGAATGCCCCGGATCGAGAGGTATGATACCTCCGTTAAATTCTATGCTTGCAAGATGGAGGAGAATTCGTCTGTCAGTGAACATGTGCTCAAAATGTCTGGGTACTCAAACCGTCTAGTTGAGCTGCGAGTTGAACTTTCGCAAGAGGCTATCACTGACAGAATTCTTCAATCACTGCCACCTATCTATAAGAGCTTTGTGTTGAACTATAACATGCAAGGGATAAACAAGTCACCCGGTGAGTTATTCGCGATGCTGAAAGTCGCAGAGTCAGAACTCCGGAAAGAACATCAAGTGTTGATGGTCAATAAGACCCCTGGTTTCAAGAGAAACAACAAAGGAAAGAAGGGTAACTCCAAGAAGAGCGGAAAAACTGCTGCCAATCCGAAGAAAAAACCCAAGGCTGGACCTAAGCCGGAAACAGAGTGCTATTATTTCAAGGGGATGGGTCACTGGAAGCGCAACTGCCCCAAGTATTTGGCTGATAAGAAGGCGGCCAATGCCAAACCAGGTATATGTGATATACATGTTATTGATGTGTACCTAACCAACTCTCGTAGTAGTGCCTGGGTATTTGATACCGGTTATGTTGCTCAAATTTGTAACTCGAAGCAGGAACTATGGAATAAACGAAGGCTGGCGAAGGATGAAGTGACGATGCGCGTGGGAAATGGTTCCAAAGTTGATGCAATCATCGTTGGCACAGTATCACTAGTTACTGTCGTGGGTATAAGTCTGACAGTAGATGTGTAGGGTGCGAAAGGATGGGCAGAGCGTTAGCTACGGCGAGATAGTATGAGTTCAGGCCCCTCTACGGTGGAGGTAAAAGCCCTACGTCTCAGTGCTCTTGGGAGCTTGATGTCGAGTGGAATATGGATTACAGTGAATTGCTAACCCCTGCACCAGTGGGGAAGGGTGGCTTATATAGAGTGCGCTGCCCTTCACAACGGTTCGGTGCACAGGGGTGGAGTAGTGGCGAATAAATGCCTACGTTATAGGTAACGTATGCCTTAAATGCTAATAAAGGTACATGAAAACGTATGACCGTTGCCCTCCAGGGGGGTTATGATGTATAGTGTGGAATCCAGTCGGTAAGTTTGATACGCTCCGAATGCTCATCTCCGACTGGATGATGGAGGAATCGTCACCGACTAGATGATGGGAAGTCCTTAATTCAGTCGGAACTGACTAAGGGCCTTGTCCCTTTTGAAGGGTAGTCCTTGGGTAGGACCTATATGGCAGGCCTATGACCCTGCCCTAGGACTATAACCCCATCATTAGTCCCCGAATGGATCGGGGTTGGAACTACGAAGCGATGCTTGGAGTACGGATCCGACTGGTATGGATGCGACTTTGGCGTTGTTTGCCTCGATCCATTTTATCCTCTTGACTAGTGATCCGAGTGGATATATCTGTGAAATGAACCGTCAGAGACCGAGTGCTTCCGCGGAATCTTCTGACGTGACCGGTCAACTAACAGCGGCGGATTTTCTGGGATCCTCAAATTTCGGTTGCTGCGCGCTCAGCAGGGATGACGACATCGTCATCGAGTAGTATCTGCCGCCTCGATTTCCGCGCCTTCATCTCCTCCACTAATATCGCAGCAACCGGTCGGGGGATAAGATTTCGGGGCCACCTGCTAGTGACCCAGTCGGAACCTTATTTAAACCTCTCCAGCGAGGGTTTCTCGTCGCACTCGCCTGATAACTCGCACTCGCCCCGCTTCTCCCGTGGCCTCCTGCGCACCCCAAGCTTCTTCCTTCCTCTCCTCCCCCGCGGATCTGCAGCCTCCACCATGACAAAGGGGAAGACGAGCAAGCTCGAGGAGTGGAAGAAGAAGAAGGCGATGGCTCCTGCTCAGCGGCGACAGCGGGCACTGCCGGCGTGTTGGATCCAGGGGGATTTCCTCCCCTCCACGATGACGATGGCCGACATGCTGGAGCTGGTGGAGCAAGGCATGATCGAGAACAAGACGTGGAGGCTGCCGGCGGAGGGCGAGACGGAGCCGACGCCCCAGAAGGGGGAGCGCTTCTTGCTGCTCAGTCACGTGTACCGAGGCTTCTCTCTGCCTCCTCATCCCTTCTTCAGAGGTATAATGAACCACTTCGGGGCACAGCTCCACCATTTTCCTCCCAACGCAATAGCTCATCTTTCTGCCTTCGTCGTGCTTTGCGAGTGTTTTATCGGTTGTCCTCCCCATTGGGGGCTCTTTAAGCACATCTTCTCCGCTATATCCCAAACCATCAAAAGACTTAGCCAGTCGTCCGATAAAACTCATCTCCTCCAGCTCTGCGGAGGCTTAGGCTTCCAGAAGAAAAGCAAAAGTAGCTATCCCGCTCTTTAGTTGTGTCAATCCGTTAGGAACTGGCAAACGACTTGGTTCTACTGCCATGACGTCGCTTGTCCGAATGCCGCAACTGGACTGCCACCTTTTAGCCTAGACCGACCGGCTCCGCCTAGGCAGCTTGCGCTCACGAAGATGGAAAAGATCCAGATCCAGCTCTGGTCGAAGCGCTGGTAGATGTCGTTCGCAAGGGAGTCAATGGCCTATATTTGCTGGAAATCTTTCTGGGTCGGCGCATCCAGCCTTTGCAAGCTCGACACCACGCCATGTGGCACTACACGGGGCCTGAGGACTCCACTCGGACTCACCCCGAGTGCGTGACCGGGGAGGTTGTGACGGCGTGGGTCCGCAGCATCACAGGCGCCTGCGATAACCCCAAAGGAGCCTGGCGAGTGAAGCCCTTCCGCGCGGACAACCCTCCTCCGAATGAGGTGAGTATAACTTGTCGAGTGCTCACAATTGTCTTAGATTTATCGCTTTTTCTTGTATCACTGTTTGACGTCTGATGTTGTCGACTGTATCTCGTGCAGGCGTGGACCAACTGGTGTTCTCCCGTCTCGAACGGGAATCCGGCTGAGGAAGAGGAAGGCAGCCAGGAGGGCAGCGTGGAGTACGTCTCCGACAATGGGGAGACGGAGGAGAAGCCCGAAGAGGAAGAGGGGGAAGATGAGGAGCAGAGCTCACCACCCCCACCACCAGAGCCATGAACTAAGCGACGTCACGAACCCGTGACTCCGTCGGCTCCTCCAGCGGCCCCAAGTGCCCCACCAGCTCCTCCTGTGATTCCGAGTGCCTTGCCAGCTACTCCCGTGGTTCCGAGTGCTCGGAGCACAAAGAGTACCAGGGACTCTGCTGCTGAGCCTGCGGGCCAGCCTTCTAAGGTGGCCAAACCGAGTGAATCCAAGCCTCGAAAGGCTTTGCCGCGGATGAGGATCGCCGTTCCCTTTGCCTCAGCGTAAGTGTATTGTTCTCCTATCTTCTTCCAGTATTTGTTTGAACTCATGCGTATTGGTCGAGTGGATATTAATCGACAGAGCTTCTACCTCCGCTACTTTTCTGCCACGCCAGGAAGACGATCCCATGGATACGGACAACGTTGCCACCTCCCAGCAAGGTACGTCGTGACGACTCCGAGAGCTTACATTATTGTTTCGCGAATTCTGTCTTTTATCTTGCCCTTTTTTCTGTGATCTCACGTCGTTTAGTCGGGCTTCCTTCACAGGTGATTCATCTGGAGGAGGGTGACCAGAAGAGGTCCGAGCAAGCTTCGGTGCCTGTCCTTGAGGTTGTTCCATCTGCCACCGCTCCCGTCATGGACGCGCCGCCAACCGAGACGATGACGTCGACTGAAGCGGTGCTCATCGCGGCTGAACCGACTGGAGCAGGACTTGGGATACCCAAGGAGTCTCTTGTCGTGCCAGGTCCGTCGACCGTCCAGTACACCGCTCAACGCCTCCCGGAAGATCAAGTGGGACCTGCCAAAGAAGCTATGGTGCAGGTGGAGTTGATGGCGGGTGATGCCAAGAGTGCGTACGACTCCATCGCATCTTTGTACAAGCGAAGTTTGGAACTCCGGGAGGATATCCGAGTAAGTGCGCTAGTAAGTATTTGGTTTCCTTTTGTAACCCACTGGGTGTTTAAGAGATATACTCGGATACAGTAGGATTATTTTGCAGTGGGTTCACTCTGAGTGAACCAAGTGGGTGTAGTCCCCGAGACTTCTGTCGAGTGCTTGCACCGGCAGTTGTCTTTATATACATTTTCTTTAACTTGATCAGATCAAAACTAATCTGTCCAAATGTTATCGGTGGGGGCACTCCGAGTGCACCTACTGGAAGTAGTCCCCGAGAGTAATTTAACTCAGGTCGGGTAGTAGTAGCCTCGTAGGCTTGTTTTTGTTATGCAGCTCAATAGGGCAGATCTGTTTGAGCTGCATGCCAGTGGGGTCACTCTTAGTGAACCCACTGGGTGTTGTCCCCAAGACCGCTGTCGACTGCTTGCGTCGGCACGGGTCTGAAGAACTTAGAGCTATTATTGTTTTCCTTGTTGAATTTGTCTGATCTTCTCTTCGCGCTGATTTGCAGAAGACTTGCGAGATGGGATCAGCGTGCAACACTCTGAAGGCTGAAAAGATTCAGCTTGCTGCGGAACTGGAGGCAACTGTGCATGACTTGGCTGGTGTGAAGGGCGCTCTGGCTGAACGAGAGAAGTCCTTGGAGGAGTCCCGTGAGGCAAACAAGGCATTGGTGGCCGAAATGGAGAAAATGGGGAAACAAAGAACTGAGCTTATGGGTCAGATGAGGTCGTTGAACAGTCGGTGCATATCGCAGGAGAAGTACGTCAGTGACTGGGCTAGGAAGATGATTGCGCTGCTCAGTGGTAAGTTTATTCCGAGTGTTTCTTGACTGTGTATCTCATTCTGTGCTTAATTTCTAGTCGTCTTGTCTTTGCAGATTTTTGTATGGACGCTGAGGCTGAAGCAACTGACGTTGAGCGGTCGGTTATTCCGAACGTTCCACTCGGCAACGACGCCAATCGAGACATGCTCCGAGCGCACATTCGCCTGGGCAAAGTGGGACCTTTCATCGGTCGCCTGAGAGAGGTCGTCGGCCGAATCGACAAGGAGCTGTGGCCCGAAGACGAGTCCTGGCAGCAGATGGAAGGGTTGATGACTTGGCTGGAGGACGTCCCGAACCGAGTGCAGGCGTGGAAGAAGTCTGCTGCTCGCTGTGGTGCGGACGTGGCGCTGTCGCTGGTACGAGTGCACTGCAATGAAGCTCGCGAAGAGAAGCTGAAGGCGCTGCAGGTCGCCAACACCAAGAAGCTTCGATTCGAAGATTTCATGGAGACCTTCCTTGAGAGCGCCACTAGCATCGCAGACGAGATCGACCTCGAGACTTTCGTGGAGCCTGCCAGTCCCTGTGCCAGTCCTGACGACGCTTAAAAAACTTTACCTCGGTATGCCGAGTGGTCCTTGTATCAAACTTTGGCCACTGCTGTTGGCCGTCACATTCGTGGTTCGGTGTGGATAAGCTTGATCTACACCGAACCGACTATCTTTAAACCAACTTTGAATTCGAATCGAATATTTTGCTCTGCCTTTGCCAAAAAATTCTTGACACGATTTTGGCTCGTGGTTTCTGTTCGGCTTTTCATGGTGGCGCGAGTGGCAAACAGGCGGAGCATGTAGTTTTTAGTTGTCTTGACATCTACATGAGCCTCAATGAGGGTCTGCTACTCATGTAATCGTCAGTTGTCTTGACATCTACATGAGCCTCAATGAGGGTAGTTGGTACTCATGTAATTCTCAGTTGTCTTGACATCTACATGAGCCTCAATGAGGATCTCCTAAGCCTCCGAGTGGATCTCTAAGATACACTCGAAGGAAGCTTTTAACTTAGGCGATTCTTGATCGCAGACAAGTTCCCTAGTGCGACGTTTAGAGCACACTCGGAGAAAGTTGTTGCTTAGGCGATTCTGGATCGCAGCTCAGTCTCCGAGTGCGACGTTTAGTGCACACTCGGAGAAAGTTTGTACTTGGGCGATTCTTGATCGCAGCTAAGTCCCCGACTGCGACGTATAGTGCACACTCGGAGAAAGTTGGTACTTAGGTGATTCTGGATCGCAGCTAAGTCCCCGAGTGCGACGTTTAGTGCACACTCAGAGAAAGATTGTACTTAGGCGATTCTGGATCGCAGCTAAGTCTCCGAGTGTGATGGTTAGTGCACACTCGAAGAAAGTTTGTACTTAGGTGATTCTGGATCACAGCTAAGTCCCCGAGTGTGACGTTTAGTGCACACTCGGAGAAAGATTGTACTTAGGCGATTCTGGATCGCAGCTAAGTCCCCGAGTGCAACGGTTAGTGCACACTCGGAGAAAGTTTGTACTTAGGCGATTCTGGATCGCAGCTAAGTCCCCGAGTGCGACGTTTAGTGCACACTCGGAGAAAGATTGTACTTAGGCGATTCTGGATCGCAGTTAAGTCTCTGAGTGCGACGTTTAGTGCACACTCGGAGAAAGATTGTACTTAGGCGATTCTAGATCGGAGCTAAGTCCCCGAGTGCGACGTTTAGTGCACACTTGGAGAAAGATTGTACTTAGGCGATTCTGGATCGCAGCTAAGTCCCCGAGTGTGACGGCTAGTGCACACTCGGAGAAAGTTTGTACTTAGGCGATTCTGGATCGGAGCTAAGTCCCCGAGTGCGACGTTTAGTGCACACTCGGAGAAATATTGTACTTAGGCGATTCTGGATCGCAGCTAAGTCCTCGAGTGCGAAGTTTAGTGCACACTCAGAGAAAGTTTGTTTTTTTGAGACCGGAGTCTGCCAACGCGGAAGAATTTTGAATCTGCAAAAAATCAATCTGCTTTGTATTACTTCAGCGATACTTGTTCTTTACATTGCTTCAGTCGACGGTCACGTGTAGAAGCGATTCAGGAGATCTCCGTTCCATGCTCGTGGCTCGTCCGTTTCCCTGTCGAGGTTGTAGAGTCGATATGTGCTGTTGTTCAGCACCTTGGAGATGATGAAGGGTCCTTCCCACGCGGGAGCCAGCTTGTGAGGTCTCTGCTGATCCACTCGGAGCACCAGGTCTCCTGCTTGGAATGTACGACTCCTGACATGCCGCGCGTGAAAACGCCGCAGAACTTGTTGATAAATGGTTGAGCGAGTCAGTTCCATCTCGCGCTCCTCCTCTGGAAGATCCACTCCGTCTTGCCTGGCTTGCTCTGCTTCGGCTTCGGAGAAGAGTTCGACTCGTGGAGCGTTGTGAAGCAAGTCACTCGGAAGGACTGCCTCTGCTCCATAAACGAGGAAGAACAGGGATCGCCCTATAGATATATTTGGGGTTTTGCGGAGACCCCACAGCACCGAAGGCAGCTTGGTGATCCATGTGCCGGCAGCATGTCCCATTTCTCACAGGAGTCGAGGCTTAAACCCTTGAAGAATAAGTCCATTCGCTCGCTCTGCTTGCCCGTTTGTTTGGGGATGCGCCACAGATGCAAAATCCACTCGGATTCCTTGGCCTGTACAGAAACCTTTGAATCTGTCCGAGTCAAAGTTTGTGCCATTGTGAGTAATTATGTTGTGCGGTACCCCGAATCTAGAGATGATGTCCCTGACAAACTTGATGGCCGTAAGGGCGTCGAGCTTCTTGATGGGCTTGGCTTCAATCCACTTTGTGAACTTGTCGACTGCCACCAACAGATGGGTGAATCCCCCTTGGCCTGTCCTGAATGGAACGACTGGATCTAACCCCCACACTGCAAACAGCCAGACAAGAGGGATTGTCTTCATCGCGGATGTTGGCTTGTGAGACTTGTTCGAGTAGAATTGACAGCCTTCGCATCGGTCGACCATTTCCTTCGCCATTTCATTCGCCTGCAACCAGAAGAAACCAGCTCTTAATGCTTTGGCAACGATTGCTCTTGAGGAGGCATGATGACCACAGGTTCCCGAGTGAATTTCTTCCAGGATTAACTGTCCCTCCTCAGGGGAGATGCATCGTTGAAGGACGCCTGAAACACTTTCTTTGTACAACTGGCCATCAATGATGGTGAACGACTTCGACCTGCGGACGATCTGCCTGGCTTGGAATTCGTCTTCTCGTAATTCTTGCCTCAGGATGTACGCATTGAACGGCACAGTCCAATCGGGGATGATAGCAAGAATCTCCATGATCAAATCAATCACAACAGGGACTTCGACTTCAGTCGGATCCGTCGAGCTCTTTGGTTGTACTGGTTCCTCTGTGAAATGATCTTCTTTAACTGAGGGAAGGTGAAGGTGCTCGAGGCAGACGTCACTTGGGACTGGTCTCGGAGTGGATCCAAGTTTCGCCAATTCATTGGCTGCTTGGTTTTTCAGTCGCGGAACATGGTGGAGTTCCAGACCTTCAAACTTTTTCTCGAGCTTCCTCACCGTGTTGCAGTATGTGGTCATGGTGGGGTTCCTGACGTCCCACTCCTTCATCACTTGATTAACCACCAAATCCGAATCGCCATAGACCATAAGGCGACGGACGCCGAGTGCGATGGCCATGCGCAGTCCATAAAGGAGAGCTTCATACTCTGCCTCGTTGTTGGAGGAATCGAAGTGTATCTGAAGAACCCATACTTGAGTTTGTCACCCTTTGGCGATATGATCACAACGCCAGCGCCGGAGCCATTCAACATCTTGGACCCATCGAAGAACATTGTCCAATGAGCCGAGTAGATGTGGGTCGGTTGATGTTGTTCTACCCATTCTGCTATGAAGTCAGCCAGAGCTTGAGACTTTATAGCTTTCTTGGCCTCGAACTTGATGTCGCAGTATAACATCTCCATTGCCAACTTCGCCACTCGGCCCAATGCGTCCCGATTGTGGAGGATTTCCGACAACGGAGCATCAGAAACGACAGACACCGAGTGGTCTTGGAAATAATGAGCCACCTTCTTCGCAGTCATGTAAATCCCGTAAATAAGTTTTTGATAGTGCGGATACCTTTGCTTGGAAGGAGTCAGGATTTCGGAGACATAATACACTGGCCGCTGAACTTTGTGTGCTTTGCCTTTTCTTCGCGTTCGACTGTGAGAACAGTGTTGACGACTTGATTTGCAGCCGCGATGTATAGAAGAAGGAGTTCTTTACTGAGCGGAGCAGTAAGAACCGGCTGGGTGGAAAGTAGGACTTTGAGGTCGTCGAATGCGATTTGGGCTTCGTGTGTCCACTCGAACTTATCTAATTTCTTCATGAGTCGGTACACACGTAGTGCCTTCTCGCCGATTCGACTGATAAGCCTGCTCAAAGCCGCTAGGAAACCTGTGAGCCTTTGAACATCGTGTATTCTAACCGGCCACTCCATTCGGACGATGGTCCCGATCTTTTCGGGGTTGACATCGATCCCTCGTTCGAAAACGAAGAAACCAAGTAAGTTTCTACTGGGAACACCGAATGAACACTTGGCTGGGTTGAGCTTGATATCATACCTACGAAGGTTGGCGAATGTTTCTGCCAAGTCAGTCAGCAGGTCGGAACCTTTGCGTGACTTGACTACGATATCATCCATATACGCCTCCACATTTCGACCAATCTGGTCAAGGAGGCATTTTTGGATCATGCGCATAAAAGTTGCTCGTGCATTCTTCAAACCAAATGGCATAGTGATGTAGCAGAAGCACCCGAATGGGGTGATGAAGTCTGTTTTTAATTCATCGGGGCCATACAGACAGATCTGATGATAGCCCGAGTAGGCATCAAGGAATGAAAAACGCTCGCAACCCGCAGTCGAATCGACAATTTGATCGATGCGGGGGAGCGGGAAATGGTCTTTCAGGCAGACCTTATTGAGATGCTTGAAGTCGATGCACATTCGGAGAGACTTGTCCTTCTTGGGCACCATGACAACATTGGCGAGCCACTCGGAGTGGTGTACCTCGCGACTGAAGTTGGCTGCCAAAAGCTTAGCCACCTCTTCTCCGATTCCCTTCCTCTTGTGCGCGGCGGACCGATGCAGGCGTTCTCGGACAGGCCGAGGAGCAGGATCCACATGCAGTCGGTGCTCAGCCAACTCCCTGGGTACACCTGGCATGTCAGTGGGCTTCCATGCGAAAATGTCCCAGTTCTCAGGAGGAATTGGATGAGCTCGGCTTCCTATTTTGGATCGAGGGTGGTGGAGATGTTCGCCGGGGCAGCAGTGTCGTCCGTCGGGTGGATGCTGACCTTCTTTGTCTCTCCTGCCGACTAGAATGCGGACTCCGAAGCTGGCTTCTTCGAACGCATCAAGTCAGCGGGCTCGACTATCTTCTTGTACTCGTCGAGCTCGAGGACAGCCATCTGCTGGTCGGCGATCCTCGATCCCTGCTGCAGACACTCCTCGGCCCGCTGCCGATTGCCTGTGACAGTGATCACACCTTTGGGACCTGGCATCTTCAGCTTCAGGTATATGTAACATGGACGGGCCATGAAACGCGCATACGCCAGACGGCCGAGAATCACGTGGTATGCACTCTGGAAGTCCACCACCTCGAACGTTAGCTTTTCCTTGCGGAAGTTCTTGTCGGAGCCGAGTGACTTGGCCTTTCGTCCAGGGACGACTCCATGGAACTGCATGCTGCTCTCGCTAAGTTTGGACATTGGAATGCCCATCCCCTTGAGAGTGTCAGCGTACATGATGTTCAAGCCGCTCCCGCCGTCCATGAGGACTTTGCGCAGTCGGACTCCTTCCACCACCGGGTCGACGACCAGGGCCTGCCTCCCTGGGGTGGGTACGTGTGCTGGATGATCCGACGGGTCAAAGGTGATCGCAGTCTGAGACCATTTGAGGAATTTGGGGTTGGTCGGGGTGGCCATGTTCACCTCCCTGTTCACCAGCTTCAGTCGACTCTTGCTTTCAACGTCAGCAAAAAACATCAGTGTTGCATGGACTTGGGGGAACGGATCCTCCTTGTCCTGCTCATCCTGTTCATTGTCCTTTTCACTCGGCTGCCCTTCGCCGAACCCCTGGATCAGGAGGCGACATTGCCGAGTGGTATGCTTCGGAAATATGGCGTTGCCCTCTTCATCCATCTTCGTGTGGATTGGACATGGCTGGTCCAGGATGTGGTTTCTGAACTGCTTCTTCTTGGGGGTGAACTGAGACTTCCCCTTGCCCTTGAACTTGGCATTGGTAACGGCTGCGACCTCCGCCTGCGGAGTGGACGGAGCTTTCTGCTTCTGCTTCCGAGTGATGTTCCCATCTCCATCGGCGACTGCTTTGTGCTTGCCGCTACGGATGCGGTCCTCTTCTTCACCATTTGCATAGCGTGCCGCTATCTCCATCATCTTGCTCATGGAGATGTCGCCTGTCCGACCGAACTTCAGGTACAGATCTCTGTACCGTACGCCTGCCTTGAAAGCGCAGACTGCTTGGTGCTCTGTGACGTTCTCCACCGTGTGGTAGAGGGTTGTCCAACGCTGGATGAAATCGCGCAGGGGCTCATTCTGCTTCTCGACGCAGTGCTGGAGCTCCACGAGACCAGCAGGGCGTTTGCACGTCCCCTCGAAGGTTCTGATGAAGACTCGGGCCAGATCTGCCCAGCTGTAGATGCTTGAAGGAGCTAACTGATTCAGCCACGCCCGTGCCGAGCCGTCGAGCATCAGTGGGAGATGTTTCATGGCGACCTGGTCGTCTCCACCCCCGATCTGGACTGCCACTCGGTAGTCGTCCAGCCATGTTTCTGGCTTGGATTCTCCTATAAACTTGCTGATCCCCGTCGCCAATCGGAAGTTGGGAGGGATGTCAGCCGAACGGATGGATCGACTGAAACACTCGGGGCCAGAGACGATGGTCCTGCTTCCACTAGGACGGTCTCCATCGTGACCATCATGGTGGGCTCGGCCCCTGTCGACCCTCCTCTGGGTGATGTATCCTCTTGCGTCGGGCCTTGGATCATAATTGTCACCGACCGAACGCCGATCATCCAGATGTCGGGGCCCATAGGGCCCACCCCACGGAGGGGTGCGTGAACGGCGACGATCTTCGGGATTCATGGACGGCTGCCTCCCCTGTGTCGCTGATGAGAACCGGGGCTGTGAACTGACCGATGCGTGTTCGCGTGAACAGAACTATTGTGGATCTTGTTGTGCGACTAGGAGACCGCCGAATTTTGCTGTTGTGCCGTGTGCAGTAGGGCACGGATCTGCTCGATCCCTCTGCCAGCCTCTGAATCAGTCGGCTAGAGGGAATCGCTATCTTGGCGGTGGCAGCCAGGTTGAGGACGGGTGTGCGGAACACCTCCAAGTTGCTCTGACGAGTGCGCCGACTGGCAGAATGGCGGGGCTGACGGCGAGCACTAGATGTTTCGCCGACCTCGTGTTCGTTCCGGCCAGTTTGGCGGGGACTTTCATGGGAGTTGGCCATGTGCACTTCGGCTGCAGGCCCGCGACCCAAGTACTCGGAAGGAAACTCAGTCGGAACTGAGTCCGAGCGCTAGGATGGCGGCGCAACTACAACCGACTCGAGGACCCCCACTTGTGAAGACGCGTTCTGGCGTGCCTGGGCATGTTGCACCCAACGCTGGAGCCGCGGACGGCGAGACCGCTTGTTGCGGCGCGCGACGGGGGTGAAGGTCGACATCGGAGCCGACTGCTGGAGAAGAAGGATGCCGCGGGCACCGGCACAGAAGTGCATAGCCCCGTGACTGGGGAGCGCCTCGACATCGAGAGGAGCGTCCCGAAGCCATGCCGAATCATCGACGATGAAGGAGAGAGCGCCGAAGAGGATCTCATGACCCATGCACAAATCTCCACCGGATGACATGATGAAAAGATGTAGTCGCAAACTCGCCGGAAGTCGCTTAGATGCCTGCCCCACGGTGGGCGCCAACTGTCGTGGGTATAAGTCTGACAGTAGATGTGTAGGGTACGACAGGATTAGCAGAGCCTTAGCTACGGCGAGATTGTATGAGTTCAGGCCCCTCAACGGTGGAGGTAAAATCCCCACGTCTCATTGCTCTTGGGATCTTGATGTCGAGTGGAATATGGATTACAGTGAATTGCTAACCCCTGCACCAGTGGGGAAGGGGGGCTTATATAGAGTGCGCTGCCCTTCACAACGGTTCGGTGCATAGGGGTGGAGTAGTGTCGAATAAATGCCTACGTTACAGGTAACGTATGCCTTAAATGCTAATAAAGGTACATGAAAACATATGACCGTTTCCCTCCAGGGGGGTTACGATGTATAGACTGGAATCCAGTCGGTAAGTTTGATACGCTCCGAATGCTCATCTCCGATTGGATAATGGAGGAATCGTCACCGACTGGATAATGGGAAGTCCTTAATTCAGTCGGAACTGACTAAGGGCCTTGTCCCTTATGAAGCGTAGTCCTTGGGTAGGACCTATAGGGTAGGCCTATGACCCTACCCTGGGACTATAACCCCATCATTAGTCCCCGAATGGATCGGGGTTGGAACGATGAAGCGATGCTTGGAGTACGGATCCGACTGGTATGGATGCAACTTTGGCGTTGTTTGCCTCCACCGTAGATACATGTGTTCAGTCGAAGCACACGCACGATCTCTATCTCCAGCTTTGCATCATCCTTGGCGAGATCATTGTTGGGAATATGCCCTAGAAGCAATGATAAAATAGTTATTATCATATTTCCTGTTTCAAGATAATCGTTTATTATCCATGCTATAATTGTAATGAATGAAAGCATAGATACATGTGTGGATATATAGACAAAACAATGTCCCTAGTAAGCATCTAGTTGACTAGCCAGTTGATCAAGGATGGTTAAGGTTTTCTGACCATATGTAAGTGTTATCCCTTGATGACAGGAACACATTATTAGGAGAATGATGTGATGGACAAGACCCAAACTATGAACGTAGCATGTGATCGTGTCATTTCATTGCTATTGTTTTTTGCGTGTCAAGTATTCATTCCTATGACCATGAGATCATGTAAGCCACTAACACCGGAGGAATACATGTGTGTATAAAATATCGCAATGTTACTGGGTGACTATAAAGGTGTTCAACAGGTACCTCTGAAGGTGTCCGTTGAGTTAGCATGGATCAAGATTGGGATTTGTCACTCCGTGTGACGAAGAAATATCTCGGGGCCCACTCGGTAATACAACATCACATATAAGCCTTGTAAGCAATGTGGCTAATGTGTTAGTCACGGGATCTTGTATTACGGTACGAGTAAAGAGACTTGCCGGTAACGAGATTGAAATAGGTATAGGGATACCGAGGATCAAATCTCGGGCAAGTAACATACCGAAGGACAAAGGGAATGATATACGGGATTATATGAATCCTGGGCACAGAGATTCAACCGATAAGATCTTCGTAGAGTATGTAGGATCCAATATGGACATCCAGGTCCTGCTATTGGATATTGACCGGGGAGTGTCTCTGGTCATGTCTGCATAGTTCTCGAACTCGCAGGGTGTGCACACTTAAGGTTCGGTGACGTTTCGGTATAGTTTAGTTGTAAGTATTGGTGACCGAAGGTTGTTCGGAGTCCCGGATGAGATCTCGGATGTCACGATGGAATGGTCCGAAAACAAATATTGATATATATGATTGTTTCATTTGGTCTCCGGAAAGATTTCGGGCATTACCGGGAGTGTACCGGGAGTGACAAATGGGTTCCGAGTTTTTACCGGGAGCGGCCCACCCACCTGGGAGTTAGCCTAATAGCCCAAGGGTGGTGCACCATCCCTTAGTGGTCTAGTGAGGCCATCCCAAGTGGGCTATGTTGGCTAGGAGAAAAAACCAAAGGAAAAGAAAAGAAAAAAGGGAGGTAGGTGGGAACGAAGGAGGGGACTCCTCCTTCCCAAACCGAATTGGAGTTGGAGTCTCCTCCTCCTCTCTCGGCCGGCGCCCTAGGGGCTCCTTTGAGCCCCAAGGCTAGACCCTCCCCTCCTCCTATATATACTAGAGGTTTTAGGCTTTTTGAGACACAACTTTGCCACGTGCAACCCTAAACCTCTACTTCGTAGTTCTTCCCCTAGATCGGTTTTCTGCGAAGCTCGGGCAGAGCCCTGAAGGAATTGATCATCACCATCACCGGCGCGCCGTCACGCTACCGGGGAACTCATCTACTTCCCCGTCTCTCTTGCTGCATCAAGAAGGCAGACATCGTCATCGAGTTGTACGCGTGCTGAACGCGGAGGTGCCGTCCATTCGGCGCTAGATAGGAACGGATCGTGGGACGACCGTGATTTGAATCACAAAGCTGTTCCACCACATCAACCGCATTTCTTAACGCTTCCCGCTTAGCGATCTACAAGGGTATGTGGATCCGATCTCCCTCTCATAGATGAAAATGACCATGATAGGTCCTCGTGTGCGTAGGAAAATATTGTTTCCCATGCAACATTCTCCAACAGTGGTATCAGAACTAGGTTCATGCGTAGATGTAATCTCGAGTAGAACGCAAAAGTTTTTGTTCGCGTAGATGTTTGATTTTCTTACCTCCTTAGTCTTTTCTCGATTCAACGGTATGGTTGGATTGAAACGCCCCGGACCAACATTATTCGTACGCTTACGAGAGACCGGTTTCATCGACTAACATGCAGCTTGTTGCGTAAAGATGACTGGCGGGTGTGTGTTTCTTCAACCTTAGTTGAATTGGATTTGACCGAGGCGGTCCTTGGAGAGAGGATTGTCTTTAAACTAATATTTGTGTTTCCAAATGCGTTTACTATATTGCTAGGTTGTAGCTTTAGTAGTAATAGCATAGATAGCATGACAGCCTCAATGGCGGCACGATGCTGGAGATCATGGTGTGGCGCCGGTGACGGTGAAGATCATGTCGGTGCTTTGGTGATGGAGATCAAGAAGCACAAGATCATGACCATATCATGTCACTTATGAATTGCAAGTGATGTTAATCCTTTTATGCACCTTATCTTTCTTAGTACGACGGTATCATTATAAGGTGATCCCTCACTAAATTTCAAGATGAAATTGTGTTCACCCCGACTGTGCACCCTTGCGACAATTCATTGTTTCGAGACACCATGTGATGATCGGGTGTGATAGACTCAACGTTCTCATACAACGGGTGCAAAACAGTTGCACACGCGGAACACTCGGGTTAAACTTGACGAGCCTAGCATGTGCAGACATGGCCTCGGAACACAAGAGACCGAAAGGTCGAGCATGAATCGTATAGTTGATATCAATAGCATAGAGATGTTTACCACTGAAACTACACTCAACTCACGTGATGATCGGACTTGAGTTAGTGGATTTGGATCATGCCACACTCAAGTAACTAGAGGGATGTCTATTTGAGTGGGAGTTTATTAGTAATTTGATTTGTTAAACTCTAATTGGCTTGAACATAGTCTAAGTCCACTTTGCAATATTTTACATTGTAGATCAATGGCTCACGCAGTAGCAACCCTGAATTTTAATACGTTCCTAGAGAAAGCTAAGCTGAACGATGATGGTAGCAACTTTGTAGACTGTGCTCGTAATCTTAGGCTCATCCTACAAGCTGGGAAAAAGAATTATGTCCCTGATGCAGCGCTAGGAGATGAACCACCAGCTACATCTGATCAAGATGCTTTGAACGCTTGGCAAGCACGTAAGGAGGACAACTCAGTAGTTCAATGTGCAGTCTTGTATGGCTTAGAACTGGGACTTCAACGACGCTTTGAACGTCATGGAGCATATGATATGTTCGAGGAGTTGAAGTTTATCTTTCAGAAGAATGCCCCGGATCGAGAGGTATGATACCTCCTTTAAATTCTATGCTTGCAATATGGAGGAGAATTCGTCTGTCAGTGAACATGTGCTCAAAATGTCTGGGTACTCAAACCGTCTAGTTGATCTGCGAGTTGAACTTTCGCAAGAGGCTATCACTGACAGAATTCTTCAATCACTGCCACCTATCTATAAGAGCTTTGTGTTGAACTATAACATGCAAGGGATAAACAAGTCACCCAGCGAGTTATTCGCGATTCTGAAAGTCGCAGAGTCAGAACTCCGGAAAGAACATCAAGTGTTGATGGTGCATAAGACCCCTGGTTTCAAGAGAAACAGCAAAGGCAAGAAGGGTAACTCCAAGAAGAGCGGAAAAACTGCTGCCAATCCGACGAAGAAACCCAAGGCTGGACCTAAGCTGGAAACAGAGTGCTATTATTTCAAGGGGATGGGTCACTGGAAGCGCAACTGCCCCAAGTATTTCGCTGATAAGAAGGCGGGCAATGCCAAACCAGGTATATGTCATATACATGTTATTGATGTGTACCTAACCAACTCTCGTAGTAGTGCCTGGGTATTTGATACCGGTTATGTTGCTCATATTTGTAACTCGAAGCAGGAACTGTGGAATAAATGAAGGCTGGCGAAGGATGAAGTGACGATGCGCGTGGGAAATGGTTCCAAAGTTGATGCAATCATCGTCGGCACAGTATCACTAGTTACTGTCGTGGGTATAAGTCTGACAGTAGATGTGTAGGGTGCGAAAGGATGGGCAGAGCCTTAGCTATGGCGAGATTGTATGAGTTCAGGCCCCTCTACGGTGGAGGTAAAAGCCCTACGTCTCAGTGCTCTTGGGAGCTTGATGTCGAGTGGAATCTGGATTACAGTGAATTGCTAACCCCTGCACCAGTGGGGAAGGGTGGCTTATATAGAGTGCGCTGCCCTTCACAACGGTTCGGTGCACAGGGGTGGAGTAGTGGCGAATAAATGCCTACATTACAGGTAACGTATGCCTTAAATGCTAATAAAGGTACATGAAAACGTATGACCGTTGCCCTCCAGGGGGATTACAATGTACAGAGTGGAATCTAGTCGGTAAGTTTGATACGCTCCAAATGTTCATCTCTAATTGGATGATGGAGGAATCGTCACCGACTGGATGATGGGGAGTCCTTAATTCAGTCGGAACTGACTAAGGGCCTTGTCCCTTATGAAGGGTAGTCCTTGGGTAGGACCTATAGGGCAGGCCTATGACCCTACCCTAGGACTATAACCCCATCAGTTACCATCAAGATTAGTTATGAACTTAAATAATTGTTATTTAGTGCCTGCGTTAAGCATAAACATTATATCTGGATCTTTTTTATTGCAAGACGGTTACTCATTTAAGTCAGAGAATAATGGTTGTTCTATTTTTATGAGTAATATCTTTTATGGTCATGCACCCAATGTGAGGGGTTTGTTCATATTGAATCTTGATTGTGATGACACACATATACATAACATTGAGACCAAAAGATGTAGAGTTAACAATGATAGCGCCACCTTTTTGTGGCACTGCCGCTTAGGTCATGTTGCTGTAAAGCGCATGAAGAAACTCCATGTCGATGGGATTTTGGAGTCACTTGATTTTGATTCACTTGACACGTGCGAACCATGCCTCATGGGCAAGATGACTAAGATTCCGTTCTCCGGAACAATGGAGCATGCAAGTGACTTGTCGGAGATCATACATACTAATGTGGGCGGTCCAATGAGTGTGGAGGCACGCGGCAGATATCGATATTTTCTCACCTTCACTGATGATTTGAGTATGTATGGATATATCTACTTGATGAAGCACAAGTCTGAAACGTTTGAAAAGTTCAAGCAATTTCAGAGTGAAGTTGAAAATCATCGTAACAAGAAGATCAAGTTCCTACGATCTAATCAAGGGGGCGAATATCTGAGTTTCGAGTTTGGTGCTCACTTAAGACAATGTGGAATCGTTTCACAGTTGATACCGCCTGGAACACCACAGCGTAATGGTGTGTCCGAACGTCGTAATCGTACTTTGTTAGATATGGTGCGATCTATGATGTCTCTTACCGGTTTGCCTTTATCGTTTTGGGGTTATGCATTGGAGACAGATGCGTTCACTTAAATAGGGCACCATCAAAATCCGTTGAGACGACACCATATGAGCTATGGCATGGCAAGAAGCCAAAGTTGTCTATTCTTAAAGTTTGGGGATGCGATGCTTATGTCAACAAGCTTTAGTTTGAAAAGCTGGAACCCAAAGCGGGAAAGTGTGTATTCATAGGTTACCCAAAAGAGACAGTTGGGTACACCTTCTATCTCAGATCCGAGGGCAAAGTGTTTGTTGCTAAGAACGGAGCTTTTCTTGAGAAGGAGTTTCTCTCGAAAGAATTGAGTGGGAGGAAGATAGAACATGATGAGGTTGTGGAATCTCTGCTACAACAAGATGGTGGCGCAGGGCAGAGAGAAATCTGTGTCAACGCAACACCGGTTGTGAAGGAAGCTAATGATTATGATCATGAAGCTTCGGATCAAGTTACTATCGAACCTCGCAGGTTGACAAGATCACGTACGGCTCCTAAGTGCTACGGAAATCCTGTCTTATGTATCATGTTGTTGGACAACAATGGGCCTGCGAATTATGAAGAAGCAATGATGGGCCTGGATTCCAACAAATGCTTAGAGGCCATGAAGTCCAAGATAAGATCTATGTATAAAAGCAAAGTATGGACTTTGGAAGTATTACCTGAAGGTCGCAAGGCTATTCAGAACAAATGGATCTTTAAGAAGAAGACGCACGCAGACGGTAATGTGACCATTTATAAAGCTCAACTTGTGGCAAAGGGTTTTTCACAAGTTCAAGGAGTTGACTACGATGAGACGTTCTCACCATAGCGATGCTTAAGTCCGTCCAAATCATGTTTGCAATAGATGCATTTTTCGATTATGAAATCTTGCAGATGGATGTCAAAACGGCGTTCCTTAATGGTTTTCTTAAGGAAGAGTTGTATATGATGCAACCCGAAGGTTTTGTCAATCCAAAGAATGCTAACAAAGTGGGCAAGCTCCAGCGATCCATTTATGGACTGGTGCAAGCATCTCGGACTTGGAATAAGCGCTTTGATGAGGTGATCAAGGTATTTATACAAGTTGTTGGAGAATCTTGTATTTACAAGAAAGTGAGTGGGAGCTCTGTATCATTTCTAATATTATATGTGGATGACATATTGCTGATTGGAAACAATGTGGAGTTTTTAGAGAGCATAAAGGATTACTTGAACAAATGTTTTTCAATGAAAGACCTAGGAGAAGCTGCTTACATATTAGGCATTAAGATCTATAAGGATAGATCGAGGCGCCTAATAGTACTTTCACAAAGCACATACCTTGATAAAGTTTTGAAGAAGTTCAAAATGGAGCAATCCAAGAAGGGGTTCTTGCCAGTGTTACAAGGTATAAAGTTGAGTAAGACTCAGTGTCCAGTAATTGCGGAAGATAGAGAAAAGATGAGTATCAGCCCCTATGCTTCAGCCATAGGGTCTATCATGTATGCAATGTTGTGCACAAGACGGGACGTCGTCCTAGCCATAAGTATGGCAGGCAGGTTTCAAAGTGATCTAGGAGTGGAACACTAGGCGGCGGTCAAAAATATTCTAAAGTACCTGAAAAGGACTAAGGAAATGTTTCTCATTTATGGAGGTGACGAAGAGCTCGTCGTAAAGGGTTACGTTGATGCAAGCTTTGACACTAATCCGGATGACTCTAAGTCTCAAACCGGATACGTATTTATTCTTAATGGCGGTGCGGTAAGCTGGTGCAGTTCCAAGCAAAGCGTCATAGCAGATTCTACATGTGAAGCGGAGTACATGGTTGCCTCGGAGGCAGCTAAGGAGGGTGTCTGGATGAAGTTAGTTCATGATGGATCTCGGAATTGTGCCAAGCGCACTAAATCCAATAACTCTGTTCTATGACAACACTCGTGCCATTGCTCTAGCAAAGAAACCAAGGTTTCACAAGAAGACCAGACACATCGAATGACACTTCAACCTCATCCGCGACTATGTCGAAGGAGAGGATGTAAATATTTACAAAGTGCACACGGATCTGAATGTTGCAGATCCGCTGACTAAACCTCTTCCACAAGTGAAGCATGATCAACACCAGAACTGTATGGGTGTTAGATTCATTCCAATGTAAATCGCATAGCGATGTGAGACTAGATTATTGACTCTAGTGCATGTGGCAGACTGTTAGAAATATGCCCTAAAGGCAATGATAAAATAGTTATTATTATATTTCCTACTTCAAGATAATAGTTTATTAACCATGCTATAATTGTATTGAATGAAAGCATAGATACATGTGTGGATATATAGACAAAAAAATGTCCCTAGTAAGCCTGTAGTTGACTAGCGAGTTGATCATGGATGGTTCAGGTTTTCTGACAATATGCAAGTGTTGTCACTTGATGACTGGATCACATCATTAGGAGAATGATGTGATGGACAAGAGCCAAACTATGAACGTAGCATGTGATCATGTCATTTTGTTGCTATTGTTTTCTGCGTGTCAAGTATTCATTCCTATGATAATGATATCATGTAACTCACTGACACCGGAGGAATACCTTGTGTGTATCAAATGTCACAATGTTACTGGGTGACTATAAAGGTGCTCTACAGGTATCTCTGAAGGTGTCCGTTGAGTTAGCATGGATCAAGACTCGGATTTGTCACTCCGTGTGACAGAGAGGTATCTCGGGGCCCACTCGGTAATACAACATCACATATAAGCCATGCAAGCAATGTGGCAAATGTGTTAGTCACGGGATCTTGTATTACGGAATGAGTAAAGAGACTTGCCGGTAACGAGATTGAAATAGGTATAGGGATACTGACGATCAAATCTTTGGCAAGTAACATACCGAAGGACAAAGGGAATGATATACGGGATTATATGAATCCTTGGCATAGAGGTTCAACCAATAAGATCTTCGTAGAATATGTAGGAACCAATATGGACATCTAGGTCCCGATGTTGGATATTGACCGGGGAGTATCTCAGGTCATGTCTGCATAGTTCTCGATCCCACAGGGTCTGCACACTTAAGGTTCGGTGACGTTTCGGTATAGTTGAGTTATAAGTATTGGTGACCGAAGGTTGTTTGGAGTCCCGGATGAGATCTCGGACGTCACGAGGGTTTCTGGAATGGTCCAGAAACGAGGGTTGATATATAGGATTGTTTCATTTGGTCTCTGGAAAGATTTTGGGCATTACCGGCAATGTACTGGGAGTGACGACTGGGTTCTGAATTTTTACTGGGAGGGGCCCACCCACTCGGGAGTGAGCCTAATAGCCCAAGGGTGGTTCACCAGCCCTTAGTTGTCTGGTGAGGCCAGTCCAAGTGGGCTATGTCGGCTAGGACAAAAAAACGAAGGAAAAAAAAGGGAGGTGGGAAGGAAGGAGGGGACTCCTCCTTCCCAAACCGAATTGGAGTTGGAGTCCCCTCCTCCTCTCTCGGTCGGCGCCCTAGGGGCTCCCTTGAGCACTAAGGCTAGCCGCTCCCCTCTTCCTATACATACTAGAGGTTTTAGGGTTTTTGAGACACAACTTTGCCACGTGCAACCCTAAACCTCTACTTCGTAGTTCTTCCTCTAGATCAGTTTTCTTCGGAACTCGGGCGGAGCCCTGCAGGAATAGATCATCACCATCACCGTCGCGCCGATACGCTGCCGAGGAAATCATCTACTTCCACGTCTCTCTTGCTAGATCAAGAAGGCAGAGATCTTCATCGATTTGTACCTGTGCTGAGCGCGGAGGTGCCGTCCGTTCGGCGCTAGATCGGAACGGATCATGGGACGACGGTGATTTGAATCACGAAGCTGTTCCACTACATCAACCGTGTTTCTTAAAGCTTCCCGCTTAGCGATCTACAAGGGTATCTGGATCCAATCTCCCTCTCATAGATTAACATCACCATGATAGGTCTTTGTGTGCGTAGGAAAACTTTTGTTTCCCATGCAACATTCCCCAACAATCACTCCAATCATCCCTACAGGTGGGCGCGGATGTCTGGACCTTGCAGAAAGGTGGATGCTTGTTGTCTACAATGTAGCACCATTCCCCCGCCACTCCTCCCACCTCTGGTGTAGGTGGCTTGGGGGATACTCCTCCTTGCAGCAAGCAAAGGGGATCCAAGCAACACTGCCAGCGATGGCGTCCACGCCCTCAATACGGGGGAAGAAAAAGTGACGAAAGAAGGAGACATTGGGGGGCACTTCGATGAAGTTTTCGCATGAATGTGCGAGGACGTACATAGTGGTCACTGCGTTCGGCATGAAATCCAGCAAGCGGAACCCATAGAACTCCATTAGATTCATGAAGAAGGCGGAAAAGGGAGGAACCAACCCGCAATAAAACTACGTCATGGAGAACGGGTACTTGTCGGGGTCATCCGGACGTTCCGAGGGAGCACCACCGTAGCTGGATGCGGCTTCGTCGCCCTCCCCCACATCGGCGAATATTTTGCGACGATATCGTGCTGCAGGAGAGTGTAGGGGCGGAAGACAGCAGATCTCCACTGCCTTCCTGCCATGTCCGCCATCACCTATGTGTTGTCCCCCTTCACCTCTGCCTTTGGCCGTGGTGGAAGAGGCCAATCGCTTCGGGGCCATGAAGGGCCCATGAGCAGGTGGAAGCTAGAGCGGGGAAGAGGGAGGGAGGAAGAGGCTTGGGGCTCTACAGCTCTGCGATGGCAGGCACAACTGGGGTCGGAGATGAAGCCTTTGTGAAAACCTCTGTTTATACATGGGTAGAAAAATGCAAGGGTCGCCACCCCCGGTCTCACACGACACAGTTTCCGGAGCACTCCCCCTCGAGGCAACCGCCTCGTTCCACCATTCCCACGAGCCATGGTCAATGCGCATCATGGGAAACCGTCAGCAAAACAATCATTGCAGAGCATGTGTGTTGTTTTTGGACCTATCCCAACAACGTTGCGTGCGTGCATGTATGGCCCGGGGCTACTATGGGTGTACTAAGGAATGGGGTCCTTAGTCTCCCTAACTTAGGCATGGGCAACCGTCGCCCCCGGGCTCACAACTCCTTTCCGGGGTCATCCCATAACCCCGAGGAAAACATGAACAAGGCTAGGCCGGGGCGGCAAGGCCCCCACTGGCCTCTACAGGCATCCCCTTGTGGCGCTCGGCAAGACCCCAGCCCTCCAAGCCTCCACTCCACCTCACCAGGGGCTGATTGTCTACATCAGCCGAGGTGTCGAGAAGCAGGCGGATTGGCAGGGATGGCAGAGACACGTGGTCGTGGCAGCTGACGTGTCTGAGTCACGGTGACACATGTCCCGCACCATGGCAGCAAGATAGAGAGGCATCTCGGCGGACGGCACATAGAGAGAGGAAATCCTTGCCGTAAAACATTGTCTGCACGCCAACACACGGTGCATTTAATGTGCATGTCCCAGTCCGTTAGAGTTAGGTATTTCCACTATTGCTATGGCAGAGCAGGCCCATCACCACAATTTGCACTATACACCTAGTAAAATAACCATTTTTGCCATTGTGGTGACCCCTTTGTCCTATAAAAGGAGTTCCATGTCTACCTTTACGGAGGTGGACACTCTGATCAATCACACGCATAGTTGATCCCTCGAGAATCCTTGTCGGGCCACTGCGTTCTCGTGTCTATTTCCACCTAATCAATCACCACCAATATAATGTAGGTTATTATGCTCCCGAGCGGCTCGAACCTGTATAAATCCCGTCGCGCGTGGTCTTGCCAACTGATGCTCTCTTTGCACTAACCCCCCCCCCCTGCAGAACCATAAAAGGGGCCTCCAGGATCCCATAGATTACAACGGGTATATTCCCCCGATAGATGTGTTTTGACCTAGAAAAAAATCATAACAATCCTTTCGGGACGAAGTGCCACCATCTCGAGGCGGAAACCTGGGTAGAGGCCCTTTTGCTCTCTGGCGGAGAGACTCTGCCGGGGAACTTCCGTTTGGGAGGGGGAAATCAAAGCCATCGTCATCACGAACGCTTCCTCCTTCATGGGAGGACCAATCTTCATCAACATCTTCACCGGCACCATCTCATCTCCGACCCTAGTTCATAACTTGTATTCAATCTTTGTCTCAAAACCTCAGATTGGTACATGTGGGTGCCTAGTTGTGTTGATTACATCTTGTAATTGATGCTTGTTGGATTACTTGGTGGAATATATTATGTTCAGTTCCTTAAGTATTATTATTACACCTTTGATCTGGAACATGTTGATGAGGTGTGAGTAGTAACTGTTGTTCCTGGGGACATGGGAGAAGTCTTGTTATAAGTAATCATATAAAGTTGGTATTCGTTCGATATTTTGGTGATATGTATGTTGTTACTTATCATAGTGGTGTCATGTGAACACCGACTACATGAAACTTCACCGTGTTATGGGCCTAAGGGACGTCATTGTGGACTAACAAGTAGATGATGGGTTTGGAGAGTGACACAAGCTTAAACCCTAGTTTACGTGTTGCTTCATGAAGGGTTGATTTGGATCCACACGTTTAATGTTATGGTTAGATTTATCTTAATTCTTCTTTCGTAGTTGAGGATGCTTGCGAGAGAGGGTAATCCTAAATTCGATATTTGTTTAAGTAAGAACACACCTTAGCACGAGTCCACCCACATATCAAATTATCAAAGTAGCGAACGCAAATCAACTCAATATGATGAACATGACTAGACAAAAATTCACATGTGTCCTCGGGAGCGCTTGCTTTATATAAGAGTACTTTCAGGCCTGTCCTTTGCTACAAAAAGGATTGGGCTACCTTGTTGCACCTTTGCTACTATTGTTACTTGTCACTTGTTATGAATTATCTTGCTACAAAACTATCTATCACTATTACTTACAACACTTGCAGAGAATACCTTGTTAAAAGCTGCTTGTCATTTCCTTCTGCTCCTCGTTGGGTTCGACACTCTTACTTATCAAAACGAATACGATTGATCCCCTATACTTGTGGGTCATCAAGACCACATTTGCGAGAGCAGAATGATTAATACCCTATAGCTGAAAATATGAAGGAGATAAAGGAATAAGGGCTCACGGAGTGGAGAGAAGCACATCCATATGCTATCAGGAGGAGAACGACAGTTGATGCTCGCTTCCACACAAAGGAGCAGCAAGATTTCTACGAGGCTATTTTGTTAGAAAAGAGTCTTGTTGTCAGTTACATGAGGTATGTAGATTGGAACTACATCAAGGAGCATGAAGACTACTTCCCTCATGTGCACGAGAATTTCAGGGCCATAGAGATTGAAACTTTGTTGGCAAAGAAATGAGAGCATGGAACGATGAGATTATCGTGCAATTGTTTTGTACAGCTCACTTGTGTCCAGATGGTAGAATTGTATGGATGATAAAAGGCACCAGGTATCAGTCCACTATTGAAGAGTGGGGTACCATCTTAGGAGCCCCACTGGTGCAGGATGGAGATCTGGACGTTTATACTGAGGCCAAGAAGAACCACAACTCCATGGCCAGCATGTATAACCCAATACCCAAGGAGTACTTGAAATCCCACAAGCTACGATCAGTCTACTTTTTGCAAGCAGAATTACCCACCACAAACACAATTATGAGATACACCTTGATGCCCAAACCAGGTCATGACAAGATGATCAGGGGTACTCGATAAACATGCTGCATCATGTAGATACTCACACGAGGATCAGGGTGATTGACGTGATTGTTGAAACTATCAGAACGATAGTTGTTGACCAAAAGAGGCCTTGTGGATACACTCCCTATATTCAGATGTTGATCAACTCCAGGATTGGAAAGAGCACGTATCTACTTGATCGTCAACACCTGGCACTCAAGTCAGAGTTCGAAGATAATGTTGTGGTGATGGATCCAAGTCATCCCACTTCAGCTATTGCACAAGCTGAGTTAGAAGCTCAAGACCAGGCAGAGGCCGCTAGAGCCACTAGTGCTCTAGTATTAAGGTCCAAATGTGATCAAATTGAGTTTATTATCAGTACCATCCAAGTTATGGAGAATAACATCAAAGACATTCTGCTGAATTAGAAGAGCCTATAGAGGATTGTGGAAACAAAGTTTTATGACCTGGACATCAAGGTGACTCAGTTTGACTACTACAGTCAACCATTTGAAGCAAGAAGTTGATGGAGTGCCCACTCCCAGCTCCAGTGATGATGATGACAGTCCTTCTCTCCAGACTTCCACTTAGTTTGAAACTCAAGCTAGATCTGTTGTCGTGCTAGCTCCAGAAACGAGACCGTCTTCATTAGCTCCAGCATCAGCTCCATCAGCTCCTACACCTCCAGTGTCCACACCACCACCTCAGAGGACATCAGCTGAAGCATTGCTGATGCTCCCTTGTTGAATCCTTCAACAGCTACTGGAGGGGGTCGTGCTAAGAGTGATACATAGTTCTATATCTTTGAACTTTTTGGTAACTTGTTGCCAAAGGGGGAGAAGCGTGTAGATAGTAGGGCTTCAAGAGAGAGTGTTGCTTTTTGTTGTTGCTATTCTCATTTATTAAAACATTTGGTTTATCTTTTGGATATCTTAATCCTTGTTGTGATTGATCATAAGCTTTATGTTTGATGCTACTACTTCCTATCTTTGAGATATGTATGTGATGATCATTCACTCATTATTGGTGTTATGTGCATTGCAATTCATTCATATCATTTATGCGCAACACCAATATGTATGTGACATGGAAGACTGATCCACAATCCTAATCGATTGTGCATTTGCATTCAAATGCAAATTTAAAATAATGCACAAATTTTGGGCGAGCTCTTGCTTACCACATTCTTCGCAAAGAGATGATGCTATCAATTGATTATATTTTGTGCCGAAGCTTTGATCTATATGTTGTCATTAATTACCAAAAATTGGGAGACTAAAAGCACAACTTCTCCCTAGGAGACTTTGGTAATTAATAAGAAAATATATGTCATTGGACTTATAATATATATAGTATACTTCAGGAAAAAATCATTGATAGATTGGCTAAGGATTGTGAGGAGAACCCCTAGATACAAGGAACATCTATTGGGAACAATCTTCAAGACTCTACATCTTACATTTTGTGAGAAATCACATTTGAGTCCATAGAAAAGCCAAGACTATTAAAAGGGGATGAGGTGTCTATGATGATCTAGTTGCTCAAGTGCTTAAAGATTAGCCACAAAAAATACTCATGAAATTCTCCCACAAATATTCTGTCCAAACCAAAGTCAAATTTGGTGCCACCAATATTTCCTAATCGCTCCCTACGAGTTTTACCCTAGAGAGAACCTATGCCAAACCCTAACATCTCGGTACCATGAAGTTTGGTTTTGGTTTCACCGAAAAACTGTGAGCAACTCCCTCGATAGCCATTTGCTAAATCATAATCTCCGACTTTTGCAAATCGGTATCACTGAGTTTGATAACTTCCTACGCCAGCCAAAATCGGACCCTCCGAGATTTCTATATCGGTCTCACCGAAATGATTAAAGTTGCCACGTTTTGTACTAGTCTGCCAGGTCCAAGATGCGGCTCTTTCCTTATTTGGGGGTGGGGCCTCAAAAGGGGAAAGGGGCGCATCTAAGACGTGACAAGTTGGTAATCAGAGCCTTACAACCATACGAGCCTTTGGTTGATCGGACTTGGCCGAGTCGAGTGTAGAAAAAATTGTTTTGAGTCTTAGTTATATCGTAGAGTAGGTTTCTTTTTACTCCTCTTCCTTGCTCTAGTGAGGTTCACGACATAGGGAATTTTAATTCTACTCCTCATCTTGCTCAAAAAAATTAAGGTCACGCGGATATTTTGGAATCTATATTATACCGATGTTATGGAGTTCTGATTTTGTGCCTCTTGCTGTGTTGATTTTATTCTGGGAGTTGAGCTCCAGCGGATTCTTTTTCACATCGTTATCGTTCAGGTTTCTTATTCTCTAAGAACGGAGGGTGTTCGAAATTGCTTCAATACTTGTAGTGGCGAGATGAAGTCGGTATCCCTAGTACTGGTGAGAGTGTCCGAATGTACTACCATACTCAGTATCGGTGTGTTTTCGAGGATGTTAGATAGATGAATTTGCGGATCTTCTCGGTTGTGTTTTGAAAAGTTCCGGTAAAGGTATAGCCGATTACACTCAGTACTTTCTCGGACCAGCAACCAGATTGCACAATTAAGAAAGTTTTCGGAAGTTCTTAGTTGGGAATTCCATTAGTAACTTAGGAATTCTTTCATCAGATATATGTTGGGAATATACATTTGTTTCGAGCAATCCTAGCTCATACTTAACAATTGCAAGTGGCTTTCGAATCAGATGTATCGACTATAATTTTGTAGAAGCATTCTTACTAATTCTAGTTCTAGTGCATTGCTAAGGATTCTTATTCAGATATTTTTGTCCATTGATTCAGCTTCATCTTTAACTTTTCATCTCTGGTCTAATGTTGATGTATGTCTCCAGGATGGCTCAAGCAAATCGCCCGAATCATGGTCGTGAGGGTGAGCAGTCAAACCCTCCACCACCGCCTCCTTCTCCCGAGGCATGGCAAGTTGTGATGACCACGACCAATGCAAACACTCAAATGTTGCTCCAGTTATAGCAAGAGAGGTATCAAGGCCAGCAGGGTAATTTCAACAATGGTGGTTAGCAGTTTACAACCCTGAACCAGTTCTTGGCAAAACAACCGAAGTCCTTCACCTCCTGTGACCAGCCATTCGATGCGGATGACTGGCTCCGTGACATGAACAAACACTATGAGTGCATTAATGTAACGACTGAGATGCGGCACTTTCCTTATTTGGGGGTGAGGCCTCAAAAGGGGAAAGAGGCGCATCTAAGCATTTCACAAGCAGGATAAACATTGCAATACATAATAGATGGAAGAGTAAAAAGATTTGGCTTACACTCGCCACAAGCTAAATTACAGAGTCACACAATCATCCATTATTCAAATGGGAAATCAGGGTTCGACTACGGACAAGATAAACGACAAAAACCAATGCTATCCTGCCTTGGTAGGCCCACGATCATGACCAAGTGCCACTAATCCTCGGGAAACGTCACGTACATCCTGCCAGTGTCCTCGTCAAACTCCCACTTGATCTCAGTAGCGTCGAATGAACCTACCTCTGCTTCACCTATAAATGTGGGTTGTTGTAGTATACTGTGAGCCACAAGGACTCAACAATCTCATGACCTTGGTATCGAATCTAACTAAGTTATTAGGTGAGGATGGGGTATGTGTTTGAGTTTTCACCAACCTAAGCATTTATGGTGGCTAACTTACGTTGAACAAGAAATAAAGATATAGTGGTCTACGCATGACATTCGTTGACTAAGAATAATCACTAAGTGATCATGAACACCTACTTACGTCATTCATAACCCCACAGTGTTGTCGATCATAGAAGGAACTCTGAAGGAGATAGCCACGGTTACGCACATAGTTGGCAGGTTTTAGTTAAGTTACTTTAAGTTATCTAGAACCGGATGTTAACAAAGTATCCATGATTGCCACATAACCGTGGGCACGGCTTTCCAAAATATTTAACCCTGCAGGTGTGCTCCAACTAATCCTTCATAAATTACCACAGGTCTCATAGAAATCCTCGACCATGAAGCTCGCTATTTCATTGAATTCCTTAGAGGAAAACCTCAACTTTGAGAAGACCCAAAGTCTCACCGGAATCCCAATGCCCAAGGTATACCATTAAGGTAAGACAAGTCCAGCAAGACCTCCCGGCGTGTCGACGAACCCGATAGGAGCCTCATATCTCGTTTTCCAGACATGATGGGTGAGCTATGGTTACCACGCCAAAACACTGAGTTGCCCCGGGGACCTTTAATGAGCTGCTCTGGGTTGGACCAACAATCATGAGGAGCACTAGCCTGGGTTGTTGATTAAGTCTCCTTGGGGTAGCTATTCCCTATGTTTTATTATTAAGTTATTAGCAAATTAACACCAAAGTTGGGTCTTGCCAGACAAGCCTTAACACTAAACGATTTACCAAGGGGGTCCCCATAACAACCCTGAACGTGTTAGGAGTGCTCAGTTATGGAATAAAACACCGGTAGACGAAACTAAGGCGGCAAAAGCGGAACAAATCACCTCGCAAAAGGCCAGGCCTTCCCATATTTACCTAGTATATAGGTGCATTAATTAAATAGATTTTAATTAAGATGATAATCAAATTGCCAATGTTATCACATGAACCAGCTTGCACCTGCAACTAGCAACATTAATGAAATGGTTGAGCAAGCCTAACTTAAACAAACAATATTTGCTCGAAGGGGAAGTGTTAGAGGTTTCATGGCAATGTTTGATGGCCTATTGATGTCTACGCACGTTTCTATTCTTGTAGACTATGTTGGGACTCCAAGCGCAGAGGTTTGTAGGATAACAGCAATTTACCTCAAGTGGATGACCTTAGGTTTATCGAACTCAAGGAAGTTGAGGTTGAAGATGGTCTCTCTCAAGCAACCCTGCAATTAAGATACAATAAGTCTCTTGTAAAACAAGGTATTGTAAATCTGAAATAAAAATGGTAGCAAGGTAGCAAGTGATAAAAGTGAGCATAAATGGTGTAACAATGGTGACAAACAAGGCCGAGGCTTCAAACTTCCACTACTGGCAACTCCCAAAAACATTAACATAGTACAATCACATGATATTTCCACTAACACATGCAATGGTGACGTACTCAAAGGTCATTCCTTTGTGATCAAGAGAGGATGATAATTATGCAGGGCTACAAAAGCACACCTCTGAGTTCGTAATTCTCATCTATGGATTTCCCAATTTCACCGCGGCCATCCAAAGAGAGTACCACAATCACCACAACGTATCTCAAGGATAGTCAAAGACAAGCCACAAGAGTCTCTCAATCTTTAATCAATTCACCAAAGAGGACATCACTCATGAAAATATTCTTCTAATCCATGTCCAATAGACCATTGTCACCATGGTCAATGGGATTATACTAGATAAGATCAAGTGAGTACATCAATTGTCGGGACCCCGATCCTAAGTCATAGGAATCCAGCCTGTAACACATCGCATCTCTTTGTGGTCTCACGCATGGTTAACTCCACGGCTACAGCCTTACCTTAGCCGGGACCGTTTGCATCTTTTGACTCACGTATGCAATGGTGTCGCTAACATTCCAATGTCAAAGAACCCGGATTGACAAGTCTAGTCACAAACCAAAGTGGCAGTACCGCACAAGGACATGCATACATGACCCAACAAAGCAGGTGTCGGTCACCAGCGAGTGTAGATGAGTCGTAGCAGGCTACAAGGACTCCATTACATCGCGTGACATTTCCCCAAAGGGGACAGACACAGCAGCTAAGAAGGACACATGCCGGTCAACCAATGTGTCCGGAGCAGTAGCGAACTACCAAGGCTCATTGGATCACAAAGGGGCATTTCCTTGTAAGGAGTGCTACTAAAGTTCACGACTAGGTAATCGAACCCCATACATATCAAGTACGACACACGTATGCATGGCATACCGATATGTATAGATACATCGATGGCATCACAACATAACCATAAACATACAAGCTTTATTTAAGAGTCTCGGAAGAGCCACACACATATTATTACACATTAAGGGTCTCACGACCCATAATAGCAGTCATTCAGTTACAAGCCAGCGGAAGAGTTTAAAGCTGTCTGAGTATAGACAGGTGCAACTAAAAGGGCACATGACCTGACTATACTATAGACCCAACGTAGGGCCAGATCGTAGCTGGGACACCAGCTACTCGTCGTCGTCGATGTCTACGAAGAACCCTCCATTAGGGTCATTAGCAACCTCTGCAACATTTATTAAGCAAACATGAGTACGAAGGTACTCAGCAAGACTTTAGGATAACTAACTACTCATGCAATGTATCAACAAGGTATGGTGGGGTTTCATGCGGAAGGCCAGCATTTGACTCGTGGCTAGACAACTCGCATTTTTAAATAATTTTGACAACTTGATTTCTCGCACACGAGTCCACTAACACCACAACAATACACCATCGTGGAATCATTCCATCCCCATACGGAAATGCCGTCCACGACACTCACGCTTATCTTGAGAATTTTATGAGTAGCCATTGAAGTTATCTATGAACAACATATGTCTCCAAGTAGTCCATATCCGCGGACGCGGCTATTCGAATAGATCATAACCCTGCAGGGGTGTACTTCGTCACACATGCTCTCGCCACTTATCGCCATGTGCACGTCATGCACCTCGGCAACCTTCAAGCGGAAGCCCAGCGAGGGAGTCGGCCACGACCGTTAACCACACTAGTACCTAGTCCAGGTTTATCGCCTATCTGAGGTAACCCGTACGGTAGTCCGGCCGAGGTTTCCGCCACGACCTCAAACGATGTGCGCAGGGTTCCCAAGCCCACCATCTGGGTGCCACTTGGTAAACCGTGCCACTGCCTACCGCATCACGGCCCACCTCTCAGGTCAGCACCATGCACGGCCTCCAGCATTACTATAAACACCAGAAACTACTTGCAACTCTTGGACCGAGTACTAAGCGATTAATAGGCCAAGCGGGGTCATATTTCAGGCCCAGCATGTGGTAGTATCTAGTCTTGGATTACATACACGAAACTCAGTTCCTAAGGACGGTTCCAATGAAACAACCCGCCATGTACTCCTACACAGCCTTTCATCGGTACCTTTACCAAATCAGATTCAACACACAACCTTTGCTTACCGAATGCATTCTCACAATTCTGTTCATCTCCCAAATGACAGACCAAACACAACTCTAAGCATAGCATGCATAGCAGGATAAGGCACATCATGGCTCAAGCAACTACCAGATATGCTAGGTTGCAAGGTTCGGCTATTTATTGTGACAAGGATAGGTCATGCAAAGGAAGTGGGTTCAACTAACGTGGCAAAAGTAGTTGAAGCATTTGATCCTAATGCAATTAACAAGTGCAGGAGCAAGAACATGGGATTTATCGGGATGATCAAAATGGTTGCTTGCCTTGTTGCTCAGAGGAGGGACAATATCCGTCAGACGGATATTCGGTGGAATCTGGGGGAGCAGAGCCTACTGAAGGAAATGACAACAATCAATATCAAGCATATGCAATCAAGATGATGCATGAGGATGGCATGAGAATGCAAGGTAATATACTATTATAATCAACAAGTATTAGGTTTGAAGTTGATTTGAATTAATTTCAAATATCACTTCAAAAGAGGTATTCTCGGATACCGATTTAATTGATTCGACCTGATGCTTAGATCAACTTGATGTTAACATGCATGGGATGTCATGTTAAGTTGCTGGTTTGTTATTAGAACAATGTTTGATCATGTCAAACAAAAAGAAATTTAAATACTTTCCATATTCCATTTATAAAGTATTTATAAGAATTGACTTATTCATTAATCTACATGTTTGGGTTCTGTAACTTTTTCAAACATGATTGAAAATAGCATATTCAGATTCCTTGAATTTTTCTCATACTTTTTCATATATAAATTATTTTCATTGGAGTTACAGATTAATTTCTATGAATTTTTGAAGTTTTAAACATTTCTGGAATTATTCTTATACTCGAAAATACTTTTACTGCATCAGCATGACATCAGCAGGTCCATCTCGCCGTTGAAAGTCAAACCTGACCAGTGGGACCCACTGGTCAGTCTCTCTGGTCAATTTTAGATTAGGATTAATCTTATTTAGTTGATTAAACTCACTGGACCCACATGTCAGTGTCTTATTAATTTATCTGATTTATTTTTATTATCTCTAAACTATCCAGAGGCTGGCCCCACCCGTCAGTGGCTCAGCCCAGCTGAGATCCACCGGCGGCGAGGTCGTCCTCGCCGGCGGGGAGCTTCCAGCGAGCACCAAAACGTCGGGGGGGCTCGGAAACTCGTCTCCGACGGCCAAACTCACGGCAGAGACCACGGGAAGAACGGCCACTCGACGGCGCGCACGATGGGACAAGCCCCAAGGGCTGGGGTGGCCGGAATCAGCGCCGGTGACGAGCTTGGCGGCGACCAAGTTCGTCCATCGTCAAAGCCATCGAATACGGGGTCAAAACGCGCGGGGCTGGGCACCTAACGCATCTACATGATGTCCTGAGGCTGTTGGTGGTCTCAGACGGACCAACCCGTCACCGGAGGGCTACAGGCGACGAGCTGCAGCGGCGGTCCTCGTCGGGCTCCGATGGAACTAAGCCTAGAGGAGGGAATTGACGGGGAGAGCTTAGGGGAAATGACCGCATGGTTACGGGGAGTGCAGTGGTGGCGCTAGTTTGCTCGGGGACGGCCTGGAGAGGGAGAACGCCGGTGACGATCTTCGGTGACCCGAGGAAGAAGACGACTGCTCCTCGTCGTTTCACTGCATCTGGGCGTCGAGCTCGTGGCTAGGGAGCTTCGGGGGGATGCGGCGGAGCTAATGCGCGGCTCAGAAGGAAGGAGGGGAGGCTAGAACGACGGCGAGCTCGAGCTCTGCTTGGCTCCAATGGCGGCAGAAGGAGGGAGGAGAGATCCGAGAGGAGGGGGGAAACTGGCGTTGGGAATGGATAGGGACGAGCTCGGGGAGGTTATCCCCATGCTTGCCAGCGCGAGGCGGCGGCCAGGCAGGCGCACAGGTGCGGGGCCGCGCCGGAGTACGCGGCGGCCACCTCCTGCTGCCCACTGACGGGGGAGGAAGACGACAGGAAGGAGATGGGCCGGGCCAGGTGAGCGTCAGGTAAGGGTTTTTCCATTTTTTTCTGATTTGTTTCTGTTTTGGCCATTTCAATAACTTGCTAATTATTTCAGCTCCCAACTAGTTTGTAAAAATTATTTTAAACACACCAGAATAATTGTTGGAATATTTCCAACCATTCCCAAAATTTTCAATATTTTTGAAAGTATAAAGTTTCTGATTTCAAATTTAAAAGTTGAAACCAGTAGCTTTTTGCATTTATTTAAAAAGCTTAAAATGTCAAGAAAATGGTTTTCTTCATTGCTCATTTACTTCCATGATTTATCAGAAAGTTTGAACTTTTCTTGAGGCCATTTTGGGTTCATTGATTTTAACTAGTTTGAATTTTCCCTCATTTTGAGAAGTGACTAGGGTTTTAGCATTTTCCTTCATCATTTGCTTTGTTCTTGTTGAGAAATTCCTAGATGCAATGCAAAGAAAAACATGAGCACAAGCTAACTTGCTTAAGGGTTCAGGGATGTGACATCAATCCAATATATAGAAGAAGGGGAAACATCATGGGATCATCCTAGATTAACACATCCTATGATCACAATCTAGATCACATCGTGGGAGAGAGAATTAACCACTTAGCTATTGTAGAATACCTCAGCCCCGAGGAGGAACTACTCCCGCTTCATGGAGGGAGGAAGCAACATCGATGGAGAAGAATCCGGGGCACATCCCGGTCCCGGCAAGGTGCTGGCAGAGGAATTCTGGTCCCCCGAAACTTGTTGATGATGGCGGCGGAGATCGGAATTGCTTCTAGAGAAAAGGGTTCGGGAATCAGCGTTTCCTCCACGGGGGTAAAATATGAGTCAAGGTAGGGCACCAGAGGAGGTGGGCCCCACCCAAGCGACCTATGGGCAAGGCTAGGGGATAAGTCTCGCAGGGAGGCCACCTGGCGATGCCTGGCTCCCCTCTGGCCCACCTTTGGTGCTCTCGGAGCTTCCGTCACGGTGATTTTTATATATTTTCTCGGGATTTTTTGGACTCGGTAAATTTAGGTAAAAGTCCTTGCAAAAAAAGACATCAGCAGACAGAAACTGGCACTGGGTGCACTGAGTTAGTAGGTTAGTCCAAATATGTGTAAAAAGGTATGAAAGTGTAGCAAAACATATAACAATGTGACCCAAAAGATCATGGAACAAGCAGAAATTGTAGATACGTTTGGGACGTATCAACATCCCCAAGCTTAATTCCTGCTCCTCCTCGAGTAAGTAAATGATAACACAAATAATTTCTGTGGTGACATGCTAACACATTTATAAGAACTTCAAAGTAAAGCAAGTAAGATATGCAATTCAAGTCAAGACAATAACAAGCAAGAGTCTATATTTAGCATTGAATTTAGCAAAGTAAGAACATAAAGGTGCAAGAGCTCTTGTTGTCCGTGACTCGAATGTCTCCAAATGGTGTTTGCGTGCAAGAAGTGGGGCATGGGTTTAGAGCATAAAAATATTTTTTAATTGAGAACTCAATCTACAAAAACTTCACACTTGGTCTCCTTCTGAATCTTATTTTGACTCATCCCTAGACCACTAGTCAGGCACAGGTCCAAATGATCCTCTCCCTTTTGACTTTGAGCACTCATGGAATGGATGAGAGGAAGCAAGATATGTTGGCACTTATGATGGCAAAGAGAATAATGATGGGGAAGGAAGACAAAAAAAAGTGTGAAAGGCTCACATCAATGAGGACAACCATAGGCGAGAGAAAGCCAAGTGATAGATATGATGTGAGAGTAGGGATTGCCATGCAATGGATGCACATATGAGCTAAGGTAAGCTCCCCATTGGAACTATTGGGGGTGCATCCAACTTGCTTGCTCATGAAGACCTAGAGCTCATTTGAGGAGGCTCATCATTGGAATATACAAGCCAAGTTCTATAGTGTAAGGGTCCCCACATGATAATCTCTATGGAGTACAAATATAACAATGGAGTACAAGTGTGGATCCTTCAAAAGGAATAGTAGTGTTGCCCCCTTCTCTCTTTTTATTTCTTTTTTTATTTTATTTTTTTAATTTTGTGTGGCCTCTTTGGCTCTTTCTATTTATCTCTCATTTGTCCTCTTTAGGATCTTTTCATGTGTCCTCTTTGGGATCTTTTAATTTTGTCCTCTTTGGGATCTTTTCCTCACTTAAGTGCAACACTCTATGTTTTACAAGAATAAAAAGGAGATCTTCACACTTTATAAGAAGTACTCAACATAAAGAAAAATGAAAACTGTCATGATGTATGCAAATGTATGCCTCTGCCAGTGTAGCAGGATATGTAATGAAACTAGCACATCATGTAGCAATAATAAGGGCAAGGCCCAACTAGCATGAGGCTCCTCGATCAAGAAAAAGCATGTATGACATGAAGATCAAGTCATGAGATGGTGGATGTTGCATGGCAATGTATCTCGGAAAGGCTATGGAAATGCCTTAATAGGTAGGTATGGTGGCTGTTTTGAGGAAGGATATAATGAGGCTTATGATGATAGAGCGTATCATGCCAAGGGTTTGTATGCACCGGCAAAGTTTGCACCAACTCTCAAGATGAGAAAGGGCAATGCACGGTACCGAAGAGGCTAGCAAAATATGGATGGTGGAAGTGCCAACAACCGAATACTCGCATTAGTCTGAAGAACTCATGCACCTATTATCGGTAACTCTCTATCTAGTCAGGAGATTCACAAAGAGACAAGTACCCTGAGGAGGTGTGTTTGGGCGTTTGGTTATCCTTGCGCATCCTCGACCCATGATAATGTGAGGGTACTCTATATATTCCAACCCCTCCAGAGGTTAGCGATCCATCTAGTAGGTAGAGTTCTCAACTATTTTTTTTAGTTTTTGAAAAACACACGGATTTCCCAAAATACGACACCTATCACTAATAGGCTCTAGCTCTTGGCACCAATAGTCCAAACATTACTCAAATCAATACCTCAAAACTACTACAAGTTACTACTATACTTAAATAGCAACCTCAATTACCTACTGATGCAAGACACACAACTCACTGCAACGAGCCAACTCTCTAAACAAGATAAGCATGATAGCTCAAGAGAGTTTCAAAAGAAACCTAAATAAAAGCTCTTAAAAAGATATAGCATGACAACTAAGAGCTAAGCATGACAGCAGCTAGGAAAAGATAAAGAACACACATAAAAGATAAGCATAAAAACCTATGTTGTGTTCTAGAGTGGAATGGAGTGTGTTTCTCTCCCAAACAAGGAAGTCTAGGTTTCGACTTGTTATGAACAGCAAGCAAAATTAAAAAGTAAAGAGCGGGATGCTCCAAGCATTGCACATAACATATGAAGTGATAAAAATATAGCATGGAGATGGACAAATTGATGATTCTTGATAGAGAAGGGGATGAACGGGGGCCCCAATCTTAGACGCTTGAGTCTCCTTGAATATTTATAGGGGTGCATGGGGGCATCCCCAAGCTTGAGAACTTGACACTCCTGGATCTTCTTTCATCATCTTCCATCGCATACTTGAAAACTCCCTTCATACGAAACTCATCATAAGCTGATTAGAGTGGTTAGTACCCATGATAAAATAATTCATTGCCTACTGAAAATAAAGATTTCCATGAAAATATATTATTTCTCATGATTTCCAAAATGTTTTGCAAAGTAAAAGATAGCTTAAGATTTGCAAAATGATGAGAACGCAAAACATGGCAGAATATGTGAAAAACAAACAGCATGTAGTAAATAATTTTTTTGGGGCACTTCTGCAACTCAAATAAAAAACTCAGAACAAATGCAAGAAATACAATTATATAGAGCATGTTGTCAAAATAATTCAGATCAAAAAGATGATCTTGTGATTTTTTGTGAATTTTTTCGTCAAGCACACAGAATCTGATTCTGGACAGCATGTGACAACTTTTTAACTTTCTTGGAATCGGAGGCTAAAACTTGGCACAAAGCTTAAAAATAAAGATACAATGATGTTTCTATAGTAGTAACACACATCAAGACTACTAAAAGCTAAAAGTAAAAAACTCAAAGTAAAGATAACAAGGGTTGTCTCCCTAGAGCTCTTTCTTTATAGCCATAAAGATAGGCCTAAGATTAAATGATGCTCTCGTAGGAATAAGAGTTGTAGAACAAAATAGAGCATCGAGAAGAAAATACCAAACACATTTAAGTCTAACATGCTTCCTATGCATAGGAATATTGCAACAGAATAATTCATTGAAGCACAAAGCAATAAGCATAGGAAGGCAAAACAAGTGCAGCTTCAAAACCGTCGACATAAAGAGAGGGAACTTGATATTATAGAAATATCTATAAGCATATGTTCCCTTCTCATAATAATTTTCAGTGGGATCATGAATAAACTAAAAAATATAAGTATCGCATAAAGCATCGTTACCATGATCGACATGCAAAAAGGTACTCTTACTCTCCACATAAGCATAATCTTTGGGGACCCATGGTTAGGCCATTTTAGCATTAAAGTTTTCAGTATCCCCCAAGCTTGAGCTATGCTCTCTCCATCATGAGGATAGAAATTATAAACATAATTCCTATTATCATGGACTTCATGAAGAGGATAAAACTTGGAGTAAAATAGAGGCATAAGATCTTGCCAATTTAGAAAATGAGAGTTATCAAGAAACCTATACCAATCCAAAGCCTTATCTTTTAATGATGGAGAGAATAGCTTTCACATAATAAAATCCATCGATATACCTGCAAGCTTAAATAAGGAGCATAGTTGTGAAAGATATAGCAAGTGTTCGCCTGGATGTCTATCTCCTACATATCGATTAGCCAAGACACAATCAATGATACCAGTTGGTATTTTAAAGGGCGCAATTTTCGTAGGTGGGGGAGGCTTCTCCACCATAATAGCGGTCGGGCGGTTCCCCGCAAGCAACAAACGAAGAGCAGAGTTTTCCACAGGCCTAACTAGTGAAAATAAAAACAATAAATGAAAAGATTTAATTGCAACATCTAAAGATATACCTTCAAGCACTCACCTCCCGGCAACGGCGCCAGAAATAGCTTGATGTCTACGCACGCTTCTATTCTTGTAGACTATGTTGGGCCTCCAAGCGCAGAGGTTTGTAGGACAGCAGCAATTTCCCTCAAGTGGCTGACCTGAGGTTTAGGAACTCACCGAAGTTGAGGTTGAAGATGGTCTCTCTCAAGCAACCCTGCAATTAAGATACAAGAAGTCTCTTGTGTCCCCAACACACCTAATACAATTGCTAGTTGTACAGGTGCACTAGTTCGGCGAAGAGATGTTAAAACACAAGTGATATGGATGGTAAAACAAGGGATTGTAAATATGAATTAAAATGGAAGAAATGTAGCAAGTGACAAAAGTCAGCATAAACGGTGTAACAATGGTGAGAAACAAGGCCGAGCCTTCATACTTTCACTAGTGGCAACTCCCAACAACATTAACATAGGCTACTCACATGATATTTCCACTAACACATGCAATGGTGACGTACTCGGACGTCATTCCTTTGTGATCAAGAGAGGATGAGAATTATGTAGGGATACAAAAGCACACCTCAGAGTTCGTAGTTCTCATCTATCGATTTCCCAATGTCACCGCGGCCATCCAAAGAGAATACCACAATTACCACAACGTATCTCAAGGATAGTCAAAGACAAGCACCAAGAGACTCTCAATCTTCATTCAATTCAAAAAATAGGAAATCACTCATGAAAATATTATTCCAATCCATGTCCAATAGACCGCTATCACCATGGTCTCGGGGATTCTACTAGATAAGATCAAGTGAGTACATCAATCCAATACATAGAAGAAGGGGAAACATCATGGGATCACCCTAGATTAACATAGCATATGATCATAGTCAAGATCACATCATAGGAGATAGAATTAACCACACAGCTACTATAGAAGACCTCAGCCCTGAGGAGGAACTACTCCCGCTTCATGGAGGGAGGAAGCAACGTCGATGGAGATGAATCCGGGGGCATTTCCCCATCCCGGCACGGTGCCGGCACAGGAATTATGGTCCCCCGAAACTTCTTGGCGATGGCGGCGGAGATCGGAATTGCTTCTCGAGAAAAGGGTTCGGGAATCAGCATTTCCTCCACGATGGTAAAAATAGGAGCCAAGGTAGGGTACCAGAGGAGGTGGGCCCCACCCAAGCGACCTGTGGGCGCGGCCAGGGGGTAGGGCGCGCAGGGAGGCCGCCTGGGCGATGCCTGGCTCCCCTCTGTCCCACCTTTGGTGCTCTCGGAGCTTCCGTCACGCTGAATTATATATTTTTTCTCGGGATTTCTGGGACTCGGTAAATTGGGGTAAAAAGCCCTGCAAAAAAGACATCAGCAGACAGAAACTAGCACTGGGTGCACTGAGTTTCTAGGTTAGTCCAAATATGTGTAAAAAGGTATGAAAGTGTAGCAAAACATATAACAATGTCACCAAAAGATCATGGAACAAGCAGAAATTATAGATACGTTTGGGATGTATCACCTATATATCAGATGGTAGGAAACCGAGAATAACGATGGAAACGAATCAACTACGAATAACAAATCTAGAAACGGTGTCAAGGTCACGATCACCTTGCTTGTTTATTCTTCAGAGTGGTACTGCTCTTTACCTTCCTGAATGAACTCACCCGACTCCTAGAACTCGTTTCCCGCACCCATTGCTACCCAAAGTAACAAACAGCAATAAACACCAGCAATTGATAATGTAACACACAATATGATGCATGCAAGGCACACACTTCAAGCACGCACAGAAATAATCTTACTCAAATGACAAAGTGCCACCTCATCACAAATGGCACTTTTGCATAACTCCTCAAAACTGAAATCCAATGCCACCATTGGATTCCTTGGGTTTTTCTACCCCAAATCCATATATCATACTACTATACTTGCATGCATAAAAACAGCACAAAACTGCAAAGAAAATCTACCGAGAGTCATATTCACTTAAGTCAAAATCAGATGTTGATTTTGCATATTCCGGATTTGGCATATTCCTCTTCTGGAATGTTCCAGATTTGGAAAATACATCACAAACAATAAATAAATAAACACATAAATCAACTAGGGTGTCCCACTGGTCATAGACACGATGGCCCCCTAGTATGACATGTGGGCCCTATGGCCCACTTGTCACTGACACAATACGACAATACTAGCACAGAAAATTAAAAGGGATTGGTGGGGGTCGAACCAGCCACCTCTCTGTGCATAACAGAGGCAAACACCACTTTGTTATGCGGGGCTAGCCTCTCTAACAGGAAAGGAAAAAACCTAACTAGTTGAACTGCCACAAACTACAGAGGGGAAAAACTCCCAAACAAAACAAAAATACCTTTGGTCTTCTAAAATGTTGCCACTATTTATAGAAATAAGTAGGGCATTTTAGAAGAACAAAAATAAATTACTTTGAAATCAAATGGGGCTCTGTTTTTAAATAAAAAACAAAAGGAAAATAAATTCAAAGAAAAGAGTGTGGCACCCCACAATTAATATGAAGAATTTTTGAAGAGGAGGAACATTTTTATTGAGGCAAAATGGAAACTCTAGAACATGCCTCAATTATTGTTGGAAAGAAGGGATTAAAAGGTATGGTGCAACAAGGGGTTTTGAAGGGGCTCTTGTTGCACCCACTCACATTGCACATACCCAAACACACCCACACATTGCACTCACACTCATAACAAGGTTTAACAAAACACAAAAGACAAGAACAAGAGAAGAGATGATATGCATGATGCCATGATCCACATAAAATGAAGACATAAACTTAAACCCTCATTCAAATCCAACATGTCAACATAGGAAGGTTGCCATACAAGGAAAGATTACAAAAATGGGGGAAAGAATGCATTGGGGATGTTACAACTCTCTCACACTATAAGAGGATCTCGACCCGAGATCTAGGACTGGAAGAACTCTCAGAATTCAGAATGGAGGTGGTCCTCGCGCTCCCAGGTGGCTTCTTTGTCAGAATGATATAACCATTGCACTTTGAGGAACTTGATTAACTTGTTGTTGGTCTTGCACTCAGTATCTTCAAGAATTGCTATAGGATACTCGTTGTAGGATAGGTCGGGCTGGAGATCAATATCTCGGAGGTCAACTGTGTGCTCGGGAGTATTGAAGCATCTCCGGAGCTGAGAGACATGGAATACATCATGCACATTGGAAAAGCTGGATGGAAGCTCTAGTTGATATGCAAGATGCCATGTCTTTCCAACAACTTTGAAAGGACCAACAAAGCGAGGTGCAAGCTTTCCTTTGATGCCGAAGCATTGAGTGCCCTTGATTGGACACACTTTGAGATACACAAAATCATCAAGCTGAAAATTCATGTCATGATGCTTGCTATCGTAGTAGCTCTTCTGACGGGACTGGGCTGCTTTGAGATTATCCCGAATGAGATGGCACATTTGTTCTTCTTCCACAACCATGTCATTCTCAAGAATCTGATGCTCACCAGTCTCTGACCAATTGAGCGGGTATAGCACTTCCTGCCATATAGAATCTCAGATGGAGCCTTGCCTGAGCTTGCTTGAAAGCTGTTGTTGTATGAGAACTCGGAAAACGGTAGGCAATCTTCCCACTTCATGCCAAAATAAATCACACAAGCTCTCAGCATATATTCAAGGATGTGATTGACTCTCTCAACTTGACCACTTGTCTGAGGATGGAAAGTTGCACTAAAACGGATCTTAGTACCCATCGCAGTCTGAAAGGAATCCCAGAACTTGGAAGTAAAGATGCTTCCACGATCTGAAGAAATGAGCATGTGAACCCCGTGCAAAGAGACTATCCTTGACGTATACAACTCTTCAAGTTGAGGTGTCGAGATAGATTCTTTGACCACGAGGAAATGAGCAACATTGGTCAACTTGTCGATCACGATGAAGATGGCATCGTTGCCCCTCTTCGACTTCGGAAAACCAGTGAAAAGATCCATTTCCTGTAGGAAATATGCCCTAGAGGCAATAATAAATTAGTTATTATTATATTTCTTTGTTCATGATAATCATTTATTATCCATGCTATAATTGTATTGAATGGAAACACAATACTTGTGTGGATACATAGACAAAACTTTGTCCCTAGTAAGCCTCTAGTTGACTAGCTCGTTGATCAAAGATGGTCAAGGTTTCCTGACCATAGGCAAGTGTTGTTACTTGATAACGGGATCACATCATTAGGAGAATCATCTGATGGACTAGACCCAAACTAATGAACATAGCATGTTGATCGTGTCATTTTGTTGCTACTGTTTTTCTGCGTGTCAAGTATTTATTCCTATGACCATGAGATCATATAACTCACAGACACCGTAGGAATGCCTTGTGTGTATCAAACGTCACAACGTAACTGGGTGACTATAAAGATGCTCTACAGGTATCTCTAAAGGTGTGTGTTGACTTAGTATGGATAAAGACTGGGATTTCCCACTCCGTGTGACGGAGAGGTATCTCGGGGCCCACTCGGTAATACAATATCCCACACAAGCCTTGCAAGCAATGTGACTTAGTGTAAGTCACGGGATCTTGTATTACGGAACGAGTAAAGAGACTTGCCGGTAAACAAGATTGAAAGAGGTATGCGGATATTGACGATCGAATCTCGGGCAAGTAACATACCGAAGGACAAAGGGAATGACGTACGGGACTATATGAATCCATGGTAGTGAGGTTCAAACGATAAGATCTTCGTAGAATATGTAGGATCCAATATGGGCATCCAGGTCCCGCTATTGGATATTGACCGAGGAGTCCCTCGGGTCATGTCTACATAGTTCTCGAACCCGTAGGTTCTGCACACTTAAGGTTCGGTGTTGTTTTATGCGTATTTGAGTTATATGGTTGGTTACCGAATCTTGTTCGGAGTCCCAGATGAGATCCAGGACGTCATGAGGAGCTCCAGAATGGTCCAGAGGTAAAGATTGATATATAGGAAGTCCTGTTTTGGTCACTGGAAAAGTTTTGGGCTCATCGGTGGTGTACCGGCAGTGCGTGGAGGGGTGCCGGGGACCATCGGGAGGGGTGTCACGCCCCAAGGGGTCTCATGGGCTATGGCAAGAGATAAAGCAGACCCTAGTGGGCTGGAGTATGTTCCCACCAAGGCCCATAAGGTTTGAGAAGGAAAAAACACAAGGTGGAAAGAGTTTCCAAGTGGGAAGGTGGAATCCTACTCCAAGTAGGATTGGAGTAGGACTCCTCCACCTCCAATTTCGGCCAAACCTTGAGGGTTTGAGGCTGCCTCCTCCCCTCCCTCCCTCCTATATATACTAGAGGTATTGAGGGCTTTTGAGACAGAACTTTGCCACGTGCTGCTCGACCCTATACCACGCAGTTTTTCCTCTAGATCGTATTTCTGCGGAGCTTAGGCGAAGGCCTGCCGGAGTAGATCATCACCACCACCGGCGCGCTGTCACGCTGCCGGAGAACTCTTCTACATCTCCGCCCCTTGTTGCTGGATCAAGAAGGTGGAGATCGTCATCGAGCTGTATGTGTGCTGAACGCGGAGGTGTCGTCCGTTCGGCACTAGATCAGAGCGGATCGTGGGACGGATCGCGGGACGGTTCGTGGGACGGTTCGCGGGGTGGATCGAGGGACGTGAGGACGTTCCACTACATCAACCGCGTTTATTAACGCTTCTGATGTGCGATCTACAAGGGTACGTTGATCTGAAATCCCCCTCGTATATGGACATCACCATGATAGGTCTTCGTGCGCGTAGGAAAATTTTTGTTTCCCATGCGACGTTCCCCAACATTTCCACACGACCGAATTTCCACTCGGGTATAGGCAAGGGATGAAGGAGGCCTGCTGGACGTTCATGCTCCGCCTTCACTCTGCGACACACATCACACTCGTTGATGAACTGAGCATTTTCACGTTTCATGTGAGTCCACCAGAAGGTCTTCTTTAGATCTTGATAGATTTTGGAGCTTCCTGGATGTATCGAGATGAGGGAATTATGGGCTCAATCCATGATAACATTCCTGAGCTCTCCTTTCATAACGACAAGGTGGTCCATGAAGAACAAGGTATCTCTATCATCAACACGGAAGCACTTATATTCCGGAATGCTCTTTGCCAAGCCAATCTTCACTTTCTTCGCCATCGCATCAATAAGTTGAGCTTGGTGGACTTGGTCTTCCAAAGTAGGAGAAATCTGGAGATTAGCAAGAAATCCTTGAGGTACTATCTGAAGGTTGAGCTTCCTGAAAGATCCACAAAGATCAGGCTGGAGAGGCTTCAGAATGAGACTGTTGCAGTAAGCCTTTCTGCTCAAAGCATCTGCAATGACATTTGCTTTGCCTGGAGTAAAGTAAATGCTTGGATTATAATCTTGTATCATTTCCACCCAACGAGTTTGCCGAAGATTGAGACTAGGTTGGGTGAACATGTATTTGAGACTCTTGTGATCGGTGTAGACTTCAACATGTCTTCCCAACAAGAGGTGTCTCCAAGTCATCAAAGCATGGATCAATACCGCCAACTCAACATCATGAGTGGGATAGTTCTTCTCACTTGGCTTCAACTGCCTCGAGGTATAATCTACCACTTTCTTCTCTTGCATCAGGACTGCACCAGGACCTTGGAGAGACGCATCACATAACACTTGACAAGGTTTGAATCATAAGTAGGAGTCAAGACTGGAATTGAAGTGAGATTCTCTTTGAGTGTGTCGAAAGCCAACACACATTGTCGAGACGAGACATACTTCACATTCTTCTGAAGAAGGTTGGATAGACGCCTAGCTATCTTGGAGAAGTTCTCAACGAACCTTCTGCAATAGCTTGCAAGCCTGAGAAAGCTTCGAAACTGCTTCACATTCTGAGGAGGTTCCCACTCAACAATGGCCTGCACCTTTGTAGGATCAACTTTGATGCCCTCGGCGGAGATGATGTACCCAAGGTACACAACTTCCTTCAACCAGAATTCACATTTGGAAAACTTAGAATAGAACTTATGCTCTCTTAGCTTATCAAGCACAAGCCGGAGATGTTTTTTATGCTCTTCCTTAGTTTTAGAAAAGACCAGAATGTCATCAAGATACACCAAGACAAGTTCATTCTTGAAAGTAGAGAAGTTATAATTCATCATCCGAGAGAAACTCGGAGGAGCATTGGCGAGACCAAAAGACATCATTGTGTACTCGTAAGAGCCAAATCTTGTCCTAAAAGCAGTCGTGGGAAAATCAACTTCGCGAATGCGGATCTGATGATAGCCCATCCAAAGATCAAGCTTAGATAAAATCTTGTCCCCTTTCAATTGCTCGAACATTTCATTGATGTTGGGAAGTGGATACTTGTTTCTGATGTCTTCTTATTCAATGGACGGTAATCGATACAAAGTCGGTCTGTGCCATCCTTCTTCTTGACAAACCGAACACCACAACCCCAAGGAGATGAACTTGGTCTGATCAGACCCACACGTTCTTGCTCATCAAGCTGCTTCTTCAACTCTTTCAGCTCTTCGGGACCAAGTTTATACGGACGCTTGCACAGCAATTCAGTCCAGGTTCGAGATCAATTACGAACTCAAGTGTCTGGAGCGGAGACATTCCTCGCAATTCTTCTAGAAAGACATCTTCATACTCACAGACCACTTGAACTTGAGAAATGGGAGATATTTCACCCTTCTCATTAAGGGAAAAGCGAAGAATCGTGTCATCGCGAGTAGCGAAAATGATCACGTCCTCTGAAGGATGAGTTAACTTGACTTCTTTGGCTTCACAATCAATAAACGCCTTGTTCGTCGCCAGCCAATCCATGCCAAGGATGAGATCAATATCTAACTAGCGAAGGACAATTGGATAAGCCAGAAAGGAATAGTTACCCAGCTTAACAAAGACATCATGAACCACCATGTGAGAACTCATTCACATGCCCGAAGATACCACACGAAAAGGATCTTTGAGAACCTCTAAAGGAAAATCATGCTTGTTCACAAATGGCTTAGACGTGAAACATTGTGATGCACCAGAATCAAATAAAACCTTTGCTGGAATAGAATTAACCAAGAGATTACCCATGATCACATGTGAGGAGTTCTCTGCTTCAGCTTCATTCATCATGTTCACCATTGCTGATCTGGGATTATGCTTCACCATTGCATTGCTTGGAGGCCTGATTGCAGGAGGAGGCGAAAGACGCCGCTGAGTGGTGCACTTGTTAGAGTAATGACCCTTATGACCACACTTGTGATAAGTCACCTCTGACAACGGACGGAATTGCACTTGAGGATTTCTAGACTGCTGCTACTAAAATTTCTGCTGGAAAGCTGGGTTGGGTGGGTGGGAAGAACCACGACCACCAGACTGCTTGAACTACTAAGGATGTCGAGGAGGAGGAGAAACCTAGTATTCTGTTGCTTCGAAACAATATGAGTTGAGGAAGAGGAACTCGAGTCTCTGAAACGCTTCCTTGAGTTCTCAACTTTGAGAAAGGGAGACTCAACCCTGAGAACCAAGTTATAGAATTGGTCGAACTCAAAGGATCATGCAAGGCAAGGGCGAGCTACAAGTCTTCCTTCAGACCACCACGGAACTGATAAATCTTGCTCTTCTAATCTCGAATGTCTTGTTTAGCATAAAGAGCCAGCTCCTGGAACTCCACATTGTAGTTGTACAGTAACAAACTCCCTTGCTTCAAGCGCCTGAATTTCTCACACATCTCTTCCAGAAAACTTGCTGGAATATAGTTAGCCCTAAAATCCGTGCAAAACTCATCCGAGCTGATCACTCTGTCGCCTCTGGAATCCTTCAATTGCTGCCACCATTCTGCTCCCTGACCCTTGAGCTGAAATGTCTCAAACTTGACAAAGTCCTCTGGTCTGACATTACTGCACTCAAAGTGCTTGTTCATGTCACAAATCTAGTCATCTGCATCGAATGGCCGGTCACAGGAGGTGAAGTACTTTGGCTGGTTCGCCAGCAATTGATTCAGAGATGCAAACTGCTAACCACCATTGTTGAAATTTCCCTGGTGCCCTTGGTTCCTTGATAAACGGTTTTCAGCAAGGTAATAATTGCAAGCACAGAAAGTAGCGGTAACAAGTGAAAGTGTAGTGAGGTGAAACATAGCAAGCGAAAAGTAACAAGTAACAAATAGTAGCAATGGTGCAGAAAGTGGCCCAATCCCTTTTGTAGCAAGTGACAAGACTGAACAAAGTCTTATAGGAGGAAAAACGCTCCCGAGGACACACGGGAATTTCTGTCATGCTAGTTTCATCATGTTCATGTGATTCGCGTTCGTTACATTGATAGTTTGATATGTGGGTGGACCGGCGCTTGGGTACTGCCCTTACTTGGACAAGCATCCCACTTATGATTAACCCCTCTCGCAACCATCAGCAACTACGAAAGAAGAATTAAGACAACGTCTAACCATAGCATTAAACTAGTGGATCCAAATCAGCCCCTTACGAAGCAACGCATAGACTGGGGTTTAAGCTTCTGTCACTCCAGCAACCCATCATCTACTTACTACTCCCGAGTGCCTTCCTCTAGGCCCAAATATGGTGAAGAGTTATGTAGTCGACGTTCACATAACACCACTAGAGGAAAAGACAACATACGGCATATCAAAATAACGAACGAATATCAAATTCACATGACTATTATCAGCATGACTTATCCCATGTCCTGAGGAACAAAAGTAACTACTCACAAAGCATAATCATAATCATGATCAGAGGTGTAATGAATAGCATCAAGGATCTGAACATAAACTCTTCCACCAAGTAATCCAACTAGCATCTACTACAAAGATTAATCAACACTACTAGTAACCTTACAAGTACCAATCGGAGTCGTGAGATGGAGATTGGTTACAAGAGATGAACTAGGGATTGGAGAGGAGATGGTGCTGATGAATATGTTGATGAAGATGCCTCCCCTCTGACGAGAGGAGTGTTGGTGTTGACGATGACGATGATTTCCCCCTCCGGAAGGGAAGTTTCCCCGACAGGATCGTCCTGCCGGAGCTCTAGATTGGATCTGCTCAAGTTCCGCCTCGTGGCGGCGATGAAACCATGAAAAAGCTCCCGATTGATTTTTCTGGAACAGAACCCTTCATATAGAAAAAGAGGGAGGCCAGTGGGCCGTCAGGGAGCCCACAAGCTTGCTAGCCGCCAACACGGGGTGTGGCGGCTACTAGGCTTGTGGCGCCCTGGTAGGTCCCCTCTGGTACTTCTTTCGCCCAGTATTTTTAATATAATCCCAAAACAATCCATGTAACTTTTCAGGGCATTTGGAGATGTGCAGAATAGTGGACTAAGATTTGCTCCTTTTCCAGTCCAGAATTCCAGCTGCCTGAATTCTCCCTCTTCAAATAAACCTTGCAAAATAAGAGAGAAAAGGCATAAATATGGTACCACAAAGTAATATAACATCCCATAAAGCAATAAATATCAACATGAAAGCATGGTGAAAAATGGATGTATCATTCCTCTCTTGCAACAAGTGGAGCAACATCTGATTGTTTGCATTAGTTGCCGCCATCACAGCTTGCCATGCCTCTTGAGGAGGAGGCGGTTGCGGAGGGGGTGGAGGAGGGTTTGACTAATCAGTCTCACGACCCAGATTCTGGCGAGTTGGTGGAGCCAACCTGGAGAATGACAACAACATTAGACCAGAGATGAAGAATTCAAAGATTAGTTGATTCAATGTATAGAAATATTTGAACAAGAATTCTTAGCAACTGCACTCGAACTAAAATTAGTAAGACTACTTCCACAAAATATTGTCGACAACGTCTGATTCAAAGCCACTTGTAAATGCCAAGTATATGCTAGGATTGCTCGGAACAAATGTATATTCCCAATATATATCTCATGGAAGAGTTCCTAGGTTACTAATGGTCCCACCTAAGAACTTCCAAAATTTCTGGTCATGCAATCACGTACACGGATACAAGGACAAATTCATCAATCAATTCCTTGGATCTAACCCGTCGTGTGTATCACATCCATCAACAGATAACCAAAATCTCATAACCTCATCTATCTCAGACCATCATAATCACAACGATACTAAGTGTGGCGATACATCCGGACCTATCTGCACCAATACTGGGGAAGCCAGCCTCCTCTCACCACTACTAGTATTGAAGCAATTTCGAACATCCTCCGTCCTGAGATACTAAGAAATCTGAATGATAACGATGTTCTCAAGAATCCCCTGGAGCTCAACTCCCCGAAAAAAATCAAGTCAGACATATGGGACCAAGTCAAAACTCCATCACATCGGCATCATATAGATTCCAAAATATTTGTGTGATCCTAAGAAAAATTTGAGCGAGAAAAGGGGTAGAAACCTCACCAGAGAATAAAAGAGGATAAAAAGAAACCTACTCTCCGAGATAACCAAGACTCAAAATAGTTTTTCACTAGACTCGACTCGGCTAAGTTCGATCAATCAAAGGCTCCTATGGTCGTAAAGCTCTGATTACCAACTTCTAATGACTGAGATGCGGCACTTTCCTTATTTGGGGACGTGGCCTCAAAAGGGCAAAGTGGCGCATCTAAGCGCTTAGCAAGTAGGATAAACATTGCAATACATAATTGGTGGAAGATTAATAAGATTTGGTTTACACTCGCCACAAGCTAAATTACACTGTCACACAGTCATACATTATTCAAATGGGAAAACAGGGTCCGACTACGGACAAGATAAACGACGAAACCCAATGCTATCTCGTTGCTAGGCCCATGATCACGACCAAGTGCCTCTAATACTCGGGATACGTCATGTACATCTGGCCACTGTCCTCGTCAAACTCCCACTTGAGCTCAGTAGCATCAAATGAACATGCCTCTGCTTCACCTATACCTGTGGATGGTTGTAGTATACCCTGAGCCACAAGGACTCAGCAATCTCATGACCTTGGTATCGAATCTAACTAAGTTATTAGGTGAGGATGGGGTATGTGTTTGAGTTTGCAGCAACCTAAGCATTTATGGTGGCTAACTTACGTTGAACAATAAATAAAGATATGGTGGTCTACGCATGACGTTCGTTGACTAAGAATAATCACTAAGTGATCCTGAACACCTACTTACGTCATTCAAAATCCCATCGAGTTCTCGATTAGAGAACGAACTCTGAAGGAGACAGTCACTGTTACGCACACAGTTGGCAGGTTTTAGTTAAGTTACTTTAAGTTATCTAGAACCGGATGTTAACAAAGTATCCATGATTGCCACATAACCGCGGTCACGGCTTTCCAATAGATTTAACCCTGCAGGGATGCTCCATCTAATCCATCACAAATTACCACAGGCCACATAGAAATCCTCGACCACGATACTCGCGACCTCGTCGGATTCCTTAGTGGAAAACCTCAACTCTGAGAAGACCCAAAGTATCACCGGAATCCCAATGCACAAGATACATCGTTATGGTAAGAGAAGTCTAGCAAGACCTCCCGACGTGTCGACGAACCCGATAGGAGCTGCGTATCTCGTCCTCAGGACACGACAGATGAGCTATGGTTACCACGCCAAAACACTGAGTTTCCCCGGGGAGCGTTAATAAGCTGCTCTGGGTTGGACCAACACTCATAAGGAGCACTGGCCCGGGGTGTTGATTAAGTCTCTTCGGGGTAGCTATTCCCTATGCTTTTATTAGTAAGTTATTAGCAAATTAACTACAAAGTTGGGTCTTGCTAGACACAAGCCTTAATACTAAACAATTTACAAAGGGGGTCCCCATAACAACCCCGCACGTGTTAAGAGCGCTCAGTTATGGAATAAAACACCGTTAGCCGTAACTAAGGCGGGGAAAGCTGGAAATATCATCCGGCAAAAGGCCAGGCCTTCCGCTCTTTACCAAGTATATAGGTGCACTAATTAAATAGCTTTTAATTAGGATGATAATCAAATTGCCCATGTTACCACATGGCCCAGATTGCACCTGCAACTAGCAACGCCAATGAAATGGTTGAACAAGCCTAACTTAGCCAAACAATATTTGCTAGGAGCGGAAGTGTTAGAGGTTTCATGGTAATGTTAGATAGCCTATATATCAGGTGGTAGGAAGCGAAGAATAACGATGGAAACGAATCAACTATGCATGACAAAACTAGAAACCGTGTCAAGGTCACGATCATCTTCCCTGTGAAATCTTCACACTGGGATTGCTCCTGATCTTCGTGAATGAACTCACAGACTCCTCGAACTCGTTTCCCGCTCCCATTGCTACCGAAAGAAACAAATAGAAAATAAACACCAGCAAACTATAATGCAACAAACATAGGATACATGCATGGCACACACTTCAAGAACGCACAGAAATAATCCTACTTAAATGACAAAGTGCCACCTCATCACAAATGGCACTTTGGCGCAACTGCTCAAAACTGAAATCTGGTGCCACCATTGGATTCCTTGGGGTTTTTTACCCTAAATCCATATATCATACTTCCATGCATAAAAACACCACAAAACTGCAAAGAAAATCTACCTAGAATCATATTCACTTAAGTCAAAAAAAAGGCTGATTTTGCATATGCGAGATTTGGCATATTCCTCTTGTCGAATATTCCAAATTTGGAAAATACATCACAAACAATAAATAAATAAAACAGCACACACATAAATCAATAGGGTGGTCCCACTGGTCATAGACACCAGGGCTCCCTAGTATGACATGTGGGCCCTCTGGCCCACTTGTCAGTGGCACAATACAACACTACTAACCGAGAAAATTAAAAGGGATTGGTGGGGGTCGAACCCACCACAATCCTGCTCTAATAGGAAATGAAAAACCTAACTAGTTGAAATGCCACGAGCTACAGTGGGGAAAAACTGCAAAGAAAATCTACCTAGAATCATATTCATCTTGTGGAATATTCCAAATTTGGAAAATACACCACAAACAATAAATAAATAAATAAAACACACACATAAAACAATAGGGTGGTCCCACTGGTCATAGACACCAGGGCCCCCTAGTATGACATGTGGGCCCTGTGGCCCACTTGTAAGTGGTACAATACAACAATACTAACATGGAAAATTAAAAGGGATTGGTGGGGGTCGAACCCACAACAACATGAAAGGAAAAACCTAACTAGTTGAACTGCCACGAGCTACGGAGGGGAAAAACTCCCAAACAATAAAAAAAAGGCGCACAAGGGCTCGAACCCTGGACCTCTTGCGCTATGGGTAGCGCAAATGCCACTGCATTAGGCTGTGGCTTCTGCCCCAACAGAGGAAACACGCAAGGTAACTAATAACCGCAGCTTCTACTACAAGGAAGGAAAAAAAACAACAGATATTAAAAAGGGGGGTGCTCGGTATCGAACCCACGACCTCGTGGTCACACGCACACTCTGCTGCCAGTCGGGCTACCCTGTGGCTACTAACAGAGGAGGGGCTTTGAACCTTATGAGCTAGGCTAGGGTGGTACCCTTCTTCCACCTCCAGACAGAGGAGGGGAAGTTGTCGGCGATGAGTGCAGCGGCCAAGGCGACGACTTTGGACACCGGCGGGGCTGCGGGTGTTGGAAATATGCCCTAGAGGCAATAATAAAATGGTTATTATCATATTTCCTTGTTCATGATAATCGTCTATCGTTCATGCTATAATTGTATTAACAGGAAACAGTAATACATGTGTGAATGAATAGATCACAATGTGTCCCTAGCAAGCCTCTATTTAGCTAGCTCGTTAGTCAATAGATGATCATGATTTCCTGATCATGGACATTGGATGTCATTGATAACGGGATCACATCATTGGGAGAATGATGTGGTGGACAAGACCCAATCCTAAGCCTAGCACTAGATCGTATTGTTCGTATGCTAATGCTTTTCTAATGTCATGTATCTTTTCCTTCGACCGTGAGATCGTGCAACTCCCGGGTACCGTAGGAGTGCTTTGGGTGTATCAAACGTCACAACGTAACTGGGTGACTATAAAGGTGCACTACGGGTACCTCCGAAAGTGTCTGTTGGGTTGGCACGAATCGAGATCGGGATTTGTCACTCCGTGTGACGGAGAGGTATCTCTGGGCCCACTCGGTAGAACATCATCATGAGCTCAATGTGACTACGGAGTTAGTCACACGATGACGTGCTACGGAACGAGTAAAGAGACTTACCGGTAACGAGATTGAACAAGGTATAGGTATACCGACGATCGAATCTCGGGCAAGTTCTATACCGACAGACAAAGGGAATCGTATACGGGATTGATTGAATCCTTGACATCGTGGTTCATCCGATGAGATCATCATGGAGCTAGTGGGAGCCACCATGGGTATCCAGACCCCGCTGATGGTTATTGGCCAGAGAGGTGTCTCGGTCATGTCTGCCTATCTCCCGAACTCGTAGGGTCTACACACTTAAGGTTCGATGACGCTAGGGTTATAGGGAATTGTTATACGAGATTACCGAAAGTTGTTCGGAGTCCCGGATGAGATCCCGGACATCACGAGGAGCTCCGGAATGGTCCGGAGGTAAAGATTGATATATAGGACGGATGGTTTCGGACACCGGAAGTGTTTCGGGCATCACCGGTAACGTACCGGGACCACCGGGACCACCGGAGGTGGTCCCGGGGGACCACCGAAGGGGGGCTGCGACCCCAAGAGGTAAGATGGGCTAAGTGGGGGTGGGAACCAGCCCCTAGTTGGGCTGGTATGCCTCCCCACTCAGCCCATGGCGCAGGGGAAAGGAAAAGAGGGGGGAACCCTAATTTAGGTGGGCCTTAGGCCCACCAGAGGGGTGCGCCACCCCTCCCCCTTGCCCTGGCCGCCACCCCTTCCCCATCTGAGGGCTGCCGCACCCCTTAGGGGTGGGAACCCTAAGGGCTGCGCCCCCTCCCTCTCCCCCTATATATAGATGAGGTCCGGGGCTGTTTGAGACACGGTTTAATCTCTCTCTCGCAGCCCTGCTCCTCTCCCTCCTCCTCTCTGCCGGCGCTTGGCGAAGCCTTGCCGGGAGACCTCGTCTCTCCACCAACACCACGCCGTCGTGTTGCTGGTCTTCTTCCCCAACCTCTCCCTCCTCCTTGCTGGATCAAGGTGCGGGAGACGTCACCGGGCTGCACGTGTGTTGAACGCGGAGGTGCCGTTGTTCGGCACTAGAACGGAATCGCTGCGAGTACGACTCCATCAACCGCGTTCTAGCAAACGCTTCCGCTTAGCGATCTTCAAAGGTACGAAGATGCTCTTACCCCTCTCTCGTTGCTGGTCTCTCCATAGGAAGATCTGAATATGCGTAGGAAAATTTTGAATTTATGCTACGTTACCCAACAGTGGCATCCGAGCCAGGTTTTCTATGCGTAGATTCTATGCACGAGTAGAACACAAAAGTTGTGGGCGATGGTTTGTCAATTTGCTTGCCGTTACTAGTCTTATTCTTTTCCGGCGGTATTGTGGGATGAAGCGGCCCGGACCGACCTTACACGTACGCTTACGTGAGACTAGTTTCACCGACAGACATGCACATCGTGCATAAAGGTGGCTAGCGGGTGTCTGTCTCTCCTACTCTAGTCGGATTGGATTTGATGAAAAGGGTCCTTATGAAGGGTAAATAGCTTTGGCATATCATCGTTGTGGCTGTCACGTAGGTAAGAAGGCGTTCTTGCTAGAAACCCAAATCAGCCACGTAAAACTTGCAACAACAATTAGAGGACGTCTAACTTGTTTTTGCAGGGTTTGACATGTGATGTGATATGGCCAAAGTTGTGATGTTGCATGTATGATGTATGAGATGATCATGTTATTGTAATAGGTTTCACGACTTGCATGTCGATGAGTATGACAACCGGCAGGACCCATAGGAGTTGTCTTAATTTATTGTATGAGATGCAACGCCATGTGCTTGCTACTTTTACTTCATTGCTAACGGTTAGCCATAGTAGTAGTGATAGTAGTAGTTGGCGTGACGACTTCACGGAGACACGATGATGGAGATCATGATGATGGAGATCATGGTGTCACGCCGGTGACGATGATGATCATGCGATGCCTGAAGATGGAGATCGAATGAGCAAAGATGATAATGACCATATCATGTCACTATATGATTGCATTGTGATGTTTATCATGTTTTACATCTTATTGCTTAAAACGACGGTAGCATAATAAGATGATCCCTCCTAAAATTTCGAGAACGTATTCCCCTAAGTGTGCACCGTTGCGAAGGTTCGTTGTCTCGAAGCACCACGTGATGATCGGGTGTGATAGATTCTAACGTTCGCATACAACGGGTGTAAGCCAGATTTACACACGCGAAACACTTAGGTTGACTCGACGAGCTTAGCATGTACAGACATGACCTTGAATACAAGAGACCGAAAGGTCGAACATGAGTCGTATGGTTGAATACGATCAGCATGAAGTTGCTCACCATGGTAACTAGTCCGTCTCACGTGATGATCGGACACGGGTTAGTCAACATGGATCATGCATCACTTAGATGACTAGAGGGATGTCGATTTAAGTGGGAGTTCATACTTAATTTGATTAAATGAACTTAATTGTCATTAACTTAGTCTAAAAGTTGTCTTTATAAATATTGTAGATGTCCAACGTCAACCTCAACTTCAACGCATTCCTAGAGAAAAACAAGCTGAAAGATGATGGTAGCAACTATGCGGACTGGGTTCGCAACCTGAAGCTCATCCTTGAAGCAGCTAAAAAGGCTTATGTCCTTAATGCGCCGCTAGGTGACCCTCCCGCTCCCGCAGCAGCCCAGGACGTTCTAAATGTCTGGCAAGCGCGGAGTGATGACTACTCTCTGGTCAGGTGTGGCATGTTATACAGTTTAGAAACGGGGCTCCAAAGACGTTTTGAGCAACACGGGGCATATGAGATGTTCCAAGAGCTGAATCTAGTTTTTCAAGCTCATGCCCGTGTCGAGAGATATGAAGTCTCCGACAAGTTCTTCAGCTGTAAGATGGAGGAGAACAGTTCTGTCAGTGAGCACATACTCAAAATGTCTGGGTTACACGGTCGTCTGACTTCACTTGGAGTCGAACTTCCGGATGATGCTATCATTGACAGAATCCTCCAGTCTCTCCCACCAAGCTACAAAGGCTTTGTACTCAACTACAACATGCAAGGGATGGAGAAAACCATTCCCGAGTTGTACTCGATGCTCAAGTCTGCAGAGGTAGAAATCAAGAAGGAGCATCAAGTGTTGATGGTCAACAAGACCACTAGTTTCAAGAAAGGCAGGGGTAAGAAGAACTTCAAGAAAGACGGCAAAGCTGTTGCCGCGCCCGGCAAGCCAGATGCCGGGAAGAAGAAAAAGAACGGACCCAAGCCTGAGACTGAGTGCTTCTACTGCAAGGGAAAAGGTCACTGGAAGCGGAACTGCCCCAAATACTTAGCGGACAAGAAGGACGGCAACGTTAAAGGTATATGTGATATACATGTTATTGATGTGTACCTTACCAGCGCTCATAGTAGCTCCTGGGTATTTGATACCGGTGCTGTTGCTCACATTTGCAACTCAAAGCAGGAACTGCGGAATAAACGGAGACTGGCCAAGGACGAGGTGACGATGCGCGTCGGGAATGGTTCAAAGGTCGATGTGATCGCCGTCGGCACGCTACCTCTACATCTACTGTCGGGATTAGTTTTAAACCTTAATAATTGTTATTTAGTACCAGCTTTAAGCATGAAAATTGTATCAGGGTCTTGCTTGATGCGAGACGGCTACTCATTTAAGTCAGGGAATAATGGTTGTTCTATTTATATGAGTGATATGTTTTATGGTCATGCTCCGCTGGTGAATGGTTTATTCTTGATGAATCTCGATCGTGATGTTACACATATTCATAGTGTGAGTACCAAAAGATGCAAAGTTGATAATGATAGTCCCACATACTTGTGGCACTGCCGCCTTGGTCATATCGGTGTTAAGCGCATGAAAAAGCTCCATACTGATGGACTGCTAGAGTCTCTTGACTTTGAATCATTTGACACATGCGAACCGTGCCTCATGGGCAAGATGACTAAGACTCCATTCTCAGGAATAATGGAGAGAGCCACCAACTTATTGGAAATAATACATACTGATGTGTGTGGTCCAATGAACGTTGAAGCTCGCGGTGGTTATCGTTACGTTCTCACTCTCACCGATGATTTGAGTAGGTATGGGTATATCTACTTGATGAAGCACAAATCTGAGACGTTTGAAAAGTTCAAGGAATTTCAGAATGAGGTTGAGAATCAACGTGACAGAAAGATTAAATGTCTACGATCTGATCGTGGAGGAGAATATTTGAGTCACGAGTTTGGCACACACCTAAGAAAGTGTGGAATCGTTTCACAACTAACGCCGCCTGGCACACCGCAGCGCAACGGAGTGTCTGAACGTCGTAATCGCACCTTATTAGATATGGTACGATCTATGATGTCTCTCACCGACTTGCCGCTATCATTTTGGGGATACGCATTAGAAACTGCAGCATTCACTTTAAATAGGGCACCGTCTAAATCCGTTGAGACGACACCGTATGAACTGTGGTTTAGCAAGAAACCTAAGTTGTCGTTTCTTAAAGATTGGGGCTGCGATGCTTATGTGAAGAAACTTCAACCAGAAAAGCTCGAACCCAAAGCGGAGAAATGCGTATTCATAGGATACCCTAAGGAAACTATTGGGTATACCTTCTATCTTAGATCCGAAGGTAAAACCTTTGTTGCCAAGAACGGATCCTTTCTAGAGAAAGAGTTTCTCTCGAAAGAAGTAAGTGGGAGGAAGGTAGAACTTGATGAGGTAATTACACCCCCTCTCGAACAGGAAAGTAGCGCAGCGCAAGAAGTTGTTCCTGTGGTGCCTACACTGACTGAAGAGGAAGTCAATGATGATGATCATGAAGCTTCGGATCAAGTTACTACTGAACCACGAAAGTCCACAAGGGTACGCTCCGCACCAGAGTGGTACGGCAACCCTGTGATGGAAATCATGTTGTTAGACAACGGTGAACCTTCGAACTATAAAGAAGCGATGGCGGGCCCGGATTCCAACAAATGGCTTGAGGCCATGAAATCCGAGATAGGATCCATGTATGAGAACAAAGTATGGACTTTGGTGGACTTGCCCGATGAACGGCGAGCCATAGAAAATAAATGGATCTTCAAGAAGAAGACTGATGCAAACGGTAATGTAACCGTTTACAAAGCTCGACTTGTCGCAAAGGGTTTTCGACAAATTCAAGGAATTGACTACGAAGAGACTTTCTCTCCCGTAGCGAAGCTGAAATCAGTCCGAATCATGTTAGCAATTGCCGCCTTTTATGATTATGAAATTTGGCAAATGGACGTCAAAACAGCGTTCCTTAACGGGAATCTTAAGGAAGAGTTGTATATGATGCAACCAGAAGGTTTTGTCGATCCTAAAGGTGCTAACAAAGTATGCAAGCTCCAGTGCTCCATCTATGGGCTGGTGCAAGCATCTCGGAGTTGGAACATTCGCTTTAATGAGGTGATTAAGGCGTTTGGGTTCATACACGTTTATGGAGAAGCCTGTCTGTACAAGAAAGTGAGTGGGAGCTCTGTAGCTTTCCTCGTACTATATGTGGATGACATATTGTTGATGGGGAATGATATAGAGATGTTGGAGAGCATAAAGGCCTATTTGAACAAGAGTTTTTCAATGAAGGACCTTGGAGAAGCTGCATACATATTAGGCATCAAGATCTATAGAGATAGATCGAGACGCCTCATAGGTCTTTCGCAAAGTACATACCTTGACAAGATATTGAAGAAATTCAATATGGAAAACTCAAAGAAAGGGTTCTTGCCAGCTTTGCAAGGTATGAGATTGAGTAAGACTCAGTCGCCGACCACGGCAGCAGATAGAGAGAAGATGAGTTCTGTCCCCTACGCTTCAGCCGTGGGCTCTCTAATGTATGCCATGATGTGTACCAGACCTGATATAAACCTTGCGATAAGCTTGGTAGGGAGGTACCAAAGTAATCCCGGTGCGGAACACTGGACAGCGGTCAAGAATATCCTTAAGTACCTGAAAAGGACTAAGGAAATGTTTCTCGTTGATGGAGGTGACGAAGAGCTCGTCGTAAAGGGTTACGTCGATGCTAGCTTCGACACAGATCCGGATGACTCTAAGTCAGAAACCGGATACGTATATGTGTTCAATGGTGGGGCAGTGAGCTGGTGCAGCAGCAAGCAAGAAGTCGTGGCAGCATCTACATGTGAAGCGGAGTACATAGCTGCTTCAGAAGCGGCTCATGAAGGAATTTGGATGAAGGAGCTCATCACCGACCTTGGAGTGGTTCCAAGCGCGTCGGGTCCTATGACACTCTTCTGTGACAACACTGGAGCCATTGCCATAGCCAAGGAGCCCAGGTTTCACCGGAAGACGAAGCACATCTAGCGCCGCTACAACTCCATCCAGGACCATGTCCAAACTGGAGTGATAGATATTTGTAAAGTACACACGGATCTGAATATTGCAGACCCGTTGACTAAACCTCTTCCACAAGCAAAACATGATCAACACCATGATGCTATGGGTGTTCGATACATCACAATGTAACTAGATTATTGACTCTAGTGCAAGTGGGAGACTGTTGGAAATATGCCCTAGAGGCAATAATAAAATGGTTATTATCATATTTCCTTGTTCATGATAATCGTCTATCGTTCATGCTATAATTGTATTAACAGGAAACAGTAATACATGTGTGAATGAATAGATCACAATGTGTCCCTAGCAAGCCTCTAGTTAGCTAGCTCGTTAGTCAATAGATGATCATGATTTCCTGATCATGGACATTGGATGTCATTGATAACGGGATCACATCATTGGGAGAATGATGTGGTGGACAAGACCCAATCCTAAGCCTAGCACTAGATCGTATTGTTCGTATGCTAATGTTTTTCTAATGTCAAGTATCTTTTCCTTCGACCGTGAGATCGTGCAACTCCCGGATACCGTAGGAGTGCTTTGGGTGTATCAAACGTCACAACGTAACTGGGTGACTATAAAGGTGCACTACGGGTACCTCCGAAAGTGTCTGTTGGGTTGGCACGAATCGAGATCGGGATTTGTCACTCCGTGTGACGGAGAGGTATCTCTGGGCCCACTCGGTAGAACATCATCATGAGCTCAATGTGACTAAGGAGTTAGTCACACGATGACGTGCTACGGAACGAGTAAAGAGACTTACCGGTAACGAGATTGAACAAGGTATAGGTATACCGACGATCGAATCTCGGGCAAGTTCTATACCGACAGACAAAGGGAATCGTATACGGGATTGATTGAATCCTTGACATCGTGGTTCATCCGATGAGATCATCGTGGAGCTAGTGGGAGCCACCATGGGTATCCAGACCCCGCTGATGGTTATTGGCCAGAGAGGTGTCTCGGTCATGTCTGCCTGTCTCCCGAACCCGTAGGGTCTACACACTTAAGGTTCGATGACGCTAGGGTTATAGGGAATTGTTATACGAGATTACCGAAAGATGTTCGGAGTCCCGGATGAGATCCCGGACGTCACGAGGAGCTCCGGAATGGTCCGGAAGTAAAGATTGATATATAGGACGGATGGTTTCGGACACCGGAAGTGTTTGGGGCATCACCAGTAACGTACCGGGACCACCGGGACCACCGGAGGTGGTCCCGGGGGACCACCGAAGGGGGGCTGCGACCCCAAGAGGTAAGATGGGCTAAGTGGGGGTGGGAACCAGCCCTTAGTTGGGCTGGTATGCCTCCCCACTCAGCCCATGGCGCAGGGGAAAGGAAAAGAGGGGGGAACCCTAACTTAGGTGGGCCTTAGGCCCACCAGAGGGGTGCGCCACCCCTCCCCCTTGCCCTGGCCGCCACCCCTTCCCCATCTGAGGGCTGCCGCACCCCTTAGGGGTGGGAACCCTAAGGGCTGCGCCCCCTCCCTCTCCCCCTATATATAGATGAGGTCCGGGGCTGTTTGAGACACGGTTTAATCTCTCTCTCGCAGCCCTGCTCCTCTCCCTCCTCCTCTCTGCCGGCGCTTGGCGAAGCCTTGCCGGGAGACCTCATCTCTCCACCAACACCACGCCGTCGTATTGCTGGTCTTCTTCCCCAACCTCTCCCTCCTCCTTGCTGGATCAAGGTGCGGGAGACGTCACCGGGCTGCACGTGTGTTGAACGCGGAGGTGCCGTTGTTCGGCACTAGATCGGAATCGCTGCGAGTACGACTCCATCAACCGCGTTCTAGCAAACGCTTCCGCTTAGCGATCTTCAAAGGTACGAAGATACTCTTACCCCTCTCTCGTTGCTGGTCTCTCCATAGGAAGATCTGAATATGCGTAGGAAAATTTTGAATTTATGCTACGTTACCCAACAGCGGGAACCCTAGGCGGCGGAGCTTGAGCTCTGCTACTGTGAGGCCTGCTGCTGAAACTGCACAGCACTGCGGCTGCTCTGCTCCTGCAGGATGACGGCGACAGCTATGCGGAACGGTGGGGCTCTACCCTATCTACGCCACGGTGTGGCGCACGGGGTTCACGACCGCGATGCACATGGGTTGCAGCCCATGCATTCGCGCATGCATCTCCGGCAACAGCACTACGCACTCCTGCCGGTGCAACTTCAGTAGGGCAGCAAACAACGGTGCAAGGACGCGCTAACGGAGGAGAGATGCGGAGGAGAGCGGGGCACAATGGAGAGCAAGAAGCGCGACCAGTCGGTGCCGAAGAAGCTCGCATGAGGTCGAGGAAGAAGCCGGATATCATGGACACTGTGTTTCGATTTTCGGTTTGCCATTTTTCTCGGCCCAGAACGAAATGGCTGAATTTCGGTCATTTCAAAAAATTCGGCAAAATTTCGGACGAAAATGTAAAACCAAATTTTCAATTTTTGCCCAAATTTTGACCGAATTTTGTCCGAAATTCGGCCGAAATTGAACGAAAAATCACAGAATTTTGAAATCTAGCAGAGCAAAAGCATAGCAACCCAACAACCATCATGAGTAATCATATAATGTTCAGCAAATTTTCTAGGAATTAAAATAACAACATCAGTCCAACATAACCCTCATGCACATTGGTTCTGAAATTGATAGTCCACAATCATCACACTATAGTTCAAAGTTTGAATACTTCACTACAACCAGCAATAGAATTTAAAGGATTTCACATAGAAACAGATCCAAAAGACATCCATCAAAGCATCACACCAAACAGCAGCTCCAAAAGAAATCCATGAAAGCATGCATAGGTAGGTCTTGTTCCAATGAGAAAGCTCCAGCTTCTATGGTCAAATCGTCCAACCAACATCATGCTGCAAAAAGATCAAGCTACTTAAAGAAAGCAATGTAGACCAAGATGCAAAACGATCAACCTGAATCAGAAACACCAAAAAGAAGGGACTTACCAAATCTACGAGTAGAGGCTGTGGACGTGCTTGGTCTTCTTCCTAGCAAGTCGTCCAGATCTACGAGTCTCCAAATTGCCAATGCTTGTTGTATCCTTTTCAACTTTTACTTGTGTCTCTTCTTCAAGTTGCATTTGTGTCTCTAGCTGATCTTGTAGACCATCCTCATCATCCTCACTCACCGCATCATCATCCTCAATGTCATTATCAACATATTCATTTTCTCCATCATCATTCTCACTCTCAGTTTCAACAAACTCATTCTCATCATCATCACTCCTCTTTCTTTTCTTGTTACTACCCTTTGAACCAACACAAAAAGCCTTCCTGCTTGAGTTGAGATGCCTTATTTTCTCAAAAACAGCACTAGCTGCATCAGCTCCATCCATAATTGGATCCTCTACATCCTCATTCAACCACTCCATTATTGGATTTGTTTCATCAAACATTGTTGTATCCATTAGCAATGCACTTGGATCAATTTCTTTATCTATATCTCTCTCTTTCCCTTCATCTTCTTCAGCACGTATCTTCAAGGGTTGAATAGTAAACCAAGTAAATTATAAAACATGCAACGAAACACAAGGTAGAAAGTAGAAGTGTTGATTTATACCTTTAGGTTGTAACGGACAAAAACTGGCTTGTCAAGCTTGTCATACAGAAGACGATTCCTTTGCTTTGTGTGCACCAAAGCAAAAGAGCTCCAATTTCTCTCACACCCACTAGAGGAGATACATTGTGAGAAAATTCTCATTGCACACTTCTGTAATGCAGGAACATCCCCTCCAAACTGAAACCACCATTGGGCTGCAAGATAACAACAATTAATTTTCAGAAATGCAAACCGAAAGAAAATGGAAATTCTAAAACTAAAACACCATGACTTACTTGGCTCCATTCTTGCCGCAGCTTCTTCTGCCAATCTGGTCCCAAACCTTCCTTGGCACTCCCTAAACTTCCTCACTTCATCAGTGGCTGAAAGAGCACTCACTGGATCTAGTATCTTCGCTATTGCATCTGTTAGTGAAGTGGCATAATCGGTGTGGTTGCAAAGGTTCAGCTTGTAATGTGTATATGGATCAAGGACAGCAGCTGCAAAACAATAGAGCCACGTGAATTAAAAAACAGAAAAGTGAGAAACATAAATTGCGAAGGTTGAATTATTTATCACTACCTGCAACCACAAATGTAGCTTCTTCCATCGCATCTATCCTCTTACCCACCTTGCGCATGAACGTAAGGTACAACCTTGATGTAGGGCCAAGATGGGCTGCCATCTTTTGTATAGCGAGCATCATACGTTTTTTGAAGCCAGAAAGTGTGCATTGTTTTTGTGTATCTGCATACCTCATGGCCATATAAAGTGGCCTCAATGAACCCAATACCCATTCTAGTGCGTTCCACCAAACATTACTAGACAAACACTCTTCAGCAAACGCATACCCAGGCTCATACCTCCACTGACACTCCTTCCAATCCTTTGAAACCATCCACTCCCTAAATTTATCTTCGAACGGTAACTATCAAGGAACATGAAGACAATCCCAAAACGGGTGGCATTTGGTCTAATCAGTTCACCACCTATGTTCTTCTTCATGTTATCATGGAGGTTATTGTGCTTATGCATGAACCTACAGATTGTCTTGGCACTCTTGACTATCACATCAACCTCAGGAGATTTAGCTATATCTTTTAGCATAAGATTGACGGTATGGGCAGCACAAGGTTGCCAAACAATATGAGAGTATTTTGGTTCTTCTATAAGGGTTCTGCAAGCTTTCTTATAATTAGATCCATTATCGGTTACTATTTGAACTATATGCTCATGGCCTATCTCTTCTACAACCTTTTCAATCTCTTTATAGGTAAAGTCTGCAAAATTATGTAAAATGCATATACATAACTAGAACAAGGCATTAAGAACATAAAGCAATTATAGGACAGATCCAAGTATTCAAGAAGAAAATATTGTAAGAACATACGTAAAATGTAAATATACCTAATTAGAACAAGACATTAAGAACATAAAACAATTATAGGACAGATCCAAGTATTCAAGAAGCAAATATTGTAAGAACATACGTAAAATGTAAATATACCAATTAGAACAAGGCATTAAGAACATAAAGCAATTATAGGAGAGACCCAAGTATTCAAGAAGCAAATATTGTAAGAACATACGTAAAATGTAAATATACCTAATTAGAACAAGGCATTAAGAACATAAAACAATTATAGGACAGATCCAAGTATTCAAGAAACAAATATTGTAAGAACATACGTAAAATGTAAATATACCCAATTAGAACAAGGCATTAAGAACATAAAACAATTATAGGACAGATCCAAGTATTCAAGAAGCAAGTAAAGTGCTAAGAAGAGAAGGAAGAAGTAACCTGAATTCTGAGTCTGGCCGAATGCATCAATGGTATTGAGGAAGAACATTCGTGTATTACAATACACCATGAAGTTTATGATGCTCATTCCTGTAGGACCAGTCCAAGAATCGCACATAAGAGTCACACCAAAGTTCTTCCAGTCTTGTTTGAATTTTTGAAGAAACAAATTAGCTTCATCATAGTTGGCCTCCAAATATTGCCCATCAATCTCCTTCCCGGTTGGTATAGGAATGGGCCCTAATTGTTGAGTGATCTTCACAGCAGCTCGAAAGTATGGACAATCAGCTTTAAGTCCAGCAATATCATTGGCATGAAAAAACTTGGACCAAGCTAGGCCAAGTGCATATCTTGAATTAGGATTCAAAGCACTACTGATCTTGGGCTAAATAGATACTTTGTTGCTAGATAATTGGTTGTCAAAATAGGCGGTGATACTCCTTTAACCAACAGAAACCCGCACATCACCCACACACTCCCTGCCAATTCTCCTTTCAACTCTGCGAGAGACATTCGGGTCACGCAATGCTTCTCTAATATTCATCTGAATTTCTTCTTCATCATCATCTAATACGTTAATCACCCCACCTTGTTGATACAGCCCTTCCATAATATTTCTTTCTATTCTCAGCCTGCTATTTTGTTTGTCTCTTTTCTTCCTCTTTGATTCATCCCGGCACTTTCTCATTGCATCTCTCACATTTCTTGGCACATTGGGGCAGCTCCTCACATAACCTACAATACCACCAAGGTGCTCCGCGACACGGGTTGCACCTCCACCTTTGTGCTTTAGGCTCCAGTACGTGCAATCAAAACCCCCATAATACAGCCATGCATGGTTCCAAGGATCATATAAGTTATTGTCTTTAAGTCCTGCATTGCAAGGTTACACACATCACTTTAATTGAACCTAGCAAATAAAGATCATGGTTCCAATTGCATCATGTGAGAAAGAAAACAATGCTACCCCTAGGGAGTACGGTTGAGAAATTGAAGGGCATTAAACAGCAACAATACACGGCCGCTAATTAACGCTTGCCTAAAAGAAAACCAAAATCAAAGATTTAAAATCATTCGTAAAAGTAATATATTTACATGATCAAATATTTCCATGGCCAGACAACGATTCGAATAATGATTCTTAAGCATCCCAGCCAGGCAATCAATCCATTTGCATTCATAAAAGTAATACTCCTATTTGAAGTGGCTTGTTGCAGTTTACTGTGACCAAGAAAAGCATAGTAATACCTTTCCAGGGTCTATGGGAAGCACTTCCATTTGCATCGCGGTCGCCAATGCCACTCCTATTTGCATTTACGTTACCTGCAAAAACAGTACAGCCAGATTCTCAAACTGTAACTAATGAAACTGAGTCTATGAATTTCTGCATAGGAATTTCTGCAAGTAGCAAGCATAGTAATACCTTTCCTAGATAATGTTCAGTTTACTGTACTTCTGCAAGTAGAAACTCAGTCTACAGGGGCACAACATATATAGGCAGAAGTGAAAATAAAAATACTGGAGATGTTCCATGCGGTTGTAATGAGGCCAGTAGCGATCCATGCATCCAAGTACTATCGGTAGCTAGTTCTAGAGCACCAATATGTGTGTGCGTGTGTTCAAGACTGCTCTCTGGCCAGATAGAGACCAAGTGTTTTTTGCAATATTATGACTGAAAGTTAGCATCCACACAACCTGTACACTAGCATCCACACAAAACTGCTCCTGTATACTGAATTTTTTGCAATATTATGACTGAAATTTAGCACTTCAGTGTTAATTTCGGAATAAGAACCTACTTCACACGCCCATGGAAGAGATGAGTCACGGCATAGTGGATTTACCTTCAAAATCAAGTGGACGCCCTCCATGCTGCTGCCCCTGCCACGTGCTCCTGCCTCCGTTGAACTTGTCAGCTTCGTTGTCGTAGCCTTCGAGCACCATGCCGTAGCGTTGTAGATGCAACGGAGAGGAGGATGTGGGTGGAGGACGCTAGTGGATCTGGAGGTCGAGCTTCTTGGCCGGAGAGCTGCGTGAGGAGTTCTGTGTGCAGCGGCGGCGCCGCACACAGTAGGAGAGGAGAGGAAACGAGAGTTTTAGGGTTTGTGAGCTAGGTTTCATGCTTTTATATCAACCAGAGGCTAACAGGAATAGTCTGGAACCTGGGTCAAGCCGAGAAAGTTCAAATTTGGCTGAATAATTCGTCCGAAAGGCCCATTTGCCGGCCCATGATGAGATGGCCGAATTTCGGCCGAAATTCGATTTTTTCGACCGAAAATCAAAACACAGCATGGACATCGTGGAAGATGCTCTCGGCGCCGGATCTTCGCAAAAATGGAACGCCACCGTGCACCACATCCTCCGGGTGCTGCTGGGGAAGAAGGGGGTGCAACTTACGTCGGCAACGAGCTTGAGCAGGAAGCTGCCATGGCATCGGGGTCGACCTGGAGATGGCCCTGACGGCGCGAGGGGATAAGGAGGAGGAAAAACAGCGATGGCAAGAGTTTGGGAAAGGTTGCGGCTGCTATATAGCGTGAGACTCGAGCCAGGGTCGTCTGATCGAGGAGAATGTTGGATCGCTGGCTGCCATGGCGTTTTACAAAGGTGACGCACGCGAGGTGGGAGAAGGGACGCGTTTGTGGGCTCTCGGCCGAAACTAACAGTACCTGGGCCGCGCTCTCTCTCTCTCTCTGGTAAAAAGTTTTTCCCAAATAAAAAGATCAGGGTTTTGTTAAATTCCGGGGGCTAAAACAATAGAGTTTAAACAAAAAAGATACATATGATCTTCTAAAATTTTGCCACTATTTATAAAGTTAAGTAGGGCATTTCAGAAGAACAAAAATAAATTACTTTTAAATGAAATGGGGCTCTGTTTTTAAATAAAAACAAAAGGAAAATAATTTCAAAGAAAAGAGTGTTGCACCCCACAATTAATAATAAGAATTTTTGAAGAGGAGGAACATTTTTATTGAGGCAAAATAGAAACTATAGAACCTGCCTCAATTATCATTGGAAAGAAGGGATTAAAAGGTATGGTGGAACAAGGGGTTTTGAAGGGGCTCTTGTTGCACCCACTCACAGTGCACATACCCAAACACATCCACACAATGCACTCACACTCATACCAAGGTTTAACACAACACAAAAGACAAGAACAAAAGAAGAGATGATATGCATGATGCCATGATGCCACATAAAATGAAGACACAAACTTAAACTCTCATTCAAATCCTATATGTCAATGTAGGAAGGTTGCCATACAAGGAAAGATTACAAAAATGGGGAAGTAATGTATTGGGGTTGTTACAAGTAATGTCAGACCCGAGGACTTTGTCAAGTTTGCGACTTTCTAGCTCAAGGGGCATGCAGCAGAATGGTGGTAGCCGTTGATGGATTCCAGAGGCGACAAAGTGATGTTTTGGGATGATTTCTATAGTGACGTCATGGCTCATTACGTTCCAGCTAGCTTTGTGGAATAAATGCATGAGAAATTCACGCGCTTGAAGCAAGGAAATTCTTTTGTGTATGATTACAACATCCAGTTCCAAAACCTTGCGCAATATGCCAAACTGGATGTTCCAGATCAGAAGGGCAAGATTTATCAGTTCCGTGGTGGTCTCAAGGAAGACATGCACTTGTCCCTTGCCTTGCACGATCCCATTGAGTTCGACCAGTTCTACAACTTGGTTCTCACAGCTGAGTCAGCTTTGCTCAAGGTTGAAAATTCAAGGAAGCATTTCAGGAACTCTAGTTCTTCTTCCTCAGCTCAGATTGTTCCGAAGCAGTAGAAATACTTGGTTTCTCCTCCTCCTCAACAGCCTCAGCAGTTCAAGCAGTCTCGTGGTCATGGATCTTCCCACCCACCCAACCACTTTTCCAGCAGAAGTATCAGCAGCAGAAGTCAGGAAATCCTCAAGCTCAATTATGTCCACTGTGAGAGGTGACTTGTCACAAGTGTGGTCAGAAAGGCACTACTCTAACAAGTGTACCAGTCAGTAGTGTCTTCTGCCTCATCCTCCAATCAGGCCTCCAAGCAATGCAATGGTCAAGCATAATCCAAGAATTGCAAGGGTGAACATGGTGAATGCAGGTGAAGCAAAAAAACTCCTCAGATGTGATCATGGGTAACCTCTTAGTTAATTCTATTCCTGCAAGAGTTTTATTCGATTCTGGTGCATCGCATTCATTCATTTCAAGGCATTTTGTTGCTAAGCATGATATAGTGACATAGGACACTCCTAAGCCATTTAAAATCATTTCTCTGGGCATGCAAATGACTTCAAATGGGTTTGTTCAAAATGCTTCTGTCAAGATGGGCAGCTATTCCTTTATGGCTTCTCTAATTGTCCTTGGCAATTCGGATATTGATCTGATCCTTGGCATCGATTTGCTGGCGATGAACAAGGCGTTTATCGATTTTTCAGCCAAAGAAGTCAAGTTGACTCATCCTTTAGAGGACGTGATCATTTTTGCTGCTCACGATGACACGATCCGTTTCTTTTCCCTCAATGAGAATGGTGAAATCTGACCCATTTCTCAAGTTCTGGTTGTGTGTGAGTATGAAGATGTCTTTCCATAAGAATTGTCAGGAACGCCTTCTCACCGGCCAGTTGAGTTTGTAATTGAGCTCAAACCCAAAACTGAATAGGTCTGCAAGCGTCCGTATAAACATGGTCCCGAAGAGCTGAAAGAGTTGAAGAGGCAGCTTGATGAGCAAGAACGTCTGGGTCTGAGCAGACCAAGTTCTTCTCCTTGGGGCTGGGGTGTTCTGTTTGTTAATAAGAAGGATGGCACGGACCGACTCTGTGTCAACTAACGTCCATTCAATAAGAAGACAATCAGGAACAAGTATACACTTCCCAACATCAATGAATTGTTTGGGGAATTGAAAGGGGCCAAGGTTTCTCTAAGCTTGATCTCCGGATGGGCTATCATCAGATCCACATTCCCAAAGAATATATTCCAAACATTGATTTTAGGACAAGCTTTGGCTCTTATGAGTACACAGTGATGTCTTTTGTGTTGGAAATATGCCCTAGAGGCAATAATAAATTAGCTATTATTATATATCTTTGTTCGTGATAATCATTTATTATCCATGCTATAATTATATTGATTGGGAACTCAAATACATGTGTGGATACATAGACAAAACACTGTCCCTAGTAAGCCTCTAGTTGACTAGCTCGTTGATCAAAGATGGTCAAGGTTTCCTAACCATAGACAAGTGTTGTCACTTGATAACGGGATCACATCATTAGGAGAATCATGTGATGGACAAGCCCCAAACTATGAACGTAGCATATTGATCGTGTCGTTTGATTGCTATTGTTTTCTGCGTGTCAAGTATTTGTTCCTATGACCATGAGATCATATAACTCACTAGCACCGAAGGAATACCTTGTGTGCATCAAACGTCGCAACGTAACTAGGTGAATATAAAGGTGCTCTACAGGTATCTCCGAAGGTGCCCGTTGAGTTAGTATGGATCAAGACTGGGATTTGTCACTCCCTGTGATGGAGAGGTATCTCGGGGCCCACTCGGCAATACAACATTACACACAAGCCTTGCAAGCAATGTGACTAAGTGTAAGTCACAGGGTCTTGTATTACGGAACGAGTAAAGAGACTTGCCGTTAACGAGATTGAAATAGGTATGCGGATACCGACGATCAAATCTCGGGCAAGTAACATACCGAAGGACAAAGGGAATGACATACGGGATTATATGAATCCTTGACACTGAGGTTCAACCGATAAGATCTTCGGAGAATATGTAGGATCCAATATGGGCATCCAGGTCCTGCTATTGGATATTGACCGAGGAGTGCCTCGGGGCATGTCTACATAGTTCTCGAGCCCGCAGGGTGTGCACACTTAGGGTTCGATGATGTTTTAGTATAGTTGAGTTATATGTCTGGTTACCGAATCTTGTTCGGAGTCCCGTATGAGATCACGGACGTCACGAGGGTTTCCGGAATGGTCCATAAACGAAGATTGATATATAGTATGATTTCATTTGGTCACCGGAAAGTTTCGGGCAATTTCGGTAGTGTACTGGGAGTGACGAATGGGTTCCGGGAGTTCACCGGGAGGGGCCCACCCACCCGGGAGTGAGCCCAAGGCACTAGGGTGGCTCCACAAGTCCTTAGTGGGCTGGTGGAGTCAGCCCAAGGGGCCCATGGCTCCACATAAGAACATACCAAAAGAAAATAAAAGAAAAAGGGGAAAGAGGGAGATGGGAAGGAAGAGGAGGACTCCTCCTTCCCAAACCGAATTGGAGGAGGAATCCTCCTCCTCCCTTGGCCAGCGCACCCTTGAGGCTTTGTGCCTCAAGGCTAGCCCTCCCCCTACCTCCTATATATATTAGTGGTTTAGGGTTGATTTGAGACACAACTTTGCCACGTGCAACTCTAGCCTATACCACACAGTTTCACCTCTAGATCGGATTTCTGCGGAGCTCGGGCGGAGCCCTGCAGGAGTAGATCATCACCACCACCAGAGCGTCGTCACTCTGCCGAAGAACTCATCTACTTCTCCGTCTTTCTTGCTGGATCAAAAATGCCGAGATCATCGTCGAGCTGTACGTGTGCTGAACGCGGAGGTGTCGTCCGTTCGGCACTAGATCGAGACTGTTCGTGGGACGGATCGCGGGACGGTTCGTGGGACGGTTCGTGGTACGGTTCGAGGGACGTGAAGATGTTCCACTACATCAACCATGTTTCTTAACGCTTCCTGCTATGCGATCTACAAGGGTACGTAGATCAAAATCTCCACTCGTAGATGGACATCACCATGATAGGTCTTCGTGTGTGTAGGAAAATTTTTGTTTCCCATGCAACGCTATCCAATAGTGGCATCATGAGCTAGGTTCATGCGTAGATGTTATCTCGAGTAGAGCACAAAAGGTTTTGTGGATGGTGATGTTCGATTTTCTGCCCTCCTTAGTCTTTTCTCGATTCGGCGGTATTGTTGGATTGAAGCGGCCCGGACCGACATAACTCGTACACTTACGAGAGACTGGTTTCATCGATTGGCATGCAACCTCGTTGCATAAAGATGACTGGCGGGTGTTGTTTTCTTCAACTTTAGTTGAATTCGTTTTGACCGAGGCGGTCCTTGGAGAGGTTAAATAGCAATTTGCACATCTCAGTTGTGGTTTTTGTGTAAGTAAGATGTGATCATACTAGATACCCATAGCAGCCACGTAAAACATGCAACAACAAACTAGAGGACGTCTAACTTGTTTTTGCAGGGTATGCTTGTGATATGATATGGCCAATGACGTGATGTGATATATTGGATGTATGAGAGGATCATGTTGTAATAGTTAATATCGACTTGCACGTCGATGCTACGGCAACCGGCAGGAGCCATAGGGTTGTCTTTAAACTAATGTTTGTGTTTGCAGATGCGTTTACTATATTCCTAGGTCGTAGCTTTAGTAGTAATAGCATAAGTAGCGCGACAGCCTCGATGGCGACACGTTGATGGAGATCATGATGATGGAGATCATGGTGTCGCGCCGGTCACAAGAAGATCATGCTGGTGCTTTGGTGATGGAGATCAAGAAGCACAAGGTGATGCCCATAGCATGTCACTTATGAATTGCGTTAATCCTTTTATGCACCTTATTTTTCTTAGAATGATGGTAGCATTTTAAGGTGATCTCTCACTTAAATTTCAAGACGAAATTGTGTTCTCCCCGACTATGCACTGTTGCTACAGTTCGTCGTTTGGAGACACCACGTGATGATCGAGTGTGGTAGACTCAACGTTCACATACAACGGGTGCAAAACAGTTGCACACGCGGAACACTCGGGTTAAACTTGACGAGCCTAGCATGTGCAGACATGGCCTTGGAACACATGAGACCGAAAGGTCGAGCATGAATCATATAGTTGATATGATTAGCATAGAGATGCTTACCACTGAAACTTTGCAAACTCACGTGATGATCGGACTTAAGTTAGTGGATTTGGATCATGTACCACTCAAATACTAGAGAGATGTACTTTTTGAGTGGGATTTTATTAAGTAATTTGATTAGTTAAACTCTAATTATCATGAACATAGTCAAAAGGTCTTTGCGAATTATGATATAGCTTGCGCTATAGCTCTACTATTTTTATATGTTCCTAGAGAAAATTTAGTTGAAAGATGATAGTAGCAACTTTGCGGACTGAGTCCATAAAACTAAGGATTGTCCTCATTGATGCGCAGAAGGCTTATGTCCTTAATGCACCACTCGGTGTGCTGCACCTCGAGCGTCGTCTGTGGATGTTGCAAACATGTGACATACACGTTTTTGATGACTACGTGATAGTTCAGTGTGTAATGCTTCATGGCTTAGAAACAAGGCGCCGAAGACGTTTTGAAACGTCACGAAACATAAGAGATGTTCTAAGAGATGAAATTGACATTTCATGCTTGTGCCCTTGTTGAGAGGAATGAGACCTTTGACAAGATTCTTTGTCGACAAAGTAAAGGAGAAAAGCTCAAATTGTTGAGCATGTTCTCAGATTGTCTGAGTACAACAATAGCTTGAATCAAATGTGAGTTAATCTTCCAAATGAGATAGTGATAGTTCTCCAAAGTCACTGCCACTAAGCTGCTAGAGCTTCGTGATGAACTATAACATATCAAGGATAGATAAGATGATCCTTGAGCGATTCGCAATGTTTGACACTGCGAAAGTAGAAATCAGGAAGGAGCATCAATTGTTGATGGTTAGTAAAACCACTAGTTTCAAGAAGGGCAAGGGGTAGAAGGGATACTTCATGAAACGTCAAACCAGTTGCTGCTCCAATGAAGAAACCCAAGATTGAACCCAAATCCGAGACTAAGTGCTTCTATTATGAGGGGAACAGTCACTGAGGTGGAGCTACCCTAGATACTTGGTAGATAAGAAGGTTGGCAAAGTTGACAGAAGTATATTTGATATACATGATATTGATGTGTACTTTACTAGTACTCCTAGTAGCACGAGGGTATTGGATACCAGTTCGATTGCTAAGTGATTAGTAACTCGAAACAAAAGCTACGGAATAAACGGAGACTAGCTAAAGGCGAGGTGACGATAAGTGTTGGAAGTGTTTTGAAAGTTGATGTGATCAAACATCGCACGATCCCTCTACCATCGGGATTGGTGTTAAACCTAAATAATTGTTATTTGGTGTTTGCATTGAGCATGAACATGATTCGATCATGTTTATTGCAATACGATTATTCATTTAAAGAGAATAATGGTTATTCTATTTGCTTGAATAATTACCTTCAATGGTTTATTGAATCTCCATCATAGTGTTACACATGTTCACAATATTAGTACTAAAATATACCAACTAATAATGATAGTACCACTTACTTGTGGCACTGCTGCTTGATTCATGACGGTATAAAATGCATGAAGAAGCTCCATGCTGATGGATCTTTGTGCTCACTCATTTTCGAAACGTTTGAGACATGCAAACCATACCTATTGGTATAAACGTATGAAGAAACTCCATGCAGGTGGATCGTTCGGACTCACTTGATTTTAAATCACTTGAGACATGCAAAACATACCACATGGAACAAGAGAGAAACTTGTTGGAAGTAATACATTTTTGATGTGTGCAGTCCAATGAGTGCTGAGGCACGCAGTGGATATCGTTATGTTCTTACTTCACTGACGACTTGAGTAGATACAAGAGTATTTACTTGATGAATCACAAGTCTAGAATATTGAGAAGTTCAAAGATATTTCAGAGTGAAGATCGTCGTGACAAGAGGATAAACTATCTACGATATGATCATAGAGATGAGTATCTGAGTTGCGACTTTTGGTACACAGTTAAGACAATATAGAAATTGTTTCGCAATTCATGCCACCTAGAACACCATAGTGTGATGGTGTGTCCGAACGTCATAGCCGTGCCCTATTGGATATAGCGCATACTGTGATGTCTCTTTCCGAATTACCACTATCGTTTATGGGTTATGCATTCGAGACAACCGCATTCACTTTTAATAGGGCACTGCGTATTTCCGTTGAGATGACATAGTATAGACTATGGTTTGGAGAAACCTAAGCTGTTGTTTCTTAAAAGTTTGGGGCTGCGATGCTTATGTGAAAAAGTTTCAGTCTGATAAGCTCAAACCCAAAGCGGATAAATGCATCTTCCTAGGATATTCAAAATAGTTGGGTACATCTCCTATCTCAGATCCGGAAGCGAAGTGTTTGTTTCTAGAAACGGGTCCTTTCTCAAGGAAAGGTTTCTCTCAATAGAGTTGAGTGGAAGGGTGATGGAACTTGATGAGGTTAGTGAACCGTCACTTCAACCAGTGTGTAGCAGGGCACATGAGAATGTTCCTGTGGCGCCTACACGAATTGAAGTAGAAACTGATGATGGTGATCATTAAGCTTCAGATCAAGTTACTACACACCTCGTAGGTCGACAAGGTCGCGTACTACTGCAGAGTGGTACGGTAACCCTGTCTTGGAGGTCATGTTGTTGAACAACAATGAACCTACGAGCTATGGAGAAGCGATGGTGGGCCCGGATTCCGACAAATGGTGGAGGCCATGAAATCCAAGAGAGGATCCATGTATGAAAACAATGTGTAGACTTTGGAAGAACTACTTGATGGTCGTAGGACTGTTAATTAAAGATGGATCTTTTAAGAGAAGACAAACGATGATGGTGAAAAGTCACCATTAAGAAAAGCTCGACGTTTCACGAAGATGTTTCCGACAAGTTCAATGAATTGACTATGATGAGACTTTCTCAATCATAGAGATGCTAAAAGTCTGTTGGAATTAAGTTAGTAGTTGCTGCATTATTTATGAAATATTGCACATAGGATGTCAAAACATTGTATCCTCGACGGTTTCCTTGAGGAAAGGTTGTATGTGATACAACCAGAAGGTTTGGTCGATCCTAAGGATGCTAACAAGTATGCAAGCTCCAGCGATCCTTCTGTGGACTGGTGCAAGCATCTCGGAGTTGGAATATATGATTTGATAAGACGATCAAAGCTTTTGGGTTTGTACAAGGTTTATGAGAAACTTGTATTTCCAAAGAAGTGAGTGGGAGCACTATAGAATTTCTGGTAAGTATATGTGGTTGACATATTGTTGATCGGAACTAATGTAGAATTTTTGTGAAGCATAAAAGGATGTTTGAAAGGAGTTTTTCAAAAGAAGACCTGGATAGAGCTACTTGAACATTGAGCATCAAGATCTATGGAGATAGATCAAAATGCTAAACAAAACATTCAAATGAAATTCATGCCTTGACAAGTTTTTGAAGGAGTTGAAAATAGATCAGCAAAGAAGGAGTTCTTGGTTGTGTTGTAAGGTGTGAATTTGAGTAAGACTCAAGACCCGACCACGGCAGAAGAAAGAGAAAGGATGAGGGTCATCCCCTATGCCATAGCCATAGTCTCTTAAGTATGCCATGTTGTGTACCGCACCTAGTGTGTGCCTTGCCACAAGTCTGTTAAGAGGTACAGAGAGTGATCCAGGATTGAATCACTAAAATAGCGGTCAAAGTTATCCTTAGTAAATTTATGAACTAAGCATTTTTTTTCCTCGATTATGGAGGTGGTTAAAGAGTTTGTCATAAAGGGTTACGTCGATGCAAGCTTTGACACTAATACGAATAACTCTGAGTAGTAAAACGGATTCGTATAGTAGAGTTGATATTTGAAGTATTTCCGAATAGCACGTAGTAGCAGCGCCTATACGATGACATAAAGATTTGTAAAGAACACACGGATCTGAACGATTCAGAACCGTTGACTAAAACCTCTCTCACGAGCAAGACGTGATCAAACCCCAGAACTATATGGGTGTTGGATTCGTTAAAATCACATGGTGATGTGAACTAGATTATTGACTCTAGTGCAAGTGGGAGATTGTTGGAAATATGCCCTAGAGGCAATAATAAATTAGTTATTATTATATTTCTTTGTACGTGATAATCGTTTATTATCCATGCTATAATTGTATTGATTGGAAACTCAAATACATGTGTGGATATATAGACAAAACATTGTCCCTAGTAAGCCTCTAGTTGACTAGCTCATTGATCAAAGATGGTCAAGGTTTCCTAACCATAGACAAGTGTTGTCACTTCATAATGGGGTCACATCATTAGGAGAATCATGTGATGGACAAGACCCAAACTAAGAACATAGCATATTGATCGTGTCGTTTTATTGCAATTGTTTTCTGCGTGTCAAGTATTTGTTCCTATGACCATGAGATCATATAACTCACTGGCACCGGAGGAATACCTTGTGTGCATCAAACGTCGCAACGTAACTGGGTGACTATAAAGGTGCTCTACAGGTATGTCTGAAGGTGTCCGTTGAGTTAGTATAGATCAAGACTGGGATTTGTCACAACGTGTGACGGAGAGGTATCTCAGGGCCCACTCGGTAATACAACATGAGACACAAGCCTTGCAAGCAACGTGACTAAGTGTAAGTCACGGGATCTTCTATTACGGAACGAGTAAAGAGACTTGCCGGTGACGAGATTGAAATAGGTATGCGGATACCGACGATCAAATCTCGGGCAAGTAACATAACGAAGGACAAAGGGAATGACATACGGGATTATATGAATCCTTGACATTGAGGTTCAACCGATAAGATCTTCGGAGAATATGTAGGATCCAATATGGGCATCCAGGTCCCGCTATTGGATATTGACCGAGGAGTGCCTCGGGGCATGTCTACATAGTTCTTGAGCCCGCAGGGTCTACACACTTAAGATTCGAAGATGTTTTAGTACAGTTGAGTTATATGTGTGGTTACTGAATGTTGTTCGGAGTCCCGGATGAGATCACGGACGTCACGAGGGTTTCCGGAATAGTCCGGAAACAAAGATTGATATATAGGATGGTTTCATTTGGTCACGGAAATTTTCGGGCAATTCCGGCAGTGTACCGGGAGTGACGAATGGGTTCTGGGAGTTCACTAGGAGGGCCCACCCACCCAGGAGTGAGCCCAAGGTACTAGGGTGGCGCCACAAGTCCTTAGTGGGCTGGTGGATTCAGCCCAAGGGGCCCATGGCGCCAAATAAGAAAATACCAAAAGAAAATAAAAGAAAAAGGGGAAAGAGGGAGGTGGGAAGGAAGAGGAGGACTCCTCGTTCCCAAACTGAATTGCAGGAGGAGTCCTCCTCCTCCCTTGGCTGGCGCACCCTTGAGGCCTTGTGCCTCAAGGCTAGCCCTCCCCATCCCTCCTATATATATTAGTGGTTTAGGGCTGATTTGAGACACAACTTTGCCACGTGCAACTCTAGCCTATACCACATAGTTTCACCTCTAGATCGGATTTCTGCGGAGCTCGAGCGGAGCCTTGCAGGAGTAGATCATCACCACCACCGAAGCGCCATCATGCAGCCAGAGAACTCATCTACTTCTCCGTCTTGCTTGCTGGATCAAGAAGGCCGAGATCATCGTCGAGCTGTACGTGTGCTAAACGTGGAGGTGTTGTCCGTTCGACACTAGATCGGGACGGATCGCGGGACGGTTCATGGGACGGATCGCGGGACGGTTCGTGGGACGGTTCGAGGGACGTGAAGACGTTCCACTACATCAACCGCGTTTCTTAACGCTTCGTGTTGTGCGATCTACAAGGGTACATAGATCCAAATCTCCTCTCATAGATGGACATCACCATGATAGGTCTTCGTGTGCGTAGGAAAAATTTTGTTTCCCATGCAACGTTCTCCAACATTTTCGTCTCATCAATGCTCCTGCGACTTTCTCTGGGATGATGAATTATATCTTCTTCCCCTTCAAGAATGAATTTGTCTTGGTGTATCTCGATGGCATTCTTATCTTTTCTGAAACTGAGGAAGAGCATGAAGAACATCTTTGGCTTGTTCTTGATAAGCTAAGAAAGCATAAGTTCAATGTGAAGTTTGCAACATGTGAATTCTGGCTCAAGGAAGTGGTGTACCTTGGACACATCATCTTTGTTGAGGGCATCAAGGTGGATCCTGTAAAGGTTTAGGCCATTGTTCACTGGGAGCTTCCTCAGAATGTGAAGCAGCTTTGAAGCTTTCTCGGGCTTGCAAGCTATTGCAGAAGGTCTGTTGAGAACTTCTCCAAGATTGCTAAGTCTTTGTCCAACCTTCTTCAGAAGAGCGTGAAATATGTCTAGACTCCACAGTGTGATTTGGCATTTAATACGCTCAAGGAGAAGCTCTCCTCAACTCCACTTTTGACTCCTCCTGAAGATTCCAAGCCTTTCCAGGTGTTCTTTGATGCCTCTCTCCAAGGCTTGGTGCAGTTCTGATGCAAGAGAATAAAGTGATAGCTTATACCACCAGGCAGTTGAAGCCAAGTGAGAAAAACAATCCCACTCACGATCTCAAGTTGGTGGCAGTGGTTCATGCTTTGATAACTTGGATACACCTATTGTTGGGAAGACAGGTTGAAGTCTACACCGATCACAAGAGTCTGAAATACATCTTCACTCAACCTAATCTCAATCTTCATCAAACTCGTTGGGTGGAAATTATCGAAGATTATAATCCAAGCATTGACTATACTCCACGCAAAGCAAATGTCATTGCGGATGCTTTGAGCAGAAAGGCTTACTCCAACAGTCTCATTCTGAAGTCAGTCCATCCTGATCTTCGTGAATCTTTCAGGAAGCTCAACCTTCAAATAGTAGCTCATGGATTTCTTGCTAATCTCAGACTTCTCCTACCTTGGAAGACCAAGTCCACCAAGCTCAACTTCTTGATGCTATGGTTAAGAAAGTGAAGATTGGATTGGCAAAGAGCATTCCAAAATATAAGTGCTTTTGTGTTGATGACAGATATACCTTGTTCTTCGAGGACCGCCTTGTCATTCTGAAAGGAGAGCTGAGTAAGTTATCATGGATTAAGCCCTCTCAATATATCCAGGTAGCTTGAAGATGTATCAAGATCCGAAGCAGACCTTCTGGTGGACTCGCATGAAACGTGAAATTTCTCATTTCATGAACGAGTGTGATGTGTGTCATGGAGTGAAAGCGGAACATCAACGTCCAGCAGGCCTCGTTCATACTTTGCCCGAGTGTAAATTCGATCATGTGGAGATGGATTTTGTCACTTGGTTTCCTAAGTCCAAGAGAGGCAATGATGACATCTTCGTCGTCATCGACAAGTTGACTAAAGTTGATTATTTACTTCCGGTCAAAGGATCTATCTCGGTAGCTCAGCTCGCAGATTTGTACACGTCAAGGATAGTCTCTTTGCACCGTGTTCCAATGCTCATTTCTTTAGATCGTGGAAGCCTCTTTACTTCCGAATTCTGGGATTCCTTTCAGACTGTGATGGGTGCTAAGATCCATTTCTGCGCAGCCTTCCATCCTCGGACAAGTGGTCACGTTGAGAGAGTGAATAAAATCCTTGAAGATATGATCAGAGTTTGGGTGATTTCTTTGGCATGAAGTGGGAAGAATGCCTCCCGTTTGCCGAGTTCTCATACAACAACAGCTTTCAAGCAAGTTCAGGCAAGGCCCCATTCGAGATTCTATATGGCAGGAAGTGTCGAATACCGCTCAATTGGTCTAAAACTGGTGAGCGTCAGATTCTTGGGAATGACATGATTGCGGAAGCAGAAGAGATGTGTTGTGTCATTCGGGATAATCTCAAAGCAGCTCAGTCCCGTCAAAAGAGCTACTACGATAGCAACTATCATGACATGACTTTTCAGATCGATGATTTTGTGTATCTCAAAGTGTCTCCCATGAAGGGAACTCAGCGCTTCGGCATCAAAGCGAAGCTTGCTCCTTGCTCTGTTGGTCCTTTCAAAGTTGTTGCCAAGAGAGGTGATCTTGCTTATCAGTTGCGGCTTCCATCCAATATCTCTAATATGCATGATGTGTATAACAACACGAGACCGACGCTCGAGAAGATTACCCTCTTATTCCATTGCTGTTGTGTGATTAGATTGTCTGTCCCATTCATCATCGCATCATGCGCATCATCTGCATCGCATCGGCAATCCATTACCGCTAGTTTTCAAACTGTTATTTGTTGTCGGTTCTCTCCGTTATCGTCGTTGACCGTTTTGAGACCAACCACACATGCACGCGCCCGCGGCATCATTAAAATATTGTTTTTAAAGGTGTGTATAAAATAATCTCGGATTGGGTTGACACTTGGTGTCCAGTCTTAATATAGTGTAGGTAGGCCGCGTGCCAAATTTCGTCGCAATCAGAGTTCGTTTGATACCCGAACGGGCAACCGTAGAGGCACCATCTTCGGTGTATCGTCGGACATTTTTTGGTGTTTAAAATCTCATTGCCGGGCCACAAACCTCCCTCTATTCTTAGCCACCACCACTCTACACAGCCACTAAGCCCACCTAGCCCTAGGGTGCAGCCGAGACCGTCTAATAGCAATCCTACAGACGAAATCGGAGTTACAAACCCTAACCCTAACCCCATGTCTTTAAATAGACACCAAACCCTAATCCCCCTCGAACTCCGTGCCCTCACAGCCACAAGCGAGTGCCCTCTCTCTCCCACCTTCTCCCAGCCATGAGCGGGACCGCCAAGCCCAGATCCGGCCCTCTCACACCCGGATCGAGCAGCAAGCCGCCGCCCGTACGTCGTGCCTCCCGCTTCCTCAGCCTTGCCCCACGCATGGCGTCCGAGCGCCCCGAATCTCCTCCTCCTATGGCTACCATGGGTGCCTCATGTCGGCGCCCCGAGCCGAGCAGCGATGCGGTCGCCAGAGCTGCACCTCGTTGGACCGCCGCCACACCACCAGGCGGACCTTCCCCCGCTCCTCTCTCTCTCTCTATCTTTTCCTCATCCCTCCATTTCTTTCTCTCACCCCACGGACTCTCTCTCCCGCAGGTGTCCCTGCCATGGCCTCCCGAGGCTTTTGCCGTCACCAGATCTGATATCCCCGAGCCTGGATCCGTCGTTTCCCGTCACCCCCATACCGTTCCGGCCACCGTGGAGCCTCGCGTCGCCACGTGTAACCCGCCTCTGGTGCAGGAGCTCAAGCAGATCGACTCCTCCCGCTTGTTGTTGACCAGCGTCAGGCGGGCTGCGCCAGCGCCTCGCCCCGTGGCCCGCGTGAGCCGGCCCAGCGACGAGCTAGCAGCCGACCTAGCTCCCCCTTTCAGCCTGCCTCGCCCTCCTCCGCCGACCTGGGCCATGGCCCGCTCTAGTGAGCCACCCCCGAGCCTCTATCTCGCGCCCTAAGCGTTGCATAGCTATTGTGCGCCCATGCTCTGTTTTTGGCCCATAGCAGTTTTCGGACCGTATAGGGTTTTTTCAGGTCCTGCGATTTTATCTAATTACGAGGGATTTCTGAAAAATGCAAGATTTTAAAACGCCCGTAACTTTTAAACCGTGCGTCATATGCAAAAAATAGTAGATATGTAAAACGTGAAGAATTTCGTGTAGATTAATATTTTCTATCTCTCATGCATATTGAAAACTGTTAAACTTGCGGTTTGCCTCGTTTTGCGTGATGCCATGCTAAAATGGTTTAATTCGTAGCTAGTTAACCGTAGCTCCGTTGCAGATGAGCTATATATGTAAACCGACTAGAATGACGTGTAGTTTCATGTGAACCACTTTGTTTTGCCATTTAACAAACTTAAAATATGCTTAGGTCAGATCTGGACAGATTTCGAATTTAATGCAGTGGGTTGTTTGAAAATGCTATATGTCGTTTCCGGCCTCATTTAAAATGCCTAGATAGATAGTTTAATTATGCTTCACCCCTTCCCATGTTTAACATCCTTTAATATTGATGTGTAAATAAGCAGGAGAGAACTAAATAATGAAAATGTGGAGTTTCATCAATATGCAACTCGTTGCATATTGAGCTTGACTTAATGTGTAGTGTTTGATTGTTGAGAATTGTCGTGTCGTTCCTTGCATAATTGAACCCCTCATGCATCATATGTGTTGTGCATCATGTCATGCATTTGTTGTGGTGAATATCATGTGTTGATTCTTGTTTCCGGTTTGCTTCGTCTCAATAGGATCTGTTCGACTACGTCGGTTCGTCTGCTTCATGAAGTCGTTCTTCTTCCAAGAGGGATCACAGGCAAGATGAACATTTCCCTAAATAACATTACTATCATTGCTATGCTAGTTTTCTCGTTTTTTTGCTATGTCTTGCTGCCTACCACATGTTAAATGCCAGCCTCCCAACATTGTCATGAAAACCTCTAACCTTTTCCACAACCCAGCAAACCACTCATTGGCCATGTTATCGCTTGCTCAGCCTTTTCATAGCGTTGCTAGTTGCAGGTGCAGTTGCTTCCATGTGAGAACATGAGTTCCTTGTTATATCACCATATTATTGCTAATTAATTTAATGCACCTATATACTTGGTAAAAGGTGGAAGGCTAGGCCTTCTAGCCTCGTGTTTTGTTCCACCTTTGCCACCTTAGTTTCGGCTACCGGTGTTATGTTTCATAAATGAGCGCTTCTAACATGCTTGTGGTTGTTATGGGGACCCCCTTGACTTCCGTTTTGGGATAAAACTGATCTCGCAAGGCCCAACATTGGTACTATATTTGCCCAACATAATAATTTTCTTAATACTGGAAAAACATAGGGCGTTACGAACTCGAGGAGTAATTCAACATAATACAAGGAGGGTCAGTGTTGATCGTGCTGGTCCTAAATAGAGCATTGTGCGGGGCCAACCCGAGGCAACTTGGGTGATGTCTATCACGCCCTGTGCACTAGCTTATCCATCGTGTCCTCGGCTGTGTTTTGATTTTCGGTTTGCCATTTTTCTCGGCCCAGAACGAAATGGCCGAATTTCGGTCATTTCAAAAAATTCGGCAAAATTTTGGACGAAAATGTAAAACCAAATTTTGAATTTTTGCCCAAATTTTGCCCGAATTTTGGCCGAAATTCGGCCGAAATTGAACGAAAAATCACAGAATTTTGAAATCTAGTAGAGCAAAAGCACAGCAACCCAACAACCATCATGAGTAATCATATAACGTTCAGCAAATTTTCTAGGAATTAAAATAACAACATCAGTCCAACATAACCCTCATGCACATTGGTTCTGAAATTGATAGTCCACAATCATCACACCATAGTTCAAAGTTTGAATACTTCACTACAACCAGCAATAGAATTCAAAGGATTTCACATAGAAACAGATCCAAAAGACATCCATCAAAGCATCACACCAAACAACAGCTCCAAAAGAAATCCATGAAAGCATGCATAGGTAGGTCTTGTTCCAATGAGAAAGCTCCAGCTTCTATGGTCAAATCGTCCAACCAACATCATGCTCCAAAAGATCAAGCTACTTAAAGAAAGCAATGTAGATCAAGCTGCAAAAGATCAACCTGAATCAGAAATACCAAAAAGAAGAGACTTACCAAATCTACGAGTAGAGGCTGTGGACGTGCTTGGTCTTCTTCCTAGCAAGTCGTCCAGATCTACGAGTCTCCAAATTGCCAATGCTTGTTGTATCCTTTTCAACTTGTACTTGTGTCTCTTCTTCAAGTTGCATTTGTGTCTCTAGATGATCTTGTAGACCATCCTCATCATCCTCACTCACCGCATCATCATCCTCAATGTCATTATCAATATATTCACTCTCTCCATCATCATCCTCACTCTCAGTTTCAACAAACTCATTCTCATCATCATCACTCCTCTTTCTTTTCTTGTTACTACCCTTTGAACCAACATAAGAAGCCTTCCTGCTTGAGTTGAGATGCCTTATTTTCTCAAAAACAGCACTAGCTGCATCAGCTCCATCCATAATTGGATCCTCTACATCCTCATTCAACCACTCCATTATTGGATTTGTTTCATCAAACATTGTTGTATCCATTAGCAATGCACTTGGATCAATTTCTTTATCTATATCTCTCTCTTTCCCTTCATCTTCTTCCGCACGTATCTTCAAGGGTTGAATAGTAAACCAAGTAAATTATAAAACATGCAAGGAAACACAAGGTCGAAAGTAGAATTGTTGATTGATACCTTTAGGTTGTAACGGACAGAAACTAGCTTGTCAAGCTTGTCATATAGAACACGATTCCTTTGCTTTGTGTGCACCAAAGTAAAAGCGCTCCAATTTCTCTCACACCCACTAGAGGAGATACATTGTGAGCAAATTCTCACTGCACACTTCTCTAATGCAGGAACATCCCCTCCAAACTGAAACCACCATTGGGCTGCAAGATAACAACAATTAATTTTCAGAAATGCAAACCGAAAGAAAATGGAAATTCTAAAACTAAAACACCATGACTTACTTGGCTCCATTCTTGCCGCAGCTTCTTCTGCCAATCTGGTCCCAAACCTTCCTTGGCACTCCCTAAACGTCCTCACTTCATCAATGGCTGAAAGAGCACTCACTGGATCTAGTATCTTCGCTATTGCATCTGTTAGTGAAGTGGCATAATCGGTGTGGTTGCAAAGGTTCAGCTTGTAATGTGTATATGGATCAAGGACAGCAGCTGGAAAACAATAGAGCCACGTGAATTAAAAAACAGAAAAACGAGAAACATAAATTGCGAAGGTTGAATTATTTATCACTACCTGCAACCATAAATGTATCTTCTTCCATCGCAACTATCCTCTTACCCACCTTGCGCATGAACGTAAGGTACAACCTTGATGTAGGGCCAAGATGGGCTTCCATCTTTTGTATAGCGAGCATCATACGTTTTTTGAAGCCAGAAAGTGTGCATTGTTTTTGTGTATCTGCATACCTCCTGGCCATATAAAGTGGCCTCAATGAACCCAATACCCATTCTAGTGCATTCCACCAAACATTACTAGACAAACACTCTTCAGCAAACACATACCCAGGCTCATACCTCCACTGACACTCCTTCCAATCCTTTGAAACCATCCACTCCCTAAATTTATCTTTCTTCGAATGGTAACTATCAAGGAACATGAAGACAGTCCCAAAACGGGTGGCATTTGGTCTAATCAGTTCACCACCTATCTTCTTCTTCATGTTATCATGGAGGTTATTGTGCTTATGCATGAACCTACAGATTGTCTTGGCACTCTTGACTATCACATCAACCTCAGGAGATTTAGCTATATCTTTTAGCATAAGATTGACGGTATGGGCAGCACACGGTTGCCAAACAATATGAGAGTATTTTGGTTCTTCTATAAGGGTTTTTCAAGGTTTCTTATAATTAGATCCATTATCGGTTACTATTTGAACTATATGCTCATGGCCTATATCTTCTACAACCTTTTCAATCTCTTTATAGATAAAGTCTGCAAAATCATCTAAAATGCATATACATAATTAGAACAAGGCATTAAGAACATAAAGCAATTATAGGACAGATCCAAGTATTCAAGAAGAAAATATTGTAAGAACATACGTCAAATGTAAATATACCTAGTTAGAACAAGACATTAAGAACATAAAACAATTATAGGACAGATCCAAGTATTCAAGAAGCAAATATTGTAAGAACATACGTAAAATGTAAATATACCAATTAGAACAAGGCATTAAGAACATAAAGCAATTATAGGATAGACCCAAGTATTCAAGAAGCAAATATTGTAAGAACATACGTAAAATGTAAATATACCTAAATAGAACAAGGCATTAAGAACATAAAACAATTATAGGACAGATCCAAGTATTCAAGAAACAAATATTGTAAGAACATACGTAAAATGTAAATATACCTAATTTGAACAAGGCATTAAGAACATAAAACAATTATAGGACAGATACAAGTATTCAAGAAGCAAGTAAAGTGCTAAGAAAAGAAGGAAGAAGTAACCTGAATTCTGAGTCTGGCCGGATGCATCAATGGTATTGAGGAAGAACATTCATGTATTACAATACACCATGAAGTTTATGATGCTCATTCCTGTAGGACCAGTCCAAGAATCGCACATAAGTGTCACACCAAAGTTCTTCCAGTCTTGTTTGAATTTTTGAAGAAACAAATTAGCTTCATCATAGTTGGCCTCCAAATATTGCCCATCAATCTCCCTCCCGGTTGGTATAGGAATGGGCCCTAATTGTTGAGTGATCTTCACAGCAGCTCGACAGTATGGACAGTCAGCTTTAAGTCCAGCAATATCATTGGCATGAAAAAACTTGGACCAAGCTAGGCCAAGTGCATCTCTTGAATTAGGATTCAAAGAACTACTGATCTTGGGCTGCATAGATACTTTGTTGCTGGATAATTGCTTGTCAAAATAGGCGGTGATACTCCTTTTACCAACAGAAACCCGCACATCACCCACACACTCCCTGCCAATTCTCCTTTCAACTCTGCGAGAGACATTCGGGTCACGCAATGCTTCTCGAATATTCATCTGAATTTCTTCTTCATCATCATCTAATACGTTAATCACCCCACCTTGTTGATACAGTCTCTTTTCTTCCTCTTTGACTCATCCCGGCACTTTCTCATTGCATCTCTCACATTTCTTGGCACATTGGGGCAGCTCCTCACATTACCTACAATGCCACCAAGGTGCTCCATGACACGGGTTGCACCTCCACCATTGTGCTTTAGGCTGCACTACGTGCAATCAAAACCCCCATAATACGGCCATGCATGGTTCCAAAAATCATACAAGTTATTGTCTTCAAGTCCTGCATTGCAAGGTTACAAACATCACTTTAATTGAACCTAGCAAATAAAGATCATGGTTCCAATTGCATCATGTGAGCAAGAAAACAGTGCTACCCCTAGGGAGTACCGTTGAGAAATTGAAGGGCATTAAACAGCAACAATACACTGCCGCTAATTAATGCTTGCCTAAAAGAAAACCAAAATCAAAGATTTAAAATCATTCGTAAAAGTAATACTCTTAACATGATCAAATATTTCCATGGCCAGACAACGATTGGAATAATGATTCTTAAGCATCCCAGCCAGGCAATCAATCCATTTGCATTCATAAAAGTAATACTCCTATTTGCAGTGGCTTGTTGCAGTTTACTGTGACCAAGAAAAGCATAGTAATACCTTTCCAGGGTCTATGGGAAGCACTTCCATTTGCATCGTGGTCGCCACTGCCACTCCTATTTGCATTTACGTTACCTGCAAAAACAGTACAGCCAGATTCTCAAACTGTAACTAATGAAACTGAGTCTATGAATTTCTGCATAGGAATTTCTGCAAGTAGCAAGCATAGTAATACCTTTCCTAGATAATGTTCAGTTTACTGTACTTCTGCAAGTAGAAACTCAGTCTACAGGGGCACAACATATATAGGCAGCAGTGAAAATAAAAATACTGGAGATGTTCCATGCGGTTGTAATGAGGCCAGTAGCGATCCATGCATCCAAGTACTATTGGGAGCTAGTTCTAGAGCACCAATATGTGTGTGCATGTGTTCAAGACTGCTCTCTGGCCAGATAGAGACCAAGTGTTTTTTGCAATATTGTGACTGAAAGTTAGCATCCGCACATCCTGTACACTAGCATCCACACAAAACTGCTCCTGTATACTGAATTTTTTGCAATATTATGACTGAAATTTACCTCTTCAGTGTTAATTTCGGAATAAGAACCTACTTCACACGCCCATGGAACAGATGAGTCATGGCATAGTGGATTTACCTTCAAAATCAAGTGAACGCCCTCCATGCTGCTGCCCCTGCCCCGTTCTCCTGCCTACGTTGAACTTGTCAGCTTCGTTGTCGTAGCCTTCGAGCACCATGCCGTAGCGTTGTAGATGCAACGGAGAGGAGGATGTGGGTGGAGGACGCTAGTGGATCTGGAGGTCGAGCTTCTTGGCCGGAGAGCTGCGTGAGGAGTTCTGTGTGCAGCGGCGGCGCCGCACACAGGAGGAGAGGAGAGGAAACGAGAGTTTTAGGGTTTGTGAGCTAGGTTTCGTGCTTTTATATCAACCAGAGGCTAACGGGAATAGTCTGGAACCTGGGCCAAGCCGAGTAAGTTCAAATTGGGCTGAATAATTCGTCCGAAAGGCCCATCTGCCGGCCCATGACGAGATGGCCGAATTTCGGCCGAAATTTGATTTTTTCGGCCAAAAATCAAAACACGGGTCCTGAGAACAAGATACGCGACTCCTATCGGGATCGTCAACACGTCGGGCGGCCTTGTTGGACTTTTTTTACCTTTCTCGAGCGTCTCGTGTGTGGGATTCCGAGGATACTTTGGTCTATCTCGAGGTGGAGGTTTTCCAATAGGAACCCGAGGAGATCCCGGGTTTTCCCTGATCGAGGTCATTCCGGTACAGCGTGTGGTAGTTTGCGATGGACTAGTTGGAGCACCCCTGCAGGGTTAAATCTATCGAAAAGCCGTGCCCGCGGTTATGCGGCAAGCTTGGAAACTTTGTTTAACATCCGATTCTAGAAAACTTGAAGTTAACTTAATTAAAACTTGACAATTGAGTGCGTAATCGTGACTGTGTCTTCTTGTGAGTTCTGTATCTGGAAGAGGACACGATGGGGTTATGTCTGACGTAAGTAGGTCTTCAGGATCATTCATTTGATCGTCATTAGACATGTCTGTTATGCGTAGATCATCCCCCTCTTGTACTCGTAAGTTAGCCACCTCGGATAAATGCTTAGTCGCTTGATGCAGTCGCACCACTTAACCATACCTCACCCATTAAGCTTTGCTAGTCTTGATGCCTTTGGAAATGAGATTGTTGAGTCCCCTGTGGCTCACGATTACTACAACACCACTTGCAGGTACAGGCAAAGAGTTACTTTGATGTGAGCGCGTTGATTGTGCTATTTGGAATTCTTCTTCTTCTTCTTCGATCTAGGATGGGTTCCAGGCCGACATCCTGGGATAGCAAGGATGGACGTCGTTCTATTATCATTTGTTTTCATCCGTAGATGGACCCTGCTCTTTTTCATGATGATTCATTATGTTGTTGTATTAATGTGACTCTGATCTAGCTTGTGGCGAGTGTAAGCCAATTCCATATACTCATCTTTTCAGTACATGCACTTGTAACGATATCCATTCTTGCAAAACAACGAGATTCACTTCTATCCTTGTCGAGGCACTCGCGCCAAAATAAGGATGGGATCGCATCTTGGGCGTTACAAGCTGGTGTGAGAGTAGTACCAACCTAGGAGCCCCCTTGATTGATTGAACTTGGCCGAGTCGAGTCTAATGAAAAATTGCTTTGAGTCTAGTTATATATCAAACAGTAGGATTCTTTTTTCTCCTCTTCTATGCTCTGGTGAGGAATCTTGACGTAAGAATTTTAATTCTACTCCTATTCTCACTCAAAAAAAATTAGGATCACGCGGATATTTTTGGAATCTATATGATGTCGATGTGACGGAGTTCTGTCTTGGTGCCTCCTGTCTGACTTGATTTGTTCGGGGAGTTGAGCTCCTGGGGATTCTTGAGCACATCGTTATCATTCAGATTTCTTAGTATCTCAGGAAGGAGGATGCTCGAAATTGCTTTTAGTGGCGAGAGGAGTCTCGCTTCCCTAGTACCAGTGCAGATAGGTCCGGATGTATCGACATACTTAGTATTGTTGTGATTACGAGGGTCTAAGATAGACAAGGTTCCAAAAAATTTGTTATGTGTTGACGGGTGTGATACACTAGATGGGTTATTACTAGGAGTTGAGTGAAATTTTCTCCTTGTATCCGTGGACACGATTGCATGACCAGAAATTTCAGGAGTTCTTAGGTGGGAATTCACTTGGTTACCTATAGGACAATCTTCCAATAAATGCATGATGTGAGGTTGGGGTTAACATCTAGTGGATTCGTTTGTTCACGATCGTTTTTACACAGGACAATCTCGATATATGTCATCAGTATGCTTCGACAAGCCTTGTAGTTCGATAAGCCTAGGGAGCATATCCAAGCGTCATTTGAATATGACAATCCAATGTACTATCGAGCCCGTGCGATCCTATCCACGAAAATATCAAATGGAATCTCTGTCATGAATTTGTTCATGCTTGTTTAGTAAGCCTCATCCTTTGTTTTGTTGGAGTATGGTGATTCGAGTTGCTTCGGTGTCAAGTGGTGAATTCATATATTTCTAAGAGTTGTTCTCATATTTGTATGGGAGTGCTAATTCTTTTTCTCATCAATTCTCTTCAAACCGAAGTCGTCATGTCAATTCTTTTCAACCGGTGTGCTTCTCTTGAAGTGAATTCAATTCTATCCAATTATGCGAGATCAATCTCTCATTTATTTTTGGAGTTCATCTCATCTATCCCAAGTAGTCTTTATTTTCCCCCGCCCTCCCTCCCTTTTTTCTCCAATGATTTAATTATCATCCAAGTGTATTTCAATTCATTGATGCTTCCACTATATTCTCTTGTGTGTTCTATCCGGTGATTCATTGTGAAGATTCTCAGGAATTCGAAGTTCATCATTTTTTCATTCTTGTTCTTTTTTCCAGTGGATTCAATTCAAGCTCTTGGTGTTCATCATATCCTTTTCTTCCTCTGATGATTTATTTGTTGCGAATTCTTATCAAGTCTTTCTTGTTTTTCATCTCTCGTTGTTTTATCCGGAGTGTTCTAGATATCCTAGAGATTCTTGTTTTCAATCCTTTCAATTATTTAGAGGGTCTCACCTCATCTAATTTCATTTGTTCTAGTGAAATATCTCTCTTCCTAAGCAATTGTTTCAAGGGTTGTGTCTTTTGAGTGGGACCATAACCCACAGGTTTTCCCCACGTTCTTATGTGGCTCTTGTAATCTTTTCCGGAGGTCTCTTACTCTTTTCAAGTGTGACACAAGAATGACTTCTATCTGTCATATCCCTTCTCCAAGATCTATTCGGATTAATTCCTTCATTAGCTCGACTTTTCCTTATTCATCACTCTCGAGTGTTTCAGTAATTTTGGTGGGTCTCTTGCCATCGTTCTCGGCCTGTGAAGAACGAGGGAGTGGTTCTCTTAAATCTTGTTCCATTCTTTGAAGATTGTCATCGCAGCTTCGTGTTATCCTCTCATTTGTTTCCAATCATGAGAAATTCTCCATATATATCCGATGTGTTTCAGAGTTGTTTTCATTTATCGATCCTCCAAAGGCCATCATTTCAGAAGATTTCTTCATTCTCGGCTTTCAGCTTTCATTCTCAAATTCTTCTCAATTGTTGTCTCTTCGCTCGTCTCTCAATTATTCGGGTGCTTCATTCGAGTTTTTCTCACAAGTGGATTATGATCTCTTCATTCTCGTGTATATTCATTCCTTCTTGATATCCTCATTCATTTGTGAATTCTTGTCGGTGGTTCGTTCAACATTTGTTCATATTTGTGCTCTATCTTTCTCTCTCCAATCTTTTCAAGATAAATAAGTGGTATGCTAAATCCGTTGCTTGTCATCAATTTAACTTAATGAAGGATAAGCATAACATAATTCTTATTCTTGTTTCGTTAGGTGATTTCAATCCTTCTTCCGAAGTGGTTCATGATATCAAATTCTTTATACAAAGTGCTTCATCTTTCTTTTTTGGAGGGCAAGTTTTCTCAAGTTTCTCATCCCGAAGTTCCATCTAATTCTTTGCAAGTCCATAACCTTATTCTGTTCAACCTTCAATTCTTTTCTACCATCCTTTGATTCCGGAGTCCGTCCCAGTGGTTCTTCAAGGTTTCAATTCCTTCTCAATCTTTTCTTCAAATTCCTGTTGGAGAACCTCAAGTATTCTTTCTCTTGCATGTCAAAATGCAATCCTTCCTCATTTATCCTTTGAGGTGGTATTATAGCATTCTTGTTAGTAGTGGAGTCTCGAGGAGAATTTGTTACAAGAATGAGATAATTAAACCCACCAATCCTTGGATCATGAGATATTTTCAACCCATGATTTCTTCATTGAGCTATCTTGGTCTAGAATTCACCAAAAGCTTTGTCTAAGGATTGTTTCTATTATGGTGTTGCCATTAATCCAAGTTTTCAATGTTTCCTCTTGGTGTAAGAAGTGTTCATATCTGGTTGCGCCCAATGAATCAATTGTTTTCCAATTGTGGTTGGTTGTCACCTCATTGTTGATATGGTTTTCATAAGTCCACTACAAGCTTGTCCTTTCCGTTGTTGGTTTGCCAACAACTCCGTTCAATTCTTCTTGCAAGGTTGCTTGTCAAATTCAATTGTGATAGTAGTTGTCATTCTCTTCTTCATTCTTTCTTCCCAATGGTCTAGTTTCTATTCTTTATTCCGGAGGCATTGTGATGTTGCTCTTTTGAGTCAATCATATCTTCATGTCAAGATCATGTTCTCTCCTTGCTTATTCAATTTAATGGGTTTGTTGTCAATCTTGTCAAGATCTTTCCATCTTATCAAAATTGTTGCCTCTATTTCCTACCGATGTGTTGCCAAAATTTTGTTTGAATTCTTGCTTGTTCCTCATGTCATTCTTCATCCCTTACAACCTTCAAGGATCGTTGGTTTCACTCGTTTTCCAAAGAAGCAACTAAGTTTTAGCTCTTGTTTCTCTTGCTCTTCCCCTTTCATTCTTAGATATCGGGGCGAGATCTCTTATTAGTGTAGGAGAGTTGTAACAGCGAGAGTCCGACGCTTCAGAAGATTCCCCTCTTATTCCATTGTCGTCGTGCGATTAGATTGTTTGTCGCTTTCATCATCGCATCATGCACATCATCTCGATTGCATCGACACTCCGTTGTCGCCAGTTTTCAAAACCCGCATCCATTATTAGTTGTCGGTTCTCTCTGTTATCGTCGTTGACCGTTTCGAGACCAACCACACATGCACGCGCCCGCGGCATCATTATAATATACTTTTAGAAGTATGTATAAAATATTCTCGGATTGGTTTGAAACTTAGCGTGCGGTCTTATTATAGTGTAGGTAGGTCGCCTGTCAAATTCGTCGCAATCGGAGTTCGTTTGATACCCGAACGGGCGACCATAGCGGCACCGTCTTCAGTTTATTGTCGGACGGTTTTCTATGTTTAAAATCTCGTTCCAGACTGCAAACCTCCCTCTCTTCTTAGCCCACCACCACTCTACGCAGCCACTAAGCCCACCTAGCCCTAGGGCGTAGTCGAGACCGTCCGATTGCGATCCTACGGTCGAAATCGGAGTTACAAACCCTAACCCTAACCCCCTATCTTTAAATAGAAAGCAAACCCTAATCGCCCTCGAACTCAATGACCCCACAGCCAGCAGCCAGCGCCCTCTCTCTCCCACCTTCTCCCAGCCACGAGCGGGCTCTCCAGGCCCAGATCCAGCCCTCTCCGGTCCGGATCGAGCCGCAAGCCGCCTCCCGCTCCCTCAGCCTTGCCCCTCGCATGGTGCTCAAGCGCCCCGACTCTCCTCCTCATGTGGCTCCCATGGCTACCTCCTGCCGACGCCCCAAGGCCAGCCGTGATGTGGTTATCGGAGCTGAACCTCGCTAGACCGCCGCCAGATCACCACGCGGAGCTTCCCCCGCTCCTCTCTCTCTCTCTCTCTCTCTCTCTTCCTCCGTCCATTTCTCTCTATCTCACCCCGCTTAATCTCTCTCCCGCAGGTGTCCCTCCCGTGGCCTCCCAACGCTTCTGCCATCACCGGATCTGAGATCCCCGAGCCTGGATCCGTTGTTTCCCATCGCCCCCATGCCCTTCCGGACACCGTGGAGCCTCGTGCCGTCGTGTGCAACCCGCCTCCAACGTGGGAGCTCGAGGAGATCGACTCCTCCCGCTCGTCGTTGACCAGCGCCACGCGGGCTGCGCCAGGGCCTCGCCCTGTGGGTCGCGTGAGCCGGCCCAGCTCCCCCTTTTGGCCTGCCTCGCCCTCCTCCGCCGACCTGGGCTATGGCCCGCTCTGGTGAGCCACCCCCGAGCCTCTAACCCACGCCCTAAGCGGTGCCTAGCTATCGTGCGCCCACGATCTGTTTTCGGCCCATAGCAGTTTTCGGCCCGAATAGGTTTTTTTAGGTCCTTGATTTTATCTAATTGCGAGGGATTTCTAAAAATTGCATGATTTTAAAACGCCCGTAACTTTTAAACCGTGTGTCGTATGCAGAAACCGTAAATATGTAAAACGTGTAGAATTTTGTGTAGATTAATATTTTAACTCTCATGCATATAAAAAATTGTTAACCTTGCGGTTTGCCTCGTTTTGCATGATGCCATGCTAAACGGTTTAATTTGTAGCTAGTTAACCGTAGCTCCGTTGGAGATGAGCTTTCTATGTAAACCCACTAGAATGACGTGTAGTTTCACGTGAATCACTTTATTTTGCCGTTTAACAAACTTAAACTATGTTTAGGTCAGAACCGGATAGATTTCAAAGTTAATGTGTGGAGTTGTTTTGGAAATGCTATATGTCGTTTGCGGCCTCATTTAAAATGCCTAGATAGGTAGTTTAATTATCCTTCACCCGTGGCCATGTTTAACAACATTTAATATTATTGTGTAAATAAGCGGGAGCGAACTAAATAATTAAAATGTGGAGTTTCGTCAATATACAACTCGTTGCATATTGAGCTTCACTTAATGTGTAGCGTTTGATTATTGTGAATTGTCGTGTCGTGCCTTGCATAATTGAACCGTTCATGCATCATATATGTTTTGCATCATGCCGTGCATTTGTAGTGGTGAATATCGTGTGGTGATTCTTATTTCCGGTTTGCTTCATCTCGATAAAGTTCTGCAAGCGTGTCGGAATGTGAGGAACCGTTCGACTACTTCGGTTCGTCTGCTTCACGGAGTCGTTCTTCTTCCAAGCGGAATCACAGGCAATATGAACATTTCCATAGATACCATTAATATCCTTGCCATGCTAGTTGTCTCGTTTCTTTCGCTATGTCTCGCTGCCTACCTCCTGTTAAATGCCAGTCTCCCAACATTGCCATGAAAACCTCTAACCTTTTCCACAACCCAGCAAACCACTGATTGCCCATGTTACCGCTTCCTCAGCCTTTTGATAGCGTTGCTAGTTACAGGTGTAGATGCTTCCATGTGAGAACATGGGTTCCTTGTTATATCACCATATTATTGCTAATTAATTTAATGCACCTATATAGTTGGTAAAAGGTGGAAGGCTTGGCCTTCTAGCCTGGTGTTTTGTTCCACCTTTGCCGCTTTAGTTTCGGCTACCGGTGTTATGTTCCATAAATGAGCGCTCCTAACATGCTTGGGGTTGTGATAGGGATAAAACTGGTCTCGCAAGGCCCAACATAGGTACTATATTTGCCCAACATAATAATTCTGTTAATACTGAAAAAACATAGGGCGTCATGAACCCGAGGAGTAATTCAACATAATACAGGGAGGGCCAGTGCTGGTCCTAAATAGAGCATTGTGTGGGGCCAACCCGAGGAAACTCGGGTGATGTCTATCAGGCCCTATACACTAGCTTATCCGTCTTGTCCTGAGAACGAGATACGCGGCACCTATCGGGATCGTCGACACGCCGGGCGGCCTTGCTGGACTTTTTTACCTTTCTCGAGCGTCTCGTGCATGGGATTCCGAGGATACTTTGGGCTATCTCGAGATTGAGGTTTTCCAGTAGGAACCCGAGGAGATCACGGGTTTTCCCTGATCGAGGTCATTCCGACGCAGCGTGTGGTAGTTTGTGATGGACTAGTTGGAGCACCCCTGCAGGGTTAGATATTTGGGAAAGCCGTGCCCGTGGTTATGTGGCAAAATTGGAAAATTTGTTTAACATCCGGTTCTAGATAACTTGAAGTTAACTTAACTAAAACTTGCCAACTGGGTTTTGGGAAAAGAAGGGGTTTTGCAATATCTATCACAACTTATAGTAATTGGGAAGAGAAGGGGTTTTGCAATATTTGGTGAAACAAGGTTTTGATGAGAAGAATAGTTGGATCCCATCACACAAGTCACATAGCACTTCACACACTCCAACAAACAAAATGCAACACAGACAACAAGATAATATGTTATGATGCCATCATGCCATGATGCAACAAGTGACGAAGACAAACTTAAACTCTTATTCAAACTCATCATGCCACATAGGAAGGTGTCATACAAGGAATGATACAAAATTGGAAAGGAATGCACCGGGGCTGTTACATAGTCGGTGCAACCGAGTTTTTACTTTGATTTCACCGAGTTGAGCAATAATGTTGTAACGTTTGGAGTTCTATATATGCCTATATATACCCCTCTACCTACCTCTCATTTGAAGAGGAAGCACTTAGAACGAACCAATACATGCCCCATCCATTTTTTGAGAGAGAGAGACACCTACTTATGTGTTGAGATCAAGATATTCCAATCCTACTATATGAATCTTGATTAGCCTCCCAAAGTTGCTTTCCACCCAATCAATCTCTTCTACCCAAGCCAAATATGCGAGAGAGTGATTGAGTGTTGAGGACACTATCTTTTGAAGCACGAGAGCAAGTTGTTAATCATACTACCACATCTATTACCTTTTTGAGGGTGGTGTCTCCTAGATTGGTTAGGTGTCGTTTAGTAGCCTCTGACTTCGTTTGGAGTTGAACCAAGAAGTTTGCAAGGGCGAGGAGATCGCCTACTTTGTGAAGATCTACCCCGAGTGAGGCTAGGCCTTCATAGACGTAAGCCATCATGAAATAAACAAGGTTGCTTCTCCGTGGACCCTTCATGGATTGAGCCCTCCCTGGACTCTCGCGACCGTTAAACTCCATGGATTGAAGTCTCCATCAATATGGACGTACGATAACACCACCTATCGGGATCATGCCAAAAATGTCTGTGTCAATCTTTTCGTTTGATCTTCCTATTCCTACCTTCTACTTACACGTGCATGCATTTACTTTTCTCTGCTATACTCTTAGACTTGCATGTGTAGGGTGTATTTTTTTAGAAAAGGAGGATGACCCCCGGTATCTGCATCTCGGAGACGCATGCGACCATTTTATTGATTATTCCCGACGACCTTACAAAGTAATACAACAATATGCTTGAAGCCGCTACTCCTATCCATATGATGAAGGGGTGCAAGCAGGGCCAAATACCCAGACCTCTCACCTAAGCCTAACATCTAAAGCCGGAGGCCCTGACCGAGCCACATACCGGGTCCGGGGCACAAACCGGTCTGACGCACTCACATGTGTCGTCGCCACCATCTTTCACATACTCTTGTTATGAAACCTCATTTTCTTTAATTCCCCGCAACAAGGGCTTTGTTGCAAAAAACCCTCTTCTCTAATTTCCTGCAGCAAGTCCCTTTCTATAAAATATTTTCTTTCTAATTTTCTGTAAGAATGCCGTGTTTTAAAAATTAAAACACATATGTGGTTGCGTCTAATTTTCTGTAACAAGATCCTTGTTGTAAAAATTGCAACATCTTGGGCCGCATCACGCACTAACATGGTCGCCTTTTGCTGCTGCTATTCCGCCACAACGTTGTTATTGCAAAAACTTGGAATGGACATGAACATACGACATGGTGATGTGGCTGCTGCGAGCACTGGTGGTGCAAGAACGGCGGTGAGCTTGATGGTGCTCCACAGCCACGTGGCGGGTCTCACCGGATCCGGTCGCCGGGAGGAGTTTGGTGGCGGAGAGCCGCCATGGATGCGCTCGCGACGACCTACAGGCAGGGGCACTTGGCTTGGTTGCTGGTTGTGAGTGCTCGGTCCGCAACAAGCTAGTTAATTCAGTCAAGCCAATTGAAACAAGGGATGAGTTGCGAAACTTGTACTAGGATAGAGATTGCTTTTGAGTGGTTCAATCCAAATCAAATCCGACGACTGTGGAGGAGGTCGATGCATGAATAAACATCCGCCGATTGAGCGATAGTGTTTTTCACAGAAAAAATACCCTAAGGTTGTATATAAAGACCACCATAGCCACAATTACTATCGAAAGTGGTTGATCTTTGTTATGAAATATTTTGAATACAAATAATAGAAAATATGGTCGACATTTACTTGAATCGGAGAGGATGGGTGTGCAATGGTGTTGGAGTATGCATACACCGGAGTTGAAGGTGACCCGTTGACCTGTTTGTATATATAATTTTTCGTTCATTACAACGCACGGACGTATTTACTAGTAAGATCTTATGACATCTAATATAAATGCAATCGGATGAAAAACGTCAACAAAAAATTGTCACCAGGGGAATGAGAGATGAGGCGAACCGCTTCGGCTAGCAGCGCGAGAGAAGCTTGGCGCAACGTAAACCCAAACACAAAACGAGCGTAGCAAAAGTCAACAGCAGATCTGGCGATGGACACAAACTTGGAGAGAATATAACCACGGCACGTGCAGCCTACGCTGCGTATTACTCTAGGACCTGGACGTCAAATTGACGTCGGTTGAGGACCTGGACGAGCTGTCGACGCTGCTGCAGGTGCCCCTCGTCGCCGGCACCGTCAACCGGGGGAGCGACGCCATCGCCGCCGGCATTGTGGTCAACGACTGGGCGGCCTTCTGCGGTTCCGACACCATGGCGACCGAGCTCTCAGTGGTGGAGAGCGTCTTCAGGCTGAGGGACGCCCGGCCGGGGGCATTGTGCGCCGACCACAGGAAATCCTTGGTTGAAAGCTGCTTTCTTTAAGGGTGTGTTCAGTTTGAGGATAAGGTGTCATGGGATGGGTTGATTCCATCCCTGGCAGCTCATCCTCGTGTTCACTTGTGTTTTCATCCGGAACCGGACCGTCCGCATGCAATGGATATTCCTTTAAGATGCTTCATCTACCGATGCCTGGGAAATGTAGGAACCGGCTCGTTATTCATCGATTGAACGCAAAAGAAAAGAAAAAAACAAAGCCTCACCGCTCACCCCCTTTACCCCCGAGGATGTCCCACCCAGCCGCCGCTCACCACCGAACCCTATCCTCTCGCTCTCCCTCTCGTTCTTCCCTCCCAGCCGCCGCTCTCCCCTCGCATCTGCTCTCCACCGACGGTGAGACGACGGCCACAGGCAGGGAAAGAACCGGACGGCCAGCGGCGGGAAGGAACCTGCCGCGCCCACCCCATCTTCCTCTCGTCCGACCTGCAGTAGTTCCTCCCCCAGCTCATCCTGTGCAGCAGCCCCTCCTCCTCCCAGCCCGACCCGCCGCGCCGACCCCATCTTCGTCGAGCTGCAGCAGCCCCTCCTCCTCCCAGCCCAACCCGCCGCGCCGACCCCATCTTCGTCGAGCTGCAGCAGCCCCTCTCCTCCTGAAGGTATGCATCTTGTTGGCCAGCACCATCCCTCCACTTTCCTTTTACTAGGAAAAGCTAGGCTTCTTGCTGCTGTTATGTTTGATAGAGTCCATGCATTGTAGATGGTCAAGAGGGTGAATAGAAGGAAGAGGATGATTAGGGGTGCTGCTGTTTTTGTGGTTCTTGCTGCAGTGGCGGTAATTGTTCGTGCCATAATAAGGAAGAGGAGAGCTTGCATTTCCTATGGCCCTATGCATGAAAGAGACCGGCAAAGATTTGATTATCTAAGTAGCAAAATTTGGCAGTGTGATGTTAAGTGTAAAAACATGTTGAGGTTTGAGAGGGCTCCTTTCTTTCATTTGTGTGACATATTGAGGGATCGCAAGTTGCTCAAACCGACTATACATTTAGATGTGGAGCATCAAGTGGCAATGTTTTCGCATACTATTGGACATAACCTTCGGAATAGGGTTGTGGCAACAAACTTTTGTAGATCATTTGGGACAATTAGCATCTACTTTAGACGTGTCCTTCATGCCATAGGTCAGCTGCGTAATGATTATATCAGGCCCCTTCGTTGGAGATCCCAACAAAAATAGAAGGAAATCATCGGTTTGACCCATATTTCAAGGTATTTAAAAAAACTATTCCTTAGCTATTTAGGATATAAATCATGCCATTTACTATTTTGTCAATATATAGGATTGCATTGGAGCTATTGATGGAAACCATGTGCGAGCATCGGTTACAAAGGATGTTGAAGCCTCTTTTCGTGGTAGGAAGGGATTCACCACTCAAAATGTGATGGCAGCGGTAGATTTTGACCTCCGCTTCACATATGTGTTGGCTGGTTGGGAGGGGACAGCCCATGATGCGACTGTTTTAGCTGATGCATTAGCACGTGAGAGAGGGTTACAAGTGCCAGAAGGTAAGAGATTGCCTTAGATTTGTCCATATATCTACCTTAGTTGATGCGGGATATGGAGCCTTATCACCATTTTTCTTTCTCTTTTTTAGGAAAATTCTACCTAGTTGATGCGGGATATGGAGCCAAACCCGGTTTCTTGCCACCTTTCCGTGCCGTGAGATACCATTTGAACGAGTGGGGCAACAATCCAGTTCAAAATGAAAAGGAGTTGTTCAATTTGAGACACTCATCACTACGGGTGACGGTAGAGCGAGCTTTCGGATCTCTCAAGAGGCGATTCAAAATTTTAGATGATGCCAAACCATTCTTTCTATTTCCGGTACAAGTAGACATTGTCATAGCTTGTTGCATCCTTCATAATTATGCACTATCTCAAGGGACTGATGAATTCATTATGCCGGAGGTGACGTGGACCACCCAACCAGTTCGAACACAAAGGCAACAAGCAAGTGACCATAGGGCCACGATTGACCGTAGGCAACAAATTGCTACACAAATGTGGGTGGATAGGCAGGCCATGTATGGAAATTGAGTAGTATGGCATATTACATGTCAAAACCATGTATCTTTGAGTTTATGTAATGGCTCGATAATTGTACCATTTGTTCTGTTGAAACAATCTATTACTATCATTGTTATTCTTTTATGGCTGGAGAGAATGTTACTTACTATCATTGTTATTCTTTTATGGCTGGACAGAAATTGATTTACTATATTTGATACATTTTCATGGTTGGACTGAATTTTATTTACTATATTTGATACATTTTCATGGCTGGACAGAATTTTACATACTATATTTGATACATTTTCATGGCTGGGCAGAAATGGACACCATTGATCTCTCCGAAGCAAGTGCAACCACTGCTGGAAGTGGACAAGCTGGGTGGACCAACTCCATGACCACCATGATGCTAGGCTTCTTGGATAACCTAGTTGCTGATGGCAAGAGGACTTCAAGTGGGTTCAAGATGATGCATCACAACCAATGTGCTGCAGCTTTGAACGAACACTTCAAGCTAGTGATCACCGGCGGCGAGGTTTACAACCATCTTAAGAAGTGGAGGAAGATTTGGGGCACGCTGGTCACATTGAAGAATTTAAGTGGAGCTTTATGGGATGACGATACTTGTACTATCAGGCTGAGCCATGATCACTATGCAGGTCATTGCAAGGTAAGCTTTGATGCATGAAGATTTGACATGGCCTTCTTGAACAATTTTTGTACTATCAGGCTAATCATTTGAACAATTTTTGTAGGATCACAAATCTGACGTGGCCTTCTTGAATACCCGAGTTGAGCACTACCGTGCGATGGAGACAATTTTCATGCAAAAAACTACTACAGGAAAGAATGCAAGGTCTGGTAATGATGACCTTTCCATTGAAACAGAAGATGATGACAATGGTGAGGTGAACATGTCACCAAATGTTGGTGAGTCCTCAAATCCCAATGAACCAGCAAAAAAGAAGGCTAAGGTGGTGAAAAATAAGGATGATCCGTCGATGACAACTCTTCAAGATGGGTTCAAACTTGTAGCTGCAGCTCTTGTGAAGTCTGCTGGAGATGACGATACTATACCTGATGACCTTTGGGAAGTTGTCTCCAGCACTATTGGATTTGCTGAAGGATACCTTGCTCACTACTATGCCCATCTTGTGGACAATCCCAAGATAGCAAGAGCTTTCATGTCGCTCAGCGACTCTAACTGGTTGATTTGGGTGAGTAGGTATGTGACGAAGAACTTCGCATGATGCATTTCTCGTATGGACTAGCGTGAGATGATGAACTTTGCATTATGAACTTGTATCGAACTTTAATTAGGAGAGCTTTTGGATGACTAGTATGTGAACCATATGTATGGATTGTAATGAACAATATTTCTTTTCGATGATGACCTTGTGATATTGTTGCATCTTATGATATTTGTATTGAAAATCTGTTATATATGTTGTTATATATTTGTTTGACTTGTGATGATATACTATTAAATTGCTTGTTGAAAATACAAAGAAAATGTTGTCAAAATTTTAAATTATATGTTGTCCAAATCTGAGATATATATGAGCACATTAGAGGTAATCTCACCATTCATATGAAGAGGTGAGTGGAATGAGATTCTTCTCATTTTACCTCCCAAACCAAACACATCGACGGAATCAACCCATGCCATTTTTTATGTCCAACCGAACACAAGAATGGAACCAATCCATGCATCCAGAATGGAACCATGACATTCCATGCAATTTGATCCTCAAACCGAAAACACCCTAGCACTAAAAGCATTTCGCTAGCCAAATGGTAGTATTACTATGTGGATACATGAACGACGACATCGATGATTTTAGATATGGAGAATAAGAACATTTCATATTATTGAATTTATAGGTGTAAATGATGGCTTTATATAGATTGATATATGTTTTTATCAGACCTTTATGAGATAATTAATAAAAACGACGGCATACATAGGATAACCTCCTTTTCTAAAGAGAAAAGGTACTATTACGGTGGGTGCGGTGCCAATGGTCAAGTGTGCGTACCAGTACTAGAACTATACTTCAGTAGCAATCTTGCTTGCCCTTATGATTTGCGTTGCATGGCCACACGCATCACAGAATATGAACTAGTCCGTACTACTAATTTTTTTGCTATGTCAATGGGATGGGGTGGTAACGTGACAAAACAAAACCGCCACAAGATTATTAACCCATCAAAAAAGACATTTCTTCCAACCCCTACAAAAAAAGAACTGCAACCCAGTGCCTCTTGATGGTTATTTGATTCTAATCTGACGAAAAGGAGAACAAAATCGTTGGGCCAGTCAAGAAAAACAAGCAGCAAACTCGCTAGCCGAATAGATATATGATGAAAAGAAGACAGAAATGCCAAGGAACAAGGCTTTTTACGGATATATACATACATACCCCGATGACGTAAATGAGTCCTTGGAAGAAGCAGGCGGAGTGCCCCCATCTCTCGGGAGGGTTGAAGCCGACCACCTTTGGTACAGCCACATTGCCTTCCTCCTCCTCTCCATCTTGTTTGATTCTCCCTCTCTCTCCCCCCTCTGCCTCTCTGTTGGTGAGACTGACAACAGGAGGATATGGAAAGAGAGAGAGAAGGGGATCCTAACACAAAGGAGAGGAGAGGAGAGGATGATGTCCCTGTTGCTGATGAGATTTTCCACAAAGGGGATGCGAGGGGAGGGCTCAGCTGAGCTAGTGAGGCATCACACATCAATCAATCAACCAATCCATCCATCACTCGGACAGACATGGACAGAAAAAGATGGGTGCCCCTCAATTCATGTCCAAGGTTTGGAGCTCACTGTCACCACCAGTCCACCGCCACGGACTCACTATGCCAGCCCAGCGCAGCGAACGATGGATGGATGGCTCATCACACTACTAGGAGTGAGTCAGAGATGGAGAGAGGGAGTGAGGGCGCCCGCTTGATTTGCGACACGAATCTGGTAGGGTTCAGCTTCTACGGCGTGGTTTTCTTAGAGGAGGTTTTCGCCTGGCGCCATGCGGGGAGGAGAGCAGGGCCATTTTGCTCTGCTTTTGTAATTCTGGTTTGCTTAGGTTCATCTGAATGGCTCGCTCCGATGTTTCTTGGGCGTTCTCTGATGCGATTAATCTCTGAATGTACACGTTTTTTGATGAGCAAAACTGCATCATGTTCTCTTATGCGATTAATTCTTGTGTACATTAATTCTCGTCCAATCTCACCATCATGTTCTCTGAATGTTTAATTTTATTGGTCTTTGCCGAAGGGTCATAACTGCATCTATTTCTTGTCTGCGTAAATGTACTGTGATAAAGAAAATAAAGTGCATGCCTGTTCTGATCTAGTCTCTCCATCTCTCTGTCTCTCTGACCCTCTGATTTAATCAACACTGGCTCTCATGAGTGTTATAGGTAGGTTTATTCTAGCAACATATTGTAGTAGGGGTGTAAATTACGCTATCACCTTTCATGTCAGGAAAGAATCCACTATCTGATGAATCTTTCTACTGCAGAACTTGCGTTGTATTTCTGAACCCTTAGAAATGAAACCTTTGCTATGATGGTGGTGGACTTTGCGAGTTTGTGTTTGTTTTAACTACTGATAATGTTCAATTTGCTTTCTTACTTGAAGCGTTGTGTTGTTTTAACATGGCGTAGTGTTGCAGCATTGCGTGTTTGCTAGAGATATCATGTGTTTCTTTTTATAGCTCCTTGTTGAATCTTGACATCTTTTCCAAGACAATTATGGGTCCTCCATCTTTACAGAACAATTAACTGTTATCTTTTATTCTCTTTTTTTGTTTTGTAGATCACCTTCTTTGCAGGTCGAGTGGGAGAGGACGAATTACCTCCGTCGTAGGATCCAGTTAAGACGCCAGTTCATCGTCTAGATAAGCGATATAAGCAACAACGTCGAAAAAGTCAAGTCAAAAATTCAGGTTTGATGCATCCAACCTTTACCCTTCTCATTGATTTATGTGTATGCTGTCATATATGATATGCATTACAATGATGAATTTTATAGTCCTTCATCTAAACAGATTCTCTGCATAATGCCATATATGTTATGCATTACATTGATGAAAAATTGACATCATGTTGGTTACATTTTTTTATTTGATGGTTACTTAGTGTTAATATGAATTCGACAAGTGTGGATGGAAAGAGGATGAGGGAGGAGGAAGAGGATGATATTATGCTTTTCTTGTTGTTTGCATTGCAGTGTTACTTAGGCTCTAGCAGTATAGTCGTATCAGAAAGTTTTGAACTTTTTATTCAGCAAAATCTGAATCTGGCTTCAATCCTTCTAGATGTGTCGAGCTTGCCAATCATGTGCAACTTGCCTGCCCAAACCTGATATCTCCAGGTCTTCTGGCAATAAGTGGGAAATTTTAAGGTGGCTTTCTTGTATGATAACTGCTCATTTTAGCACAGGGTAGTCAAAATCGTACATAATATATAAGTGTTTCTCCAACTACTAGCTGCATCACATGCATACACTAATTAATTGCGTCTAGAAGTCAAAATTATTCAGTAAAATCCGAATCTGGCTCTAGTAGTCTAGTCGTAACACAAAGCTTGCTTAATTGGGTCTTTGTTTAATGATGAGTTCATTACCCTTATTATGCCTTGCTTGAACCAGAAATGCCAGCTGAAGAACATGGATATGAGTAGGCCCATCGGCGAGAAGTGCACAATCGAGGAACAAGTCTTGTTTATTTATTTTTCGAATGAATCGCAAAATTTCGGAGTAGTTTGTACTAAATTATCAAGGATGATATGTAATTTGTGATGAATTATCACAAAAGTTCTTGCTTATATATGCTAGTGTTGCATTCAAATGCTATATTGTACACCATTTTTTTGTATGATTATCAAGGATTTTTGTTTATCTTATTATACGGTGCACATCAATTTTGTATGGTTATCTAGGATGTTTGTTTTTCTTGTTGAAATTGATGGGTCATTATTAACTGAACCAAACCTCCCTTTTAGTTTGAGAGAAGCAAATGAGTCTGAAGAGAAGGGGTTTGACATGGATTAGCTATGCAGTGGATTGGTGACAGGCAGGGATCAATTCGATCCCCTAGTGGATTAGTTCCTCTGGAACCAAATAAGGCCTAAGCTAGATCCGTGGATCACATTTCTTTTCTCCTCTGGAGCTTGGAATGTCGTGTTGTTCATAGTCAAGGTGATAAATTAAGAGCAACTTCAACGGGTCAACCCAAACGGACAACGATTTTATCCTTTTTTGTCTGTTTGGGTTAGCCGTCCGTCTGGCGTTCGCCCTGTTTTAGATATGGATCGACAGCACGCCCAATACGCCACACATATGTGCCGGCGTGGCCGGCTAACCGTCCTATTTTGCATGATTTTCATAGTTTGAATCAAATAACATAATTTGAACCAAAAATAGCATAGTTATTACAAGCCGAATAAAAATAAAATGTCTCACATAGTTTTGCAAACTAATAAAAGAAGATAAATCTATTGGTTGCCAACATGATCCCACATATGCTCAACCAAATCATTTTGCAGTTGCACGTTAGTTTCCCAATCACGCATGTCTTGATGAAATTGGGCGAACTATTCAAACGTTGCCGCTCCTCCATGCTAAGGCACAACGTTCTCATTTTAAAACTGAAATCCTTGATCGTACATACGTTCCGGGCGCTCGTCTTCTACGATCATATTATGCATGATCACACAAGCAGTCATCACCTCCCACAGTTTCTTCGTGCTCCAGGTATTAGCAGGATACCGAACGATGCCCCATCGAGATTGCAAAACACCAAAGGCACGCTCGACATCCTTCCTAGCACCCTCTCACTCTTGGGAAAATATTTTCCTGTTCTCTTCGACAGGGTTAGGTGTTGTGTTGACAATAGTGGTCCACTGAGAATAGATACCGTCACCCAGCTAGTATCCTTTGTCGTAGTTGTGGTCGTTGACAGTAAATTTCACCGGTGGGCTGTTGCCTTCGGCAAGCCTGGCAAACACCGGCGAGCGTTGAAGCACGTTGATATCACTGTGTGATCCGGCCATGCCAAAGAAAGAGTGTCAGATCCAGATATCTTCAGACGCAACGGCCACTAGTATGACAGTGCAAGCCTTGACATGACCCTTATACTACCCTTGCCAAGCAGAAGGGCAGTTCTTCCACTCCCAGTGCATGTAGTCTATGCTACCAAGCATCCCTGGGAAGCCCCTGCTGGCATTCATCGCCAACAAATGGATTATATCTTCATCAGTCGGCTCTCTCAAGTACTCAAGACCGAACAGAACAATAACAACCTTGCAGAACTTATACTGGGACTCTAGGCAAGTAGACTCGCTTATACGGACGTATTCGTCAATAAGATCATCGGGCACTCTGTATGCAAGCATTCCGATGGCGGCAATGCATTTCTGATAAGAGGAAAAACCTATTTTGCCAACGGCATCCTCTTTGCACTCGAAATAGTCATCATAGCCGACCACCCCCTCTCTAATACGGTTGAAAAGATGCCTACTCATACGGAAACGGCGACGAAATTTTTGATGCTTGAACAATGGGTTTGTTGTATCAAAGTAGTCCTTCCAAAGAAGGAAATGTCCGCTCTTTCGGTTGCGATTCAACGCCGGAAGGTGGCCCGGAATGGAGCCACAGAACAACGGTCGCTGGCTGTTGAGTTGGTGATGGACCAACACGGCAACCAATACCTCCTCCTCGTCATCGGACGATGAATTGCCGGAGTCGCAAAAGAAATTATGGAAAAAGAACTCATTGGCAGACTCCATTTTGTACCTTGGCAAACTTTCGAACAACTTGCGTGCGTCGACGAAGAAGACGGCCGGCCAAGGGAGTCGCGGCGTGCACGGACCAGCTAGCTGCCCTGGTGTCCGACGAGCGTGCCGGTGAGGATCTGACCGGGCGGCGAGGCGGCTCCCCGGCGGGCTGTGTGGTGGGGGCGCGGGAGTGGGAAGCAGTTGGCTCCTCGGCGGCGGCGCGCGACGTGGGAGTGGGCAGCATTGCTGGGCGGATGTGGAGGGGCCGGCAGCTGGCAAAGTCGCCGGAAAAATGGGCGCCGGCGACGACGACGCAGGAGGCGGCGAGGGTTGGATGTTGGAGGCCAATGTGCCTCCGACCAGCGGGCCCGGAGAAAGAGAAGGCGAGCGTGCGCGCGACCATCGTGTGTCCGCGTCGATGCAAATCCGGCTCAAAAATGTGCCGGGAATGGGTCTCCCGTGGACGAAAACCGGACGCGCGTCCGTTTGGGTCGGCGCGTTGGGTCGTCTTTTATGCCCGCGCCGACCCAAACGGCCGACGGCGGACGAAATGGTTTGCCCCATTGAAGTTGCTATAAGGACCATATAACCGAATTTAAATTTTGTCTTCACAGTGATTTGTGTTTTGGACCGTTCATTTTCACGATCCAGAAATTTCTAGCCGTTCGATTTCGTATTTAAATCGATCTGTTTTGTAATTTATGTAATGTGGCTCAGCTGTCCTATAGATTGCTGCTCCAAAGGCCGAAACGAATGACATTGGTGTATTGGGCCGTCCGCGAGCCGCGAGCCTATTCCAGCGCTAACACTATGTGGCTTGGAAGATGTACAAGCGACCGCGTGAGGTCCAACCACTCGCGACCGTAAACCCTAATCCAATTCCGATCGAGGCGTATCGAATCTATCCACTCCGGATTCAAGCCGCAGAGAGGAGCGACCACTGCGCACGGTTCTATCCAGCAAACACAGCTAGTGTGCGTCGGTCCACTTGAGGTGAGGGATGGGTTGCTCCCCGGCGAGGACCTCATGGCACTCGTCTCCGTCACCATTGACGAGGATCTCGAGTACCTAGTCATCGAGTACGACCGCCTCTGATTCCCCTCCGGGCCTGGATTGAGCAACTTCGGACCTCGAACGTCGTGGTCATGCCGAGGCTGAGGGTCTTCCTCTTGCCTGTCCAGGTGTCGTGACCGAAGGAGGACTCGCCTCCTCTAGCGGTGCCCATGGCAGCTGCCCTCTCCTTTGTGGCCTCGGTTTCTGCGTTGCCATATACTATAAGCTTCCGTATCGCCGTTGATCCGGACGAGGTTCACTGCCCAACTCTACGACCCTCCTCGACGACTGTATGTTGGAGTCTGTGTCCCAGCAACTGATTCGTCTTTCTCCCCGCCATCAGCTCTCCACACTTAACATTTAGATTAGTTCGTAAAATTATGCACTATTTATATAGTTTATCTAGGTTAATGCATCAAAGATATCTTGTTAAGGACATTCCTAAATGCGTACTCGTTGCAGGAAGGCTTCTTGATTTTCTAACTAGATGTCAGTGTTCTATCATATGAAAATACATCCGGAAGGCTGTTGCATTTTGATCCACGGATATTTTGTTAAGGACATTCCTAAATGTGTACTAGTTGAAGGAAGGCTTCTTGATTTCCTAACCGGAAGTCAATTGTTCTATCATATGAAAATACATCCGGAAGGCGGCTGCATTTTGGAGAAATATTCTATGAGACATGGTCTCATTTAGAAGCTTGTGAGACCCCCTCCGATGTATGCCACGTTGGTTCCACAATCCCAAAGCAGGAATCCCATCTGCCATTAATTTCTATTCCCAACTATGGATTCTTGTTGTATCATGTATGTATCCTAAGCTGTTGTTTTACATACGTATGCAACTCGCACGACCAAGTTAGGGTTCGCTTGTTCTTGTTTGGTTCACGGACATGGCGGCGCCAAATGACCTCGACACTGGCATGTAACAGCTCAGAACTGACGCTTAAGAAAATTTCCCTTTAGTTCATTATCGTTGTCTAATTTATTTGGTTGTTGCATTCATCATAGCATCATGCGCATCATCCGCATTGCATCGGCACTCTATTGTCGTCATTTTTCGCAAACTTGCATCTGTTATTAGTTGTCGGTTCTCTTCGTTTTCGTCGTTGACTGTTTCGAGACCAACCACACACGCACGAGTCCGCGACATCATTAAAATATTGTTTTTAAAAGTGTGTGTAAAATATTTTTGGATTGGGTTGAAAGTTGTCATGCGGTCTTATTTTAACGTTGATAGGCCGCGAGCCAAATTTCGTCGCAACCAAAGTTCGTTTGATACCCAAACTGTTAAATATATATAGCGTCACTATAGCCGGTTTAATTTCCGGACGTTTCGATGTTTTAAAATCTTGGCACTAACTGCACCACTTCCCTCTCATCCTCACCTAGCCCATCTACACAGCCCACTAGACCCACCTAGCCCCTCCCTCCATTCGTGCTCATCGGGTCGCGATCAGACGGATGAGGTTCATCTCACCATAGAGGCATAGACCATTTCCTATATAAGCCCACCTTATGAAGAGAGTCTCTCACTCCATTAGGGTTCCCCCCTAGCCAAAATTACAGCCACCCCCTCGAAAACCCCACCTGGTAGCCCAAACCCTCTAAAGCCCGCAACCCATGCCTCCCCAGCCATTTTCACCCATCGGATCTTGATCTGAAGGCTCAGATCCACCCAAAATCCCACCTATCGCACATGTCCGCGATCAAACCAGACACGTCCGGCGACTATAGAGCCCCCGCAACCGTAGCTAGTGCCCCGAGCGCCCGAGCTCCACCCCGCAACCGCGCCGTCTTCCATGGCCGGTGAGTCGCCGGAATTGCTCCAGGTCATCCCCCTCGCGCGACCTCTCCTCCCTGTCTCCCCTCATTTCTTCCTCCTCTCTCAATCTCTCTTCCCTAACCAACTTAGCCATGGCCAGGAGCTGCCCCCATGGACGCCGCCTCTGGAGTTCGCCGTCGAGTGCCACCTCCACCTCGGGAACGAGCTGACCCGGGAGGCCCCGCGATAGATCCGTCGTTCCCCTCGCCCCGCGCCCCCTCGCCATCGGCTATGGCGAGCGCCGCCGCCACTGGCCTGCCTGCTGCTCTAGAGCGAGCGAGGAGGAGGACGACGCCCCCGTTGCCCGCTCGAGTGTCGGCTGGGCCGCGCCTAGCGCCCTTCAGGCCCAGCTGCACGTCCGCCCTAGCCCAGCAGCCCCCCAAGTCGGCCCAACCTCCTCCTCGACCGACCCATGAGGCCAGGTGAGCAGCCCCCGCTAAGTTGCGCTCGTGGGCGTCACTTAGTCATCCCGCACCCCTAGTTCCGGCATGTCTATTTTTTTCTGCCGTGCGAATTTTCCAAATTGCCAGCGAATTTATCAATTACAAAAACGCACATATTAAATTGCTAATATTTTTTCAATCGTGCACCGGATTAAAATAAATTACATGTGTAAAATGTGTAGAATTTTGCCTAGTTTAATAAAATGTCACTTTCATGCATGACAAAATATTTAATTATGTTGTTTGATTAAATTTGTGTAGATGCCATGTTGAAATGAATTAATTCATAACTACCTAACCGTAGCTCCGATTAAAATGTTCAATATATGTAACTTGGCTACAAATTGTGTAGAATAACGGTGTGACATTTATTTTCCTATTTAACAACTCTAAAATTGTGTTTTAGGCAGATATGTAGCAAAATTAAAATCACATATGGGGACTTTTCGGAATTGTTGTTCGGTGTTCCTATAGGGGAACGTTGTATGGGAAACCAAAATTTTCCTACGCACACATAATACCTATCCATGGTGATGGTCATCTACGAGAGGGGAGAGTGAATCTACATACCCTTGTAGATCGCTAAGCGGAAGCGAATATAACGCGGTTGATGTGCTGGAACATCTTCGTGATCCAAATCGCAGCCCGTTCCGCGATCTCATCACGATCCGTCCCGTGATCCCATCACGATCCATCCCGATCTAGTGCCAAACGGACGTCACCTCCACGTTCAGCACACATATAGCTCGATGACGATCCCCGCCTTCTGGATCCAACAAGAGGAGCGGAAAGGTAGATGAGTTCTCCAGCATGGCGGCACGGTGGTGGTGGTGGTGATCCAATCCAGCAGGGCTTCGCCTAAGCAATGTCGAACTAGACTAGAGGAGAAACAGATCTAGAGGGAGAGAGAGGCAGCCGTGGCTGATTTTTGTGTGTTCAAAAACCCTCAAAACCTTGGCCCCTACTCCAAGGAGAAGGGGTCAGCCGAACCCTACAAGGAAGAGTCCACCTTCCCACAAGGGTGGTGGACTACTTTGGGAGGACTCCTCCTTCCTTTCCATTTAAACGACTTTTGCCTTTATCTCCACTCCTAGCCGCATGGGCTTTTTAGAGAGGCTTTGTCCAGCCCACTAGGGGCTGGTACACCTCCTCTCACAGCCCATAAGGCTCTTGGGTCGTGACACCCCTCCCGGTGATCCCCCAACACCCTTCCAGCACTCCTCGTACACTATCGATGAGCCCGAAACTTTTTCGGTAACCAAAACAGGACTTCCTGTGTATCAATGTTTATCTCCGGACCATTCCGGAGCTCCTCGTGATGTCCAGGATCTCATCCGGGACTCCGAACAACCTTCGGTCAACAACACCTATAACTCAACTATACCGAAACGTCATCGAACCTTAAATGTGCAGACCCTACGGGTTCGAGAACTATGCAGACATGACCTGAGATACTCTCCGGTCAATAACCAATAGAGGGGCCTGGATGTCCATATTTGCTCCTGCATATTCTACGAAGATCTCTATCGGTTGAGCCTCTATGTTAAGGATTCAGTTAATCTCGTATGTTGTTTCCTTTGTCCTTCGGTATGTTACTTGCAAGAGATTCGATCGTCAGTATCTCCATACCTAGTTCAATCTCGTTACCGGCAAGTCTCTTTACTCGTTCCATAATACAAGATCACGTGACTAACTCCTTAGTCACATTGTTGCAAGGCTTGTTGTGATGTTGTATTACCGAGTGGGTCCCGAGATACCTCTCCGTCACATGGAGTGACAAATCCCAGTCTTGATCCGTGCCAACCCAACAGACATCTTCAGAGATACCTATAGAGCAGCTTTATAGTCACCCAATTATGTTGTGACGTTTGATACACACACGGTATTCCTCCGCTGTCCAGGAGTTGCATGATCTCATGGTCATAGGAACAAATACATTGACATGCAGAAAACAGCAGCAATAAACTAACACGATCACATGCTACGTTTATAGTTTGGGTCTTGTCCATCACATAATTCTCTTAATGATGTGATCCTGTTATCAAGTGACAACACTTGTCTACGGCCAGGAAACCTTGACCATCTTTGATAAACGAGTTAGTCAACTAGAGGCTCACTAGGCACAGTGTGTTGTCTATGTAGCCACACATGTATTTGAGTTTCCAATCAATACAATTCTAGCATGGATGATAAACAATTATCATGAACAAGGAAATATAATAATAACCAATTTATTATTGCCTCTAGGGCATATTTCCAACAGTATCCCATTTGCACTAGAGTCAATAATCTAGTTTACATCACTATGTGATTGTAATGAATCTAACACCCATACAGTTATGGGGTTTGATCATATCTTGCTTGTGAAAGAGGTGTTTAGTCAACGGGTCTAAATCTTTCCGATTCGTGTGTGCTTTACAAATCTCCATGTCATCCTATAGATGCTGCTACTACGCCCCATTTGGAAATATTCCAAATGATTGGTCCACTATAGAATCTAGTTTACTACTGAGAGTTATCCAGATTAGTGTTAAAGCTTGCATCGACGTAACCCTTTACGATGAACTCTTTAATCACCTCCATAATCGAGAAAAATTCCTTAGTCCACTAGTTACTAAGGGTAACTTTGACCATTGTTTAGTGATTCATCCTGGATCACTCTTTGTACCACTTGACAGACTCATGGCAAGGCACACATCAGGTGCGGTACACAACATGGCATACTTTAGAATATATGGCTAAGGCATAGGGGACGACCTTCGTCCTTTCTCCTGTCGTGGTCGCGCTTTTGAGTCTTACTCAAAATCACACCTTACAATATAGTCAATAACTCCTTCTTTAACTGATCCATTTTTAACTCCTTCAAACATCTTGTTACGGTATGTATTCATTTGAAAGTTCTATTAAGCGTTTTGATCTATATTTATAGATCTTTAGGCTCAATGTCCAAGTAGCTCAATTCAGGTTTTCCTTTGAAAAACACCTTTCAAACAACCCTATATGCTCTCTAGAAATTCTACATCATTTCTGATAAAAAATATGACAATCACATATACTAACCAGAAATTCTATAGTGCTCCCACTCACTCCTTTGGAAATACAAGTTTCTCATAAACTTTGTATAAAACCAAAAACTTTGATCGTCTCATCAAAGCGTATATTCCAACTCCGAGATGCTTGCTCCAGTCCATAGAAGGATCGTTGGAGCTTGCATACTTGTTAGCATCCTTAGGATCGACAAAAATTTCTGGTTGTATCACATACAAGCTTTCCTCAAGGAAACTGTCGAGGAGACAATGTTTTGACATCCTATATGCAAGATTTGATAAATAATGCAGCAACTGCTAACATAATTCCAACAGACTTTTAGCATCGCTACGAGTGAGAAAGTCTCATCATAGTCAACTCTTTGAACTTGTCGGAAACAGCTTTGTGGCAAGTCGAGCTTTCTTAATGGTGACACTTACCATTATCGTTCGTCTTCCTTTTAAAGATCCATCTGTAACTAATAGCCTTACGACCATCAAGTAGTTCTTCCAAATTCTACTCTTTGATTTCATACATGGATCCTACCTCGGATTTCATTGCGTCTAGCCATTCGTCGGAATACAGGCCCACCATCGCTTCTCCATAGCTCGTAGGTTCATTGTTGTCCAGCAACATGACCTCCAAGACAGGATTGCCGTACCACTTTGGAGCTTCATGATCACCATCATCAGCTTTCCACTTCAATTGGTGTAGGAGCCACCAGAACAACCTCCTGCGCCCTCATACACACTGGTTGAAGTCACGGTTCAATAACCTCATCAAGTTCCACCATCCTCCCACTCAATTCTTTCGAGAGAAACTTTTCCTTGAGAAGGGACCCATTTCTAGAAACAAACAATTTGATTCCGGATCCGAGATAGGAGTTATACCCAACTATGTTGGGTATCCTATGAAGATGCATTTATCCGCTTTGGGTTCGAGCTTATGAGACTCAAACTTTTTCACATAAGCGTCGTAGCCCCAAACTTCTAAGAAACAACAGCTTAGGTTTGTCCAAACCATAGTTCATATTGTGTCATCTCAACAGAATTAGGTGGTGCCCTAATTAAAGTGAATGCGGTTGTCTCTAATGCCTAACCCGAAAACGATAGTGGAAATTCGATAAGAGACATCATAGTATGCACCACATCCAATAGGGCTTGGCTATGATGTTCAGACACACCATCACACTATGGTGTTCCAGGTGGCATTAGTTGTGAAACAATTTCCAAGTGTCTTAATTGTGTACCAAACTCCCAACTCAGATATTCATCTCTATGATCATATCGTAGACATCTTTTCCTCTTGTCACGATGATCTTCAACTTCACTCTGAAATTATTTGAACCTTTCAATAATTCAGACTTGTGTTTCATCAACTAAATATACTAGTATCTACTCCAATCATCTGTGAAGTAGGAACATAACAATATCCATTGCGTGCCTCAACACTCATTGGACTGCACACATCAAAATGTATTACTTCCAATAAGTTACTTTCTTTTTCCATCTCACTGGCAAATGAGGCCTTCAGTCATCTTGCCCATGTGGTATGATTTGCAAGTCTCAAGTGATTCAATATCAAGTGAGTTCAAATGATCCATCTTCATGGAGTTTCTTCATGCGTTTATACCAGTAGACATGGTTCGCATGTCTCAAATGATTCAAAAACGAGTGAGTCCAAAAATCCATCAGTATGGAGCTTGTTCATGCGTTTTATACCAATATGACTCAAGAGAGTGCCACAAGTAAGTGGTACTATCATTACTACTTTATATCTTTTGGCATCAATATCAAGAACATGTGTATCACTACGGTCGAGATTGAATAAACCATTGAAGGTATTTATTCAAGCAAATAGAATAACCATTATTCTCTTTAAATGAATAATCATATTGCAATAAACACAATCTAATCATGTTCATGCTCAACGCAAACACCAAATAACATCTATTTAGGTTCAACACTAATCTCGATAGTAGAGGGAGCGTGAGATGGTGATCACATCAATTTTGGATACACTTCCAACACACATCGTCACCTCGCATTTAGCTAGTCTCCGTTTATTCCGTAGCTTTTATTTCGAGTTACTAACACTTAGCAACCGAACAAGGGAATAATACCCTGGTGCTACTTGGAGTACTAGTAAAGTACACATTAATATCATGTATATCCAATATACTTTTGTTGACTTTGCCAGCCTTCTCATCTACCAAGTATCTAGGGTAGTTCCTCTTTAGTGATTGTTCCCCTCATTACAGAAGCACTTAGTCTCAGGTTTGGGTTTAACCTTGGGTTGCTTCACTAGAGCGGCAACTGGTTTGCCTTTCATGAAGTATCCCTTATAGCCCTTGCCCTTCTCGAAACTAGTGGTTTTACAAACCATCAACACTTGATCCTCCTACTTGATTTCTACCTTCACGGTATCAAACATCGCTACTAACTCAGGGAACACCATATTCATCCCCGATATTCTATAGTTCATCACGAAGCTCCAGTAGCTTGGTGGCGGTGACTTTGAAGAACCATGTCAATCACAATCTTATCTGGAAGATCAACTCCCACTCGATTCAAGCGATTGAAGTACTCAGACAATGTGAGCACATGCTCATCGTTTGAGATTTTCTCCCTTACTTTGTAGACAAAGAATCTTGTCGGAGGTCTTTGATACGTCTCAAACGTATCTATAATTTTTGATGGTTTCATGATGTTATCTTGTCAACTTTGGATGTTTTATGTATCTTTTATATCTTTTTTGGGACTAACTTATTAATTCAGTGCCAAGTGTCAGTTCCTGTTTTTTCTGTGTTTTTGACTCTTTTCAGATCTGATTTTGGAACGGAGTCCAATCGGAATAAAATCCCCGAAATAATTTTTTCCAAAACGGAAGAAGATCAGGGGACTTGAGGGCCAAGGCAGGAGAGCCACAGGGGGCCCACAAGCCCTGTAGCCGCCACCAGGGGGGCGGCGGCTACCAGGCTTGTGGCCTCCCTGGCGCCCCCCTGACCTAGCTCCTTCGCCTATATATTACCTAAAATACAGAAAAAATAGGGGAATCCACGAAAACACTTTTCCGCCACCGCAAGCTTCCGTTTCCGCGAGATCTCATCTGGAGACCCTTCCCGGTGCCCCGCCGGAGGGGACTTTGGAGTTGGAGGGCTTCTACATCAACATCATCGCCCCTCCAATGACTCATGAGTAGTTCATTTCATACCTACGAGTCCGTAGTTAGTAGCTAGATGGCTTCTTCTCTCTCTTGGATCTTCAATACAAAGTTCTCCATGAATCTTCATGGAGATCTATCCGATGTAATCCTCTTTGAGGGTGTGTTTGTTGAGATCCGATGAATTATGGATTTGTGATCAGATTATCTATGATATATATTTGAGTCTTTGCTGATTTCTTATATGCATGATTTGATATCCTTGTAAGTCTCTCCGAGTCTTGAGTTTTGTTTGGCCAACTAGATCTATGATTCTTGCAATGGGAGAAGTGCTTGGTTTTGGGTTCATACCGTGTGGTGACCTTTCCCAGTGACAGAAGGGGCAGCAAGGCACGCATCATTATGTTGCCATCAAGGGTAACAAGATGGGCTTTTATCGTAGATATGAGATTGTCCATCTACATCATGTCATCTTGCTTAAGGCATTACTCTGTTCTCATGAACTTAATACACTAGATGCATGCTGGATAACGGTCGACGTGTGGAGTAATAGTAGTAGATGCAGAAAGTATCGGTCTACTTGTTTTGGACGTGATGCCTATAGATATAATCATTGCCTTAGATAACGTCACGACTTTGTGCGGTTCTATCAATTGCTCGACAGTAATTCGTTCACCCACCATCTACTTTCTTTCATGAGAGAAGCCACTAGTGAACACTACGGCCCGCAGGTCTATTCACACCTATCGTTTCCACTTTTGCTTTTACCTTTCTTTGTTTCTTTTTGCTTTCAATTCTCACTTGGCAAACAATCTATAAGGGTTTGACAACCCCTTCATAGCGTTGGGTGCAAGCTCTTTGTGTTTGTGCAGGTACTTGTGACAATCCTTCACTGGATCGATACGTTGGTTCTCAAAACTAAGGGAAATATTTACCGTCGCTGTGCTACATCACCCTTTCCGATTCGAGGGAACAACAACGCAAGGCTCCAAGGCCACGGGGGAATCCTTTGTATATTTTCCAAGGAAGTCCCTAAAGGCGTAGCCGTAGCAGAAGGATTCCTGGTGTCGTTGCTGAGGAGTATCAAGACAAGAATAGTCTCCCATTAGCACGCTTGTTTTTGGCACCGTTGGAAGGTCTTTTGTTGCAGTAGCAGAAGTATTTCTGGCGCCATTGCCAGGGAAGGAGAGATCTATCCAAGTAGGTCTCACAAACTCATCTCTTGCATTTACTTTTTTGCGAGTTGCCTCTCGTTTTCCTCACCCCCACTTCACATTTGCCGTTTTCATTTCCCTTTCTCCTTTGCCGTTCTGTTTTGCCTTTTGCCTTTTTGCCGTTTTCCTTTGCCGGTTTTCTTGCTTGCTTGTGTTGCCATGTGCCTTCTATTAGCTTGCATCTTTGCTTGCTAAAAATGCATTGATATGGATCCTCATCCACTTGCTAATCTTTTCTTGAGGTCCAACTATGTTGAACCAATTGCTAGTGAGTTTTGCTGACTAGATTATCTTTATGGAGTTTTTCTTAAGATGCGTGAATCTGAAAATCGTGATGAGGAAATTTCTGAAGAGATTCACGAGGGCTTCTTGGATGAAAAGCATGATTGCCATGATTTCACTATAAATTCCATTAGTGACAATCATGCTAAAAATATGCAAAACCCTAAGCTTGGGGATGCTTGTTGCAAAGATTATGAGTGGGGCAATGATTTTTCTTATGACCTTGAAAATTTGTTTAAGCCTCATGATGAATATGATATTTGCAATATTATTGAAAGTGGGTTTGGAGAAGTCATGACTTTAGTTGATGATAATCCCACTATTTTTGAAGAGCGTCAACTTTGCATGCATGTGGATCATGAAAAGAATATCCTTTGTGATAGCTATATTGTTGAATTTGATTATGATCCCACATGTAATTGCTATGAGAGAGGAATATATTGTGGTAGAAACTTTCATGTTACCAAATTACCTCTCGTTATGTTGAGATTGATATTGTCTCTTTCTTCTTCCTTGCATTTGGTAACTATTGGTTGTCTTGCCAATTTGTTTTCCTATAAAATGCCTATGCATAGGAAGTATTTTAGACTCAGATGTGATTTTCACAAGCTTTATGATGCTGTCGTTGTGCTTCAATTCTTGTCTTTTGTGTGAGCATCGTTGAATTATCAATGCCTATCTAAGGGAGTTAAACAATAGCGCTTGTTGGGAGGCAACCCAACGAATCTATCCTTTTTCTTTCTGTTTTGTGTTTTCCACACTTTCATAATTCAGTTATGATGTGTTTTTTGTGTTTCTTTTGCGTTTGTGCCAAGGAAAAAAGTTATGATTAGTCTTGGGGATGATCGTTTGGTCATGCTAGAAAAGACAGAAACTTTCACCTCACGAAAAGAATTTTCATTTTCTTTTATGTAAGAGCTTTTGAGTTGATTCCTTTTACTGCTGATTGTTATGCAAATTCGTCAGACTGTCGTAATTTTTCAGAATTCTTGAAGTACTAGAAGTATACTAAGTATACAGATTTCTACAAACTGGTCTGCTGTTAACAAATTCTG